>NC_143180.1:2500000-3125000 GCF_047325235.1 Durio zibethinus
ATTTTGATTGAGAGGAAACAAGGGTGATTTGAAGTTAAATGAGGGTTTTGCTATGTAGCCTTTTGAAGCCATGCAGGAGAAACTAAGCTTTGGAACAATGGCCGACCCTTCTTTATCTTGTGACGGTTGGTTTAATTCAAGAAATATGCCTATCAGGCATTTTACCAGTTCTTCTGAGAGTGCATTTGGTTTCTCATAGATATTTTCTTTGCTGACAGGGCAATGATTTTGGATTCTCCAGGTATGTTTCTTTGATCCCTCATGAAATTCTCCTGCTTGGAATACCCAAAACCATAAAGAGAGCCTGTAAATTTTGAAAATTTTCAGATTGTAACAGTGAATACAAGGAGAGCATACCAGTGCATTCTGAGGAAGACAGGCTTAGGATATCTAATGCAGAACCCATAGAGCCTTTCCTGCGACTTTTTATTGTCCCTTTTCTGAATACTTCATAATTCTGCGATCTTGTTCGTTGTTTAAGATCATCATCATTGCCTGGATCACATGTTAATTGATCCTGCTGCCGTAGCTGCTGTAATTGCCGCATTTTCCATTCCTTAGTCTCCTTTTTCTCCTGATACAATTTCATTTTCAGCTCATCGATCTTTCTCTCTAGCCATAGTATCTCTTCCTCGACCATTGCTAGTTCAGCAAGAAGTGCCTGAACCTGCATAAAAACAACCCGCCTCGTCAGGTAAATTCGACTGATTCATCCGTATTCTTTAGCATCCTACATACTTGCTCTTACTTGAGGCGGAAGCAATGAGGAAACCAGTCGTTGTGATAACATTGGCCCCTGAAGCGCCCGGCGCAAAACCCTGTTGACTTCTTTCTCCTCATCTAATTCTGCTTGCAAGTTATCCACCTGTCGCATATAAACCCAGGTCACAACTCTTAATTTTCTGCTAACTTTCATGCCAAGTTATTGATAAATTCTCACCTCTTCTTGGAGCTCAAGCTTTTTATTCTCCTTCTCGCTTCGTTCCATTAAAAAGTCTTCGAACTTCATCTTCTTCTTAACCGCTTTCGGCCCTTAAATTGAGCAATGATGATAGCAATATTTAATTGAAGTTACAGAGCCAGAGGTTCCTATACCCTCTTAAAATATAGATAGGAAGAGAGAACGAGAGAGAGAGAAAGGTTGAATTTCGCAGGTCGTGGTTGCCATTAAAGGTAGGTAGAAGAGGGATGGAAGCCAATCCAATCAGAGGGAAAATGTGGGCGGTGTTGCGGTAGAAGAATCGTTGGGTGTGATTGGGGCGGTGAGTTGTGAATCGGTGTTGGGTGCATGGCCATCACATGAACTTATTTAGTTATTGGAGAGAGAGAGAGGTAACGTTTATTAATTATGGAAAGTGACGGTAGATAAACTAGAGACGTGAAGTCCATGAACAGTAAAGATGTTCGGGGCTTCAAAATTTTCAAAAGAAGGGGAAGTCTTGTTTTTATGAGATTACAATCTTAACTTGGGCTGATTTTAACTTGCACTTTAATTGGTAAGAAGGAAAAAGTTTAATGTTTCTCTTTTAAGAATTAGATTTTTTTTTATTAAAAAAAAATTGGAACTTTATTTTTCAGCAGACAAATTATGTTTAAATTATCAAAAAATCTAATTTGAGATTAGATTATGAATCCATTTTGATAGGAAAGTAAGGATAAAAAATGTGCTAACTCTCAATTGAATAATTATAGTTAAAATATTTTTCAATTTTTTTTTTCATCAAAAGAGAGGAATAGGAAAAGAAAAAGTAGTTGATTATCTCTTAAATTAGTTAATATATCATGGAAATTTGACACTTGAAAATTACATGTTTGAGGGAATTTATGTATATAATTTTTTTTTTCAATCAAATTAGAAATTTCTAAAACAAAAATAAAAAGGCAGGTTGATTAGTTGAAACATGGGTAGGAGAAGGACAAGGAATTGTTGTTGACCGGGCACTGCCTCTCGCTGTCTATCTCTCTCGTTAGATGGTGAATCGGTTCGGTAGTTGATAAACCGAAAAATTAGCTCCTGAGGTGTTTTCCTCCCCTCTAAAAGAGTACTTCAGAAGTGTGAAACTAAAAGCGAGAAAAAGCCAGAAAGTTAAAGCTGAAAAAAAATATTCCCCGCAAATTTCGCCGTCTGTGGGAATCGAACCCACGACCACGTGGTTAAAAGCCACGCGCTCTACCGGCTGAGCTAAGACGGCTGGACAATATTGTTTCTTAAGTAATTATTAAATCAAATATTTAGGTATAAATGACTATTTTTAGTATGAAGATAATGCAATTATAATAAAAACAGAGAGAAAATGACCCTTTTAACTATTAAATCAAATATTTTAGTATTATTATTAAGATGTATAAGAATTGTTGAATCAAAAGAAGAAAAATTTTCTAACTCCTCCCAATCAAGAATATTTATTCATAATAGTTTAAACTTTAAAAATATTGATAAACTATCAAACCATCCAAATACCATTCCAATTATCAAAACGAAAATCATTTGCTTAATAATGCTTTTTGGTGGTCATCCTAACATTAGACAATTTGACTGTTTCTAATGTAATATTAATACCTTTTTCAATTTTTTTAGATATGAGGGACTTATTATTATTATTATTTTGAAGAATTTTTTGGTAATCATCATAATTGAGGGACTTGTTCAAAGCAGAAAGATTGGTTTGGAAAAAAAAAATTAGTTAGTAATAAAATGAAGAATAAGGTAAAAGGATCCTCAAATTAAAATAACAACAATTTCCTTAATATTTAAGGAAAAATCCACAGCTAAAATAAACACAAACTATTTTACAACAATTTCAAGCTAAATTGACAAATAGTTGAAGCAAACTAAAAGCTGCTTTCCCTCCAACCTCCATACTCTTCTTCATCGGTTTCCTCAGCCTGTAATAAAATCAAAACAAAAAGGACCCCCAATCACAAACTATAATGCTTTGCATGCCCTTCCACATTTCTCATTTTTCTGTGCCAACTTTCTTTACCATGAAAGAAAAAAATGGAAAATTATTTCCTTTGTGCTGTGTTAGAATGATTATTGTCCTATATTTTATCGGATAAAAATAATAAACAAAGTTAGATGGTTATGATATGTTCATTTTAATAATTAATTGACTTGTTAATTTTCATAGATATGTTCTAATGGGATATTGGACACATGTCGCTAAGCAATAAATCAAACAGATTTGTGTATTTATATTGTGTAAAATATTAAAAATCATATATTTTTCTCTTATTTTATATAAAAATTACGTGTCATAATTTATATTAATATAAAAATATAAAATTTTTTTTTTTCATTTTGTTAAACTCATAAATAGATATTGTTAAAATTTTAAACTATATCTCTATGTTTTTTTTTCATGTCATGTTTATATCATGTCATCCTGTCATGTTTTAAATTGTCAAGTCTAACCACCAACATATAAGATAATTTTGAAAATGTTTTTCATACAAAGGAGGCTATAATCTAATATAGATAAGCCATTGTAAGTATTTAGATTTGAATTTCAATCTTATTAAATATCAACTCTCTCTCTCTCTCTCTCTCTCCGGCTACATGAAGATGGGATTAAAAGGCTAAAAGACAGATTAGTCATTTCTATTTACAAACGGAGCAAGTCATTGTCGTAAGTTATGAAAAAGAAATACCTTTCGGGTGAAAGTAGCACCAACTTCAATCTCTCCACAATATCTTTGATCAGCACGAACTACTCTGTATTTACAAGGATGCAGTTCAGCATTCCCTTTTTCTGCTCCAGTCGCTAACAAATCCTTCACATATATCCTGCATTCGTACGGAAAAGTTTTATGAATCATAATGGAGAAATGTCACCTTTCCTAATGTCATCAGCTGCTCCTTTCGATTTCATTCCATCACTTTCTTGGAAAACAAACATGTTAGGGTCTCACAGTTATTTGCTTGGATGCTGATAGATTCATTGATGATGCAACAAACAAATGAACCATACGACATCGAATCAGGTTTTCCACATAATTCTATATGTATCTATGAGATCGGATATAGAATTTTATTTACTCGCTTAAATTGAATATCCATTTCTCTCCCTTTAATGTTAGGATTGAAAATTTTGTATTTTATATATTCATACGATACTTGGGATTAGAATTATATGCTTGATGAGCTATCAACTTATGTTATCCTGACTATTTATTTTTCATGAAGTACCCATATTTGACACATAACCAATGGGCATGTATGAAGGTTTGACCCCCAAAATATAAGGAAAAATTTTGAAAAATTCAATGTTTGGATGGTGAGAAAAATGTTAATATCATACGTGGCTTGGCCAACAAAGTCATCAGAAGAGAAGGTGTCCTTGTCCATGATTGTAAGAATGATCTTGTAGTCATCACCTGACCCTGGATACTCCACCATGAATGTAAACTTTTCATTCCATGATGGCCTGGAACCACCACCTGCACCATCAACTGTTACTTTAGGTAAATATGTCAAAACTACCAAAGCATAATACAATAGAAACAACAATTTCATGTCTCTTTCAACCAGGCTGCTGCTGCTTAGATTTGTTTTTGATGCAAAGATCAAATACTAAGCACTGATGGAAAGAACTGGTGATATAGGTCAACTACTGATATATGCATTAACTGTACTATTTGACAGCAAGAGTTTTCTTCTATGGCATTGTCATATTTCTTGAAATTTTCTTACACGAACCTGTTTCTTTTTTTATATGGCTTAATATATAATTGGTTTAACCAAGTATTCTACTCTGCAGTCAAATTTATAGATGGATTTGAATGATTGATGATCGATTAACTATATGTTTTTTCTCTCTTTCTTTCCTTGGTTTAAGACAAATTAGACCAATAATTGTGTTCTAAGAAATTTCTTTTTTAAGCATAAAAGGACTCCTTGAGTTTTGTTCGATGCATCTCCTTTTCGTATCAATTCAAGCAGATTTATATCTAGCAAATGCATGAAAAATTACCTTCTTATAACGTTTTAGTAGATTCAAACCCCCCCCCCCCCCAAAAAAAAAAAAAAAAGAAAAAAAGACAGATAAGCACTTCACTAGTTAAAAATGCCTGTAAATGAACCTGTCCTAATAAATGAATCCCCATATTTGTATCTCACCCTCTGTCGAATAGGTACTATCCAGGGCAATGGTCTTGTTTTTCCCTTTTTTTTTTTCCTTCTATTGGATATATATCAATGTTTAACCAACATAAATTGCAGAGAATAAGAAATGAGGAAAAGAAATAATAACCTCTGATGACGCTGCTTTTGTGCTCTTGACCTTTGTATTGAATTATAACATATGGATCCATTCGACCTAATCATACATCACAATCATCAAAAACAAGAACAATAAAAATCTATAGTTCCACAATTCACATCATCAATCTCACTCTTGTACCAATCACCTAAATAAAAAGGCTTTTTCCACACTTCAATTAAAAGATTTTAGCATTTTTACTGTAGGATGTTTATTTAATTTACAAACTTTAAAATATTACTCATGATATTTTGTTAACTTTAATAAACAAATAAAAATCGAATTTATTCACGAACTGTTTCATTTACACCTTGATTTAAATAAATCAAACTGTGATTAGATTCTATATATGTAAAAAAATAGGAAAAAAGCTTAAAAATATACCTTTGTCTAGATCTTAATTAAATTAACAAAGAATATATAGAATTAAGGAATCAAAACAGCAAGTAATTAATCCATTACTGTATAGAAAAGGAATAGAAGGAAATATTCCTTATAAAACAAAAAAAAAAAATCAAAAGCAACCCAGAAATAGCTCATCTTCATCCATCAATGCTAAGAACATTATTCATCATCCAAATTCAATTTTCTTTCTTTCTTTTCTGTCTTTTTATTTTCCCTCTTCTCTAGACAAGAACAGCAAAGGGTTTCCATTTAACAGAAGTTTTGGCATGATGAAACCTTGAAAAAGCTAAATTCAGAAAAGAACGATGGGCAAGAAAATGAAAACATGAGAACATAGACTGATCAAGAAGAAAACAAAACATGTTTCATATATTACATACCTAGAAAATCCGTGTTTTCAAGGTCTTTTGCACTAACTAACAACACCTCCAATATCCCAACAGCCATTCCTTCTTTGTCTTTTTTTTTTCTTTTTCACAGAGATTCTTTGAATAAAATTGTTTGGATTCTCCGAGTGGTAAGACTCTTCAAGTTCTAGTTTATATCGAGGAAATGAAAGAAGTTGGCATGGAAACTTTGCTAGGGTTACAGTCCACGACACATTAAATGTAAAACAGGACATTGGCAACTCAGTAAGGTTTGAATTAGGGCCGGCATCGGATTGAGTCGGGGTAATTTTTATTCGTCTCGACTCTAATTTTATATTTATTAAATTTGAACTTAATTTAATTTTTTTTTTTTTTCATACTTAACATTAATTTAATATTATATAAATTATATCCGATTCGAAATTAATAAAATATTATTTTTTAAAATATAAAATATTATCTTTTAAATATAAATATATATATATAAATAAAAAAATTAAATAAATAATTAAAAAATTAATTTTTATATAAATATCGATATCGGATCGAATTTATCTAAAATTTGAATTCGATTAAATCATTATTTTTTTTAATAATATCTGATCTAAAATTTAATTTTAAAAAAATTAATTTTATAAGATCAAATCAAATCAAAATTTATCAAAAACGAATTGAATTATCAACTCTAGTTTGAACAATTCAACTTCAACCCATAATATGAGTCGTTTCGAGCAAACTGATAAAACAAATAAAACAAAAGGGTTGAAAGCTTCTTCGTGTTATTATTATTACATTGTACTAAGAAATGAGCTTTGTTTGATGTAAATTATGTGTAACCTCCTGCCATCTTGTTTTTATACATGTGAAAAAAAAAAAGACATACGTTACTCTTACACATTGGTTCAGCTTACAACTCAGTTGATAAGAATGTTCGAATTAAGTGATAAACTCAAATGATTTATATAATTTTTTTAAAAAATAAATTTTAATAATTTTAAATTTTAAATTTAAATTTAAATTTAAATTTTTTGTAATTTTTATATTGTAATTTTTTATATAAAAAAAAGTGAATACATCATATTGATTAAAACTATATACTTTAATTTAATTTAAAAATAAAATTAAATAAAAATATTGAAAATATCCACTACTCGAGAAAAAAAAAAATCGTTCTCTTACCATTTTCTTAAAAGACTGCTAAAACTTCTGAGAAATGTAGTACATTTTAACGTTACTTTCATGTCTAAAGTACTTTTCATCTTTGTTTATTTAGTATTTGGGTTTGTATACTGATGCAATTGGGTTGTGGATTATTGAAAATTGGAACGTAGTTTTGGAATTTACTTGGTACAGATTCTGAATTCAAAGATTCCTTTGCCTTTTTATCTTTTTACCCTCAGCTGCCCCTTGGGAATTTGTCCAAACCAGGCAAAATGCCATGGTTATCGGCTGTTGTGTCAAAAGTAGAGGAGATTTGGTAATTTGTATTGTTATATTATATTTTGTGTCAGAATTTTAGATATAAATATTTAAATAATATAAATAATATAAATATAAATATAATATTTTATTATATTTATTATATATGAGACGATATAATTACTTTATTTAAAATTAATTTATTTAATATAATTTAAATAACATATTACGATATTATATAATTAATTAATTTATTAAAAAATATCATTTAAATTAATATTAAATAAAAAAATTATTTAAAAAATAAATATTAATAATATATTTAAATATTAAAATGATACGATAAATATGATTATTAATTTATTTAAAAAATAAATTAAAATAAATTTTATAATTTATATGTTATAAATGCTTATATAGATAATATCATGACTTAAAACATGTCTTCACTATTTAACCCAAACATGATACAAATATTTTAATTGTATCAATATATACAAAACATAATTACATTAAACTCATACATAAATTTTTTAATATCATATTATTATATCATATTTAAAATTAACAAATCTAAATCAAAATGATCATACATAATTTTTTTAATATCACATCATTATATCATATTTAAAATTAACAAATCTAAAACAAGCGATCGATTGAGCTGCACAGGAATGCATTAATACTCAGATCAAGGAACTCTTATTTAATTGGCATTTTCGTTGCCAATACTTTCTAACATATTTATGCAGTATTAATTTATGAAAATGATTGAAATGACCCTAAATATGAGTCAGGTTTTTTTCGATCTTTTTAAATCACTCTCGAATAAAATCTTTAATGCATCGTATAAATGTCTCGATTTCCGACTTTTACGGCGTGTTATCAGGCACAAATTCTCTGCAACCGCAAAAGAAAGGAGCAAGTCTGAAATATAAAACCTAGATTTAGTAGTGTTAATAACACATGATAATAAAGGAAAAGAAAACTGGAATGTCATCGTTGTTTCATTACAGAGTTTAGACGTAATAAAAAGATGAAACCAAGCCACAAATTATTAGCTCCATGATCCAATACACTACATTATCGTTTTTATAAACTAGCACACAGTCCACCATGTGATAAATGCCAAGCAGAGGCTAACGGCCGTCTACGTTTGCGTACAGGTCAGCAGACCTAGATCTGGACCCAGAGGGAGACCTTGATGCTCTACCAGGGGATGGCCTCCATGCAGCCCGTGGTTCCTCAGACTCATATGCAGACTTCCTACAAATGGAATGTTTGAAACAAGACACACAGTCAGGTTGAAACAAAGAAAAATCACTACTAATGGAGGTTAAAAGATGGAACTGTGAAGTGATCAGATAAGCAACATCTGTTTATTAAGACATTGGTTCGTCACTAGACTTGGTTACAGGCACCATCCAGGCCGGGAAATGCAGGTAAGCGCCATAAAAACCGATTGTATTTGAGTTTCGTTGCATTACTACTAGCAATTTTCTCATAGTGCAAAAGGCTAGTCAAACAAATGGTTTAAGTTCCTTACTTGTGCCTGTAACAGGTCAGTTCTTTATAACAGCAAAAGTCAAAATAAATGCATATATGGTTGCAATACAAGGTGGCGCTAAGAAAGTTGAAACTATGAAAGAGACTTCCACTTACTCGCCATAACCATTCCCATCAGCATTCTCGTATCCTGGAGAATATGATCTGTGATTGTAATCACCATCTCGCTCTTGAGGAGGACCTCTTGGAGATCTTGGATGATCTGCATGCCTTCTACCTGGTGAAACAGAATAGTTTCCTCGTCGTATTGGAGCAGGGGAGTATGACCTGACAAAATTAATATATAAGTATCACCTTATTTGCTAACGGTCAAATGAGAGGATGGCAATTTGACAGTTTACCTTGAGCGATAGCGGCTTCTAGAACCCGATGGTTGGTGTGGAGAGCGCATAGGGGATATTGAACGAGACCGAGAACGTCCTGACATACAACAAATGAGGAATTGCCAGGAGTTATTTTAGGATTACAAAGCGGAAAAACAAAGGATCATGATTTGTACAGATCCAAAACATCCTACCCGTCTATAAAGAGCTCATGGTTAGATGAATAAAAAATACTTCAAAACACAGGATAGGACATTATGTTATTAAGAAAGAAGACAGAAGCAAAGCCATAAATAGTAATAAACTCTGAAAATATAATGTAATTTAAGGAATAGCATACCATAATAAGATGATCGTCCCCCATAGCCTGATGGTCCTCTGGAGAATTACATGCCAAATAAATTACTACGTAAATATAAGTAAAATAACAGGAAACTGTGTGTGTAACAGAGAGAGAGAGAGAGAGAGAGAGAGAGAGAGAGAGTACCTTAGCCTTGCTTTATGCCGCATCTCCTCAGGCCTTTTCCTTGTCTCTGCAGCAACAACAACAGATATCTCTCTCCCAGCAAATATCTTCCCATTCATGCGCCGTTGAGCTTCTGCAGCATCATATGAATCCACAAACTGCACAAATGCAAACCCTCGAGGTTCCCTGCACAAAGGATACAGCAAGCCCTCACTTGATTCAGCGAGTTAGATACGAACAAAAAAAGATAAGATAGGGATGTCAAAACTACTATACGATGTTACTGCTACAGTGCCATTACTTTGTATACCCTTACATATCTAAATATCAGCTCCAGAAGACAACCACATATGTGGATGAATTTATATGAAACAGGTTTAGTGGCTGACCTTTTCCCTTAATAGTCAATATCAAAGGCAACTTCAAAACAGGCAATTGACTTGAAAAATCTTCACATGCTTGTAAATATAAGAAGCACTTGATTTCAACATTTCCTCAAACTAAATATCTCTTCATGTAGCCTTCAATTGGTCAGAAATCAATCTTCTTCCTCATCAAACCTCTATTGATTGTGTAATTATATAATTTCGCTTCAAAAAGGAACATTCTTCATATGATCATTACTCTTAACACCCTTGGATCAATATGTTAAGAAATCATAAACAGTAGGCCTTCATCAAATGTGGGGCTTGGGCTTGTTTTTACTTCAAACCATTATACCCCCCTGACAAACCAGTTCAAAATTTAATTCACTAAGGAAAAGGAAAGAATAAGTGCTTTAAGAAATAGTGCGGAAAACAATTCAAAGGAAATAACTTCCTTTATAAGTACCTACATATCTAAGATAAGAATAAGAAAAAGGAAGTAGCTGGTAACCCGTCGCACAAGTTAATAAACCAGCGATCTGAATCAATTTTTTACAACCTAAAAGCTTGCTGTGCATTGTGCAATAACTAGTAATGGCCAAAGAAGAAGAAAAATACTATCAATTATTGTAGGTTATGCAATTGCTCATTCAATATAAAAAGTAAGTAAACTCTTTTGTACAATATGACAACTATTTGCCCCATATTGTCGATACACCAACCGTGGCAGCGAATTGAATATAAATTAGCCTGACCAACAAACTAGGGCATGGACAAGAAACAAGAAGCTCATGCTTAATCCAAATAAAACTAAACAAACATCACATAAGACAACTTAAACAAACATAAACTACAAAGAGTAAACTTCCATTAAAACATTCCAAGAAAGTGATGCAGGATCAACCAAAATCAGTTTAAGGGTAAAATACCAACCCTGTGTAGTAGTCTTTAGGAAGATACACATCTCTAACAAGCCCAAATCTCTCAAAAGGAATTCGAAGTTCTTCTGGTCTGCAAAAATGATCAAACATAAATTAGTACAATTCATTTAACCTGTATTAAAACAGGGGCTATAACAAAAGATTTACCTGCAATCCAAAGGAATGTTTCTGACCAAAAGACTTCCATGATTCTGCTCCCTCCTTCTACCATACCCTCCACCACCGCCACCGCCACCGCCACCGCCATATCCCCTCCTTGGAGGACTCCTTTGTCTACCTCCATAGCCTCTCCTTGGAGGACTATAGTATTGGGGACTGTACCTCCTCATCCCAAAAAAACCTTCGAAAACAATTCAAAATTAATAAACTTCTTTTACATATCTTCCCAAGAAGCGAAAAAATTTACCCATCTAATTACAATAAAGCTTTGTTATTTTCTTATTTTAAGAGAATCCAAGAAACTTTTTCTTTTGAAAAAAAAAATTGCAATAGAAAGAAGATGCTTTCGCTAACTCATGAAATACCCAAATCAATACTATAGTTAATTCTAAGGGTTCAGTGTAATAATGATTCACTATTTGGTTATCTTAAGTTAAAAAAAAAAAATCTCTTTTAAAAAATCCATAAAAACAAGAAAATTTGTTAACTCACAAAATACCCAGACGAAAACTCTTGCATCGTTATGAAGAAAAAAAAAGGCATAAGATTAAAAAAAAAATCTCAAACTTTCTGTTTGGTTGATGACAAAACTAAAGAAAAAAATATTTCTTTGGGCATTGACTTGGTTGACCCTCAACTATACTATGTTAAAATTAAATTTACATAAAATCATAAAAATTAGTTAGAAAAAGTCTGTGAAAAAGAACACAAAATCTGAAATAGGGGAAAAACAGTTAAAATTTTCGATTTGGAAGCAGAAATAGTTGATTACCTGGAAGACGAATTTGAAACAGAGAGAGAAGAAAAAGAGAGATTTTTGTTTAGAGTTAGATCTGAACTACAAACAGTATAACTATGTTAATGCTTTTTCACTTGCTCTATTTATAGCGTTTAAAATTGGGTTTGGACCGCAGTGTTGGGCCCTGTCGGCCCGTTTAAAATTCTCTCTTTTTTTTTTCTTTTTTTTTTTTTTCTATTTTGCATATTTCGTTCTTAATCAATTAATAATGTTTTTTCTTATTTTGTCAAATATAAAAACTCAATTATGTACAAAAAAAAATGTTCTTTCGGTCTTATAATTACTTTTAGGAAAATATAAAATTTTTACATTAAGTAATTTTAACTATTATTAATATTTTAAAATATGGTGGAATATACCTTACCAGACATTTTTTTTTTTACTATTATTTCAAAACAGGACAATTTGAAAATTTTTTATTTGTTAATGAAATTTTTGAAATTTACTTTTTGAAACCTAAAATTGTGCTTTTTTTTTTTATTTTAAAATAAAAAATTAAAGCTAAAACGAAAAATCATACATCAATTATTGAACCAAATGTTAAGTCCGATACGATAAAACTTTTTTATCTTCATGCTCATGGTCATTATAATTTTGCAAGTTTGGAATTGGTACAGAAAATATAAAGTTAAACAAATAAACATGGAATTGCTCTTCTACTGCTGTATAGAGATGTATTTTAGCTCCTTACAATAAGAATAAAGTGAAATGCAAGGGAATATAATCATTTACTTTTCCCTTGCACATCGCCGGCAGCCATCAACTTTTGCCAGCAACTCCATTGATGTTACCAGAATTTTCTGCTTCATGTGCTGGAAGAAACCTGTTTTTGCAGTCAATAATATCTATCGAATTGTGACAATTTACATAAACAGCAAAGCTCCAGCATTGGATCAATCATGCCTACTGCAGATGCAAACGAGCAAAATCATGGCATCGCTCTGCAATATTCAACATGCAATTGCAACATTTGCTTGTGATTGTTTGCTATCAGATTCAGTCAGCAGAGGATTTTTCTGGAAGTTATTTCTTAGCTGACCACAGGCAGCACTTGCGTCTAGGCCCCTTGTTTGACGTATACTAACTGTTACTTTACGGGTTTCCAGTGCACCTGCAAATGCCAACACCTGGGAAATGGAATAAAGGATTAATGAATATGCTCAAGAAATTAAAGGATTTATGTTGGTTGGAAACAAGGGGAAAGTGACAATAGTCATCAGCATACCGCTTTTTTATTCGGCCGTTGATACTCAGAACCCTCTATTGGATTGAAAGGTATCAGATTGACATGATAATTACGTCCCCACTTGTGCAGTAGTCCAGCTAGTTCTACTGCCTGCTGTACTGAATCATTCACTCCAGCTGCATCAAAAACAAAAGACAAAAAAAAATAATAATAATAATAAAGATAACTGATTACAGCTTTAGACTGCTTTTCCAAGTCCCTAAAGTAGGCATGCAAGGAAAAAGATTCAGGGAAAAAATTTCAGTACCTAGAAGTGCATATTCAAAGGAAACTCGTCTACTGGTTTCAGCAAAGTAATCCCGGCAATCTTTCATAAGTGCATCAAGGGGGTAGGATTTTGCACTGGGCACAATCATTTCCCTTAGTTTCTGGTTTGAAGCATGTATGCTGATGACAAGAAAGTGAGCTAAATTAACATTTAAAAAATAAAGGCTTAAGAACCGCTCCAAAACAATAACATTTGAATATCAAATCAAGTTGCATTGTTCCTGTTAAATAGACAGACCTGACGGCCAATGTTGACTGAAGTTTGTGAGAAGCCAGCTTTTTTATGGTGTTTGGAACTCCCACAGTGGAAATTGTAATCATTCTTTGCCCAATTTGCACGTCCTGCAGAAAAAAGGAACCAAACATCATAAATGATCTTAACTTGAGAGCCACATACAGGCATTTACTATAGCATTTCAACAGTTTTAGGAGACATTGTTTCAAAAAGAGAATTCCACTTTACAATTAGTTCAGTATAATCAAATAATAATTCGTGTTACCAGAGGGCACACCAGAATTCTTGCAACATGTATCTCAAATCAGACATCTATGATATAATCCACAAACCAATGACATGCAAATCTCATCTGACTTATTTTATTTGTCAGCTCCAGTTAACTTTGACGCATTAAATGAGCAACAAACATGGGAAGACATGATTTTTCTTTAATAAAGCAGTAGCTAAAAATCTTTTCTTCATCAGGATGAAAAAGAAGAGAAATTAGCTGCATTTTATATCACAATATAAAAAATCTTTACACAATTATATGCTGTGTGAGAAAAAGTTGCAACTTGCAAAAGATGCACCTTATTCAAGCATCGATGTGCATCAAGTACTGACTTCAAATTCAACATGGGCTCCCCCATTCCCATGAACACTACATTTGTCACCCTGTGCTTGAAGATATCCTCGATAGCTAACACCTGCTCACATGAATTGTCTTAACATATTATACCAAAACTATAATGTCTTCATTATGCATTAAAAGGAAAAACAGCCACTGTTTTTCCATAAAGTTACAATCTTAGCCTCCTTATTGACAAGTTTGAAAAGCATGTACATGCAAAAAGTTGAAGAAACAGATCATACACCTGCTCAATAATTTCATGCCTCTGAAGATTCCTCGAATACCCTCCCTTTCCAGTGGCACAAAATGAACAGCGTAATGGGCAGCCTACCTGAATACGAGAGCAAAACAAGAACAAGAAAACAGTTGAAAGTGTTGCATGAGATAACAACAGAAATAAATCGCTGAATGGACAAAATATTTCCCCACCCAACTCGTAACAACATCCAAAATACATAAATACCGAAAATCACCTGTGATGACACACAAGCAGTAAGTCGCATTGAACCCTTTTCATCTGCAACTGGTATGCCAACTGTTTCAATCAATCTGTTGTCTTCCAACTTTATCAATAACTGAAAGATCAGTAAGAAAACACATATAATTAACAGAATAAACATCGACAACAAAATCACCGTTAACTCAACAGCCAATTCTCTAGTCAAAATGTAGTCTCTCTCTCTATGTAGTTGTTACTTTTGCTACTTGCATTTTTGCTTCTTTAAAATTGCCAAAAAGGTAAAACGTGTGATAGAAAATAAACAAATAACTAAAATCTAACGCATTCAAATATAATTTATTTCATATAAAAGTAAAATAATTCATTTTAATTATTCAAAAAAAAAAGTATAATTCAACCTTTTACCATTCTGAAATATCATTTAATTTCGTCTCAAAATGCAGTTTTTTTTACATTATCTTTTCGGAATTAGCACTAAGTAGTAAAACTAATAACCAAATTGTAAAATTCAAGAATTGAGTAAAAAAAGATTTACCTTAACAGTGCCATCAGCTGCACTAACAGTGTGGTAAATAGGAGACCTTCCTATTCTCCATCCAGCTTCTATAAGATCATTTCTAAATGCTTGAGGCACTATTTTTAAAAAAATTAAAAAAATAAATTAAAAATTTTCACTAAATTAATAAACAAAAATAAATAAAAGTATATAAATAATTCTTACAGTGACTAAAATCCTGAATCTCTTTTTCCTTTCTCTTATAAATTAAATGGTGAAGCTGCTTTCCTCTGTAACTTTGCTATATAATTAACCAAAAAATGAAAAAAAAATTATGAGAAATTTTTAAGTAAATAAAAATATATATAGAAAATTTGCAGTTGTGTAATTACCTGGCCGAAATCGATGGCGAGTTGTTGAAGATCTTGTTCGGACATGCCGAGGAGGACGAGGGCATCCACGTGAGGGGCTCGTGAGGAGGAGGTGGAGGAAGTGAGGTTACGCGACGGCGTGATGGTGGTGGAGGCGGAGACGGTGAAGGAACGCGGGCGGATCGCACGTGCGAGAGGAACGGAGCGTACTTGCTGAAGCATGAACATTTTGGTCGTAATCATCATCACTTCTCTTTTATGAGCTTCGTCAGTGGAAGAGCAAAACCCTTTCTGTTTCAGCCTCATGAACTGGCTAAAACCTCGGCTTTATTTGAAATGACGAAATTACCCCCATCCCTCCCCTACGAAACGATTTCATGGGCCTGGGAAATATATTTGGACCCTTTATGGGTTTAATTTTAGGCCCAATTAAAAAATTTGAATGTTAAATACAAATTCATCGGCCTAGACATTTCCACCGGCTGAATGAGCCTTACAAGATTTTTCAAGTTCATGAAAATTTTTATTATTAAATATTTAATTTTAATTTAAAATATTAAAAATTTAACACAATTTTTTAATATTTTAATAATAAATTTGAAATATTAAAATTATTGAGCCGTTCAGACTGTGCCATGGAAAAGGCCTTAAGAGTGCCAAACGATTCTTGTCTTTATGCCATCAACTTATGAATAAATTTAGAATACAAGCTTTAGCTCAATGATTAATACATGTTTAACTTATTCAAATAACTGAATTCAGATAGCCCATTCTAACATAAAATAAAAATAAATAGCACTTCTATTCAATTCATAAATGCAACATAAAATTCTTGTATATATCTTTTTCGACTTAACTTCGAAAAAAAATTATTGTTATTTTTTTAAATTAAAAAATTAATTTATTTTTTATATTGAGATTTAAATTTAAGATTTTTAGCTTTTAAGTTAATTCAAAAAGATTTTTTATTTAAGTTGTAAGTGAAGCGATAATTTTTTTTATTTTAATTTTCAAGAGATGATAGAAGAAAAAGTTGTTTTCTGTTTTATTGAAATATCTTGTCATTATCTTTTGAAAAAATCCAAGCCAAAGCCGTCAATTATTTTTAAAACTTGAAATTCGTGTCAAAATCTCGTGTTTGCCCTTCAAATTTTGACTAGTTTTGTTTTTATATCTTAAAGAATCTGTCAATTTATTCCAGCAGAACGTAAATAACAAAATCATCCAAATTTTGAAGAGGCAATAATATTTAATTTAACATTCATTTTTTTCTTAAATTCGTAGTGTGGACAAAGATAAGAACACAATAACAACTTAAATTAATACGAGAAGTCCAAATTTCTTTTATAACGAAGGACGCCAAAGTTATTCAAAAACTTTATGAACTTTCGAACTTATAAAATTTTATTATAAATATTAAAATTAAAATTTTAAATTTATTAAATGTTACTTTAAAAGTGATTGGACGACCGAGCTCATTGTGTAAATTTTTAGTATTACAGGACTGGAAAGACTAAGATCATTTTTTTTTTCCTATTCTTTCTTTTAACTCTTCTGCTATTGACTTATTTATAAAAAGGCTATTGATGGAACCACTATCTATATTTTTCACATTCCTTGTCTTGTAAAGCTGAATGTAAGTGGTTGAGCTCCATCTGTAAAGATTCCAGCTTTTAACAGATGTAAATGTAATCAAAACCAACACATGTAATGAAAGTTGACCTTGTTATGTTCATTTGCAAGCAAAGCCATTAGTTTTTGACAGTTAGAAATTGGTAGTCAAATCCAACTTGCCTTTTTTTTAATCTGTCATCCATCTGTATCCTCCCAAGAAGCATCAAAATTTTGTTTAATGAAGTTGGTACCATGAACAAGCTTTGAAACCAAATATGAGACCCTCAAATAACTAGTGGAAGACAAACACAAAATGAGTCAAAATGCTGAACTCGGATATTATTGAATTCAACAATTGTACAGTGATCAATAGCTGGACATAAGTGCTTGAGTTCAAGATATGATGTTCATTTAAGATTATCATCTATAAATGCATGCTTCAGATTTTTTTTCCTCTTTATATACTTGGTGGAGAAGAAGATGGCCGGGGAGATAAGATAGCATTTCCATTGCAGATATCATTGGCATTTTTGCTTTGATATTTAGGAGCATTCCTTGAATTCCGATGAGAATTATGGACAGATGCATTTCTAGGGCCCCCTTTGTCACCGGAATCTTGAAGTTGCTCTAGTGCTTTCACTACTGCATCCATGTTAGGCCTAAGCTTAGGCTCTATAGATAGGCATTGCAGCGCAAGATAAGCAGCTTTTAATGCTACGTCCGGTGTGTATTGGCCTTCGATACGAGCATCCATGACTCGGAAAATCTTGCGTTTACTGGTAAGGTAAGGCCTTGCCCAATCAACTAAATTTTGTTCTCTAGATGGTCTGTTCTTGTCCATTGCTCGCTTGCCTGTTAACATTTCGAGAAGAACAACCCCGAAACTGTAAACGTCACTTCTGGCAGTCAGATGACCTTCATGGGAAAAAAACTAAGTCAAAATACAATTAGGGAATTGCATTTATAATTGTGAAAATGAAGAAGGCGGCATGTTAAAAAGATACCTGTTGCCATGTACTCAGGAGCTGCATAGCCATAGGTGCCCATGACCCTTGTAGAAACATGGCTTTTATCACCAGTTGGTCCATCCTTGGCCAGGCCAAAGTCAGAGAGCTTTGCATTATAGTTCTGTCATTTTACATTGGAAAAAAAGATGTTAGAGAGCTACATAATTCAAGTAGGAGTCCTGAATTTCAATAATTATGCAGGTTTTCGTACCGAATCAAGCAAGATATTTGAAGTTTTGAAGTCTCGGTAGATCACTTTGGCCTCATCAGAATGCAGAAATGCTAGTCCCTTGGCAGCACCAAGAGCAACCTTCATCCGAAGGTTCCAAGAAAGTGGTTGAAAATAAGAATTTCCTGTCCATTATAATGGAATTATTCCTTGGAATGGAAACAGTTGAACGGATGGCTAAATAAAGGAATAGATATAAATGAATAACTCACTTCTAAAAAGATGATTCTCCAAGCTGCCCTTAGGCATGAATTCATAAACCAGAAGCCGATGATCATCCTCTAAGCAGTAACCAACCAGTTTCACAAGATTGGGATGATATAGCTGCCCCAGGTAGTTGATTTCTGCCTATAATCCACATACATCATTTAAATTAAAAACTATCATATCCAACATAGTACTTTTAACATCTAAAAGGATGTTTCAAAAACTGCAGAGCTCAAGGGTAGAGCTGGGGAAGATATGATACTTACCAGCCATTCCTGGTGGCCCTGAAAGCCTTCCTGGTTAAGCCTTTTGACAGCAATAACCATGCCAGTACCAGGCTTGGCAGCTGTAAATGAATTCTCATCAATCCAACCCTTAAAGACACAACCAAAACCACCTTCACCCAAAAAGCTATCCGGACGGAAGTTCCTGGTAGCTGTTCTTAGATCACTGAAGTTGAAGCCCTTCAAATTGGAAGACTGTAAAATCTCACCCTCAGTTCTAGGCACCGAAACAGATGAGATCCTGCTGCTTGGACCACTCATTTCATTCCCATATTTGCTACCATACTTTGGATTAGCCCCTGCCACGCATATCAAACAGCCAAATATCAAAATATGTTACATCAGATACAAGCAAATGGACACTTTCCTCATTAGTCTCTTGGAAACTTTTATTATCTTCAATAACAAAGATCTCAAAAGGCAAGCTAAAACTTAGCAGCTGATGCTCAAAGTTTACGGGAAAAAGTGATCAAATCTGAAAAGGAAAGCATGCATACCATTGTGGAGAGGACTCTCAGCTTTAATTCTAGAACTAAAGCAAGACCCCATTAAAACAAAACTGAGGATCGTCTTCTTTTCAGTACTCCTCCACCTACAAGAAGGAGAACAAAATACAGAGAACAATTGATACAAGCAACCAAAAAGCCCGTGAAAAGAAAGGATCGCTTCAAGTGTGAAAGCATAACTTTATATACGTAGACCAAGGCTCACCTGTCACCCACGACTCACGAGAATAACTATCCTATTGAAAACTTTGACTGATAAAAAAGGACAAAAGTAAAACAAAAGAAAAATGCAAAACCCGTCATAATAATGTCATAAATGAATGAGAAAACCAAGATTGAGTAAAAGCACAGCAGCAGGCAGAAAAGTAGGGAGCTTTTGGCCTTACATGTTTTGTTAGTGTGGTTCAAAGAAAGTTCCAACATTAAAATAAAAAAAAAAGGTTTGGGAAAAGCAAAAATGAAAGGGTTGACTTGGCTTTAAGCTAATGTTTCACACTTCCATTTATCTGCAAGTGGAAACTTGTTGTATTAATTAAAACTTTCATGGCTTTGGGAGGCATTTATCCCTTTCATTTGATGACTAGTTGTCCTATTTTTCTTATTCTTTATGGCTTTCATACACATGAAAGGACAGCCATGCAAGATCTGCTGTAGAGATTTTCTAGCAATTGGATTAGCATTCACGATTTGTCAACGGATTAATATTTATAAAAAAAAAAAAAGAAAATGTTGTTTTGCTCATTTGCGCCGGCGAAGAGAGGGGGGGTGGGGGGGATGGTTATCTGGGGACTTGTCAAGTGGCCTTTCTCAGCCATAGTTTGGTATGGGGAAAAAGGGTCCCACAAGAGAAAGTCAATCACTTTTTTTTTATTTTTGTTAGGAAAATTGGCCTAGCTTCATGTAAGTAGTTTTAGATCAAGTAAAGATCATGAGCTTTGATCTTTTATTTTACACAGAGCCTTAGCTATTTAATAAAAAAGAGGTGGGTTGTTTTAAAGGTATATCGAAAACCAAGTAGAGAAAGAAGAAAAGTAAAAAAAAATAGAAAGAAAAAAGAGAAAGGAGAGTTAGTTGAACGGAAGTCGATCCGTAGTCCGATTGAATTGAAACTTTATCAAGAAGTTTATGATTCAGAGTTTTACATTCTGAACGGTGAAGATCGGGTTTGAAGCTCTCTAGGAACAAATTCAGGGTGTATTTGTTGAGTCACTTATTGGTGAGATTTCTTCAATTGTTTCTCTAGTTGTTAATTAGCTCTAGTTTTAGCTAGAGAAGAACTTTGTATACCTATTATTTGATAGTGAAGATTTTTCTAGTGGTCTATGATTTTTTTCCTCTACACTTGAGGGTTTTTCACGTAAATCTTGATGTGCTTTATTTTTTCTGTGTTTTTTTATTATTGATTATTGTCTATTACTTCTGTATTATTGTGATTATTGCTTCAATGGTAACAAGTGGTATCAGAGCGAGGGTTATTTTGAGACATCGATACAGAAACAACCTAGGATAGAAGTAAATTCTGTTTAAGATCATGAAAGGTGACACAGGTTCTATGATAAAATTGACAGCATCAAATTATTCAATTTGAAAGCCTATGATAGAGGATCATCTATACTGCAAAGATTTGTATAAGCCAATATTGGTGATTCGACTAAACTAGCAAATATGAAAGATGAAAGCTGGAGGAAGCTAGGTAGAAAGACGCTGGCTACAATTAAAAAATGAGTTGATATCAGCGGTTTTATCATGTAACGTAAGAGTCAGATGCTCACATTGTTTGAAAAAAATTGGCAGCATTGTATAAAAAAAAATAGATATGAATAAAGTTATACTTATTAAAAAGCTTGTAACTTTACAGTACAGGGATGGACGATCTGTTACAAAGCACTTGAGTGATTTTCAAGATATATTTAATCGGATGACTACTATGGTGCTTAAGATGAATGATGAAATGAAGACGTTATTTTTTTTGGATTCATTATCATACAGCTGAAATACTCTAGTTGTGACTATTCTTAAATCAACTCCTGATTATAAGGTGACATTGAAGATGGTAAAGGACAATATGCTTAATGAAAAAGCAAGGTGAAAAGATGTAGACCTTGGGAATCAAGCTTTGATAATAGAGAACAGGGGTAGAAACATCGACAAAGGTCAAGACTCAAAAGGTCTTGATAAGTTTAAATATAGATCCAAGTCTAGAGGTAAAGTGCAGTGTTTCTATTGTGGTAAGACAGATCATATAAACTGAAACTGTAAAATCTTGAAGCAAGAGCGATAAGATGAGAAAGATAAGAGTTCAGATGATGATAATGTTACAGCAGTAAATTCAGATGTAATTAAATTGCTTTGATTTATACATATGATGATTGTAATCATATTAGTGATCCCGACATTGAGTGGATAGTTGACATAAAAGCAGCATATCATTGTATTTCTAAGAGATAATTGTTTACAACTTACAAAGTAGAAGACTTTGGTTGTATCAAGATGGGAAATAAGAATGTATCATAGATTGTTAGGATTGGTGATATTATTATACAAACTAGTACAGGCTGCATGTTGACTTTGAGGGATGTCAGACACATTCTAGATATGAGAATGAACTTGCTTGCTATTAATGTTCTTGATAGTGTTGACAGAAAGAGTGTTGACAAAAAGAGTGTTGACAGAAAAAGATACTTCATACTCTTACTTGAAAGTTTTTTGGTGTAAAGCATTCATGTATGTGTCGAAAGAATAGAGATCAAAGCTTGACAGTAAAATCACACAGTGTGTGTTTGTAGGATATGGTGATGGAAATTTTGGCTACAGGGTATGAGATCCAGTAAAGAGAAAGATAGTCAGAAGCAGAGATGTGATCTTTCATGAAAAAAACCATAGCAGACTTTGAAAAAAATAAGAAGACTAACACGGGTTACTGTTGAGTGTGATATTTCAACACCGATAAAGATTTCATAGGAAAGAGCCATAAATGGTGAAAATGAGCAAAAATAGAACTTGGAAATATGAATGAGCCAATCACAGTTGGTGATGAGCCAGATGCAATTAGTTTTGAGCAAGAAGAGCAATCCTCTCTACTTGAGAGTGTTGAGCAGGGGGAACTATCTTCGGCATCAAGTGATGTAGAGTTTCAACCCAAGAGATCTATTAAAGAGCGCAAGCCATCTACCAGGTATCCAAGTTCAGATTTTATTTTAGTTACCAGTGAAGGAAAGTCAAAAAGCTTTCAAGATGTGCAGGCTACTCCGGATAGAGAGCACTGGTTAAAAGCAATAAAAAAAAAGATATAGTCATTACGAAAAAATGGTACTTATGATATTGTTAAACTTTCAAAAGAGAAAAGGCCATTAAAGAATAAATGGATATTCAAGTTGAAAAATGATGGTGATAAACTAGTGAGGTACAAAGCTCGATTGGTAGTAAAAGATTTTTCTCATAAATCAGGTATCGATTTTGATGAGATCTTTGCTTCAGTTATAAAGATAAGTTCTATTCGAGTGGTACTAGGATTAGCAGCTAGTTTGAATCTTGAGCTTGAGCAACTTGATGTTAAAACTATATTTTTGTATAGTGATTTATAAGAGGACATTTATATGAATCAACTTGAGGGTTTTGAAGTAAAAGAAAAAGAGCACTTAGTTTACAAATTGAAGAAAAGCTTGTATGGCTTGAAACAAGCTTTACGATAGTGGTACAAGAAGTTATAAAGATGAGTTCTATTCGAGTGATATTGAGATTAGTAGCTAGTTTAAATCTTGAGCTTGAGTAACTTGATGTTAAAACTGCATTTTTACATGGTGATTTGCATGAGGACATTTATATAAATCAGCTTGAGGGTTTTGAAGTGAAAGAAAAAGAGCACTTGGTTTATAAATTGAAGAAAAACTTGTATGGCTTGAAATAAGCTCTGCGATAGTGGTACAAGAAGTTTGATTCTTTTATGGTGAGTCATAGCTATAAAAAAACAGCAATGAATTCTTGTATGTAAGTTAAATAATTTTTTAATAGTAATTTCATTATCCTATTATTGTATGTTGATGATATGTTGATTGTAGGATAAAATGCTAGTATGATTTGCAGGTTGAAAGAACAATTGTCTAAGTCCTTTGATATGAAGGATTTAGGTCCAGCAAAGTAGATTCTTGGTATGGACATTATCTGAGATAAGAGAGCTGGAAAGTTATGGTTGTCATAGGAAAAGTATGTTGAACGAGTGCTTGGTAGATTCAACATGCAACATGTTAAATCAGTCAGCAGTCCACTTGCCAATCATTTTCATCTAAGTAAGAAATCTTGTTCGGTGTCTAAGGAAGAGCAACTAGCTATATCTAGTATTTCTTATTCTTCTGTAGTTGGTTCTTTAATGTATCTTATAGTTTATACAAGGCCTGACATTACTCATGCAGTTGGTGTAATGAGCAAATTTTTTTTTAATTTGGGGAAGGTTCACTGAGAAGTAATGAAATAAATTTTTAGATATTTAAGGGGTATCTAAAAAATGTGCTTGACTTATGGAGTTTCATAATCAATTCTAGAAGGATTTACTGATGCTGATATAGCAGGCGATCTTGATAGTAAGAAATCTACTTCAGGGTATTTGTTCACTTTTGCAAGAGGAGCTGTATCTTGGCAATCTAAGTTGCAAAAGTGTGTTGCTTTGTCAACTACAGAGGTTGAATATATTGCAACAATCGAAGCATGTAAAGAAATGCTTTAGATGAAACATTTTTTTTTGAATTAAGGTTGAATTAAAAAGAATATGTGGTATTTTGTGATAGTCAGAGTGCTTTAAATTTGAGTAAGAATACATGTACCATGCTAGAACAAAGCACATTGATGTTAGATATCATTGGTTACGTTCAGTGATTGAAGAACAGCAGATGCTGTTGAAAAAAGTTCATACTGATAAGAATGTAGCAGATATGTTAACTAAGATACTTCCCAAAAAAAAGCTTGAGCTTTGCAGTAACTTGGCCGAAATGAGTTTTCTGGTCAAGGTAAGTTCTAAATGAAACTGCTATGGTGATGAATCTCCTCCTAATAGGGCTGAAGGGGGAGATTGTTAGGAAAATGGGGTCCAGCCTCATGTAAGTGGTTTTGGACCAAGTAAAGGTCATGGGCCTTGATCTTTTATTTTACACAGAGCCCTAGCTACTTAATAAAAAAGATGTGGGGTTGTTTTAAGGGCGTGTCAAAAACCAAGTAGAGAAAGAAAAAAAGTCAGAAAAAGCAGAGAGAAAAAAGAAAAGGGTGAGTTAGTTAAACGGAAGTTGATCCGTGGTCCGATTGAGTTGAAACCTTATCAGAAGGTTTATGATTCAGAGTTCTACATTTTGAAAGGTGAAGATTGGGTTTGAAGTTCTTTAGGAACAAATCCATGATGTATTTGTTGAGTCACTTATTTGGTAAGATTTCTTCAATTGTTTCTCTAGTTGTTGATTAGCTATAGTTTTAGCTAGAAAAAAATTTTGTATACCTATTATTTGATAATGAAAATTTTTTTGGTGGTCCGTGATTTTTTTCCTCTACACTGAAAGGTTTTTCACATAAATCTTAGTGTGTTTTATTTTTTCTATATTTTTGTTATTATTAATTATTATCTATTGCTTTGTATTATTACGATTATTACTTCAAGCACAACAATTTCAACCACATTTGTTTCTTTTGGATATATGAAAAGTTGGAATGAAAATTCTATAACTATTTCTTATTACTTTAAAGGAACTAATTTGGGTACTCCATTAAAATGTTACTCTTTTTTTAGATATCAAATACAATTTTGTGTCTAAAAAAAAATGTTTTTCATACGCATTTTTTGTCAAGAAAATGTCAATTATATAGTAAAATAAAATTCAAAGTATCTAATAAATTTAGAGCATATAAAAATAAAGTGAAAATTTTATATTTGAGAATAGATTTTACTATTCATATATTTATATAATGTAAAATAATAAAATTTATGAATTTATGTTTTATTTTAATAAAAATTATATATTATAATTTATATCGACATAAAAATATAAAATATATTTTTTTATTTTATAAAATTTATATATAATAATTATTAAAATTTTAAATATTATTATTTTTATATTTTTTATTTATATCATATTCGTGTACGAAAGCAATAAACTTTTGAGATAAATGCTTCAAATATCAAAATTTTCCACATTCAGATAGGTTTCAATTAATGGATGCAAATAGTTTCTGGAAGGTATTTTAGGAAATGAATCGTCTCATTTTGCTGCGGAAGTACTTGCGTATTTTTCAAAGGTCAAAGAGGTTTGTTGGGAAAGCAAGAAGTTCAAAAAAGGGGGCGTTGGAAAAGTTATATTAAGATTCTTCTGCTATTATGATTATGACAATTTCAGTTAAAATGTTTTTTTTTTTTTAAGGATTCGGCTAAATTTGGTGATGTTTTTGTTTGTAAAAATATCATCAAATGACAATGTTTTTCCTGTAATGAATTTATCTGAGTTTCACCATAGATATCAATTTTCAGATGACATTTTGGATATCCTTATCTAATGGATTAAAAATTATAAAATCTTGAATATTTTTGCTTCTTTTCCTTTAAAACAAATGTGTAAAAATTTTTGAAAAATCATCCGTTTTAACTCGTAAATTTTATAATTTTATTTCATAAAAAATAATTTATAAATATAAATTTAAATATCAATTTATATATTATAATTAATATTTAGAATATTTTTATACAAGATTGAGATATCACAAATCACTTTCATGAAATTCAAAAAAAAAAATTCGATTTTAGTTTAAATAATATTAAATTTAATTTTTTTTCATAAATTTGAAGTTATATAATTTTTAATGATAAAAAGTCAAAATTTTATGAAAAATAATTTTAGAATAGAAAAAAAATGATATTTAAGTATTAAAAAATATAATTTTAAGACATCCAAATAAAATGGGACGAAATAAGTATATTTTGAGATAAAGTATTTCTCTCCTTGTTAGAAGATAATGAACAAATTAATTAATATCAATATGCCAACAATGGTATGGTTTTTATTGAAAGAATATTAGATTTTTAGTTTCAATAATTAAAATTTAATAACCATAATTATAAAAAAAAATTAATATGATTCCTTAAAATATTAATAAATTACGTCAAAGTGGTTGAGTTTTTAATTAAAAAAAATCCAATAACTAATTTAGTTTCAATGTCGTAATTATAATATAAACTATTTTCAACTAATTAACAAATGTAACTAAAATATGAAATTACTTTAGTTCGAATTTTAAGAGTGAATCTAATATCCACTCAATTAGAAAAAAAAAAAAACTATTGATATTAAATGTGTAATTTTGATTGAATATTAAATATAATAAATACTTAACAAAAACACCTCTTTGCCTTAACAATATAATTTTGAATACAAAATTAAGACATTAAATATTTAAATTCTATCATTTACAAAAAAATAATAAAATAACTATTAAAATCAAGTTAAATTAATGATTCTAATCTAACCGATTCAATTAAATTTGATCCTATCTGTTCGATTGATCTGATATATTTTTAAGTCACCGATGATGATGGCTAGGATCATATTTAAAATTACATCTATTCCATTGAATGTGAACATGCAGTTGATCGTCAATCAATCACATTAAATTAAATCATACATTTTCACGTGTAAACTGACAGTGTTAAACATTAAATTTTTAACGACAGGCTTGAGAAGTATAGTCCATGAAAAATAATTGTATTTTATTATTATCTTTCTTAAAAAGGAAAGCAAAATAGATTTCATTATTTTGAATTGCAAATTGCAGGTGGGAATTCAGGAATTGGGGATTAGGGAATGAACGCATTAAATTAAATTAAAATTAAAAAAAAAAAAGAAAAAAAATCCCGTGAGACCCACCCCTTTCTAGCCACACTTTAGTATTTCACTTTATTTATTTATTTTTTTAGAAAGCTTTAAAGACGGAGGTGATCGTTATGGGAAGATTCACGTACGACTCTTGTGTTTTTGCAACTCTTTTGACTGCTATTATTGCTTATTCTTATTATTTTTTTGGAGCCTATCTTTCTAGTCTTCAACGATTGTTGATGAGATCCAACGTAAAAATTTATACTCGTATTAACTAGATTGACTCGTGTTACCGCATAAATATCAATGTTTGTATAAATTAAATTTTAAAATTTGAATGATATCCACTATTCTTGAAATATTTGTATTTAAATTTGTTTAAATTTAATATCATTATTCATTTAAATAAATACTATTTATTTAAATATTTAAATTTATTAAAATATTAATTTATTTAAAATTTTTATTGTCATATAAAATAAACAAAAATTTAATTTAAAATTTAAATTTACTCTTAATTAAAAATAAATAAAACTTATTTATAAGATTTAAAATCTTTTTAAATAACTATATTTTATATATTTTATATACGTAGTCGGATAATAAATTTAAAAACATATTTAAATATCTATTATTATTCTTAAAATTAAAATAAATTCAGATAATGAATATTCGATAAATACTATCCGATCTTCTTCTAATTCATCAAGAATAATAAATTTTTTATCTGAATTCATTAATTATCCATTTTTAACTATCAAAATTCAACATAAACAAATTAAATAATAATAATCTCTATTTATTTACTATCCATTATTATCATTAATTTAAAGACACTATTTTTAATGTAGGATTATACTTGCTGTATTGTCTAGAATAATATTGATGAAATAATTTTTAACTTTCTTTGAAAAAAAAATTATTCAAATTGTTCATTATTTAATTGTTCTCACCTCCTTACCAAAACTACGTAATATTCTTTTTAATCTTCTTTATTTGAATATTCCTAAACATATCGAATAAAGTAGTTTCATCTTCCATAGAATACTGATTGTGGGTGCCTACGGACAACTAGATCACCTCAAACTTCTATCAAGTCAAAACACATTGGAACTTGAGATTCCACCGATTTCTGCATCGATCGTGTGACCCTCTTTGTAGCCTGGAAAAAATGGGTTTCCCAGGCTACAAAAAGATGTCATTCAACTTATTGGTTATGATTTGTGACCCTAATGTCATCAAATGGGTGACTTGAGATTTAAACATCTATACCCAATGTTTCAAAGTATCGACTTCACCCCACAGCCAACAATGGATTTTTGCTAGTCCTATTGGATGTGCTCGACCACTGACCTAAGCACCCCAATCAGAAGCACGAGCTTATTTAAGCTACAAAGTCAACATAAGGTGTGCCTAATAAGTAAAACTGCTTTGCATTTTCTTTGGCTGCTGCAAGAAAAAATGCTTCAAAATCTGATTATCCTGGCCCGAGTTGCATTTAGATTACACAAGGACTATGTTTCTCTCTATAATCAATTATATTTGCAACCTTTTAATCCCAGAAAGACTCACCTGGTCTGTTCATGCAGGAAGTCGGTATTCACTGTCTATGAAGATACATCAAAAAGAGGTAAGTCACACTGAATGGAAACAAAGATCTCTTCCACACTCAAATATTAACTAACTAATATCATGCAGACAATTCTCAAGCGAAGAATCTGGATGCATAATCTGAGGGATGAATGATCTATGAATACAGTCCAAAGACTGATTAAAATGACAAAAAGGCTCTTTCAACTCACCTAACTTCAGTGCTCGAGATAGAGTGGCGAACTTGCCAGTACCATTCACCTACACAGGCCCATAGGCAGAAGCAGCATCTGCCCTGGTTGATACATTTGTTGCCATTGGAAAATTAAACAAGAAAGCACCTAGAAGGGTGTTGCAGTTAGCAAACAAAATTCAAAGAACAAGTGCAGTCCTTGAAACTTGTTACAGTCGGTGCAGCACATAAATTCCGACCTGTGCATTCAAATAAGAACAAATGCAATCCTTCAATCTTGTTACTATAACAGTACAAAGCATAATGCAGAGAACATTTAACAGCATTCACACAAGAATGTACCAAGAACTATTTCAGAAATAGAATTTAATATAAAAACACTCTCCACAAGATAAACATATATGGCAAGCCTATCTAATAATATGCAATCAAGTCCAATGCAGAGTGACAAGAACATTTAATCATGTTTATATGTCCAAAACCACTCAGGACCAGAGTGTGATGGACACAAGGAATATAGAGGAAGAGGACAGTTTAGTCCCGATAGGCAAGGAGCAGAGTATCACAGAAATCCATAAACATCAGCCTACCACACACCAGGGATGGCTTTCCCTTGGAGAAGCTCATGTCCACTAACCCCACATACTTCACCACTGTTTTTACTTCTTTCTCTAATTGATTTACAGGTTAATCTCCATGTGATATCATCTATTGTGATGACAATATTCTTCAGCATATCTTCAATCCTGTCATTTCAATTTCAGTTTCATTCATGAGCCAGTCATCTCTGCTGCCTTTACACAAATCAAATCCAATCGAACAAAAACATACATACTCTTTCACTTGCCAAATTGAGGCTCGTCATTTTCTTTAGCAAATACCCTTCCACTTTCTACTCTTTATAAACAAGAACAGGGAATACACAAATCAAATCCCAGCCTAGCAGCTCTGATTGGGTTTGCTATATGCTGTTCATAACTTTATATTGAAGTCAGATATATACTTTCAGAACATATATATTAACTTTAAAAAAAGAAAAAACTCAAGTTCAGAACAAAATATGGCTAAGTATTAAATTTGCAAGGATCCAGGACATCCACATCTTTCTAAACCAAAATGCAATCTCAGGTTGATGCTTGAAATAGCATAGAAGTTCCCATTAGGGAGAAATATGTTACCAATCACACCTAAGACATGAAAAAAAAATACATCATCTTCCTCGTCAAAAGGTAATTAATAACATGAAAACATCATTAAAGACATTTGCCCTTTAAAAGAAAGAAACTTGATCATATGGTTCAGGAATTACAGCATCTGATTCCTCTACTTATCTTCTCGACCCAGCACCGTAGTGGGACTCAAGCCACCATCCATATCAAATTAACTAAAGGATTAGTGAATCTGAGGCCAAGTAAACAGAGCCAATGCATCAGAATGCACCAAACCCAAAACAACGTGCTCCTTTTAACTATAACAACTCGATGAGAAACACTACAATCACTAAAATCTGAAAATAATGGACTTACGAATCCTGGCCTTCTCAGACCTGAAAAACAAAGGAGAAGAAAAGACAAAAAGGAAAAAAAAAGAAAGAAAGAACCCTTGTTAATCACCAGTATTAAATGGATTTCAACAGAGGTTAACCAATGTATGCACATAAGAAAATCATCCTTTATCAGCTAGTACTTTTGAGAAAGTTCCTCCCACAATGTAGGTGAGAGCTAGTAATGGCTCTATCTCTGCGATCAGAAATTGGAAAATAAAATAGCATAAGACTCTTAGCAGAGAGAATAGGAAATCTTTTGAAACATCAGACGAGTAATTAAAATAAGAAAATGGTGACAAAATATGATACAGCATATTTATTTATGGTTCTGGCAAATTATGTGAACCACATACATATAGTAGTCAAAACTCAAAAGCAAGAACACCCAAAATATATAAAAAGTATCAGTACAAGAGTTTATAAGCCTAATACATCACAATTTGATAGTCATAATGAAAATTAAAGAGAAATAACTTATGGAGGTCATAAGCTATCACTTGATTGACAGGCGATTAAACCAAGCATCTGAAACAAAACAAAGGTATCAGTCCTTGACATATATGATAATAAGACTTATCAGATACACATAAAAATGTTCTTATTTTACATCCTGAAGCATTTATAATTTATTTAGTCCAAATAAATGTAGTATTTGGCACCAACTTACTTCACCAGAGTCATCTATGTCATTAACCAAGTACATATCAATTACTTTGGCTCAGGCCCCCTCCACTGCACTGACCATCTTATAACAGGGCCTCAGCCAATTATATGTCACTAATTAATTAACCATATCACCTTAAAAGCATCATTATGTTTTCTTTCTTCAAAACACAATATTACTAAAATTATGCCCATTTGTAGTTAAAAGACTATTGGGTGGTTTCATACCCCACGAAGGATGCAGAGTCCTGAATCTTACGAAGAGGAACGCCATCACGAAGATTGACTTTCAGGTCTGAGAGACAAGCCCGACTACAAATCCAACAATCTATACAAGAGAAGAGTGTGTAGTTTACTAGTCCATTTGTTGTACCAAAGATAAAGTCAGGACCAATTCAGATTGCCTTCAATAAATATGTTAGGTTACATTATAATGTTCTCCTATTTGACTGTCATAATCAGAACAACTACACTTTTCTTTTATTAGAAAATAACAAACAGCAACACCTTTGCAGCAAGTTTAAAAGTAACTGGTAAAAGCATATGTTCCAGGAAAAAAATTGAATGAAAAAAATGAAAATGAACAAAAACGCAGATAGATCTACAGAGAAACTAATATAGAAAGAAAGTTTATGCCTATTGGAAGTTGGATATGAGTTCTTACATCTACAAAACCTGGTATCTGCCAGGTTGAGTCCCACCAGGAAGTTGTAAGGACTGGTGTGAGATATCTTCCAAGACACGTTTTAGTTCAGCCTTAGCTCTCTTAACAGATAGCTCTGTAGGTCCCTCAATGAACAAGTAAAGCTTGCGTTCCCCTGGTCCTGGGATCCGACCAGGTGGGAAAAACTGGCCCCTGGTGGTAATGGCAGCTCCAGTCCATTCTGATATTGGACCCAAAGTTTCCTTGTGGGTAACCTTCCATCGAGCATTCTGGGGGAATTCATTTATCTCCAACTCTGCTTCATAATGTTCTGGCATCGCATCAGCTTGAATCTTTGCCAAGTTATGCTGCAAGTTAAGGGCAGCTTGCAATGCAGCTTTTCGAGCAGCCTCTTCATTTGGAAGACCAGGCAGCCCACTCCCAGGCACAACTGCTGCAGTACCTGGCATTGACACACCAAGTACACCAGGAAGAGAAACGGGCAATACAGCATTGGGAAGCAGTTGAACAGATGATAGAGTGTTCTGCATCAAAGCAGTACTAGCTTTGGTGGCAGCAGCCATGGCAGCTATTTGAGCAAGCGCTGTCTGCTGTGAGATGTCACCACCTGCCTTCCGCACCCCTTCATCTTCATCTTCAGAATCTGACTTGTCTTCCTCAAACCCATATTCTTTTGCTTGTGCTTTCTTTGCTGCTTTTCTCTTTTCATCCTCCTCTTCATTGAATTTAAAACCACTTCCACCATAACCTGTTCCATGGGCCTGCTCAAGTCCCTGATTGACTTTTGCCATAAAGCCATCAGCAAGAGCTTTCAGGTCATCAGGAAGAACTTGCTCAGAGAGCTCCAAAGCTTTTACAAGATCTGGTGCATATCTTGCATCATCCTCGGAGATAAATGTGATGGCACAGCCTTTCCGGCCAGCTCTACCTGTCCTACCAACACGGTGAACATAATCTTCATAATGATTTGGAACATCAAAATTAATCACTAATTCAAGCTCCTTCACATCTAAACCCCTTGCTGCAACACTTGTTGCGATCAACAAATTGCAGACATTACTCTTAAAATCAGAAATAGTGGATTCACGATCTGTCTGATCCTTGGCCCCATGAAGTGACAGGCAAGGGTAACCGTGTTTGAGTAAATCCCTAAACAAAGCATCACACTTTTCTTGGGTGTGGACAAAAATCAAAATTTTCCCCTTCTCACACCATTCACCTAGAAGTTCTAACAATCTCAGGAACCTTTCACTTTCTGGCCTCATCTCGACCAACTGAGTTATGTCCTTGTTCACAACACTTCTCCCACCAACCTGTATTTCAACAGGTTTATTCAACACTTTACGTGCCAAAATCTCAACCTGACGAGGGAAAGTGGCAGAAAATAGTACAGTTTGGCGATCAGGTCGAATATTTTGAACAATTCGAGTGATTTGAGGTTCAAAACCCATATCAAACATTCTGTCAGCTTCATCCAAAACCAAATATGTTACTCTACGCAGATTACTAATTTTTCCCCCACTAGTACAAAGTATATCAATCATCCTACCTGGAGTACAGACAACAATCTCTGTTCCCCGCTTTAATTCACTAATCTGCTGGGCAACACCAGACCCTCCATACACAGGGACACATCTGATTCCCAATGCCTTGGCAAACTTCTTTATATCACTATGAATCTGCTGGACAAGCTCTCTTGTAGGTGCCATGATGAGCCCAATAGGCCCGTCTCCAGCTACTACAGGTGGCTGATCTTTGATATGCCTTAACATTGGTAGCACAAAAGCAAGGGTTTTGCCAGAGCCGGTTTTTGCTATGCCAATGCAGTCTCGACCACTCATAATTATGGGTAGTGCCTGAGCTTGAATTGGCATTGGCTTCTCATAATTAAGTTTCCTTATTGTCTCCAATATTTTACTTGTGAGTCCAGTTTGATGCCAGGTTTTGATTGGTTTGGGCACATCCTTTCCATGTAACTTCAATTCCAATTCCTTCCTGTAAGCAGCAACTTCTTCAGGTGTCATTCTTGATATCTCCTTCACTTCAATATAGAAATTTTTCCTGAAAGGTTTATAATCAATCTTCGAGTGATCAACAATAGATAGTTTTTCAGCTTTTGTCTTCTTTACCCTTTTCATGAACTCATCATCATCTTCATCTTCTAAATTCTCTTCATCATTCTCAACATCCCCATAATCTGAATCCGAGTCTTCCCCAGAAATAATTCTCCCAAGTGCCTTGTTAGAATCTTTCTTTGGTTGCTGTCCACCATTACTGAAGCCATCTTTTTTATCCTTAAAGTTCCCATTTTTATCATCATCAGCAGTAGGAGGAGGATCAACAACCGCATTACTTAGTTTCTCAACTTCAGGTAACACCATTGAATTCATAAAAGCATCTAATGGATCAATTTCATCATCATCCTCAGCAATCCCATTGCCCCCATTTTGGTTAACAACCATTTTATCTTCCCCATTATCAGAATCTCCTCCTTCCATCATTCCATCTCCACCTTCCTTACTATCAGGCTTCGAATTCTCATTATCATCAACATCCATATTTGTATACAATTTTGTTGGAGAACCTACTTCATCATCATCTGATTCTCCTTCCAGAGTCCAAGCTTTACCAACCTTAGCCTCCTGCTCTTCCACATTCCCTTCCCCACGTTTTTCCCTCTCTGATTCTTCCTTCTTCCTCCTTAACTCCTGCCATTCCTGAACCCTTCTCCTCCGTTTCTCCATCTCCTCGTCCAGTCTTTGCTGCTCATCTTCCATCTCCTGTTCCCTACTCTTCTTCTCTTTCTTCTCCAACTCATCCTCACCACTCTTTTTCTTAGCAGGACTTTCTCCTCTAGTCGATTTGCTTTCTCTCTCCTTATAATCATCACCATCATCATCATCGTCTCGTTCCCTCCTTCGACGCTTCCTATGTCGTTCCTTTTCCTCCTTACTATCATCACTATTATATTCCCTCCGCTTCTCCCTTTCCCTTTCCCTTTCCCTTTCCCTCGACTTCCTCTCTCTCTCCCTTTCCTTTTCCCTTTCTCTTTCCCTCTTCTCCCTTTCTCTTTCTCTTTCTCTTTCCCTTTTTTCCCTTTCCCTTTCCCTTTCCTTTTCCCTTGCCCTTTCCCTCTCTTTTTCTTTTTCCCGTTCCCTATCTTTCCTCTCCCTCCGGTGTTTTTCTTTTTCCCTTTCCTTTTCCCTATCGGAATCACTGCTCTTCTCTCTCTCGGAACGGCGCCGTTCTCGATCCCTATCCCTATCTCTTCTCTCACGGTGCCTTCTCTTTTCCGAATCTTCCATTGCTCAGAAAACCCTAAAAAATAAATTTCTTAGGTTATAAACAGAAAAAAAAAAAAAAAAGAATTAGGGATTGGAAATTAAAAAAAAAAAAAAGGAAAAATTCTAAAGTAAAATCAAATATAATGAATCGAATAATGAAAGCTTAAAAGAAAAAAGAAAAAAAAAAAGAAATTGGACAAAAATTACGGGAAGAGGTGGACTCACCAATTCTGTTCTTAAACTTAGGTACGATTCCCCTCTACGTTTCTCAGTTCATTTGTTCTGCGTAAGGAATTGTTTTCCTTTTATATTTTATTTTGGGCTGATTTGTGGGCTAGGCTGGACTTGATTTTTTACCCAGTTAATAGATCAATTTGGACTCAAGGGATTAATGTTTTGGGCTGGGCTTTGGTTCTTCTTTGTCTTGTCAATTGAGCAACTACCCCTCCGTAGTCAGATTCAGCTTTCAACTAAACGTTGACGACGCGACAGAGTGTTTTGGGTGGGAAGTTCGTAAGTTAGCATTTGCTGGTGAGAAACTTGATCCATCGACGCTTCAATTTGCTCTATACGGCCTTGAGGAAAATTGAAAATCAAGTCTCCTTGCCTCAGGACCATCAATTATAAAGATTTTTAATCGTATAAACCAATTTATGCAATTAAAGACATTTTTTGTTATGAGAAAAACCGATTTTAAACTTATCATGTGACATTTCTTAAAATTGTCAAAAAGTTGAAGAACATCCAATTATTCCATTTTGATTGCACAACTTTAAACCCAACCATGGATTTTCACTGATGAAAAATGAATATAAAGGAGCAAATACACGCACTCCATGAAAAATGCAGTACCAAGGAAATAGTAAAAACTAATTTTAATAATACATAAAATCCAGTTTGAAGTGCTGGTAGGAATAAAAGCATGAATTCTTTCGCAAAAAAAGTAGTACATTTTATAAACTCTTATTATGCAATAGATTCTATACCTCCCCAACAAGAGCTCTTGCAAGTACGCTAACTTCAGCTTCGAGCTAAAACTTAGGCATTCTTCTTTATCTCAGCAGATTTGATAATATCAATGAACTCCGGCTGGTGAGAAGACAATAAACATAAGCCCAAAATATCAGGAACAGAACCAACCATAAAGAAAATTGAAAACGAGCAGAGATGGAAAGGAGGAGAGTAGCAATATCATTACCTTCAGTGATGCTCCACCAACCAAGAAACCATCAACATCAGGCTGAGCTGCTAGTTCCTTGCAGTTTGCAGCAGTGACAGACCCTGAAATAGGGATCCTGTTAAAAACTAAGTCAAGCAACAAGGAAGAACATACGGCTATTTTATTTTGTATTTTGCTATTGTTAAGACATTTGACATGCTAGTGCAAAGACAAATTCACCAAAGATAAGCAAATCTTGCCTGTGCAAGATATTTATATTCTTTTCCATTTAACTACAATGTGATAATGATGCCAATTGTTTGATCTATTCATTATTTCCCTATTAGAGAAGAAACGGGACCTAAGCCCAATAGAGGTAAAAATGGGAACCAAGTTGCTCTTGGAGCTAAAAGTGGTTTACCGTTTATGAAGAGCTAGATAAAATCCAGTATTTTACAGAAATGTTTTCAGTTTATGAAGTTCATTACCTTTAGAATATGAACATTGGAAAAAAGGGCCTACCTACTGAACTTTCATTCAGGATTGCAAGAATAACTTAAGGATAAGATAAAGAGGCAAGAGTAGACAGAAGATGTGGAATACCTCCATAAATAATCCGGGTTGATGCAGCAACATCAGGACTGACGTTTGCTTGAAGCCATTTCCTCAACTCAGAATGTACCTATTACATTTACAAAAACTTTGTAAGTAAATCTTCACCACATTATTCCTAGACATTAAATGCAAAATTGACCTAAGAATTTATCATCTACACTTGTATACAACATAAAAGTAAGTCAGAGAAACACCATTATGAGGTTTTTAGACTTACTTCCTGTGCTTGAGCTGGAGTAGCAACCTTCCCAGTTCCAATAGCCCACACAGGCTCGTAGGCCAAAACAACATCCGTCCAGTTTGATACTTTTGCTGGCATTCAAAATTACACAGGAAACCAGCCAGACGCTTAGATTTTGTAGCAGTTAGTACTCAAATTAGTGATGCAGAAACAGCATTTGTTAAAGAAGGGTGAGTACTAATATGTACTAATTGCAACAATACATGCAGTATAGCAAAAAAAAAGTTGTACTTACACAAAATATCCAATAAATATAGCATCTAAACAATTAACAAATGCTGACCACACTGACACAAGGTCTGCTACCTTGACATATAAAAGTTTTTAAGAGTACCACCAAAAGAATAGCACCATAGGCTTTACAGATGCAAAAAAAGCAGTAAATATGTACCTGCAATTGCTTTAGTTTGTGCAGCAACAACCTCCATGGTAGATCCTGCTTCACGTTGCTCAAGTGTCTCCCCAATACAAGCAATCACCTTCAAGCCTTGAGAAAGTGCATAAGCAACCTTATCCCCAACAAACTAACACAAAAGTACCAAAATTGCTAAGTTAACAAAATGTTGAAAGTTTGACTGACAAGCAAAATTGAAACTATATTTACCAATTCATCAGGAAGGAAGTATTACCAGATGTTAGTAGTAATAGTCTGATCAAACACAGCTTACCTCATTTGACTCCTTCAAAATAAGTCTCCTCTCAGAGTGACCAATAATGACCCATGGAATGCTCAAATTGTCAAGCATCTCTGCACTGAAAAAAATACATAAATTGTTAGCTTAAAAGATTTGTTATAATGTCAAACCAAACAGATGGCTGGATCAAACTGCATCAACTGAAGCATTTGCAAAAAAAAAACCAAAAAAAAAACAACGACAACAACATCATCCTTTCTTTAATTGTGAAGATGATCTTTCTTCTTTCAAAACAGAATGATACAAATATGTTTGCTTGAGCAAAAAAAGAACAACATCTAAATGTGAAGAATTAAAGTTCATGTACATTAAAGAAAAAAAATAAATTGGATTGAAAGACTAAACAATAAGTAATAGTAGACAGCAAATGTGGGCATACCTAACCTCACCGGTGAAAGCACCTCCTTTATTGACCCAACAATTTTGTGCAGCAACATGAAAATCAGGCCTCAGTGAACTTTTTACCAAAGGCAGGAACACAAACGGAGGGCTAACCACAACCTCTGCAAAAGGATAACACGTTACCCCAAATAAGTTATCTGCTCTATCATCACTTTCAATACCAATAAAGGAGAAAATAGATGTAGCAAAGAAAACAACAAGTACCACAGCACGCGGGGCACAACAAAAGATTAAAGCAGATAAAGAAATCAGTCAATAAGCAGCTAAAACCGAAAATCTAACGATGGAATTGTGATAAGTATGTTAAATTACAAGGTAATTACAGAATAACTAATCTAACCCAAAAAAAAAATGTAATTACTTTTGCTTTAAAAATGAAAAAGAAAATTGATTTATACTTTGCTATGAATTTGGTAGTTTCCATCAATTTTTCACTAATGCAGGCTTCAAAATCGCAGTACAAGTATAAAAAATCAAGTTCAGAGAATAAAATTAAAAATATATTTTAAAAAATAGTAATCGATTCACTTACCAACAACATCCTGAGAAGGCACCTCTCCTCCATTCAATGTACTCACAATCTTGTTCACTTCTTCAATGGTGCCATTCTAAAAACATTTTTTTGCTTAAAATTAGAAATTAAAATAAAAAAAAAGACATTAATATATTATTAAAGATCTATCATGAAATTAATAGCTATTATTTTCCCTAATATAATTTATTAATAATAATTGACCAAAAAAAATTTGAAACGGTTGGATAAAGCTAGTAGTCATTTTCTGTGGAACCAAACAGAAAATAGATCATAGAAACAATAAGGAATATTTTTCAAAAAATAATTTAAAAAAAGAGGAAAATACGAAGAAAAAACTTACGCATTTCCAGTTTCCGCCGACGAAGAACTTCCTTCCCATTTTTTTTTTTTTTTTTTGCTCCACGATCACGAAAATCGCCAAAGCTCAAGCTTTTAACTAACTTTTGGCTTTGGCTTTAGGTGAGCGCGTGACGACATACCTAAAAACACAGTATTAAACGAAATTACTATTATAGTCAATAGATTAGGATATTCTTAGTGGATGTTAAGGGTAATTAAGTGAAACTGAAATAGCGAATTGGATTTTCAGATTTTTAAGGCCGGTATAGTGGGCCCACAGGATTAGGTCGGTTACTCAGGTGAAGGGAAGGTGAAGGCCACGTCGTCACCTACGGGGTCATCCTCTCACTCCTATCGTTCAGCGTTTTTAGTATAATCATTATGATATAATTAACTAATTTAATTTAAAATAAAAAATTATTATTAATAGTAAAAATTTTTAATTTTATAAATAATATTAAGATAATAATACATATTTTTTTTATATTTAAAAACTTTAATTTTTAAGAAAATAAAGCATGTATCGTCATTTTAAATTAATTTGTAAAATTAAAAAATTTTATTATCAATTTATTAAATAATTTTTTATTTAAAATTATATAAATTTTATCAAAAATTTATAATGAAATATATAAAACTTTTATTATAATAAAAATTTGAAGGTGATTTTCATTGTCCTCACATCGTATAGTTCCATCCGTACCATGGGTCATGCGCGACTGTGGTAGACAAATTTTTTTTTATATTTTATATGTGTTATTTTTTATTATTTTTATTTGGCCATTTATATATATTTTTAATTAATAAAATAAATCTAGATCTCAAAGATATTTTTTGTTAACTTTTTTTGGGCATGTCTTTTTTTTTTTTAATCATACCTTTTGGGCATGTCTTTTAGCGATGGAATCATTGATATTTATATATGTTAGCTTTTGATACATTTATTGTGTGGGTGAACAAATTTTTAATTAAAAATAAATTTTATGTTTTTTAAAGGTATATGAAGAATTAGATTTGTTAACAAGTTTTAAAAATTTTTGCTATAATTAAAAAAATATAAATACATATATGTATTTAATTTTAATTTTATTATTACAATTAATTTTTTATCTGTGTAAATACACATAATTTTTATATTTATAATAATATTTTATTTAATTCATTAAAAATCTAATTATAATTTTTATAAATTCAAAATTTTATTTTTATCGCTAAATATTTGTATCTTCTCTCTTTTTATTTTTAATTAAATTTATATATTTAATGTTAAAATCTTTGATATAATTTTTAATTTCATAAATTAAAAGTACACAATTTCAAAATAAAAAATATAATTTCTCAACAAAATTTTAAATAACTTTTTGACCTCCATCTTAATTTAGAAATATATATTAATAAATATTTAAATTTTTTAATTAAATTCATTTCATAAATTAGATTACTTAATTGGTAAAAAATAGATATTTGCTATATATATATGAAAGGTTTACATAATATCCAAACGTAATAAGTATTTATTGATCTAAAAAATTATAAGAAAAACCTGTAATTAAGATAAAATGTAATTAAAATTTAATAATGAAACTGATCAAAAGAATTAAAAAAAATTTAAGTTGAAGACAAAAACATGATTTAAAAGTCGAACCGATAAAAATTTATTAGATTTTAAATAATTTAAAATTTTTTCATCATAATAAAATAGAACTTAGAGCAGTAGCAATAAAATGAAAACTTTTTAAAAAGTAAATAACATACTCAAGGAAAAAAAAAAAAAAAACTTATTCTATTTGAAATATCCATTATTTATTTTTATTGATTGTATAAATCATTGTAAAAAGAAAATAAAAAATCTTAAGCAAAGAAATAGAGTTCTAGAAAATAAATATTAATGAAAAAAAAACTTTTAAATGAAAATTTTGAAGAAATTTGGAATGGAAGAAGTAAAGAAAAGAGTTTTAAATATAATAGAATAGCGAAAATCTATTATGTTTTCAATTTTATATCGAGTATTTTAAAATATAAATAATTGATCATGGTTTTATCTATTTATTTAAATGGGTATTTTTATCTTCTTATTTAACTATATATTTATAAAAATATATTAAGATGGATAATTTCAAGTCCTTAAATCAAAATTTTTAAGTAATAATTTATGCATGCTCTTATTAATTTAAACAAATTTAAATATTTTAAATAAATGTAAATAATATTAAATAAAATAAAATAATCATATATAGTTTTATCCGTTTTTAAATTAATATTTGAATATTTTATTATTCTTTAATGATTTAGTTTAAAAATTTTTTATATTTGATTACTTTGAAAATATATGTCATAATTATTTATTATTATCCTATGTATCATCTAAAGAAACTATTCACCTAAACATTCATATAAATAAAACCTTATCAAATTTGTATATATGTTATAATATAATGTTATATATGATTTAGCTTATTGTTTTAAGTAAATTTATCGATTAAGTTGGCGTGCAATTAACTTTTGACACCAACCTAATAAATCACTTTAATGTTTTTATTTTATTATATATATGCACTAATTTTATGCACGTCCACTTAACATGTGAATGAAATACTAAAATAATAAATAATTTATTATTAATAAAAAATAAATTAGTTAGACATGAGAAAATACTAGCTAATTAAATATACAGTTATTTTATAAGAATGTATGATTATTTAATAGCGAGAAAACATTTTTAAGAAAATAACGATGCAATTTATATTTCTTTGATAACCCTTGTAGCATTTTTATAATATTTGTAATATTTTTATTATTTTTATAACTTGTTATAGTATTTTTAATCATTTTTATAGCATTTGTAGTATTTTTGTATATTTTTTTTGTTTTAAGTTATACTCGTAATCATATATTATATTTATATTATTAACTATTACATCATTAAATTATCAATTAATAAATTATAACTTAATTAAATAATCAAACACTTAGAGTAAAACCTAAATTAAAACTTTTTCCGTATCATTTACATTTTTATAATCAAACGACTCATTGGCATTTTTGTAACATGGGTATCATTTTTGTAGAAATTTGTACTATTTTTTATAAGCTTTGTAACACTTTTTATAACCTTTGTTATGATTTTGATAACCATTGTAGCGGTTTTTATAACTTTTGCAATAGTATTGATATAATTTTGATAATTTAATAATAATTTTAATAATATTTTATATAAATTTGATAAATTTGTTATAATTTTGATAAAATTTATAGTATTTTTAGCATATTTTATAACCTTTTATAGTATTTTTTTAATTTTATAATAATTTTGATAATTTTTGTAAAAATTTTATTATTTTAGAAAATTTTATGTATGTAGATTAATTATATTTTCCTAAAATATTAAAGTTTTATTCACTAAACAATAGAAAAAAGCTTAACCTTTTCATTTTTTTTATAAAAATGAAAGTTTCATTTGTTAAAAATTAAATCAAAACCATTAATCAATCTAATAAAATCGATTATGGATTCATTTGCATGGACATTAAATTAATTTTAATAAATTAAAAAATAATGATAACAATAAAATTAAATATTATATTAATTATTTTAAAATAAGTGATAAATATATTTATATAAATATAAACATAACGATAACAATAATATTAAAAATGAAATTAAATTCAGTGAACTATTTTACCCTTTTCCAATTGAAAACCGAAGTGGCTGCTAGGATGCTATCAAAAATCAAAATGCTCACATGGTGCTGTTAGGAGAAAATTTCTCTAGGATTCTAAGGCGACGTGGAATCCAAATGAGGTTTATGGCCTAAATCTAGTGATTTGTATATCTGTATCATATAAAATATTAAAATTTATATATTTATATTATATCTAATAAAAAAAATTATATATCATAATTTGTATCAACATGAAAACATAAAATATATATTTTTAATTTTATTAAATTTATATATAATTATTGTTAAAATTTTAAATCGTATCATTTTTATGTTTTATATTTGTTTCATATTTATGTTGTGTCATCATATTATGTTTTAAATTGACAAATCTATTATGCCAAAACTTTTATGAAAATTAATATGAATTATTATTATTATTATTAGAAATTTATTTATATAAATGTTATATTATTTTTTATTAAAATTAAATTCATAATATTTATTTTTAAGTATTTTAATTCAAATATTAAAAAAATGATATAACACTTACATTGAAATAAGTGAATCTCTCATCTATTATTATTATTATCATCAAATATATCCTAAAAAATGTGTTAACCCTTAAAACTCATATGTTGTGGATTTATGAAATAATTTTTAATTAAAATTTATGAAATAATTTTTAATTAAACTTACCATGATGCCACATTATTATTAGGATAATATATTTTTAATGTCTACAAAAACTCTAATTAGATTAATATATTTTAATGTAAAATCTATCATCAATTTTACTAATTTCTAAATACAACCTTTATTATTATTATTATTATTATTATCTAAACTCACTAAACATCTACAAAATTTCAACTCAATACCTCAAATTTTATTATTCACAACCCAAACAAAATTCTTGCCATTTACAACATTCAAAATCATTACTCCTTCTTACATATTTCTTTTATTTCCCAAACTCTCTCACCCTAAATCTATATAAACTAAATATAATAATTTAAAATATGAAACAATGATACAAATACGAAAACGATACGAATAAAAAACATGAAAACAATATGACTTAAAATTTTAAAATATTATAAATGAGTTTAATAAAAAAATTATATTTTATATTTTTATATCGATACGAACTATGACATATTATTTTATATCAAACATAAAACAAATATGATATTTTATATAATATGATGATACAATTTGTTAGATATAATCAAAACAAAATCTCACTATAAAAATTTCAATCAAAATTTAAATCATAACTTTCGGATGAAATTACGTAATTTGCATTTTGGTGTAAGGTGCATTTGATTTTTATTATATTTTGATTAAAATGAAAAATGATTTATTAAGGGATTGTTTTATGGTTTTACGAATTACAAAAAATATATATTTTTAAGTTTTTAAAAAGTTATGAATTTGCATGTTTATAAGTTTTAAAAGTTTATAAAAATGCATATGTAAAAAGCTTAAAGATATGTACATTCATAAATTTTTAAGTGAAAAGAGTTAAAAATAATTTGATAAAAATTAATTAAGTAAATTTTATGAGAATATTTTTATAGTAAAAAATGTGATTGCGTCGAAATTATTTATTTATTGGAATTGGAAGCTGCTTTAATATATTCACCGAATGTTCTTTTATTATTCTTCTTAAAACTACAATGACAAACCACAGCCATCGGATCGTTCAAATCTCATCGTGATTTGCAACCATACCAAGTTGTTTTCTGGAATTTTCCAAAATCCCGCTCAAAAGTTTCAAATTCAAAAAATCCTAGGCCCTTTCCCTAATTAGATTCCCTCAAGCCCCCAACGTCTCTCTGCTATTCAAATCCCAAAAAAAAAAAAAAAAAAAAGCCAAAAAATCCCAAATCCGCCATGGTTGCAGATTCGAAGCTCCCGCTGCAAAGCAGCAACAACGCGAACATGAAAGCTTCCAAAACCATCGAAGAAACCTACCAAAAGAAAACCCAATTAGAACACATCCTACTTCGACCCGACACTTACATCGGCTCAATCGAGCAACACACTGAGCGGCTCTGGGTTTACGAAAACGACGAGATGGTTCACCGTGACATTTAATACGTTCCAGGGCTTTACAAAATCTTTGACGAGATCTTGGTTAACGCCGCCGATAACAAGCAACGGGATCCGTCAATGGATTCCGTTAAAGTAGTGATTGACGTGGGACAGAATTTGATTTCCTTTTCTAGTAACGGAGATGGAGTTCCCGTGGAGATTCATCAGGAAGAAAGGGTTTATGTTCCGGAGTTGATTTTTGGGCATTTGTTGACCAGTAGTAATTACGACGATACTGTTAAAAAGACTATCGGAGGAAGAAATGGGTACGGTGCTAAGCTTACCAATATCTTTTCAACCGAGTTTGTTATCGAAACGGCTGATGGGAAACGGCAGAAGAAGCATAAGCAGGTATTTCTTTAGTTTATTTTTAATTTTTTATTGTATGTTTTTTTTTTTTATTGGTTGTTGATTTTGGACGCAAAAATTAAAAAGAAAAGTGTGTTTGGATGTGAGTTTCTTTTTTTTTATACTTGATTATTGATTTGAATTTCCAGTATTTGTTGATGATAAGATTAAAGATTGAAGTAGGCAATGGTTTTGATTCACTGAGGATGTGGTTTCAAATAGGGTTACCTTATGGAAGCAACTTATAGCTAAAATGAGGGTTTAAATGCCTCGGTTCATAGCTTATCAAACAAATTTATACACGAAATTATATGTTATTTCTTTGGTTTTCTTGTTTGGTTGCTTGTTTTCGACGCATAAATGACAAAAAAAGAAGAAGAGGTGTTTGGACGTGGGTTTTTTGTTTTATATTTGATTATTGATTTGAAATTTCACTATTTATTGCTATGGTTGAAGATTTGAAGGAAGTAAGTAGTTTTGATTTAGTGAGGATATGGTTTGAAATAGGCTTACCCTATGGAAGGAACTTTTAGCTATAATTTGGGTTTAAATGTCTCTGTTCATAATTCGAATGTTAGTTTTGATATTGGGTTAACTTGAGGCAATTCAAACTATTGATTTAGCAATAGCATTAGTACTATTTCATGGTTCGTTAGCTTTTTGAATATATTTATACGCGAAATTCAGATGTTATTTTTTTTTGCATCTTTAGTAATTAATAGCAATCTAAACTGCTGTTTTTTCTTGAAGGTGTTTTCAAACAACATGGGAAAGAAATCTGAGCCTGTTATAACCAAATGTAAGGAGGGTGAGAACTGGACAAAGGTTACATTTAAACCTGACTTGGCCAAATTTAACATGACTCAATTGGAGGATGATGTGGTTGCGTTGATGACCAAGAGGGTGTTTGATTTAGCTGGTTGTCTTGGCAAGACTGTGAAGGTGGAGTTGAATGGGAAGCGCATTCCTGTGAAATCATTTCTTGATTATGTCAACCTTTACCTTAGTGCTGCCTCTAAAACTAAGGATCAACCTCTCCCAAGGTCTGTATTATGAATTTTCGTTAGGTGTTTGTTTTTGTTAATGTTGAAGGGATTTTACTTATTTGAACTTGTTTGTTTTACCAGGATTATTGAGAAAGTTAATGCAAGATGGGAAGTTTGTGTGAGTCTCAGCGAAGGGCAGTTTCAACAGGTATCTTTCTGATCTGATTAAAGTTGTTGTGGTTAGATTTTAGAGTAGTTATGTTGATTTTTTGGGTTTTTCTCTAATTCCCAGGTCAGCTTTGTTAATGGGATAGCTACGATTAAGGGTGGAACCCATGTTGACTATGTCACTAATCAGATATCTAATTATGTGATGAATGTTGTAAATAAGAAGAACAAGAATGCTAATATCAAAGCACATAATGTGAAGAACCATCTGTGGGTTTTTGTCAATGCTCTTATTGACAACCCTGCTTTTGATTCTCAAACCAAGGAAACTTTGACACTTCGTCAGAGCAGTTTCGGCTCTAAATGTGAGCTTTCAGAAGATTTTTTGAAGAAAGGTTTGTCAAAATAGCTCACTTTTATGTACATTACACAAAGCAGTAAATAGCTAACTAATTTGGTCCTTGGACGGTGAATTACTTTGCAGTTGCAAAGTCTGGAGTTGTGGATAGTTTGCTGTCATGGGCAGAATACAAGCATAACAAAGATCTTAAGAAGACTGATGGAGCTAAGTCAGGAAGTATTCGTGGGATCCCCAAGCTAGATGATGCTAATGAAGCAGGAGGGAAGAATTCAGATAAATGCACTTTGATTTTGACAGAAGGAGATTCCGCAAAAACTCTTGCAGTAAGTTGTCATGTTTTAACAGTTCAAGTTTGATTTTTCAGTATGATATGAGTATCTTGATACAACGTAATTATATTAGGGTTATTTTGAGTTCCTAATGGATTCAGACTTTTTGCAGGTGGCTGGGCTTTCTGTTGTAGGCCGAAATCACTATGGTGTCTACCCATTGAGGGGTAAACTTCTCAATGTGAGGGAAGCAAGCCATAAACAATTAATGGATAATGCAGAAATACAAAATCGCAAGCGGATTCTTGGATTGCAGCAGGGCAAGGAGTATTCTAATGTCAAGTCTTTGAGATAAGGGCATTTGATGATAATGACTGATCAGGTCTAATGCAGCTCATGCTTTTCTTGTTGTATTTGTATTTTTGTTTTTATCTTTTCTTTGTTGTCTTCATGCTAAGAAGCTCATGATCGGCTTGCCATAAAAAGTCTCACATTCTGCATTTTCTTCAGGATCATGATGGTTCCCATATTAAAGGTCTTCTGATTAATTTTATTCATTCCTTCTGGCCATCGCTGCTAAAAATTCCATCTTTCATCGTTGAGTTTATAACTCCTATTGTGAAGGTTAGTGTACCTTCGGCAAGCTAGATTTTACTGGTTGAACATCTTGAAACGAGCTTATTATATTAACGCTATATCTTTCCGCAGGCTACTCACAAAAATAAGGAAAAGTTATCCTTTTATACCATGCCTGAATATGAGTCTTGGAAGGAAAGTTTGGGGGCTAATGCAAAAGATTGGTCAATTAAGTACTATAAGGTTTGTGTCTTCATTCATTTATAACTAAGGAAGCAATGAAACAGTACAGATTTCTGCTGTCTACTGCTTTGTGGTGTTGTTGCTTTTCTTCCATAAATTTCGGCATGTCCTTGTAGGGGTTGGGAACAAGCACAGCAGCAGAAGGGAAGGATTACTTTAGAGATCTTGACAAGCACAAGAAAGAATTTCGCTGGGAAGGTGACCAGGATGGGGATGCAATAGAGCTTGCATTTAGTAAGAAGAAGATAGAAGCAAGGAAGAATTGGCTGCGGCAGTTAGAGGTTTGCAATCGTTACAGTTTCTTTCAACCTATAATGCAATGTTTCTAGAGAATATGTAAATTATGAAATAGCCTCTTGATGGAATTTTGTTACCTTTATGAGTTGCAGCCTGGCACGCACCTTGATCACAATCAGAAGCTCATCAAATATAGTGACTTCATTAATAAGGAACTTATTCTGTTTTCCATGGCTGATCTTCAAAGGTCAATTCCTTCAATGGTTGATGGCTTGAAGCCTGGTCAAAGGAAGATCCTTTTCTGTTCTTTCAAGAGGAATTTTGTAAAAGAAGCGAAGGTTGCTCAATTTTCAGGTTATGTTTCCGAGCATTCTGCTTACCATCACGGTGAGCAGAGTCTTTCTAGTACCATTGTTGGAATGGCACAAGATTTTGTGGGCAGTAACAACATAAACCTTCTCCATCCAGGTGGTCAATTTGGCACTCGTAACCAGGTTAGTTGAAGTTCCTCTTGGTTGTTAAAAGTATCAAGGATTCAAATAGCGATGTCACGGCCGCTATTTCGTGGTTGTGCCACCATCCGCCACCGTTATTGAAGAAAAAACGTGGGAGAATTTGAATTTCGTCTATAACGGATAAATTGCGTCCGTGAATTGAGGTATAACGGTGAATAGTGATAATAGCGGTTCGCTATTGCCTGCTATTATCGCTATTGCCGTCATTCCTATTTTCATTCAAAAATTCAAAAATTCAAAAAAAAAAGTTATTTGATTTTGTTTAAAAACTTAAAATAAAAACAACAAGAAAGAAAATAAACATTAATTTACAAATTCAAAAAAAAAAACCCACAAAACTTAAATTTTCAAAAAAATCAATTCTCTTAAGTTAAACTTCAATCAAAATCAAGTATATGCAATTTAAAGTAAACAATTAATTTAACATTTAAATTATCTTTTGTTTAATTTCCAAATTTGTTATGATTTTGTGTATTTGGGATTAGATTGGGTTATGTTACATTTATAGAAGGAGGTAAGAGTTGCTGAGTGATTGGGTTATGTTACATTTATAGAAGGAGGTAAGAGTTGCTGAGACTTAAAATAAGAGATAAGATATGAGAGTGAAACTTGAGGTTTACAGAAGCAAACAGATAACATACACTAAATAAAAAGAGAACTGAGAGATGGGGATGAGAATGAAGGTTTGGAGAAAAAAAATTATTGAATGCAAGGTGAAGGGATAAGAAGTTGTGTGGGTCTGTGCAATTTAGTTAAGAGACAAGAGAAGTAGACTTGAAGTTATTATTGTTGAAAATCGACCATAACATGGAGGTTGTCAAGTTTGATTTACTGTAAAAATCATAAAAAGCAATTCTTTTGACTCATAAATAATAATGCTCTTATTTAATTTGTGAATACTTAATCACTTATTATTTGATTTATGCATAATATAATTTGGTAATAATTTGATGAGTATGGTAATTAAATAATTAAATATATTATTCGTTATGATTATTTATTTTTCACATATTTATTTATCTCTTTTTATTTTTTAATTATCATAAAAATAATTTTTTAAATATGAATATTTTACTATAAATATTTTTTCTTAAATAAATAAAACACATGATAAGATATAAATTACTTTAAAAATCATAAAATAAGAGATTTTATGATTAATAATTAAAATTATTATATTTTATAGCAAGTTGAGCAAAATTTAAAAAAATTCACGACCGTAATGGTCGCAATGACCGCGAAGGTCTCCATTATATCTACAATCGTGACAAACGCGATGCAACCGAAAACGTGATCGTTACTGCAATTTAAATTCTTGGTTAAAACTGAATCGAGTTCAGACCATCACATCTGAATTTTTATTACTCTTTTATCTACTCATGCAAAATCTGTTGCTTTCATGTGTCACAGGGTGGCAACGATGCTGCAAGTGCTAGGTACATTTTTACCAATCTTTCTCCCATTACTAGGTATTTGTTCCCCATGGATGACGATGGCCTACTCGACTACTTGAATGAAGATGGTCAATCCATTGAACCAACCTGGTAAATTGAAATTTACAGCACCAAATACTTTATTTTGAAACCGTGTGTACATGAAGGTAATGCCTTTGTTCTGGTATTTAGGTATGTGCCCATTATACCAATGGTTCTTGTTAATGGAAGTGAAGGAATTGGGACAGGATGGAGCTCTTACATTCCAAACTATAACCCAAGAGATATAGTTGCAAATGTGAGGCGCTTATTGAATGGTGAACGAATGGAGCCCATGCATCCATGGTATAGAGGATTTAAAGGTACTATTGAGAACACTGCATCAAAGGAAGCTGGTGTTACCTACACTGTTGCTGGAATTATAGAGGAGGTTGATGAGACCACACTCAGAATAACAGAACTACCAATCCGTAGATGGACTCAAGATTACAAGGATTTTTTGGAATCTATCATAACGGGAAATGACCCTTTTATTAAGGTAAAATCTGCTACTTTCAAATGCCTCTTTCTATTGTTTATGGCTCTGGTCTCATAAATTATTGTACTGGTTGTAGGAATTTAGACAATACAGTGATGATACAACTGTAGAGTTTGAAGTTACCTTGACCGAGGAGAACATGATGATGGTCAAGCAAGAGGGTTTGCTTAAGAAGTTTAAGCTAACAACAACAATTAGCACAAGTAACATGCACCTGTTTGATTCTAGAGGAATGATTAAGAAGTATGACACCCCAGAGGAAAATATGTGCTAATCCATTGCAATTTTGGTGTAGTTAACAATTCATTGTGTTGCATAACAGGCATATTACTGCAATACTGACTTCTTAATATGTGTAAATGCAGTCCTTGAGGAATTTTTTCACTTAAGACTTGAATTTTATGATAAAAGAAGGGTAAGGTCACTTGAGTTTTTTTGGAGTTATTGAAGGTCATCATTATGCACGAGCCTATATTATTTTATTTGGACAGAGATATTGATTAAAAACCTATCATATGCTGCAGAAACTTCTGTTGTACAATCTTGAAATGGAGTTGTTGAAAATGGAAAACAAAGTTAGGTTTATCCTTGGAGTTGTAAAGGGGGAAATCGTTGTGAATAACAGGAAGAGAGCTGACCTCTTCCTTGAGCTGCAAGAGAAAGGTTTTACTCCTTTTCCAAAGAAGTCTAAGACTGTTGAAGTTGCTGTGGCCGGTGCTACTGATGATACAGAGGAAACTGAGAACTCTGATGCTAGCGCCAAAGGAGTAATGGGTGGTGATTATGACTATCTATTGTCCATGGCAATCGGATCTCTGACACTTGAGAAGGTCAATGAGCTTTGCTCTGATAGGGATAAAATCCAGCAGGATGTTGAAGATTTGAAGAAAGCCACTCCCAAGTCTTTATGGCTAAAAGATCTTGATGATCTTGAGATACAACTTGATGTATGAATCGGAAACTAGTTTTGTGTTGAGTTGAGTACTTTTTCTATCAATGTTCGCACTGTTAGGATATTTTCTTGTATAATCAGGTGCTCAATGAAGCTGCTCAGGCAGAGGAAGCAGGAAAAGTAGTTAAAGGCAGAGCAAAGGGTGAAGCTGGCAAGAGGGCTCAGAGACAACCAACTAAAAACTCACAGAAGATAAATAAGAAAGACAACAATGCACAAGTTGTGACAGAAAACTTGGAATTTTCATCCAGTTCAGCAATGGAAACAGGTGACCTTGCGATTCTATCTACTATTTCTCTTCTGGCGATGGTGTATTTTTCCGTGTTGTAATTGTTTAGCTTTTGCTTTTCCTAAAAATTGATTATTATTTGCACTTGGTTCACCAGAGAATGTTCCTGCTGTGGTGAAGCCAAAAGGCCGGGGTGGTTCAAAGAAGGCTGAAAAGGTGAAGTTCTTGTTCTGTTTCATGTCAGGATGATTGTGAGAATGATAAATGTTGATTTTATAGTCTCTTTTTCATGTATGGTGCTCTTTGAACTAAAGAGTGTTACTTCTATGTTTATTGGCAGGATGACAGTGACGATGATGAGGACATTGATATTCCTGGTCTAAGGGCGCGACTTGCCAAGCATAACATTGATTCGTCTCCCGATAATTCAGAAAGTATGTTTAATCACAGAAGCAGACTATAAACTATGAAGGGTCTTATGAACAATTGCAATTATAGCATAACCAACTAACCATGTTAGTCAAACATTTAGGTGCACTTTTTAAACTGAAACAGGCTTGGTTTCCAGAAACGAAGTCATATGGATTTGATAAAAGAAAGTGTTTCTATCTTCATAAGAACATTTTATATGATACATTAAAGATCAAATTCTTGATGAAAAATATGTATCATCAAGATTTTGCCTATAATGAAACTTACGTTATTTGGTTCCCACAGCTATGGAAACTGAAGTGCCCAAAGAACCAGCTGGGAAGAAGGAACCTAGCAAAAGGGCTGCTGCTGCTACTAAGAAGAAGCCAGTAATATCTCTTTCAGAGATTTCTGAGAGCATAGGTGAAATTAACATCAAGGGAGGAAGAAAAACCGCTGCAAATTCAAAAGCAGCTAAGCCCCCTGTGGTGGTAAAGAAGAGAGGGCCAGCAGCAGGTAAGCAGATGCTTTTGACAGAAATGCTGAAGCCAGCAGCAGAAGAAGGTTCAGGGATATCGCCGGAGGACAAAGTGAGGAAGATGAGGGCATCTCCATTTAACAAGAAAAGTGGTTCAGTCCTAGGCAGGGTTGGCATTGGCAAGGAGATAGAGACAACAACTGATAGTGAAGAAACATTTGGTTCTGCTTCTATGTCTGGAAACGAGAGTGCAGAAGTGACTGAGGTTATCCAACCAAGACCCAGACCTCAAAGGGCCAACCGCAGGCAGACAATATATGTTGTTAGTGATTCTGAAACTGACAATGCTACTGATGATTCTGATTTTGAGGAAGATGAAGATTAAAAACAGGATGCATGTTTTTCTTCGGTTGAGGAACCCTAACTAGTAAACTTGTAACTGTCTAGAAATGGGATATATTTCAATGGGAAATTTAGGCTTGTTTCCCTTTGAACCTTTTACGTTTGTTATCTTTGACTGAATTTTAACTCATTGAATTTAATTGATTCCATTTTTTTAAATATTACATAATATTATAAGTTTTAAAAATTTGATCCAAATTTAGATTAATTTTTTATACATTTAAATTAAATTGACTTGAATTTTATTTGAGATTAAATTTTTTTATAAATTATTTTAATTTTTAAAATAAATTTTAAAATAAAATTATTATTTATTTTATAAAATTTAAAAAATATATAATTCAATTTAATTTAATTTTAATTTTAGTCAAATAAAGAAAAAATGAATAAAATCAAATTAAATATTTCGGTTATGAATTAATTTTTAATTTTTTATCCCTAATTCTTTTTATATTTATTTTATCTTAATTATGTATAAAATATAAAAAATTGATATTGTAGACACAATTTAATCCGAATTTAAATCAATTGGGTATAACCTAAATCACCTAATAGAATCCAAACAATTAAGCTCAATTACTGATTATTTAATTTAATTTAATTAATTAATTTTATTTTTTGGGTTTTATCTTTTTTTGATTATTTATTTGTTTGTTTTTGTTTATCTTTGATTTTTTTCGATTTATCTTTTAGGATAATAAAGTAATAGTACTGAAAAAAATTAAAAAATAAAAAATAAGAATTTTTGTTTTCAATGGGATTTGGCAAAATTGTGGATGGATTCAATTAGTATAGGATAAATTATATGTTTTGTGAAATCCTGTCAATTGTAGACTTTCTTATGATTTTTGCCTTATAAAATACCTATTGATTAGAGGCAACAAAGGGACAGAAAAACACATAAATCACCCGTAATGATAGAGAGATTAGAGAACATAGAGAGAGATTACACACAGAAACACAGATATTAGAAAAAGCACACGAAAGCAATCAAAATTTGGGGGGAAATTTTTGGATAAAAATTTTTTTTTTGAAATTTTTTGAAAATTTTTTAGAATCTGATGAAATTTTTAGGCAAATTTAAATTTTTCGACAAGATTTTGACCAGATCCCAGATTCTGGCAAGTTTTTCAGTTTTCGATGATTGATTCTAAAAACCAACCAACCTCCAGTGAACTTTTGACAAACTTACCCAAATTTTGATGAAAATTTTCAAAATTCGATGGAGTTAACTGGTGTTCGTGGGTTTTTAGAGAGAGGGGGAGAAGGAAAATTTGAGGAAAAAAATATAGAATTTGGGCTTTTATATCGTTCCCAAAATGATGTCGTTTTGGTATTTAAAAGGCCTCCGGATCCGTGCATTTCTATTCAGATGACCTTACTCGTAGCGTTGACCTGTTTTTTACTCACGTACCAGCCGATTCCTTTGGCTGCGTCGAGCCACACTAAGTCGCCAAGCCATGTCCCTGGAGTTGATTTCTGTGCCTGAAGTTAAGCCATGTCAAAGCTAGAGTCGTTTTCGTTTTTGGTATTTTTTTTATTTTGTTATTTTATTTAATTTTTTAAAGTTTTTTTATGATTAAATTTTGAGAAAAATAAAAAATATAAAACAAAACAAAATATTTGAGAACAAATAATAATTATCCAAAGATGAACTTTTTAAAAATTTCAAATGATAAATTTCTATAAAATTTTTAGGTGAAATTTTTTTTTTCTAAATTTGTCTCAAATAATAGAATAATTTAGATAAAGTTTCAATAATAATAATTAATATTTATTTTCAATTCAAAAAAAAAAAGAAAAAACAAAAAATTTAATAAAAAATTTTGGTTAAAAATATTAGAAATTATTTAAGGATGAAAAATCTTAGAAATTTCAAATAGTTAATTCCTAAGAAATCTCTAGGTGATAAGTTTCTTTAAATTTCGTCCCGAAAGGTGGAAGAATTTAAATGAAACTTCAAGAAAATAGTTGTAATATTATTTTCTACAAAAAAAAAAAAGAGAATTTCTAAATAGACTAAAATGGTGAAAAATTTAGAAATGAAAAATAAAAATAAATTTCGATAATAAAATTCTTAGTCATCGCAAATGATCGATTATCTAAGAAAGTTTTAAGTGATAAGATATTTCTAATATTGGCCTAAATAATGGATGAATTAAAAATATTTTCAATAATAAAAAATGATTAAAAATTTTTTAGACGACGGAGCCCCTTCAAAAAAATAAATGAAATTTTTGAATACTTTTGAGGTGAGAAAGTATTTTTAAGAATTTTACCAGATTAATAGAAAAATCTTAGAAGTTATTTCCAATATTCAACATTAAAAACAAAAACCATTAGAATTAAGACAATTGTAAAGATAATTTAAAATTAAATGGTACCATCTTAAGATGAGTATTGTAGAGGTGCTATAACTTTTTTCATACATAATCGAACTCTCAAACTCAGTTTTGTTCAGAATATCATAATCTATTCTTTAGGGGCCTTTAGTTAAGCTTAAGAGCTCATTAAAAGGATATATTCATTAGGTGGCCAATCACACCTTAATAAAAGATTAGTGGTGACTCTTTATATTGTGTGTAGTTATAGATTTACGAATATATATGTTATGACAATTTGGCGACTCTACTGGGGATGTTATAGAGAGTCAGGCCATAATATTTTAAATTTATCCTATCTTTGATGTAATGGTTTTAAACTGTAATTTTTTGTTCACTAAATTTTTTTTTATTGTCTCTTATTTGATTTATGGGGTTAAAAATTATATATTCCTTCACATGTACACTATCACATACATTTGCATTATATGAGCTCTATTCATAGGCTCAATCCTTTTTATGAAAGAGTAAAGTACCTACACTTTTATGAGATGATAATCTCTGCAATGGCTAGCGAAATACTCCCACTCAGATTGAATCCTTTTTGTTGGTAGCCTGTGAAATAGGTGAGGATTGAAATGCCTTACTAGTTTGTGATGGATAATGATGTAAGAAAAAATTTAGAAACCTTTAGTGGTCAAAGTCACTTAACCCAACATATAATATACACTTAAGAGGCCAGCCTTAAGATAGAGCCCATCTTACCTGTTGATAAATGTAACCCGAATATAGGACACATGAAGGAATAATTTGTGATCTAATTAGTTTATTTGTTTGATTTTGTGCATTTGCATCAGTTTAATTAGTACTTGCATTATCATATCATGCATCATTTTCATTGTCATATCTCATTTGCATCATTTTCATATAAGAAATATTTGTCACATATTAGATCTCATATATGGAAATGTACATTTCATTCATGTATTAACATACTAAACACAAAGCATAGCATTTATAATAATTTAATTATGGTACTCAAGATTCAAGGATAGCACTACCAAGCAAAAACCCCACACAATCAACTCACCAATACAATACAAAAGCTCGAGCTAGACAAATGAACAAGAAAATTTTAACTGTTTCAAGAGGATAGAGAAAGATTAAAAAAAGGTTGAAGAGAAGTTGAGTAAGATTTTAGAATCCTTGAATAAATTGAACAAAGGAAAGGGTATAAAAAAAATACTAACATGTAGAATCATCCATCATAAAAGGTGGCTGACCCTTTGTACCCTCTTGATTTTAGGCCACATCAAGCTTAATCTACACAAGATCCAGCACCATAATAGTCACATATCTTGTAGGGTGTACATACCTCAAAAAGCTATCATCTTCAAATCTTGAGTAGTACCAGAATTATATAAATCCTGTCTTTACTAAGAAAGTAGTAGAAACAATATCAATCTTTAACTTGGATGACCCAGAGGAGAAAAAAAAGTTGATGCCTAAGGAGAAAAAAACTTTAAAAGGCTTAAAAGTTGAACAGAAGATGAACTTATTAAAGGAAAGGTTACGAGATATGGAAGAATTAGTTTTTATGATTTCGTGGATGCTGTGGGGCTCTGTTTAGTCTTAGATATTATTATTCCTCCAAAGTACAAATTGCTGGACTTTAAAAAATATAATGGTACAAAGTGCCTAAAAACTTATATCATTATGTATTGTAAAAAAATGACTGTCCATGCTAATAATGAGAAGTTGTTAATGCATATATTATAAGACAACCTTACTGGCTCTACTGCCAGATGATATGTCTAGTTGGATAAGACTCGTATTCAGTCTTAGAATGATATGGCCTGTAACTTTATCAATCAGTATCGACATATCATAGATTTAGCTTATGATCATCTGTCTTTATAAAATATAGAGAAAAATGTGACTAAATCATTTAAAGAGTATGTTCAAAGATAGAGAGACATATCTACTCAAGTTCAGTCACCTTTAATTGAGAAAGATACCACAGTATTGTTTGTAAGCATTTTAAAATTTTCGTATTATGAAAAGATTATAGGAAATGCAATTAAGAACTTCATTGATATGGTAATTTCATGAGAAATTATTGAAAATACCATTAAGAGTGGCAAGTTTCAAGAAAGGGAAACCACTAAGAAAAGAGGGTTGTCTATAAAGAAAAAAGCTTAAGCCCAAGCTGTAAATTTTGATGGCAATAATATAGAAGCTATGCTCTATATCCACTATCAGTTCATCCTGTTTACTATCACACATTTAATGCTATTACGTAGGCCCCTTAATAACCATATCCATAACCAGTTTACCTACTAACCTATCAATCAACCTTTCAAGTACCTACATCAAAGCCTAACAACCAGGCAAGTGGTTTAAGGAGATTTTAGAATAATTAAGAAAGGGCATGCATTAATCTTATCTTCATGACTTACATTGAGTTATTCCCAAAATTGGTTAAAAATAATTTGGTATTCTAATTATTCTAGAACCATTAAAGCCACCTTATCCAAAATAGTATAATGCTAATGCCACATGCGATTTTTGTAATGAAAATGTGAGTCATTCTATTGAAACCTACCCTATTTCAAACATAGGGTGCAAAGTTTAATCTAAAAAGGCTTAGTGAGCTTTAATGAATTAGGGGCTAAGATGTTAATAAAAATCTTTCACCTGATCACATAGGGGTATAATTTTGAGAAATATGTTAAGGTTGGTTGGAAGTTGCATTTTGAGATTTCTTTCAGAGTGATGTTAAGAATTTTTTTATGCAATAAGATTTCATTTATTATCATTTTAATAAAAGATAAATTGATGCATTACATTTTCTCTTTCATTCAAGTTATTATTCCATGCTTTACTATTTGCCACATTTTTTTATTCCCATTCTCAAATTTTAAATTATGAATGTTGAGATAATGATAACAATAATTTTGAGATTTAATTTTGAAAACTCATTCACATAGATAAAATTTAATTTGTGGAGACTATTTGAGCAAAAAAAGTAAGTTGCTGGTAGATATGCAATAGAGATATCTTGAAGATAGGCAGTCTTTTATAAAGATCCATAAGATTGTTTTTGTTCAATAGATGATTTGCAAGGAAAACATTCACATATGAGATGAAAAATGATCGTATTTATTTTACCATTCATAAAACCATCCATTGTTACCTCTATTGAGCTTATTATGATTTTTTTTTCTAAGAAACCTAAACCAAGGATCACATTTCATATTGGGGGGTAAATTTTGATAAAAACTTGCATGAAAAAATAAAGAGACAAAATATTGCATAAAGTCTTAAAGATAGCGTAAAAAAATAAAGAAAAAGAAAAACCTTTTATAAAATAAAGAAAAAAATGCATGCCACAAATGAGTTGGGATATGGTAGTGCGAATTCTTTTATGAAGAATAAAATGAGTGAAAAAAGAAAAAATAGTAAAATGGGGGTAAAATGCCAAGTTCCATCAAATGATGAGAAATGATCGTTTGGTTTTAAACCTCTTTAAACACGGGTTTTGAGCTTATTTTATTCAATTCTTTCATGACGCCTCACCATAGCCTACATTACAACCTTTAGAAGTCCATTTAGATCAAATATGAATGCTCAAATTGAATGATCGTATATTGGGTTAAGATATGTTTATGATGGAATATTGGAATCATGCTATATTATTTTAGAGATAAATGTGGATAAGATATCACTAATGAGTGAAAAAAAAAAGGAAAAAAAGAAAAAAAAAATGGAATAAAAGGGGAAAATGTAAAAGATGAAAAAAAGCAAAACTAATTGAAAACTCAAAATGACGATTTGGATAGAAAAACATCAAAGCTAAAAGTTGGATAGACAATTCTAATATATAGAAGATCAAAGACATCCGAAGATCCTCTGAAGTTGGGACAAAGTTTGATGAGTTCAAAATGATTTCGATAAGTGAATGGAATGAGTTTTTAAAAAAGAATTTTGGATTAATGTTCAAAACTATTTGAATATTTATTGTTTGGATATACCATTCATCCAAATGACATGCATCATACATGTTTTTGTCTCATTTATTTTGTACCAGACTCATTCTTGTATTGATTACCTTTTTTTTTATTCATTTTGTACTTTCTTATCCCTATAATGAATCGAAAAAATGTATGATTACATTATATTTTTCATGATTTGGAATGATAATGTTCATAAAAGATTCCTATATTCTTTTGATTTGAAAAGAACTCTAGGGGCAAAAATAAAAAAAAATTTTCAAAAATGAGGAGTTTTGAAACTTTGGATGAAATCCTAAAGTTTTCAAAAAATTTTTTTTTTTAACTTTTAGGTGTGATTCTCCAGAACTCGAATATTTAAATGTTGGATATGAGCCTCGTAATTTTCATACAAATCACATAATTAAAATTTTAGATGTGAATCTCATAAATACGAATCTTGAAATCTTACGAATCTTAAGTCAAATTTTTACGAATCTAAATTCTTGCAAAGCTGAAAAATCTTGCTAATATGATATTTTTACAAATATGAAATTTTAAGAATCAAATTTTTGTGAATTCTTGTGAAATTGAAAAATTCTTCTGAACTTAAAAATTTTTTTGAATATGAAATTCTTGTGAAATTAAAATTTTGATAATCAAATGGTTAAGAATAGGAAAACCTTGTGAATCTGAAAATTTTGACAAATATTTGAATTGCGAACCTTTAAATTTTGAAATTGTGAATCTTTGAGTTTCAATTACAAAATTCATATTATAAATTTTAAAATACTTCAACTTGTGAATCTTTAAAGTTTCAAAATTTTGTAATTGTTATTAAGTCACGCTTGGACGTAATGAGGTGTGTACGTCTTTATTTATTTTTCTAAATTTGTTAAGCCTTTGTTTAAATAAGCTTTATTTATTTTTTTAAAGTTGTTGAGTCTTTGATTATAGGAGTTTTATTTAGTTTTCAAAAGTTGTTGAGCCTCTCATTAGAAGAGCTTTATTTATTTTTTTTCAAAAGTTATGAGTTTATGCTTATGGGAGTTTTATGTCATTCAACAAGTTTGGGTGTTTGATTATAAAAAAAAAAAAAACGTTTTGGGATGACTATTTGGATAAGAGGGATGTTTACATATTTGCACAATTCTTATTTCACAATAAATGTGCAAAGAGAAGCAGCAGTAGACACTCTATTTGGTCTAGACCCAAATCAATTGGATCTGACCCAAATCATCCAATAGAGTCCAAACAATTAGGCCTAATTACCATTTTTTATTTTTTAATTAATTAATTATTTTTTTTGTTTATCTTTTCTTGATTATTTATTTGTTTGATTTTGTTTATCTTTGATTTTTTTCGATTTATCTTTTAGGATAATAAGATAATAGTATTGAAAAAAGTTAAAAAATAAAAAATGAGAATCTCTGCTATGAATGGGGGTTGGCAGAATTGTGGATGGATTCAATCAGTATAGGATGAAATACATGTTTTGTGAAATCCCAGCAATTGTGGACTCATAATTAAATAGAAACTCTTTTGATATTTGCCCTATAAATATCCATTGATCAGAAGCAACAATGAAATAGAAAAATATACAAATCACCCACAGAGACATAGAGATCAACGAACATAGAGAGAGATCACACACAAAAATACAGAGGTTAGAATAAGCACACGAAAACAGTTAAAAATTGGGGGAAAATTTTTGGATAAAAAATTTTTTTGGAATTTTTTGGAAAATTTCTAGAATTCAAGAAAACTTTTCGGTAAGTTTTAATTTTTCAATGAGATTCTAGCCAGATTCCAATCAAATCATAGATTCCAACAAGTTTTTTAGTTTTTGGCGACTGATTTCTAAAACCCAACTAATCTCTGTCAAAATTTTGATGAACTTACCTAGATTTTGATGAAAATTCTCAGAATTCGATGGAGTTCAATCAGTGTTTTTGGGTTTCTAAAGAGAGAGGGAGAGACAAGGAAGAAAAGTGAGAGGGGAAAAGAAAATATGAGGAGAAAAATATAGAACTTGGGCTTTTATATCGTTCCCAAAATGAGGTAAGGATCCATGCATTTCTATTGCAGTGACTCGACCCGTAACGTTGACTCATTTTTTACCTACGTACCAGACGATCCCTTCGGTTGTGCCGAGCCACACTAAGCTGCCAAGCTGGGTCCTTGGAACCGATTTCTGTGTCTAAAATCGAGTGCACCAAAGCCACCAAGCGAAGCCACTTTTGTTTTTTGTATTTTTATAGTTACTTATTTTATTTATTTTTTAAAGTTTTTTTGTATGATTAAATTTTGAGAAAAATAAAAAATATAAAACAAAATAAAATATTTGAGAATAAATAATAATTATCCAAATATGAAATTTTTAAAAATTTCAAATGGTAACTTTCTATAAAATTTTTAAGTAAGAAATTTTTTCTAAATTTGTTCCAATTTATGAAATAATTTAGATAAAGTTTCAATAATAATAATAATAATTAATATTTATTTTTAATTAAAAAAAGAAAAAATATAATAAAAAGAAAATTTAGTTAAAATTTTTGGTTAAAAATATTTGATAATTATCAAAAGATAAAAGTCTTAGAAATTTCAAATGATCAATTTCTATGAAATCTCTAAGTGTAAAATTTTTTTAAATTTATTTCAAAAGGTGAAAAATTTTAAATGAAACTTCAAGAAAATAGTTGTCATGTTATTTTTTACAAAAAAAAAAGGAGAATTTTTAAATAGATTCAAATGATAAAAAATTTAGAAATAAAAAATAAAAATAAATAAAAATAAATTTCAATGATGAAGTTTTTAGTAATCTCAAATAGCCAATTATCTAAGAAAGTTTTAGGTGATAAAATATTTCTAATTTTAGCCTAAATGGTAGATAAATTAGAAATATTTTCAACAATAAAAAATGATTAAATGTTTTTTTGATGATGGAGCATTTTTAAGAAAACAAATGAAAGTTTAGAGTACTTTTAAGGTGAGAAAGTATTTTTAAAAATTTTATCAGTTTGATAAAGAAATCTTAGAAGTTATTTATATTATTCAACTTTAAAAATAAAAATCATTAGAACTAAGATAATTTTTAGGATAACTTAAAATTAAATAGTACTATCTTAGAATAGGCATTGTGAAGGTGTTATAACATTCTTCATATATAATCAAACTTTTGAACCCAATTCTGTTCAAAATGTTAAAACTTATTCTTTAGGGACATTTAGTTAAGCTTAAAAATTCTTTAAAAAGATAAATTTATTAAGTGACTAATTACACTTTAATAAAAGATTGATGATGACTCATTAGATTGTACATAGTTATAGATTTACGAATTTATATATTATAACATATATATTAAATATCATATATTTTTTAATTTTTATTAAATTTATGATTTTTTCGAAGTTTTAAAATTTATATTATTTTTTTGTCACAATATATTACCGTGTCTGGTCGAAAATTACTGTCTTAAATGTAGTGAAATGGGCTGGGCGAGCCCACTAGGTCGTTTAAGCTGATTTTATCGTTAAAATATTTTGTATTAAATATTACTATAATTTTGAACATTTCCCGTAAAAGAAATATTTTGAAAATTGTACCTTTTTTATAAATTTGAAAACTTTAAAATTAATTGTTTTGCCGCGTGGTCAAGCTTGCATAATTTCCCGCCAATAAACAGAAGGAAGAATATAGGGCTTCCCATGATCCCAATTCCCATTTGCACCGATTCACTGATACAGTATCTTCATATGCACTCGGGCAACTCTCGACTCAGTCTCTAACTCACCCAAATTATTTCTCATTTAATCCAATTTCCAAACTAGAAAACCCCTAGATCAGTTAGCAGACATGGCCGGTCAATCCGATCCTCACATCTCTCTCTTCTCTGCCGAAGAGGTCACTTTCCCTTCTCTCCTTATCCTTTATACGTCGTCGTTGAGAGAAATTTGCTGGTGATGTTATTTATTTATTTATTTTGGTTAAATCAGGTGGAATTTATGGCTGAAGATGAACTAATTGAGATTGTGCCAAATATGCGAATGGATCCTCTCAATTTCATCTGTGTACTCTCTTCAAGCCTATTTTAACTCAAATTTTCTTTTTTGAAATAAAAAATTTGCCTAATTTGTTTTCAATTTTGATGAAATTACAGGGTGATTTTGGTCCATTTTTGCCTCAAATAGCGACCCAGGTACCGCTATGGCTCGCGGTGGCTTTAAAGAAGAGAGGGAAATGCGCGATTCGGCCTCCTCAGTGGATGTCAGTTGGTTAGTTTCTTTCTCTCCATGCTTTGATTTAGTTATTTCCGCTGTCGAAATTGGATTAGAATTTTTAGTTTGTGACACTTGATTTGGTGCTGTTGTTTCGAGTCATGTATACTATTTCACTTGTATATTCAAATAGGAAAAGGGTTTTGGATTGTACTTAAGGTTTGCTTCATGTTTTTATACTGTCATGATTTGACCGATAAAGTAAAAGAGTTCGTTTTCTAATCCCTTAGGTGTAGCTTAAAAATTCCACTGGCAATAGATGGGATAATTTTTCTTAGGCAAAATGATGGAATGTACGTGCAAGTGCTTGAGTACTTTCATTACTTGCTTTTATCTTGAAATGTTTCACTGACTTAACGTAATAAATTGGTTGTCATCTGTGTGCTGTCACCAACGGGCCAAGGTTTTGCAGGAAATTTACTATAATGTTACCTTTGGCAATGAGAGAGAAACAAATGTTCATTTGGAAGGTCCATTCATCATGATTTTTTGTTTTTTAACTTCATTCTTTTGAGAACATATATAGCTTGAACAGGGCCCAGAAGTTGAGTTGAGAATATGCTATTGCTAGGTAATTGATAGTGGGGGTTTTGGGTTACAGTTCTGTCATATGAATACATTATGATAATGTTCTTTCTTTTTTTTTTGTTTTTTGGTTTTTGTTGTGGACTAGAAAATTTGACACGGGTTTTGGAAGGAGAAAGAGACACCCAAGGGGCATTTCAGGCGCTGCCATTTCACTATGTGGAGATATCTAGACTTCTTTTCGACCAGTAAGCCTTGCTATACCTTTTCCTTATTATTATACAGTTTGACATGAGAAAGGCTTACACTGCTATTTTGTGGATGGCAGTGCGCGTGATGACATTCCTGACATGTATATGGTGAGTTGGATGATTCTTTTAACCTTTTTTTATTGTCCATTTGGTTTCTGCAAGTAGTTGTTATGAATCCTTATTACAGGTTAGATCTCTTGTTGAAGACATAAGGGATGTAAGGATTCATAAAGTTGAGACTAGCTTGGAAAAGTTCAGTGGCACATCTGCGGTTAAAGTATGCTTTTTCCCACCATTGTAAATTTGTTGATACTTATTATCACGAAGTTTTAGGCTCACTGCTATGTTATATTTCTCCTATTATGCCTCAGATGAACTGGATTGCCTCAATGATCTTTGTGTTAATTATGGATCTTTTGTCTCACTTATTTTTTTCCTCTTCTTTATTTCTGTGCATCTAATCCCTTGAAATTGGTCAGATTCCAAATTTATCAGCTATGGAAGTGAATATAATTCGTCCATTTGTTGGGAGGGCCCTACAGGCGTTTTATAAGCATGATAATCCAGAAAAAATACCAGATGTAGATAGAGCACCCAGTGGACATACACGAGTAGCTAATAATGAGCCAAGAGTATGTTCTTGTTTGCTTCTTGCCTTTGTCTTATCTAAAGGTTATAACACTAAATGGATAATGGCTTGACCAGTGGTCTGCATATATTTTCTGCAAACATTTTTCATTCTTTCCCTACTGATTTCTCTTTGTGTTAGGAAGACATGTCTGAAGGTAGCAAACTAGATTGCCGGATGATCATGATTGTAAAAATTTTATTACTGGATCAGGGGTTTCTAAACTAATACTTTTTGCTTTACAGCGGCCTCTGAGGAGATAGCAAGTCATTTTCATTTTAGATTCCTTTCCTTTATTGAAAACTGGAACTTCAGCCAGGCAGCATTGAAGGTACTTCAGTTCTCTTTGCAACGCTTTTTGGAGAATCCTAGTTGGTGCTCTTTTCTTTGTAGTAGTGAATTAATTGCAGCATTTGTTTTAAATCCTTGTTGAGTAAAGTTGTTAACTTATTGTAATAGCCATTAAAATTATTATTTCCCGCAAAGCTGTGAAGACCTCAATTCTAGTGGATTATATTAAGAATTCTTGTCAATACAACATCATTTACCTCATTTTTTTAAAGCCCTTGTGATCTCTTTGGCGTGATCTTTGGGCCTGGGCTTGATATTTTTCATGAGATGAGAATGCAGCGCTAAACTAGGAACATTGCATGTTGTTTGTCATGGAAAACAATTTATAAGAATTCAAGATCTAAGTCAAGAGAAGGATGTTGATGTGATATATGTGGTGAAAGAAAATATAGCTCAGGGATAAATGTGTTTGTTGAAGGTGGCATCAACGTAGAGGTTGCCTAAGATGTTCTGATCATGAATGAGAAAGAGTAATGCAACAATATATAGGAGTCAATCATGGCTCATGCTAACCATTGCAAAGAGTCCAAAAGCATGATTGCTAACAATTTGAAGCAAGATTTGGCTCTCCACAGCTGAATGGTGGAAAATGATTCATGTATGTTAGACAGTGCTCCCTTTTTATTTTCAGTTTTCATTTTATATATTTCATTATTGTTGGACAGTTCCTGATTTATTATTACTCATGTCATAAAAACTTTTGCTCAGTGTTATTTCTCAATGAATTGCAATTTGGATATAAACGATTGTGTTATTGTTGTATCTTGCTCTCAAATACAACTTATCTTGATCCTATTTGAATAGACATTCCTGAAATTAGCATTTCCTTTTATTTAGTTATTAGTATTAGCATGGTAAGGTTGTTACTTGTTTGACATATAAAATAAACTTGAAACCCCATAGAAGTGGTCCAAGGCATATTCCTTGTCTCTATCACATTCTTTGCACCATAAGTCACAAAAGAGAATCCATCTTGTTTTTAGAAAAGATGGAGACCCCCAAGAGAGAGGTCTGGGATAGTCCTAAGAAGCCAGATAGAAAACTCCAGAAAAGCATCTCATGTTCCCTCATCTGACCCACCCTAACTTATGGGGATATTAAAGTAGTGTTCATTAGCACATGCTGTGGTTCCTCAAGACTTTCTGTCTCCATTGTAAGCTTAAAATATTAATCATAAGGAAAATGATGGTTATCATCCACAACCTCCTAGGAAAGCAAAATATCGAATTAATGAAATGAATCTTAACATGATTTGTTGTCGACCGAGCTGTGAGTTTGAGGATGTGTCGGAAACTGAACCGGTTTGTTTTCAAAATCTTGGCCATGGAATTATGATTGATGATTCAGGTGAAAGCATTGTTACCTGCACTTTAGATAATTTATTTCTTTCCTATCCTTTGTGATTTAATTCTAAGGTATAACTATTGCAGCATTGTTTTCTTTTGTCCGTTTGAATTTAGTTGACCTTCACAAGTCTCCTTGCTATTTGGATCTTAGTGGACAATTTATTTCTCAATCATAGGAAAACTTTCCATATCGAATCTCTCTGCCGTATTGCATAGCCTGCATTTCCTTGTGAATTAGCAAGCCTGTTAGGTTAGGATCTGTCGTTTCTGATCCATAATTTTGTTTTCTATTAAGCTTCAGTTGGCTTGGCAGTTCTCTATGGTGGGGAATCATTTGATTCCCTTTCGAAGGAGGTTCAACATTTGTTGCAGGTATGATTACCAACGTTGAAAGAAGCCGGCAGCTTATGATCATTAATCGCAGAATAATAAAAAATCTATGTTAGCTGCAAGCCTTTGCAATTTTTTTTTTGGTGAGTACCAGGCAGTTTGAGAAATTATATTATGATGGGTTGCCATGACTAATGATAAGCATAAACATCAATTTGCTACGGCTTTAGGTCAGTTCAAAAATTAAACCTCAACCTACCTAGTGTCAATGGCTACTTTTTTTTTTTTTTTTTGAAGTTTCTTAATTTCCCGTTTAAATTTTTTTATCCTATTATATATCTTATCGAAAAAAATATCACGTATTTAAATTTTTTTAAATTTATAATTTTTAAATATCACATATTTAAATTTTTTTTAAATTTATAATTTTTAAGTGTCAATTTTAATATTATGTTAACTAATTTGAGAGATTAACGGTACTAATGACTATTCTAGATTGTAGTGTATTTAGGTCCTTTAATTTTTATCAAGTCATGACGTCGATGGTAAAATTAATATATTCAAAGTTCGAATTTATGCTATGATGTAGGCTAAAGGATTTTATTTTTTATGAAATCTTTTTATCTAAAATATATTTAGCGGACATAAATATAAATTTTTTTTAAAAAAAAATATATATGTTGGATAATATTTCATATTTGACACAGACTTTATAAATGAAGTAATATAGTTAATAATTTTAATCTAATTTTAAAAGAGAAAAATTAAAAAAAAAATGGAACCAAAATCTCAGCTTCATAGCTTACTTTCACCTTATTTGCATGATCAACCGAGCACTTGAATGAACTTTACAGTAGTGTTAATATGATGATTAAACAGAGCAAACATTAACAGTCAACATTAGGCTAACGGATTCAAAGATTATTTTTTGTTTATCAATTATAAATATTTGAGCTCTAATCCCAATATTTATTTTAATAAACAAATTCTTAAAAAATTAATTTAAAATGAAATTTATGCACATGATAATAAAAGATTCTGACGTGAGGATATAAACAAAGAAAACTAAAAATAAAATGCCAACTCATTAATCAATTATTCGGTGATTTAATTATATTGACGTAAGGATTTGGTCTTCCTAATATATTAGATTAGACACTGACTGTACTTTTTCTGTTTTTTTCTTTCTGTTCCATTCAATTTGCACGGTGACTTGGTTACCAAGCCATTTTTTTTATTTGTTTGTTTTTTTTATTTAAAATTATCATTTTGCCCCCCCAATTCTATTTTTTTTTGACCCAACAATATTTTCATTTGACCTAATTGCAGCTTAAAAGTTATCCTTTTAATATCTTGAAAACCAAAATGAAAATGAAAAAAAAAAGGATTAAATAAAATAATCTAAAAAATAAATTAAATATATAATATTTCCGTCAAAATTCACTTAATAATTTTTTTCCTTTGAATAAATTTTTTAAAAAATTATTAGGGGATTTTTACTGTGTTATTTTTTGTGCTTTGATTTTTATTGTATTTTTTTATTGATTGTTGTTTTTGTTGAATTATTTATTTATTTTCTTTTTTTAAGATTCAATAGTTGTTTTCCTAATATTTTAGTAAAAAAATAAAAATTCTTTCATTTCTTTTTAATTTTTATGAAAAAAATTCTTTCTTTTCAAACAAAATACAAAATAAAAAAAATTCTTTCTCATATTATTAAAAAGGAAACAACCATTTTTTCTTTTTTTTTGGTTAAAAAATTCGTTTTAGCTTTTATCCACAAAAATCCTAACAAAAAATTTTTTTTTTCCACCATATCCAAAAAAATTAACTTCTGTCGTAACAAAAATATCTCAGGCCCATTATGGTCATTTCACATTTCCTCCATCTACTCCAAAACATTTTTATACCTATTTCCTTTTCATTTCCAGACCCGTCTTTCTTCTTCGCTTCTTTTTTAACCTTTTCGTTTCCTTCCCAGCTCTTTCCCCTTCCCTCTCCATTTCTCCTTGCCCACCACAAAAGAAAAAAAGCCCTGAGCTTCAAATAGATTACGGGAACGCCCTTTTTTTATGGTTGGTATGAATTGTAAGGAGGGAGTGGGGAAATTGTGATCGGACGGCGGTGGTGTGTTGTGGCGATGATGGAGTGCAGCGTATGGATAGCCGCAGAGGATCATCAAAATAACACTAATTCTATTAAAAATAATAATAATTTATGGGGGTTTAGCCATGAAAGCGAGCATGATTTGGCTTTTATGGTTACCGATTTTTTGGAAAATAACGGTGGAAGCGCCGGCGGAGATTCTTGGTGTAGTAGCGATAGCGAGTCTGGCTTCTCCGATCTTATCCACCTCGCCGAGAAAATCTCCGTTAGTTAATTAGTTCCCTTTTTTTGAGGTTTAATTTTGATTGGTTGAAAATTTTTTGAGTTTTTTCTTTATTTTCTTTAATTGGGTATTTTTGAATTTTATATATTTCCTCTTTGGGTTTCTGGGTTTATTGTTATTTTCTTTGCGTTGTTTTTGTTGGTTTTTGGTTTTCAATTTATAGATGTAAAAGAACTAGTTTAATTAAGGGTTGAAGTTTAATGTTTGCTCATTTAATTTGAGTTTTTTTTTTTTTTTAAATTTTATAATTTTGGTAACTTCATCTCAGATTGCCCCATCGATAGGTTAATCTGTTTTTTTTTCCTATAATTTTTTTTTATAAATAAATTAGGCCTTGTGAGAATTTACTGTAGTTTGCTTTTTGATCCAGTTCAACTCTATTTGGTTTTGAAACTGAAATCATGTGAATTTTGGTGATTCTTTGTACTTTTACCATATCATTTTCCTACCAAAAGCATTTGCTTAATGTTTATGTAATTCTCGTTCATTTTGCTATGTCATGTTGCAGTACTATAAGCACTCGGTAGGTCAGTGTCAGATTGACTTGTTGTCAGTGGTTCATTCACTTATATTATCCATCAGTGAGGCGGACCTACACTTTGTGAAGTCGGGTCCATGTAATGCCAGCTGCATCAGATATTCTCTGGTAAAGCTGTTGAGACTTTCTGGCTATGATGCGGCTGTTTGTGCATCAAGGTGGCAGGGTAGTGGCAAAGTTCCTGGAGGTATTCCAAGAGCATCTGAATTCTAATTTTTGAAAGCTCCTTTGGATTCTTCAATTTTATTTTATTTTTTTTGTACCTGGATCATTTAATAGTAGAGTTTGTTGTTGCCTAGAAGGTAGAAAAAGGGACTTTTTTTGAGCTTATTCTTTCAAGATGTCCTGAAGTCTAATTTGAAGTTTTGAACTGCCCTGATTGTTCCTTCCATATCTCTCTTTCTCATTGTATTTTGTGTGGTTGCGTGTGAGTGGGTCATGGAGAATCTATGTTCTGCTGCATCTGATACCTATTTTGCATGTATCAGAGAGTTTGTCCCTATAATTCATGATGAAAATCAGCTTCCCCAGCATGATTCTGTTCAACTAGTTCTAACATGTATTCACGATAAATTTATCATTCTAAAAACCTAAGGGGTACTAAAAGTATAGTGATATTTTGCATGTTGTTTTCTAGGTTTCCTACCCCTCCTACAACTGTTTTAATTTACACATAAATCAGTAAAACTATAGTAATTTTGACAAAAGCAGCTGTGACATATATGCAGGTGATCATGAGTATATTGATGTGGTCAATTACAACAATGGGAGTTCTGAGCGTTTGATTATTGATATTGACTTCCGAAGCCACTTTGAGATAGCTAGAGCAGTTGATTCTTATGATAGAATATTGAACTCCCTTCCGGTTGTCTACATGGGCTCCTTGACTATGTTAAAACAATTGCTTCAGCTTATGGTAGATGCTGCTAGGTCATCTCTCAAGCAAAATTCAATGCCTTTTCCTCCATGGAGATCTCTTGCTTACTTGGAAGCAAAGTGGAACTCACCCTACCAGCGACAATTTACTCTTGATGAACGCTATATTAGTGGCACTGTTTCTTCTGACCATAAACAGTGTAATGGGCATTTAAGGAGGCTGCAGTCTTTGCTTCAATCCGAATTAGAAACGGAACGACTGTTGAAACCCATAAACATTGATAGTAACCGCAGATTGAAGCTTGACAGGCGGAGGCATTCTTCATTCAGGGCGCTTTGACATGTATAGCTTTTGATCTGGAAGATGCAAGTTCTTTTTTTGTGAGATGAATTGTATTGCGGCTTTTCTTTAGTTATTTTTTTCCCTTGATAGTGAATAAGTGGTGGACCTCGGAATAAAGGGCAGGTTCATATAGCTCACAGTGAAGACAATAACACACCATATTTTGTCATTCCGGTATCTTCATTTCTCATATCGAGTTGGGGAGTCATACGTTTCTCTTTGATTTTTTATGCATGGGCTGAGTGACAGTATTGGGTTCTGAGAACTACTGCAGCATTCTTTGGTTTGAAACAGCTCCTAAAGTCTATCATACTACGTGCATCATCTTATAGATCTTATTTGTTTTCCCTTGCCTCTTATTTTTTCAGGCTTAGGAAATTTTTTTCTTAGAATATTTGCTCTTTCTTAATATGTGATTTCATTGTGGAAATGTGGTTGCGTATCTTCTGCAGCCATCAAGATCGTATGCTTGGATTACAAATACACATCAAAATGAATAGTATTGGTTGCTTTTATTACATTCCTTGATGATGCATCTGTTTTTTTGTTGTCAAAAGCAGAAACCCTAGTCAATGTTTCTTTGCTGGTCTGCCATTTAGAAACTTTTGAAGTCTTAAAGCATGCAGAAATATGCCTATTTTTATGTTTCTCTCTAGGCCGTTGCTTTTGGTTTGCCTGGCACTTTCACATGTTCAAAGCTCAATAGGATAAGGAAATTGCATCATGTGACTTTCAGTTTAAGCACATTATGTGGATTAGTTGACCTATGTTTGAGATAACTATTGAGGGGATTGTAAAACTGTTAGGAAGACAATATTCCATGTTATGGGGAAGAAAGAAATTGGCCTGAGTATAGAACAAGTAGTTTGGATTTCTTTTTTAACTTATGGCAATACATGAAGAGATTTAATTTAAATATAAAATCACATTAAACTTATAACGATAACACTTATGAGGATAACACTTCTCTTCATGTATACTAATAACCGAAAAAAAAAGTATCGCGTGATAAATTCAGAAAAAAAACAAAAAAATGTATCATGTGACAGACTTAGAAAAAGGAAAGAAATTAAGTAGAAACCCAAAACTTAGCTGGTGGAATAATATCAATGAATACTCTCAGGAAGATTTGGCAAGTTTCTTCTTCTCCATACAACAGCTGAAGTTGGAGAAAACTACTGATCATTCTGAGGAGGGTCTCAGGCCCAAACCTATGTTAAGCATGCATCATGATGGTGAAATCCTTTGGCTCAATTCTGTCACCTCCTATTCCTATAGCATAGCACTGCTGGTACCTGGGATGGCATTAGGCACTAACAAGTGAAGGAGGCTTGGCACAGGAAAATCTGGTCAAAATACCACGTTCTCTTAGCATGTTTTAATGTAACCTGGATGGTTATTTTAGATCGACTGCAAACAAATCAGAGGTGAAAAAAATGGTGTACAGACTCTACTTTTCACTTGACTTGTCTCTTCTTTCTTCTGCCATGCATCAAGCTGAACAAACTCGATCAATGACAATAACAACACACTGAACTTTATATTTCATATTCTGAGGTTGACTGTATGAAAAAACAAATAAATAAAATCAAATTGGATTGTAATTTAATCCTCTTGCACCACTAATTTTTATCAATAATCACCTTTTCATCTCTTAACAAACATGATCAAGGTCACTTTTTTTTTTTTTTTTTGTAATTTCAATTTTCACCAAGCAGCTGATTCCGAAAGAGGGCACTTCAGCTTTGTTGATTTTGCAGACAAGCTGCAGATGGGGATAGGGATAGGGATAGCTCAGTTCCTTCGGGCTTGTCAAAGGTTAAAACTTAAAAAGAGAGCTTCCAGGAGTGTCCTACTTCAAATTACCTACACCAATCTGAATATAGAAGAGACTATTTCCCTTATAATTTTTTTTTTTACTACAATCTTAAAATTATCCAATCCTAATAAAAATTGAGTAAGGGTCTAATACTTAAAACTCCAATGGAATGATATACTTAAATCAGTGTGAGATATATAGTTTTATCACCATTACTTAATGGAGTCATATATATATATATATACTGATTTATATAATGAAAGATGCTGAAAAGACATTGTTTGTAAAGCTAAAACAGGTCTTATTCATTAATTTAAGATCACCTTGTTCCAAGGTACAAAAGTATGGAATACAGCCAAAGTTAAACAACAATTCAACTTTGATACAAGAGATTCATCATCTAGCTCTAGCTGGGGATCCAATTTCTTTACGATTATATTATTATTATGACCTGCTTGACAAATAAACCCTGCAATCAAACATATATTACCCATTAATCATGTAAAGATAATCAGAAAATTAGGGGAAGAGATGGTTAAAAATAAATTATGGGTTTTTTTTTTGGTTTCACCTTTGGCTTGAGTTTGGTCAAAAATCAATGCAAACCACGCCCGATCTTTCCCATGCATACAAGACTTCGCGTTGGGTGCGGTATTGACGCCCAGATGGGTCATAATAATACTGCATCGTCATCATCTTAATTAATTATTATTAATGAAGTTTTCTTATATATATACAAAAAGTCGAAATCTAGGAATAGACAGTGTGATTGCAGGCGTTCGGATTTTATCCCTAAAAGAATAATGGAACGTATCTATGTATGAATGAACAGGGCTTTTACCCTATAGAGCCTGCCTGAGAGGACGCGGCGCTCTTCAGCAATCCAACCAGGCAGCAACCAGCCATAGCCAGGGTCTGTGTTATCAAAGTGAATGATCGAACCTCCAGGTTGCTTCCTTTTGCCCCTTCGACGAGGCTGTTCTTTTATTATCTGCAAGGTGGCTATCGTCAGTGGCGACCGCTGCTTTTCATCCCTGCTCGAGCTTGACTCTCCTTCCTCTTTCACCATGACTGCTAGATTCTTGAAACACTAACGCTATATCGTTTTGGTGGGTTTTGCACGTCCTACAAATCCGCTATAAATAGGCGCCAGGGGGTTGGTCGCTTTTGCAGATTTTGCACTTTTCCTTTTTTTTTCATATTGGTCCCATAAAATATTTAAATTCTTTTCAATTTTGCCCTTGGACAATTATAATTTCTAGAGTTTATTTAAGCTATGTATTTATCAATCGATTGATGAGCAAGTATAATATGCATGATAGATATTGTTTAGGGTTAATCTACTGGGTACAATATTATTTTAAACATGAAGATAAATGTGCAAAATAAATGAATAATACGTTGCATGAAAATATATGTCGCGTATTGTCTAATTACTTTATTCGCGCGTGATTTTGATTTTAAAATTTTGAGTTGATTATAAAAAAATAAGATAATATTTAATTGGTATTAATTAAACTATAACAACATAGGCTAACTTTTAAGTAATGGATAAAAGTTATGTACTTTTCTACTTACAATAGATTTCAAGGGTTGATAATTACAATAACTTATATAATCAAGTTTGTTCGATTTTTTTTATTTGACATATAATTTATTCAAATAAGCATGATATTTATTAGTTATAAAACGAAAATAAAAGAGAAAAAATTACTATTTTGAGAATAATTTATGATGATTATTTGATGCGAATATATACGTCAACCATTACATTTTTTAAAATTTTAAAATTTAAATATTATATCATTGAAAACAAAAAAAAATATATAAGTGAAAATACACATAGATCACGCTAATGAGAAGATTTCATTATTGTTATATTTACAAATGTTAGAAAATCTTAGTAGTTAGAAAGGGGGAGGGAAGAGGGTAAAGAGAAGGTAGTGAACTAAGGCACACAGAGATATATATATATATATATATATATATTGACTAAAGTGAAATAAAGTTAAAATCTTGAACTTAAATAATATTATCTATTATTTAAAGGGTCATATTGCAATAAATCAATATCTATAGGGTATGCCAAGGCAAAATGATGTGGATATTGTCCAAATATAGACAAGAAATCGAAATGGATTTTCGTTGTCAATTTTTTGCTAGATTCCCGAGTAAACATTGACGATGTAACGTTCACTTTTGAAAAAATATATATATTTTTTACTTACCAAATATATATTTTTTAAGGGATACTTACCAAATATTTAAAAAAGGGTTAAGAATTTAAATGAAGGGATAAACTTAAAAACTTTTCATTTATGGCATTGTGTTGTTAAAAATTTAATGGTGAAGCAATTTTTGGCATATGCATTTGTTTTTAAAGAAAAAAAATTAAATTATCTAATGGCAGAAAATAGTTTAGTAATCAATTGACTCCAAATATAAGATTTTTGGCTGGTTCCACTATTTGTGACTTGCTGTGTTTAAAACTTTACCTTTATTTTAATTATTTCTTTAATTGTCCCTTTTTTATATATATAAAATTGAGCTGAATTTAAATTAGTTTACGGAAAGAAAATATTCATTAAATGCACTTTTTTACGTTAATTTGATGCATTTAAAATTTAATTCATAAAATGCTCACACAAAAATTGAACTTAGTTGGCAAAAGAGAGTTATTTTCTTGCCAATTGATGAATAAATATGTTTTTTTTTTTTTTTTTTTTTTTTTTCATATTTTGATATATGTCCCTAATATAAATCAGTCAAAGAACAGGTTAAATTCTAAAAAAATTTGAAAAAAATTGACTGTGTTATTTAAAAAAAAAAGAAAAAATTAAAATGGACACATTGATTCATATGTTAAAGGTTATGGAATAAGGCAATTTTATCACAAACAACTTTTTCATCAACAAGTTTTCACATACATGACTTTAAAAGATCATATACCAAATTGTTCAATTCTTAGGGGTGATTGTATCAACAAAATCATGGTAGTTTGGATCAGAAAGCCAGAGCTCAGCCAGGTAGTGATGAGAAGCAAACTGCCTGTTAAATTCTTCAACAACCCAGACGGTGGCTTCAGCTTTACTAGGATGAATAACATTGCTAATAGGCTTGATTAATTCATTCTTTGTAGTACTGGCTCTTGATTGATCCCATTGTTTCAAGAGCATGTGAGTGAGGTAATGTAATGGTTGCTCATACTTTTGCTTCATTGATTCTGCTAATTTTTGCCATGTAATGAACGGAAGTTCTGGTGACGTTTCCAGGGCAACCGGGACTGAGATCTGCTTCATGTGTTCTTGATAATTTTTTGCTTCTTTTATCACCTCATTTTCTGGCATAGCAAAAGAAAAACCTATCGATTCGTAACACAAGAAGGAAAAATATGAAGAATAAATCAAAGTAAAATAAATGTTACTACGAAAAATAAGAATACAACATATATAAATAAACCTGGCTTTTCCTTGAATGCTTCCCTATCTTGACTGCTTTCTCCATTAACAAGTGTAACTTCCTTCGTATTTGATCTCTTACATTCCTTTTTAATGGAATTTTTTCTATTATTATTTCTTTTTTGATATAGATGTTCATAGTGAACATAGTCATCAATTAGACCGTCCTCTGACTCAGTCTCTGAATCTGATAAAAAAAGATGATCAATTTTTGGAGGATAAAATCTTTTCAACATGATCTCTTGTAGTTTTATGAGAGGAAAAAAAAGGGGGGAGAGAGAGAGAGGGTGAAAGAAAGAAGAAAAATAGTGTGTAAAGGATACTTGGCTTTAAATTATACTTAAATTCTTACTTTGTAATTATTATATATTGATTTTCAAGAATTTGATATGAAATTTAGATGATGAGAGATTATGTGGAGGTGCTTTTTGATTGTATGAAAATATGTTGCAGAGGATATATAATTGCTCACATTGGTCCACCTTATGCATGAGTTACAATTGTTAATTGGCATGTAACATAAGCAAACAGATTCTCCAAATTAACTATAATTTTCTTAATTGTGGACAAATTTTAAATAAAATTTTGTAATGAAAAAAATAAGTCAAGTGTTTAAAATTGTGGGTTGCACAAGATTAATTTATTATTGGCAAAATATGAATTGGATTAAGCCAAAAAAAAAAAAAATAGTTGAAACGAACCTTTTAAATGCATGATATATGATCACTCCAAATCCCACATATAAAAAATTAAGAGCATTTATTATAATATCGTTTATATAAAGGCTTCATATCTATTCCTTGAAACATTTTTTAGAAGAAAATTGAAAGAATATTAAAATGTTAAATGTAATATTTAAAGAAAAAAATGTGTAATTTATTCATTAAATTTTTCTTAAATTTGATAAAAATAATGCATTAAATAAACAATATGTTAATGGTATTTTCGATGAATATAAATTGATTGGTGATTCGAGAGATGAGTTACGTTAATTTAGACATGCAACAATAAAGTATAATCAAGGGATGTCGAAGTTTGTTATTTGGGATGCATTCCAACATTTAAGTAAGATAAATATACAAAAGACAAAGGAAGAAGAAGATAAAGTGTAAGGGAAGCTTAAAGGTAAATTACTTAGAAGTGTTATTCATGAACGTACTTGGATCTCATGTTTATCTTATATGAGAAGTGGATGGTGATATCTGGACGATGATAGAGTGGTGCTAGGATTAAAATAGGTGATAATTGATGGAAATTTTATGTGAAGTTTAATGAAAATCTATGTGGATTAATGTTGATCACATTTAATGATTTTAGATGAACTACTAACATATTAAATGTAAGTTAAATTTTTATAAAGTGTCAGGGTGATACAACGTTAGTGGAAATAGTTTGATGATCCAGGTCCAAAGATAGAAGAGCCTTTGTGATGACAAGGAGTCTGGTGTCGCTATCATTGGATTGAAACATGCATAATCGATAATATACAAAATAAAGTGAGTTTTACAAAAACAAATGCAAATACTAGGGTTGGTGGGTGGGTGGGTGCAGTTTGAATTCGGCTTCTATTTTTTTATCCCCAAAATTGGCTTGGTTCATCAATAAGCCCATGGGCTTTAATTCCGACCCAATCTTCCTTGCTCAAGGATTTATTTAGGCTAAAGAAAAAAAAAGAAAAACAGATACAGATATCTGTTTTTTTTTTTTTTCAAACTTTTTTGAGTTATTTTTAAGAATTATTATATTGTATGTATGAGATAATATTTTATTGTAATTATTTTTTTATTGAAATAAATAATATGTATTTATATGTATCGAAAAATTTTCACCAAAGATGCTGGATAATATACAAAAGAACAAACAAAGTCGCCAAGAAAGAAAAACGAAAGCCGCCTCTGACAACGCGGTTTCAAACTTCAAAAAAAGCTTGCACTTGGGCTAAACAATGAACAAGTGGGCACTCCTCAGTCGTCACGCCCGCAATGATTCCACGGTTTCACTTTTTTTTGGCTTGTTTTGGAGATGAAACTGCTTACTTGCTTCAGCTAAAATTCCTGTAAAGCGGTTGCAATTTTGAAATTGAATGTTTGAAAGAAAGAAAGAAAGAAAGCCATGAAAAAAAAAAAAGCTTTAGTCAAATCCTTCATTAGTATTAGGAAAAAAAAGCTTTAACAATGTTGGGTTTTAATTCTCGACATGAGCAACTCTTTCTCTCTTCATAAACTAATTTCTATTGAAAATTCCTAATTTTATGTACAATTATTATTGTTTTTATATAATGGAAAACAACATGGGATAATATGCCAAGGTATTTTCGAAAAGGATTTATCTTGACACGTGAATATTTGATTTAATTAGTATCATATTAAATTTTAAATTAACTACAATGATTATAGATGATATTCGATGTATGGTGAGTTGTATTATTATAATTATTTATTTTTATTTATATGAAAGAGTATATAAGATTGAAGCTTTATTTATGAATATTATAGTAAAATATAAGAAAGATATTAAGAGTTACATCATTGATTGCAACTTATTAAATTAGTTAGAAAATAAGATTTTTTGCATAATTAATTTTTAAGAAATTTTTAAAAAATTCAATATTTTTCTATGCATTTTAACAAATATTTATAACACATTTTGTCTTTGATACAAGAGAGAACCTTAGGGATCAAGAAAGAAGAATTGCACATGCTGGAAATCAACTACAAGAACCCAACTCTTAAAAAAAAAAACACAAAAATAATTGGCCATTTAAAATAAAAAACACGAAAATTTCTCAATAGCCAAATAATATGGGGTTGAAAAAAGGAGAAAGGAAAGCTAAATTTGGAAACAATTCCAAAATCAGGAAAATCTCTCTTTGATTAATTAGACTGTTAAATCTTTTGAAAGGTCAAAAGTTGATAATCCTTTAATGAATCCTTTAATGAATCAAGCTGTTAATTATCCCTTCCTATCTGTCAAAATATTGAAGATAAATTACTTTTCCTTCTTGATTTCTCTTCTATTTAAATAAATTATAAACCCATAGGAAAAATTAAGGGTCAAAAAGATTGAACAACTTTTGTTTTGCAACCATGACATTGTTCACCAATAACCATTCCTTTCACTACCTCTTCCTCTTCCTCCTCCTAATCACCTTCCTCCACCTCTTCTCCTCAACCGCCGCCCTCGGCGTCAACTATGGCATGATTGCTGATAATCTCCCTTCACCAACTGAAGTTGCCAACTTTATCAAAACCCAAACAATTTTTGATAGTGTTAAAATCTTTGATTCCAACCCTGATGTCCTTAGAGCTTTTGCTAACACAAATATTTCGGTCTCAGTCACGGTTGCCAATGGAGAAATCCCTTCTTTAACGACCGTTCGAGCAGCTAGGCGATGGGTGAATGCTCATATTCGCCCTTTTCATCCACAGACAAAGATCAAGTATATTATTGTTGGCAATGAAGTTTTGCTTTTAAACAACCTTGCTGAAATTAACAATCTTTTGCCTGCTATGAAATGTCTTAACCGTGCCTTGCATAATTCCCAAATTCAAGATATTAAGGTTCGACAATGCTTTTATGTTCATAAAATTACAATTTTTTTTTATTAATAATCGAGAATGAGATTTAAATTTTAGTTCAACATTCTATCAATAAATCACACTATTTAATTATTTTTTATAAAGTTATTTTTGTATTTAAATTTGGTTTTTACTTATAACAATTTGTCAAAAATTTTCAGGTTACATCGGCTCATGCCCTTAATATATTCAATGGTCTCACAGTACCAAGTTTGGCTCGGTTCAGGATCGATTATGCAAAGAGCTTTTTTGCACCTTTACTACTATTCCATCGTAGAACCAAATCACCATTCATGATCAATCCTTACCCTTACTTTGAATTGAATGCAATAGGAAACAAATTGGACTTTGCCCTTTTCAAAAGAAACCCTGGTTTGTTTGATGGACATAGTGGCAAAACATACACCAATGCCTTTGATGCTCTTTTGGACAAGACATTTTCGGCCATGAGTGCCATTGGTTGTGGAGATGTTGAGATTGTCATTGGTGAAACCGGTTGGCCTTCTCAGGGTGATGGGGGAAACCTAGTTGCTACTATTGATAATGCACTTTCTTACAATGGGAATTTGGTTAGGGAAATCCTTTCAGGCAATGGGACACCTTTGATGCCAAATAGGACGTTTGAGACTTATATTTTTGGCTTGTTTAATGAGAATCAAAAACCAGGTCCTCTTGCTGAGAAGAACTGGGGATTGTTTAGACCAGATTTCACCCCTGTTTATAATGCTGGAGTTTTGCGCAATGGCCGAGTAAGATTTTTTTTTTTTTTTTCGTTTTTACTTTAACTAAAGTTTGAATTGCAATTGCACTAAAATTTAGATAAAAAATTCTCATTTAAATGAAAAAAAATGATATGAGCAAGCATGATTGATTAATCGTAATCAAATTTGATTTATTGATTGTTATTTTAAAAGAAATATTCGTAAACCTTTTGATTTAGTGATTAGAAAATGATTGCAATGTATGTAAGTTTGGATTCGAATCAAAATAAACTTAGTCTTACTTTAATTTATATAAATTATGCTAATAAGTGAGTTTTAAAATCCGATAATTAAAAAGAAATTAAAAAATCATAATCCATTGATCTTCATGTTATCTTGTTAAATTTTAAATCTATACATATATATAATACATGACATGGTTAATTTGTATGGTTTGATTCATTTTTCTTTCATCCTTGTATATCAAATGACTTAATTAGCCGGTACCAACACCTACGCAACCACAACCAACTCCATCTCCGGCAACACCAGTACCATCAGGCAAGAGATTTTGTGTTCCGAAACCTGGAGTTACAGATGCACAATTGCAATCAAACCTGGATTATGCATGTAGCCAAGGTACTAATTGCAGTCCAATTCAACCTGGTGGACCTTGTGCTGAACCTCCCACCACGAGGTCTCGTGCAACATTTGCCATGAATTCTTTCTATCGAAGCAAAGGTGAAGTTGATAGCGCCTGTGATTTTTCTGGCACTGCTCAAATCACCACTGTCAATCCAAGTAAGCAAAAAAAAAAAAAAAAATTGCTTAATTTTGTACATGGAGACTTAAAATTCAAAGACATTGTTTAATTTCTTTGTTTGGGTATTTATGTTTGGTGCAGGTTATGGCAACTGCCACTATGTCTGAAGAATTGGATGGGAAAGATTAGTTATTGAGAGAAATTTTTGGTTTGGTGGAAAAGCTTGAGAAATTCCCTCACATAAACAATTCATGTGCAGTGTAATAATTCTTTATATTCTTTGATGAAATGTAGAAGTCATAATTTCCAATAATGCTTATTTGTTTAAAGGCAAAGCTTCATTGCCAACAATGATAAAACCATTCGAGTTCCTAAAAATTATGACAAAATGTTAAAGCAATATCATTTAAAACCACATGTTATTATTCATAATATATAAAAAAATATTCATATCACTTTGTTTAATTTAAATTTTTAATAATATCAAATCAAGACTTTGGTATAATTCCACAAACTCAAATTAAACATAATGATTTGTGTATTTATATTGATATTAAAATTTTTGTATTTAAATTGCTTTTTATATAAATATTACATATCATAATTTATAAGATATAAAAGTATAAAATAGTTTTTTTATTAAACACATATATAATTATTACTAAAATTTTAAATTATATTATTTTTATATATATTATTTTTTTATTGTGTTATTATATCATTATTTGAAAATGAAAAGATTTTGAGTTTGAAAAATGGGAAAGTATATTAAAAGAACAAAGAAAAAATATATAAGCAGAGAAAATAGGCCCATTATTTGGGCTTTGTTTCTTGAGAAAAAGAGTCCACGAAATTGAAATCGCCCACCGTGGGGCTCGAACCCACGACCACAAGGTTAAGAGCCTTGCGCTCTACCGACTGAGCTAGACGGGCGTTGTTGGTGTTGTGAACTCCATTACTCTTCCTTCAATAACCTTTTTTTTTTTTTTAAAGTACTGAAATTTCAATCCTCGTTGAAGAAAAACACTATTAAATCTTGGCACTACCAGAAGCAGCAAAAAGCTGGGAAAAGAAAAAAAAAAAAAAAAAGGAAAAATGGGGTTTTTGTTGACGATGATGGAGTTGTTGGCTGCTTTGATTTTGATCGTTCTTTTTGGTTTAGTTTCTTTAATCGTTTTTGAAGCTTACAGAAGACGTCACAATAATGCGTACTTTTTCTCTAACCCTAATTTCCTCTTTTCCAGTTTTTATTTTTATATATAATTATTTGATTTTATTTTAATTTTTAACTTTCTTTTTTTTTCTTTTTAAATTTAGTCATGTTGGAGCGCCTGCGATTTTTGAGGATCCGAAATCATTGAAAAAGGTAATCACTTTTATTTTTTTTTATTGTTCTTTGTTATCGCTTGTTTGGTTACTGAGAAAATGAGTCAAATTTCGATTTATTTTTTCTTTTGTTTTCCTGTGATTTTGTTTAGGAAATTGATGGAAAAGTCAACTTTGACAATCTAAATATAACTACATAGTTATTAGCACTAATTAAGTTCATTAAAATGGAACTTGTTTTATAATACCTTTTATTTGAAGCAAATAATTGAATGAAAAAAATAAAAAAGGCTTCGAATTGATTTTTTTGGACGTGAAGAAGTCAACTTTATTATAAATATATGTGAGAAATGATGATCAGAATTAGAATTTTCTAACACCATTTTTGTATTCGTTATGTTTAAAATGAGTTTTCCATTTTAATTAATATATTTATGGGATAATGATGTATATGAACTGCGTACGGATGCTAAGAATTTGCTGGATGATTTTTTTTTTACAGGTTCCTTGTCCTTATATTTTTGATCCAGCGGAGAAATACTTGTCGTTGATAATTCCTGCTTTCAATGAAGAGCATAGGCTTCCTGGAGCGCTTGATGAAACCATGAAGTAAGTTAATGCTTCTCTTTTAAACTCCCTGGATGTCTGGATGGATGTGCTTTGGTTGGATTGGTGTGTGACAACATAATTAGGTTATATGTCTCATAATGTGGGATATATATTTTCAATAGTTTGTATTATCTTGGAATGCTAACATGTGAATTTGATTTCCTCACAAAACAAGGGATAAGAAAAATTGATGCCAAGAAGCAAGGTTATTCAATTGATTGATTTTAATTTCTCTCATGATAACAATAAAGTTTAAGAAATATGCTCTCTGAAAATGATTTTGGTACTGACAGTACCATTCATTCTGTCATAGCTCGCTAAAAGTCTTTGCTATATTGTTAATGCTTTATCTTAAACTGGCTCGAACATCAGAACATGGTTTCTTAAGTAAAGGATGGAGCTTTTACTTCATGATGCAGTTGTGGTTCAGAAGTGATACTTCAACTTTCTATTCTCCATCTGTAGCTCGATTAATCCTTGTCTTGTATTTCTCAGGATGGAAAATATGGTTTCTTAGATATATTTCTTTTGAAGTAATTTAAAACTATATACATAGTTGTAACCAACAAGATTATGATGTTAAATAGTAATGATGTGATGTTGCTACTCTGCAGTTATCTTCAACAACGGGCAGCAAAAGATAAGTCATTTTCTTATGAGGTACCATTTTGTTCATTCTATTCACTGGATCATCAAATTGGTTTTATGAAGTCTATTTTGTTCAGCAGTCTCTCGTGTCTCTAATGAAATTTAGATTTAGATAGGTTAAGTGTGTTTCTGGCAGACTTTACTGCCTTAGGGTAGAATAACCAACTTTTTAAAAATGTACCATTTAACTGTGCTTTTGCTGTCTGCATCTCTCTTACGTGAATGAGTTACTGAGCAGGTATTGATCGTTGATGATGGAAGTAGGGATGGAACAAAGAGAGTAGCTTTTGACTTTGTAAAGAAATATGGTGTAGACAATGTAAGGGTTATCCTTCTTGGTAAAAATCACGGAAAAGGAGAAGCTATAAGAAAAGTGAGTTTAACCTAAACCATTCATTTGGATATTCACTAATATTTCCTGATGCTACTGAAAGCATTATGCTTTCCTGCTCCTGCATGACAACAATTGATTAAAGCTATTTACCTCTGCGAAAGCATTGTAAAACAGGGAATGCTACATTCACGTGGTGAATTACTTCTAATGCTAGATGCTGATGGGGCTACCAAGGTTACTGACCTAGAAAAACTTGAAAATCAGGTTTGTAAAAGATTTACTACCTATGTTGGGGATATTCTGTGTGGTATGGATTGTCTGATGTTTTGCACTTCAGATCCATGTAGTTGCCAGAAAAGATGATCATCATGGGGATTCAGCTGCCAGTGACACAACTTTCAGAATATCTGATATCCCATTAGTTGTATTTGGTTCTCGTGCTCATCTTGAGGAGAAAGCTCTTGCTACAGTTAAGTTCACTAGTGACGCATTCAGTTTAACATTGTTTTGATTTTCATTGTCTAAGTTGCACATTTCTTCTAGTTGAATTTGTTCAATCTATGTTTCAGAGGAAGTGGTACCGCAATTTTTTGATGAAGGGTTTCCATCTTGTGGTTATCTTGACTGCTGGCCCTGGAATTCGTGATACACAGGTGTGTTACATCGTTGCATAAATTTCCATTTCTTTTGGCCTAAAGTCTATGAATGAGTACATATATTCTATATTACTAACTGAAATGAATAATATAGTAAATTTTCTATAAGCATTTTCCTGATTTTGTGTTCTTCATAAAACGCAGTGTGGTTTTAAGATGTTTACTCGGTCTGCAGCAAGGAAGCTTTTCACAAACATCCGTTTGAAAAGGTGATTCTGACTTTGGTGACACTATTGATCAACCCGTCCTTAAGTATTATTACTTGCATATCCGGTCATAAAATATTCAAAACAACACTATATTACATGTGTAGATTAGTGTAATGTCATCGGACACATGCACATTTACCTCTTGAATAATCTAATGGTATTTTTCTATTGCTTCCAGTTTACGGATACAAGTGTCTAAAAAGGAGATATAAACAATAGAAAGTAGTGGATGGAGGTGCAGTCTTATGTAAAATTCAGTTTCTTTGAGTTGCTGAGAATGAAAAGAAATAATAGAGGAATTAAGTAATTTCTTTAGTAATAGATATTCCTATTCATGTTAGTTTCATCAGTCCACACCTCACTCGTTTTGAAAAGATTTGCCAAGTAATTTTGGATATAAATTGTCAATTTGTCACTTATAATTTGTTACATTTCTTTTGATTTCCTCTTTCTATCAAAACCAGATGAAAAATTAACAATTCTCTCCGATTTTCAATTTTCATCTACTGTTTAATGACTCAAATTTGAACACGCTTCTGACTTTGTCTTGTTTCAAAGGAACTTCTTCTAGGTCAAGCATTTAGGTTGTAGCAAGAGAAGATTTCCTCTACCTGTTCCCTTCTCTGATAAATCCACTCGAAATTTTCTGTGATCAACTTAGCATTGTGGATTATATTGTGCAGGTGGTGTTTTGATGTCGAACTGGTTTTCCTTTGCAAATGGTTCGGCATCCCAATGCTCGAGATATCTGTAAACTGGTCTGAAATTCCTGGATCCAAGGTAAATCCATTGAGCATTCCGAACATGCTTTGGGAGCTTGCTCTCATGTCTGTAGGATACAGAACCCGTATGTGGAAAATTAGCACCTGATGTTGTCATTTTCCCGGGTCCGTCCATTGAGCAACGACAAACAAAGAGAAGCGATCTAGCTGATTGATAACCTTCGGTTTAGTACATTCTTTAGGAAAACTTTTACAGTAAGCTGAAATCAGTTTATCTGAGCTTTTTCTTTATGCAAAGCCACCGCCAGGACATGCAGTTTTTTCGGTTGTAATATTAATTCAGGTAACTCTTTTTGTGTTTTTCACATTTTTACTCTTTTAACGTTTTGATAATTAAATCACGAATATATTTCCTCCGTAAGTGCTTGAAGGAGCAGCTGAAGCAGGTTACCTGTTATTAGAGTTCAATTTTTTTTACAATCCTAGGTATTAAAAAAAAAAGAGAGATTTACAATTTAAATTTACTCTCATCAAATTAAAAACACTTCAACATAATTAAAATCAAGATTTGATTAAAATGATTGGATTGCTGGATTTCTTTTTTCTATTGTTCCCAGATGAAATAGAGCAAACGTCCTTGTTACATTGAATTACAAGTTACATCGAATAAAACGAAGACAAGAAACTGAAATAAAAGGATATATATCTATATATATATATATATATATAGATATATATGTATGTATGTATAGTTGATTAGAACCTAAAATCAGTAGGTAATTGGGTACCTAACTAACTACTAAATATCCATGTAGAAAAATCAGTGGTAACTGCACTTTAAAGTGCTGTAGCACCAATTTTTAGGTCAAGAATAAGCACTAAACTTCAACAAATCTTTTTAGACTAGCCTTCTGCCCAACTTTGCCTTTTAATTTTCTCAATCTCAATACATTCCCTTCCAATTGGACCAATTCTAGTTCAAACGTTAAAAAATTCCAAACCTGCTTCAACCTTTAAACAAGTTAATTTCATTTAAAATATTATTCTTGCAAGGTCGTATATATGGGTGAAAAATTATCTCATTTACTATCGATAATTTTTAGGCTATAAGATTAGTAAAATGACAAATAAATTAAATATATATTAAAAAATGGGATATATTTGATCTTTTAATTGTATGGAGTTTAAAAATTCTATTTTAAGTGTATCAAAAATGAAATCTCTCTCTCTCTCTCTCTCTCTCTCTCTCTATATATATATATATATATATATTACCTCATTACATATGCAAATCATCTTTTTAGACAGTAGTTGGTGACTTAAATTGTTTTTTTCTTTTTTTTTGCTGTAATGGAGTTGTTGCACCCTGTATGCTTAGCTAAGGATATATGAAAGAAACTTCATCAAGAATGTCTTTCACATTTATCCTTGTTTACATGCCTTGTTAATCCTTCATATCTCCAAAACACCAAATTTGCAAAAATGGGTAGTCTTGTTTTCCATGAATTCAAAAAGCAAGCTTCTTTTTTCTTCAAAGAAAAGATCAAGACTGCTAGATTGGCTTTAACAGATGTTACACCAGTAGAATTGTAAGCTTCATTTTTCTTTTCTAAATTTCTTCAATTTTGTTTGATCCAAAGATTAATTTTTTTTTCTTGGTTTTTATTTTGAAGATTAACAGAAGAAGCCACAAATGGAAATATGCTATCACCAAATGCCTGTAGCATGAGTGCAATATCAAGGGCTGCCTTTGAAGTTGATGATTATTGGAGAATTGTTGATATTTTACACAAGAGGTGAATTAATTTCTTGGTTTTTTCACCTCAAAATATTGCTTAATTTATATTCAATAAACAGGATTTTCACTGTAAAATTCTCTCTTTTTTTTTTTTTTTTTTTTGCCTTCAAATATAATTCAGATTGTCAAAGTTCGATCCAAATAATTGGCGTGCCTGTTACAATGCTTTAGTTTTATTGGAACATCTGTTAACTCATGGTCCTTTAAGGGTTGCTGAGGAGTTTCAGAATGATAAAGATTCAATCAAGGAAATGGGAAATTTTCAATATATCGATGAGAAAAGGTTGGTAATTTTGGCACCTTTAATTTCATCAATCACAATCAGCTTTTGCATCAAATTTTTTTGTGTGATTTTATTGCAAAAACAGGTTCAATTGGGGCTTGAATGTCAGAAAATTATCAGAGAAAACCTTGATGTTACTTGAAAATGAGTCATTCCTCAAAGGAGAAAGAGCTAGAGCTCGAAGACTAACAATGGGGATCAAAGGTTTTGGGAGCTTCAACCAGTTTTCCTCTTCAAGGGATGAAAGTTTCAAGTCGTTTACCAACTATGGAAGATCGAATTCTCAAAACCATGGGGAAGACTATTTCATGGAATTTAAAGAGAGAGTCTCATCAAAGGAAGGGATCAGAATAACAGAAGAAGACAGCTACAATCAGATCAAGTTAGCTCCAGAGAAGCAAAAACTCAACACTAATCAGTCTTTGGAAATCAATGGAGATAGATTTAACAGAGAAACGGAACATCCATTCTGTGAGGATGATCAGCAAGAGACTGAAGAATCATTGCTTTCTCCAGTCATGTGAAAACTTGATTTGAAAACAATTTCATTAGAACTTGTATCCCTAAGCTTTAAGCTTTCCTCGAGCTTAATCGATCTTTTAGTACTTGTATGTAATACAACAATGATAGTCGAATTAATTTGAGATTTTTTTATAATTGTTCGATGTATGATGCTTGAAATAATTTAAATATGAAATCGAAAGAGATACAAATAATGAAATTATTGAAAATAATATAAACTTCAAACGTAAAAATTTAATATTTTATATTTATTCGAATATTTTTTGGGTTCAGGTTCTTTAGCATTTTTTCCGATATGGTATGTAAAAAAATTTGATTCTAGGTCAAAATAGATCGATCTTATTGTTGCATTAAGATGCAAACCAAGAAAAAAGTGATGGGAAGGAATTGCATAATGTATTAATGTTAGGTGGGATATATACAAATATTGGATTGGTTAAAAAATAATTTGGGAAATACTAAACAAAAACATTAATTGAGTAATATTAGCTAAAATCTTATTTTATTTATATTTGATAGGAGCTACAAAAGTAGGTTGGATGACCAATGTAAAGTGGTAACTGAAGCATTACTTGATGATCCAGTATTTTATGATATTAGAATAAAACTTTGGGAACATTTATATAATTTTTCTAAAAATGTTTTAAAGGTGAGGGCAATTTTTTTTATCCAACCATTATTAAGTATCAACCACTATTAAAGTTTTAAACCAGTATTTCTTATATATTACTATAATTCGAATTCGTTTTTGATACTCACTCTGAATTCAAATAAAAAACTCGCTCTGAATCCGAATAAGCTAATTCCGAGTTCGAATAAATAACTTGGGACACTCGTCTTTGACAGGCATCTTGAATGAATAATAAAGGCTGTAAGTGAAGGAGTGGTGGTTTTCTTCCTATCAGAATCGCCTGACGTCCTGTCAATTGTGCTTTGAAAGGTAGCAATGGGGTTCGACGGGTCAGCCAAGTGAAAGAATCAAATTTCAGAAGATAACGAAGGAAACGAAATGAAGCTTGGGATAAAGAGAAAAAGACAGTTCAGTTCTTGAAAACCATCCAATCTGAAACATGTAAGGATTCAACCAGAGCCACCAACCCCAAGCTGTAAAATGTATGGAAATAAGGGAATCTAATATCATTGTTCATAGTCCAAGTCTAGCTAGGCTTATCAATTTAAGGTCAAGGGAACGATCGAATATTCCATGGAAATTGGTTCGAACATGAATAGTAATGGCTAAAAGGAAGGGTGCCACAGAAACCAGATATGGATAGTCAAACTTACCGATATTAAAGTGCAATTAAAAGAATTGGACCACAATCAAACAAACCTCTCGCTTTCTCAAAGTTCATTGATCACTCCAACATGAGAATAAACATAGATGGATAACAAAGATAGAACAAAAGCAAAGTTGCAAGCTGCACCAAGAAATGGTGGAACAGAACTTTCTCTCTTCGATCCTATTCATATCAAAACATTTAGAAGCATTTCCTGTGGACGATTGATGGACCTGACTCATCGTACTCTGCCTTGGCTATCCACATCTGTGACCAAATAGGAAGCAAATCAGCTAATGTAAGACATTGAGGAAGCAACTAAAGCACTATAAATGCAAATCAAAAGTAAATTAACTTACTTGTTGGAAGGTGCTGAGGGAAGCCAAGATTGAGCCTCCAATCCAGACACTGTACTTCCTCTCAGGTGGAGCAACAACCTTAATCTTCATGCTGCTGGGAGCTAATGCAGAGATCTCCTTGCTCATTCTGTCAGCAATACCAGGGAACATGGTTGAACCACCACTGAGGACAATGTTACCGTACAAGTCTTTCCTGATATCCACGTCGCACTTCATTATGGAGTTGTATGTGGTCTCATGTATGCCTGCAGCTTCCATACCAATCAATGATGGTTGGAAAAGCACTTCAGGGCATCTGAAACGCTCAGCACCAATGGTAATAACCTGACCATCAGGTAACTCGTAGCTCTTTTCTACTGACGAGCTTGTTTTGGATGTCTCTAGCTCCTGTTCATAGTCAAGAGCAATGTATGCCAGCTTTTCCTTCATGTCCCTCACAATTTCCCGCTCAGCAGTGGTCGTGAAGGAATATCCACGTTCAGTTAGAATTTTCATCAAGTGATCAGTGAGGTCACGGCCAGCCAAGTCAAGACGAAGAATGGCATGTGGGAGGGCATAACCCTCATAAATAGGGACCGTGTGGCTGACACCATCTCCAGAGTCCAACACAATACCTACGTAAAAAAGGCACAACATTTTTGTTACTTGTCTCTTGCATAGCAAAAATATGTTCCACATATTAAATTCAATTCAACTCCAACTGTTACAATTCAAAGATTTCACCAGCTAGCCAAGCAGAATAAATTGGAAAATTTTGACAGGTGCTCATAGCATGTCTTTATAAGAATCAAACTCATGCCATTTATACCAATAGTACCCAGCCAATAGTGCAGTTTCTATAAGTCAGACTACATTGCCAATAGTGCAGGTTTTATAAGTTGGACTATATTGAAACACTCAGCAGACACATCTTAGGATATTTGAGAACTTTACCTATCAATTTCAGTTAAGCACAATCCAAACAAAGTTGAAACTCAATGGATCAATCATTTATTCATTGAATGATCTTACCGGTTGTACGACCACTGGCATAAAGAGAGAGTACGGCCTGAATGGCGACATACATAGCAGGAGCATTGAAGGTCTCAAACATAATTTGGGTCATCTTCTCACGATTAGCTTTAGGATTGAGAGGAGCCTCAGTAAGGAGAACAGGGTGCTCTTCCGGGGCTACACGAAGCTCATTGTAAAAGGTATGATGCCAGATCTTTTCCATGTCATCCCAGTTGCTCACAATACCATGCTCAATAGGGTATTTCAAGGTCAGAATACCTCTCTTAGATTGAGCTTCATCACCAACATATGCATCTTTCTGGCCCATGCCAACCATCACACCAGTGTGACGTGGCCGACCCACGATGCTAGGGAACACAGCTCGTGGGGCATCATCCCCAGCAAATCCAGCCTAAAACGTAACATTTTTACTCTCAACTTATATCAGATAAAAAGGCAGTACCATTATCCTTAACATGACATAACAGTAAGTAAAAAAAAAACTCAAACTTTCACTCAAAAGATAAAAGCTTTCAATGATTTACCTTAACCATTCCTGTTCCATTGTCGCAAACAAGTGGCTGAATATCCTCAGCATCTGCCATCTTCTACAACCTGATATATATAACAAAAACAAATGTTATCTTTTGGAACAAATATCCCTTAAATTCCACCAATCCCTTCTATTAACCCAGATGCTTATTACTGAAACCATCAGAATTATCTTTAGCAAAATCATAATCAAAAAGTATATCTTTCTGTAATTTAATTTCCCATCTATGCACAAATATCCAATCTTTCTCTTTTGTTTTTTTTTTTTTTTCTAATTTTCTCATTTGTGGGTCTATAAAATCAAAATTCAAGCATCATCAGATCCATCAAGAATCTGAAATCTAAAACACCATCAAAACATAGCAGTCAGACAAACAAATAAATCAAACAAGAAACAGCAGAAAAAGGGTAAACAGATCTAATCAAACAAAAAAATAAAACGAACCCATTGCCAAAATGGGATTCTTTTTCTGTCTTTCGATCAACCCAGATCATAAAACCAATCAAACCCACAGAAAAAACAAATCAACAACAAAAACAAGAACAACCCAGAAGAGAAACAGAAGAAACAGTTTAATAAAAAGTGAAGACCAGAGAAAATAACAGCAGATCTAAGGGAAAATGAAGAGAAGAAAATGACCTTTGAGAAAACGAGGATGTGTCTGATGGGTGAGAATGTGAGGGTTAAAGAGAGAACGAGAGACTGAGGAAGTCCTTTGAACAGGGGAGAGTTACAAGAAGGAAAGGGCAATAAAAAGAGGAAGTGAATGAATGCGGGCCGTTGGATTTGGAGAGAACGCGTCATTGGGCTCTTATTATCATGCTTTTCGGTCGTTATTTTCACTGCCTTTTGCCACTTGGTTTGGCCTAGTTACCACTGATTTCCTAACCTTTGACTTTTCTTAGTTTTTTTTTTTTCTTTTATACATATATATATATATACAGACACTAATAAAAAATTATTTAGCTTATTAAATTAAATTTAAGAGTGTATAGAAATTATATTTTCAATTTAAAAAATTTAGCATATATCATTGAAATATTTTGAACTTAAATTTTTTAAAAAATTTTGAGTACTTATAAGAAAAAGAGAAATTTTATTATTCTGCATAAAATTTTTAATAAAATTTTAAAATTCAAAGCTTTGTTGAGGCAACTCTTCCAACAAAAAATACTTGTCAAAACCCCCCAATGGACCGACCATTTTTACACTTTAAAAAAATTACCATATGATATCGAATTCAATCCTAAAAATCATATATTTTGTACCAAAAGTAGTTACCAACTAAATTATTTCTAATAAATTATATAATAAGTATCAGTCATCATAGATTCTTAGTTGTATTTTTTTTTTATTTTCCACCCCTTGGATCACTAGAAAAAATATAAAGTTTAGTATATTTTCATTTAATTATTTTTAAAAAATAATATTTAAAAAATTTAAAATTTAATATTTATAATCTTTTTCATACTTCATGATTGCGACTTATTTATAAAAAAATAAAAAGCAAAATTTGAATACTAAGACAGTTAGATATTGTTGTGATGTTATGATTGGACAAGTTTCACATCTCAATTTCTTCATTAAAATTGAGTTTAGAAACTTACAAGTTAAAGTTTTGAAATTATACTTTATTAAAGAACTCAAATTGGACCATGTCTGTCAAGTAACTAGAAAGACTTGCGGTTTGATTTAGCTGTCACCATTTAACTTTGATTTTTTTTTTTTTTTTTGGGTACAACCATTTAACTATCGTTGCTTTAGCTGCTAAACAACCTACTGCCATTGCCACCATTCCTCAAATTCAAAACCAGGGGCAGGGAATTGTAGTTTGATGTCAGAAGTATCAGCTCCGATAATGGCATCTGCCTTGTGCAACCAAATAACAACCAACACTAATGGTTTAAATCAGCAAATGGTTCTACGTAAATATTCAAATATTTTTTTTAAACTTAACAATTCATGTATTTATATTATATAAAATATTAAAATTTATATATTTATATAATATTTTATAAAAAATATTTATATTATATTTTATAAAAAAATATTTATTATAATTCATATCAAAATAAAAATATATAAAAAATATTTTTTATTTTATTAAATTCATATATAATTATTATTAAAATTTTAAATTATATCAATTTTTATATCTTATATTCGTAACATGCTTCGTGTCATCATATTATGTATTTTAGATTGTTAGGTTTAATTTTTTCCACCAAAGAGTAACTTGATTGGATTGAGAGGTAAATATGAGAAAAAAAAAAAAAAAAACATCCTTAAGCATTTCAAAGCCATTACATTGTCTAAACAGAAGACTAAAATTTTGTGGAGGGTGATCTTAAGTTCAAATCCGATAAGAATTGATCTTCAACACTCTTGAATCCATGCTTCTAGAATGAAAATACCAAAACAAGACCAATAAGTAGGAGGTTCGGCCCTCATTCTACAGGAATGGGGGAAGAATTACCCATCTGCGGGGGTACTTGGGCCTTCCTTCCTTACCGTCAAAGAGCTGCGAGTGACATGAAGTAAAAGGTAAGGGGAAACTTTAATTCAAGACAGGAAAATGTACCTAACAAAGACTAAAGATTAACAGAGTTGATATTATATCTATTAGCAAGACAAAGATAAAATGATAAAAAGTATAACCTCCAGCCATAACCACAAAGGCATCATATATGAACTTATAGAATTTTATATGCAGAGAGCTTTGCCTATACATTTGATTAGCATAATGAAGCAAATCACATGTTGCTCCAAGAAATCCTAATCCAGTATTTGTTTCTCAAATTAAATGAAAACCAATCCAGTTTACTTTCAGCTTTAGGCAGAAAGGAAAGGCAGAGTTAAAGTAAGAGATTTCACTGTGGTGTTGAAAATGAAGGCAACTTTAATGGTATCCACAAAAGCTATGTGATATGGTAGTTCAACCAAAAAAGCTAAGGGAAATACCTTCTTCAAACGGCGGTGCTTCGCAAGTGCCCAATTGGTCATGATAGAAGTAGCAACCACAAGAAATACATAGCCTGCGACAGTCTGCGTAGCAATATTGAAACCCAGCCATTGGTAAATCTCTGTTGTGTAATTTGCACATGTCACAATGTTGAACACAAAGCCACGAGGAATTTGATACCCTCCACTCCCATCAGGGCTGCGTAGATTCTTCAGTATGATATGACAATAGAAGTTTGCCAGTTGACAAACCAATCCAAACCCAAACCCAATCTTCATCTGAAGGTCACTAACTGGTGTGTAGAGTGGGTGGTTTACGTAGTAAGCAATGTATGAACCAAAGGTCCAGTAATAAGCACAATTTCTGAAGACATTTGATAGTGGAGATGTTGCATGGCTGAAGTGGTGGACGAAGAATGTTTCCATGATACGCTTGAAGTAGTGGAAACACCAGTAATATAAAGCATATGTTTGAACAGGGTGGATGACACGCTTCCCTTCGTAACCGAAGAACTTGTACACAGGAAAGTAGTAGAAGATAGGATAGAGGACTAAAGGACCCAAGTACTCAAAGAAGAAAAGCGTACGATAAGACACTTGAGGACCCAGATCCTTGAACACTACAGTTATGTTGTTCTGGTTTCCATCGCAGTAGTCTTTGAGACTCTTGTTGTAGCTAAGGACAACAGGCCTCTCCTTTGATCCCGATGGCACAGGAAGTGTTAGTCTTTGTCTTGAAGGATAGAACTTTTTAGCTGCTCGTACAACACATGAGAATTCAGTTGATAAGAATCTAATGACCAATGAAGCTGCCTACACACATGCTATCAAAAACACATCTCTTGAGGAATTGGGGCAAAGGTTGAAGATGACAATAAAAAGGCAAAAAAATCCATCAAAATGTCGGCATTTATTACCACTCAAATGCCAAACTATAACAAACCCCATAGAACCCCTTTCCTCACGAGTAGAAAGGGGCAACAAAGTAATATATGTTGCAACTGGCAAGATTTTCTTTCACATCAATATGGATGGAATTCAAGAAATATCTATTCTACAAACCCATCTGAAACTTAAATAGAAGGAAGAATTGACTAACAGAGTAAGCAATTAAGCTAATTTTTAACTACTAAGAAAGGAAATCACATACTTCTCTTGTAAATTGCCTCCTGCAGATCAGCCACAGTTGCCTGAAAAAAAAAAAAAAAAGAAGAAAGGAAACACAATAAATTTCCCATCTTTCCCTTCATCTTCCAAGCAAACAATCAGCCTAACAATATAAAACAAAAAAGAAAGTAAAACCCATGAAAGATAAAAAGACATACTGAGTCATGAAGCTCAAGGCCTCCTTTGATAAACTCTCTTCCACTGCGTGAAACTAGAGTGACCTTCATCCTTTCTGAGAACAAAACAAGAGAGACCCAATTTTTGTTATGGGAAAAGGAACAAACCTTTGAAGACTTAAGCTTGGAAAGTTGGATCTTTTGAGTTCGGAGATCTCAAAGTTTATAACTTGACAATAAATGTGTGAAGCGGTTGTTAGTTTAGGAAATGGGAAGTGCTGGAATTGAGAGTTGAGATAGGATATATCTTAAAGGAGTATGGTTGGGGTAGGAGAGCTAACTGTCTAGGCTGATGAACCACACCCCATCTGAATTGCTCGATAAAGCTGACACGATTCCTGGGCTCCACGTGCAGTGGGTTCTGATTTAACGATGATGGTCTTGACACGTCATCATCTTGCTTACAAGATTAGTATATAGGTAGATTACTTCCGTCACAGGATAAATCTCAAAGCTTTCTTCTTAAAATTTAACTTTGATATATATAGGAGTTCGTTTTTATTTATGATTGGTAAATTTTTTAAATTCCACAACTAAAAAATTGTCATATGATACATTTTACTAACTTATGTAAAGCTACAAATTTTACAAATGAGATTAAAATATCATTATTTTTTATTTGTCATATTAATTTAACTAAATTTAAACTGTCAAATTTAAATCAGGCTACTGTCATTTAAGTATGATATTCAAATTTCTAAGCCTTATAAAATTTTTCCATCTTAAGCTAAGGCGAAAACTCTGCTTTGGCTTTTGGAGATACAAAATTTATTTATCACTATCTTAATGTCGTTCTTGTGAGTAGTTGAACGCTGCTGCATAACTAAATTAATAAATTAAAGCGCCAAAGAAAGACGTCTTCCCCATCAAACTAAGCATTTTTGTACCCATCAATTCATTCTGGCCACCATTGACTTTAGGCTGGTAAGAGGTAGGGGCTTCAGCTGTCAGCCTCTTCTTAAATAAAGGCGGCTGCCACCATGGAGCCAGCCACCCCACACCTCTCTTTCTGCCCCTGTTAAGCTGATCACTGCTGTTTTAGATGATAAACATTTGCTAGAAGGCTAAACCAGAAAAAGAATACATGTTACTTGTAACAGAAATTCAGATCCCACAAGGCAGGGCAACTTGCCACAAGTTCCATTCTCTTTTCCTTGCTTTCTTCACCTAATTTTCAGCTAAAACTCTCTATCACACTCAATAACAGCATGATTTTCTTGATTATAGTAGAAATCAAAGGCTGGCAAGCGAAAACATTGGAAACTGTACTCATTTATCATACAGTACTAAGTTGCAGAAGCTTTTATTTCATAGGAGATATGCTAATATCGGCTGCCTAGATCACTACATTGTGCTAGAAAATCAAAGTATGCTGTCTAATGGGATAGACTGATACAACATCAACGCAAGCTCTATGATTTGAAAACAACTGATACGACAAGAAGATCAGATTCTATCAACATAAGCTAAAATTCTCCGTAGAACTCATTGGGAAACTATTTATATAGCCTCACACTCAATAGCCTTCAGCACTCTTCCATCGTCCACATATTCAAAACCTAGCCCGTTGGTTGGGCTCATAACCTAACTAACATCAACTTTGTGTTGAGCCAATACATTAAGGTTCAATCTCTAACTAAAACAAAAATTAAGTTTTCAGGATTCCAGCAATCTAACAATTCTCAAGCTACAAAGCCATTCCAGAAGCCAACACAAGAGGCAACCAAATGTAGAAAATAGAAAATAAAGAATCTTAGTTTTGTGGTATTAGCTATCCTACATATGTAAGTTAGGGCCAAAGAATCCACTAAGGAAAATACTTGTCAGCAAATTAAGGCATTCCATGGAAGTTTTGAATTGGAGGAGTACATAGTTTCTTAGATCAAGTTTAAGGCACTATATTTGCATTTGGATGTGTAGGTAAATGAGCTCCATTCAATTCAGCTGCCTAGAAAACACAAGGAAAATAAGCAAGAAAATAAGCATACTAGCATAGAAATTGATGAATAATCAATTTACTCACTGTTAGGGGTCCTGATCCCTAAAAATTTACCAATTCAGAATGCTGAAATTTCCAGAAGACTAAGGATAGTGAAAGTTTTTAACACAGTTTCTTAGCATTTATCAAGCAAATGATACATTAGCAAACAAAAACCATCATAGCAAAGCTATAGGGTTTTGAGGAACAACTGATAAAGAGCAAAAATATCAAATTCCATCACTATATGCCAAAATAATAGGCAGAACTCACTGAGCAACTTTGCATATATCCTCATACTCGATAGCCTTAAGCACTCTCCCATCATACACCCCTTTCTCAGTCTGCACCTTTGCACAAAACTTCTCTGTATCCACACCCAACAACCTTGCATTCGACCCACGATATGCCCCATTTACTATCCTTACCATTCCCCCAATTTGCGGAATCACAGTCTCAAGCTCTTCCTGATCAACTCTCAACACATGCTTACTCTCAAGCATCTCAATCTCCCCTACATACCTATCTATCGCTTTCCTCACAACTCCTTTCTGCTTATAGTACCCTTTTTGCGCCAATGCTTTACTCATCACCTTCACAACTATCCCCTCACAAAGCCAATAATCTTTCCTATTACTTCTCTCCTTCGCCTTCTCCTCTTCCCTCATCAACTCTTCCAAAGCATTTTTCCTCCCACTATTCTCTTTCCTCTCATTCTTATTCTTCTTATCATTCTCTTCCTCTTCGAAAACCATTCTAGAAGTATTTGAACTCTCCCCTTTCTCTCCTTTTGAGACATTTCCCACTCCTAAAGAAAACCCTATTTTCACTCCACTCTCTAAATTCAACTCTTTTGTTACAGCCTTTTTAACATTCTCCTCAGATTCCAATGGCGTTCTTAACTGCTCAGCTTTCTCAATTTGCTTTTGAATTTCCCTCTCTTGTTTCTCTTCCTCTACCATGTCCAATTTAATCCTTTTATTCTTCATTTTCTCCTTAAATATAGTCTCTGAATCTCTATCAATATAAGTAATAAACCAACCTTTGGGCGTCTCTTCAACCTTACACTTCCCGGTTCGTCCCAAATACTTAACGAACTCCGTTAACGTAGCCCATTGGGTCGAATTCATATGAACGTGATGTCGATCATGGATAAACTCATTGTAAACGACGGTGGCGGCGACGCGACTGAACCGGTGGCTACGTTTCATGAGGTCGAGGAAGTTTTTTTCGAACTCTTCGGAGTATCCGGATACCATCCGGTCCGGGTTTTGCCCGAAGATTTGCATTTGGCGTTGGTGAGATTCGCTCATGCAATGGCATTTGAATCCGTTTTCGTCTCGGCATTGCTTTTGGCACATTTGGCAGTACCATCGAAGCTTCTGGAGACCTTTGGCTTTGATTCGATTTGCGATTGCTTTGGGGGTTAAGAAATCGTTTTTTCCCATTTGGGGGCCAATTGAAATCCCTAGGGTTTGGAAAAAGAAATTAAGCGGCAATTAAAACTGGAAAAAATGAAAAGGAGAAAAGATTGAAATTTATTTAAGGAAGCAAACCTGAAAATTAAGTCTCGATTAAAATTGAGAGAAAGACCGGCGAGGCAGCGGCGCGTGGCTTAAACGACGGCGAAAGAGGGCAGTGAAGAAAAAGGGACGGCGTTGACTGTGGGGGGGAGAATACAGGCTTTTTAGATTTCTTTTTCCTATGTTAAAAAAAAGAAAGCCCAATACAAGGCCCATTTTTAATGTAAACAAAGTCCAATACAAATACCCAATCAATCACTCTCATCACCGAAATTCACATCAAAACGAGCTTCCAGGAAATCACCTCCCCTAGAAACGAAGAAGAAGAAAAAAAAGAATAAAAAACAAAAAGAAAAATACAAAAGCGTATCTATCAAAGAGATCTAACTTCATAAAGTGTGGAATCGGAAACTGTTAAGTTATAGTTAAATTTTCCTGATACTTTTTAATCCATCTATGTCTTTCTCTAGCTAACTGTAATTTCTTCAAAGAGGGAGAGCAATTTCAACCTTATTAATTCATATTTCAAAAAATTAATCTATATTGATTATATATATTTTTATAAAATTATATCAAAATAATTGAATAATCAATTAATAAATTATAATATAATTAAATAAATTTAATATAAAATTTAATCAAACTAACACATAATAATACTTGAATCTAACACTTCTAGGATTTTAAAATTAATTAGAAATTTTGGACAATTTTTTTGGTTGAGCAAGCCCAAAGAAAATTTGCAAATTATAAATTGAATCTATTATACAGCTCTATTTCTTGAACTATCGGGTTAATTTTATTGTAATTATGAGCTAAAGTACACGAAGCAGGACAAAAGCCTAGCTAGTTTGTACATATACAGACAGAATTCCTTATCATGGTGCTTGTCAATCATATTGTTTTAAAATCCATTTTAAACTGTTATATTAGTGTTGTTCTAGCTTAACCATAAGAATAGCATCAATATAATTAATCATAAGAATAGCATCAATATATATATATGAATGAGAGGGATCAATTTATACATTGTAATTTTGTTTGTTTTACATATTTTTTAATTATTGATTTTATTAGATCTATGATATTAAACCATTTTTCTTATTTTTGCTTGCTTCTTTAATCTCTTAAATCTATTAAAATTAATAATTAAAAAAATATAAAAATAAAAGAATTATATTGTGTAAGTTGATCCCACCTTTTTATATAAAGGACAATTTATTAAAAAAATTAAATTTTATTTCTTAAATTTATTAAAATTAATGATTAAAAAAATATATAATTTTTTAATATAAATTAAATTTCTCTCGTGCATGCATGCACATATGTGTATATATATATATATATATATATATAGTTTGTATCGCATTTGTACTTTTGTAGCTGTCTGTTAGGCAGTTAAATACCTTAACTGTTTCTGGGATCCTCTGCTTGTCTTTCTGCATAACTTTATTGATATTTGAAAGACTATATATTGACCAATAACTTGAAGACTCAGTTAAAAAAAAGGAAAGAAAGAATAAATGAAAGAGGCTTTCCTACTTAATTTCATACGCTTGTAACAACAGAAGAGGCTTGCTGGCAGATTGGAAAAGCAAGCATAATAAGGTAAAGTAGAAGGTGTTTCTTAATTTCCATGTTTTTGGTGTCAAGTTTAATAACATCAAACTGTTTTTACTTGTAAGATTCGTTAATCGGTTGCTTGTTTGTTTAGTACGATCGAATATCTTCACTTGTTGCGGAAGAGCCATCCCTGATCTTGAGGCGATTCTTGTTGATTTTGGAGATGGAAAATATTGACCACTGCTCCATGCAATTGATTAACAGAGAAGGACAATTCAATGTTGCCGGAGTTAAAGAATTCATGCAGAAAACCAAGTTTTCTGAGTGCGGCCTCTCTTATGCTGTTGTCGGCATCATGGGACCCCAAAGCAGCGGTGTGTGCACTATATGGATTCTTCTCCTTCAGTTCTTTTTCTTCTACACAAGACCTGAAAATGAAGTTTTTTTTTTTTAAGTCAACTTTATAAGTTTAAACACGATTAAAAATAACTAAAAGAAATCCAGCCCTTGCATTAAAAGACAACAGCATAAAAACCATGATAAAAGTATTTGACTAGCTGTTATAGTAAGTATATATTGATCAAATTTTGTGTTTAATTTTTTTTAGATCCCACATCATGAGAAGTGACACCTGTTTAGATCCCACATGTTGCTTTCTAAGAGCTTTCAAAAAGTTACTAAAATTGAATCGAATTGATTCGATTACTGTATAAAAATATTAAAAAATTATTATTATATTAATATTACATATATTTTTAAGATTGATTTTAAATAAATATATTTTTATTTATTAAATAGTTATTCAAGTCAAGCTAGGTTGAGATCGAGCTCCAAAACTCATTCAATGGCTAAATTACACGCATGGCCTAATATTTGAACAAATCCACTTACCATAAGTCATTTAAGTTATTAAAGTTTTATTATATCAAAATAATATAATCTATCATTAAATGAAACTTAGATATTAAATTTAAATGGATATGATAAAATAATAAATAAATAATACATAAAACAATATAATTAATGAAATGAAATATTTATATTTTTATATTTATTTAATAAATTAAGATCATTTTTAGTACATAAAATTATGATAGGATAAGATAAAATGATATTATAAGTATGATTAGATTAAATAATGTTATCTTATTTTGTTTTTGATGTATGTAAAGATTAGGATATGATAATTTATTTATTTATTAAAATTATTTTTTTAAAAGTTTATATAATTTAAATTATTAATATAATTTTTAATGGTATAATTAGATATATAAATTTAATTCTATGGATTAAAAATAATCCTTTTACTTTTGGAGAATTGAATAATCTTATGCTAAGAAGATATTAATGTTCCTTGCAATCCCTATCTTTTTTTAAAAATACAAATCAAATATGATATAAATAATTATTATCTTATCTTATTAATGATTTTATGTATCAAACATGGCTTATTAAAAATAATACTCATTAAATTATTATTAAAATATATAATATAATGAATGACATGTTTAGCTAAATATATTAAGGTGGATCAATTAAATTAGAGGTATCCTGAGTATATAAATACGCTAATACAGTCTCTACCGTTTCCAAATATTTTAAAGTTGGAATAACTATCATAAAATTTAAGAATATCCTTATATTTTTTGAACGTCGACGTCAAGTTGCTAATCAGTATATCAAAGAAAGTATTTCACATATAATTATTATTTTATAATTAATTAATTATATTTTAAAATAATATAAAATTTATCAAAATTTTTACATGAAATTCATATTTATAAGTGATAAATCCTTCTATAATTTTTCGTTGTAATTAAAAAATTTATAAAATATGATAATAATAAAAATTCTAGGTGAAATACCCCATAGACTAGTATTTAGCTTTTCCACTCTGTAAATGTATACAATGTATATATGCTTATAATTAAGTGTCTAGCTTGTAAACTAAAAACCATCCTGCTCTATTAACAGGGAAGAGCAGTCTCTTGAATCATCTTTTCCATACAAATTTCGAAGAGATGGATGCATCCAAAGGAAGGTTTGTTCTTTCATTATTCTCATTCTAAAGGAAGAAATATGTATTTACTCTTTTATACTATACAGCTGCATGCTTTCATACGAGTGTTATATATGCAAAAAGTGATCCAGTTTTCATTGCAGGCCTCAAACCACCCAAGGCATTTGGATTGAAAAGTGTGCTGGTTTTGAGCCTTGTGTTGTTGCCATGGATTTGGAGGGTACTGATGGAAGTGAAAGAGGCGAGGTAAGAATAATTAGCTTAATTTGAAGAAAAATTGATAAAGTCAAATTTTCTCAGAATTTGTTTTATAGAGGCAATTGCTAGAAATATGGTGATAACTTGACCCAAAAGAACCCTATATAATGGACCTCTCAATTGTGTATGTGACTAAATATACCAAGCCTATTAATTAGTTATTCCAACTATATTTTTGTGATAAATTTTGGTCTGTTAATCGATTTAATAAAGGTGGATTGTTGCAAGATTATCTGTATTTATAGTGAATACTTGCTTAATTCTCAAAACTTTTGTTTGTATTCAAACACTCGGGGATTTCTGTTATTTTCAGGATGACACTGCATTTGAGAAACAAAGTGCTTTATTCGCTTTGGTCATTGCTGATATTGTGATAATAAACATGTAAGTGTTTAATATAACTAGATATGCTTTGAATTTGATACAATATTCAATATATATATATATATATGGATTTGATGGTTACTTGCCCTTGGTTGGATCTTGGATAACCTTGAACTTGTCTCAAGCTGTGGAGCCTACAACTTTTACCTATGAACAAGCTCGAATGACATGGTATAAGAAAAAAATATGAGTTTGGTCTTCCAAGTAGTTTTGGACTTAGGATTTGGTAAAACTGTATGATTGTATGCCTTGGTGTTTCAATTAGGGCTACCATATAGTTTGAATCCTAGTCACTGAAACTAAATATTGATCACTCATGTGCGATGGATGTAAATACAGGTGGTGTCACAATGTTGGTCTGGAGCATGCTGCCAACAAACCTCTACTGAGAACTGTTTTTCAGGTACTGATTATTCTATTGTGCAAATCCTTCTAAGTGTGTGCATGTTTATTGTGCTTGACAATCTTATTGCATCTTTTTTTCTGAATCAGGTTATGATGAAATTATTCAGTGCTCGGAAAACAACACTGCTATTTGTATTACGTGATAAAACTAAGGTCTGGATTTCTGCCTTTAATTTAATTTCTACTAAACTGAGTTGAGATCAAACTTCCTTATAAAACCTTTGAGATACAACTTTTGCTTAGTGAGTCTGTTTCTTGTTCCTTATTGTGTGTGATCTAGACCTCTCTACACTATTTTGAGCATACCCTGAGGAAGGCTGCAGAAAAGGTATATATCCTGTATATAATCCTTTACTTGTTTCAGTTGCTCTGATCTCTTCCTTAATTTTTCTCGTATTCTATCTTTACATTTTGCTCATGATTGATGCAGATATGGGATTCAATTCATAAACCTGCAAGATATATTGATACTCCACTTAGTAAATTTTTTAACGTAAGTAAAAGGTTATATATATATCTCTCTCTCTCTCTCTTTCTGTTGACCACTTTGTAAGTGTTCCGTTTTATATTTCACTACTTCATATTGTTAAAGCATCATTTTACATATTGATGTTTGAAATGAAGGTGGAGGTTGTTGCTTTATCAAGCTATGAAGAAAAAGAGGAGCTGTTCAAAGAAGAGGTATATATATACTACTATTTCTAGTCAATAAACTGTGATTATCTTGCTTCACTAAATTTAATTAATATAATTTGTGGGTTAAGTAGAGACTTATGTCTTAATAAGCAGGTTGATTCATTGAGGCAGCAAATTGATTCTATTTCTAAAAGAGAACTTGCTAGTGGTGATAGAAACTATTCTGTTCCCGCCTCTGGATTTTTTGCTAGTGCACAACATATATGGGAAAGTATAAAAGAAAACAAGGATCTGGATCTTCCCACGCACAAGGTTTTTTTTATTGACCATTAAATATATTAGCATTTATAATTTATTGGTTCCTCATAAGAGTAAATGTTGTTCATCATGTTTATCAGGTAATGGTTGCCACAATTCGTTGTGAAGAGATTGTCAATCAGACGCTTCATCAGTTATCTTGTAAAGAGGTATGTATACTCTTGCATGCATCTTTTTTGGCAGATAAAATCTTGCTACCTTTCAAGTTAAAGTGGACAAGTACCTTGTAGATTGGGTGCAAATTGAAAATACTGTTTAATTATTAGCCATTGATCAAGTAAATATTGTATAGGATTGGCTAGCAATGGAAAGAGCTATTCAATCTGGGCCAGTATCCAGTTTTGGGAGCAAGTTGACTAAAATCTTAGACATCTGTCTTTCGGAGTAAGTTTGGAACATTATGTTTCCTTTTCTTCCCACCCCCCCGTTTTATGGAGGCTTAATCTTGAAATTTCTTTTACCATAGATATGACAAGGAGACAATCTACTTTGATGAAGGTGTCAGAAATGAAAAACGAAAACAACTGCAGTCAAAAGCTTTGGATGTAAGGACTATACTCTCTCAGAACTCCTACAATAATGATTACTAATAAATGTTTGTCATTCATATGATTATCATACAAATTGTAAAGCACATTTTAATGTGATACTACTTTTGATAGTTGTTAATAATAATAAAAAAAAGTACTAAAAATAAATAAATATAAAACTACATGTTATATGGTTTTTTGATCATTGACTCCTAAATTTTGCAGTTTGTGCGTCCTGCTTATCTTAAGTATTTGGAACATTTACACTTCGAAGCACTGGAAAATTTTAAGTCTAAACTGGAAGATAAGCTAAACGAAGGAGTAGGATTTGCAGCTGCTGCTAGATTGTGTCTCAATTCTGAAATACTCCAGTTTGACCAAGCATGTGCAGGTAATTTATAAATGTAACTTTCTGTCTTGTACTTTGTACCCTATTCCAAGTATGCAATAGATCCTATATGTCAAAAATTACACGTTAATATCAATAGTTGAACCCTAGAGCTGAGGAGTATTAATTTTTTAATTGACATTAATTTTTATATATTGTCAGGTGGAGTTTTAAATTTTTAATATGTAAAATTATCAAAATTTAAACCATGATCACTTGAATTAAGATTTTAATATTTCGTCAATAAATCATGCGATTATTAGTCAAACAATGCTAAAATTTATCATATAAAATTTTAAAATGTATCATTATAGTATATATGAAAGCTCTCTAATTCTATAAGTGAAGTTTTTAAATTTCTAATATACTATTTGTAAAAATAGAGGAAGCTTCAAACTCCAAAAGTAGTCAAAGTTAGAATTGAACTTAATAACCAGCATGCATGTTACAATACTTGTTATTGATGATTGTTAACTGCTAACTTCCCTGAAGAGAAAATGACACCTGCAGGAATGCTTGGTTAATTTAGATATGACGATTTGTGTTTTTGTATCATATAAAAATTGTAATTTGTATATTTATATTATATTTTATATGAAAGTTGTATGTCATAATTTATATTCATATGAAAACATGAAATATATATTACTTTTTAATTTTATTAAATCCATATATAATTATTGTTAAAATTTTAAATTGTATTATATTCATATTCTTTTCTCATGTCATGTATCATATTTGAAATTGTAAGGTCCACAAATCTTGTAAATAATATATCAATTTGATTTTTAGAATAACAACCTTTTTTTTTATTTTCAACTTGTGCATCTGCTTTCTATTTTTTCCTCTTGCAGAGGCTGCCACCGAACATCTTAACTGGGATAATTCCGAAGTCCGACAAAAACTTTTCCATGATATTGATTCGTCCAAATCAACGATTGCTGAAGAAATTTTGTCTAAATTGAAAGTTGGATGTGAGGTGATTTTCTTGAAAGCTATCCATTATGCATGCAACATATATATATATATATGTATTTCAATTAAAAAAAATTATTGACATGTTACTGATGCTCAGGAAGAACTTAATGGAGCACTGCATGAACCACTGAAGTCCCTGCTTAAAAATCCTAATGAGGAGACCTGGGCTTCAATAAGAGAGCTTCTTTCATGTAAGACTCAGATTGCTTTATCGAAATTGTTGGCTGGCATTTCTGGCTTTGAGTTAGATCAAGAGAAAAGCAACGAAATGGTACAAGGTCTGAGGGACTACGCTAGAAATGTAGTAGAGAGAAAAGCAAGAGAAGAAGCTGAAAATGTTCTGCTCTCAATGACAATTAGGTAGCTAGGGAATTTAAAATTTTTGTATTCGATATTTCTGTAATTTCTTTAGAATGATAACTCATTTTTAATACTTGAGAGCATATATATATGTCAGGTTCTCAGTTATCTTGACTGATGCGGCTGGAAGAAGAGATGACAGAACAACAATTACTAGTATTGCCCGCAATGAGGTAATTAATTTGCTTAGTTTACATTTCATGATTGGAACTTTAATTTTTTTTGCGACATTAATATGAAAATCTTCAAATATTGTTTTATCGCAGTCTCTTCGGCTCTTATCTGTTATGGCAGCCATACGATTAGATGAAAAACCGGATGAAATAGAGAACATACTGTTTTCCTCCCTCATGCATGGAAGTGAGTCTTCAGAAACTCTTGCCTCAAGCACATGGCCGGAGGTACCTATTATATATTTGGGGTGGTTACTTAATGCTTAATACAAGAATTATATATATATATATATATATATATATATAAACAATTCATATTTTCTTATGTAAAATCGACTGTGTTAGGTTTCTCCAAATGATACGCTGATCACACCAGAGGAATGCAAATCAGTATGGGAAGACTTCCAAGCAGAGATTGTCTCCATTACTCAAGCTTTTCACGATGGACAGGTACATTTCTTTTACCATTAAAGGTGTTCATAAATTAGGTCAGATCATCGGACTAACTGAACATCTTTAAAGGTTTGCAAATAATCAATTCGGTTTCTCTAACGATTTTGTTTCTTTCCAGGATACAAGACAATCGCGAAAGCTTTACTGGCTAAAATCGGCTTTAAAATTGACTCTGCGGGTTGGACTTGATACTGTGGGCGTTCTTTTCGGCTTAGGAGAGTTGGGTGATTTTTTTGATCATGTGAGTCAATCGTGCCAAGATTTAGCAAGCACCCAATAAAAATGAAGGGAAATAAATTGGTTAATCATATTTCTCAAGCTGGTCATTTCAGCTATATTGGGAGTTCGACTACTTATGTTTCAATTCTATCAGAACTACTTTCTGTTGTCCTACAAATTTCTTTTAAAAGTTTCTTCTGTCCTGCATGTGCTTTTGAATTTGAATCCCAATGGGAGGAAAAAATGTTGTAAATATAAAAAAAACTCATAAACTATAATTAAATAATAATTCAAATTCTCTATCATTTTTGTTATAACGTCTAGATTCAGAGATCTATCGCTAGATATTGACTTGAAGGAATTGTCATTAATCTTTTTTATCTAAGTACGATTTGTCACTTAAAGAATCTATCTTTTTAAGGAATATCTAAGCCTAAAAGTCGTTAAAAAAATAGATTCAGTCTACTAACTAGAATATAGTTTGAGAGTACGGTTACGTGTAAGGAAGGTTATAGTACCCTTACAACGCCCATCAAAAGATAGTACCAACTTAATTTTTTGTTATCCAATAAACTTTAAAAATTTACTATGTAATTAATTATTGAAAATTATTCTCAATTGACTTTAATACTTTTAGCAGAAAATTAAAAAAATTCTCTCACCTCAAGAGTATGCAAGAAGACTATTGTTTCACTTGTAGAGGCTTTATTGTCAGATTATTTAACATTAAAGAAAATTCAAGACACAAAAAGGAAAAGAAATAAAATGAAAAAAAATGATTTAGCTTTAGATATAAATCCTTTTCTCTTCAAAAACTCATTGCTTTTATACAAGAAAAATTTATACTTTCAACTTTTCCCTAAAATATTTTTTTGAAATTTCAATTTCGAGAAAAATTGATACTTTCAACTTTTTCTAAAAAAAAATATCATTTTTTAGAAAATCATTTTCAAAGAAAATTGATACTTTCAACTTTTTCTTGAAAATATTTTTTAGAAAACTTATTTTCAAGGAAAATTGATACTTTCAACTTTTCCTCAAAAATATTTTTTTAAAAAAATTTTATTTAAAGAAAATCAAAAAATAAAATAAAAATAAAGATAAAAATAAAAATAAAATAAAAATACTAAATAATTCTAATCCAATCAATAATAATAATAATAATAATAATAATAATAAAAGAAATAATAATAATAATAATAATAATAAATAAGAAAAAAAATTTTTTGGAACGGCTCGGCTCAAGACAGAAAAGAAGGCTCGAAGACGCGGCTCGGCTCGGCTCGACTCAGCTCAGCTCCAGGGATCAGCTAGCACGTGGGTTAACAAATCGGGTTGTGATCGGGTCGGGTCAGCCCAAATAAAAACACGCGGATCTTGATAACATACTAACACTAAAATGACGTCGTTTTGCACGGATATAAAAGACAAAGAACAGATTTTTTCTTCGGATGCGTCTTCCCCTTTCTCTCTCTTCCCTTCAGCTTTCTCCTCCTTCTCTCTACCTGAAGAACACAACCCAAAATCCAGTTGAATTTCCATCGAATTCTGAAAAATAATGCTTGAAACTTTAAAGTTGACCGGAAAACTCATCGAAAAATTCAAGGTTCGCTAAAAAATTTCACCGGATTCTGAAAAAAATTTAAAAATTTTTCAGAAAAAAAATTTCAAAATTCTAAAAAAATTTTCACAGATTCCTAAAGCTATATCTAAGCACCAGAACCTTTTTAGCTTATGTTTTCTCTCTGTATGTGTTTTTTTCATGTCCCATTGGATTCTGTTTCAATACCTATTTATAAAGATTGATCAGAAGAATTTCTAATTAATCTCAATTTCCTTTGAGATTTGGATTCAATCTTTGAATCCAATCCCAACTCTCCCAGTCTCCTGATTTACGGCCAAACTCCCTTCTAGAACCAAGAATCATAATTAAGACCGGACAAACCAACAAAAAAAAAAAAGAGATAAATATAACAAAAAATATTAATAGATAAATAAAAATAAAAATAATAGATAAATATAAAAAATATACATTAATAGATAAATAATAAAAAATATATTAATAAATAATAAAAATGTATATATATTAATAGATAAATAAAAAAGATTAATAGATAAATAATAATAAAATATATATATAAATAAAAAATAAAACTAAAAATACAAATGGATTTACTCATTTGGACCAGGCTCAATTGATCCGGACTTGAACCAAATTGGGTGTCTACAATTTTATTATAATTAATTAAGTTCTCAAATATCTATTTATTAAAAATTAAGCGTAAACAATAATTTTTGTTTAATTAATGGTTCAATTAAATGAAAATAAATGTTTAAAAGTTTAATTATGTGAAAATAAATATTTAATGATTCAATTAATTTGAAATAAAAAATTTAAGATTTGATTCATTGTAATAAAATATCAATAATTTAAATGATTATTAAACTTTTGTTCAAAAATTTTATTATCCTTGAGAAAAAAATAAAGTTATACCTTGCATTCATGATTCTCTTATCAATCAAATTCTCCTGTCTTTCAACAAAACTCAAACTCTTAACATTTGGTCATTGTCTAATCTATTATTATATATTTTACTATAGTCTGTGTTTGATATGGTAAGTTTTTCTTGCTTATTTGGATAATGAAATACTACATATTCAAAAAAAAAAAAAAAATCAAACAAAAACAAACAAATAAATGGAGTATGCAACAAGAATAAATTTAATATTATCCGACATGGATTTGTACTAGTATAGTGCAGTGGAAGTATATAATATATATAATAGAATCATCAACTTGCATGGTGCTAGGGAAAATATTATAAAAATTCAATAACTAAGAAAATAATATAAAAATTCAATATCTACGAAAATGATAGAATTATTCGATCAAAAATTATATTGCTAACAAACTTTGAAAATTAGACAGTATTTACTCAAAGGCAATTTATAATTAAATTTTATAAAAAATTTGTAAAATCTTAAATTTAAATGTATAAAAGGAAGTAGAATAGTATTCTTCATGAGCAAAATCAAGCAGATATATAGTACTAATAACTTCCCTAAACCTATTTGCGAGCTCGGTTGCTTGTCACGCTCGTGGGTTTGGCTCGATTTGATAGGGCACTAGAGAGGATTTTTAAGGTTCGGGTCTGATCGATCCAACTGCATTATGTTATTAAATATTTTTTCAAATTTAAATTTAATTATAAAATGTGTTTGAAATATAAAATATTAATATTATTATATTATTAAATATAAAATATTATAAAATTAAATAAAATTTAAATGAGTGCAGTCGGGTTGATCTGGCTTGTGGACACTGAGTCTACGATAGGGGAGTAAATGATACGTTAGTATCACAAGCTACTTGGGTTCGATTCGAATAAAACTCGAATTTGGTTTGATTATTATCGAGTCGTGCTCGAGCTCGAGTAACTCGACTCATCGATCGAGTCTAGTTCGAGTATTCTTATACTTGACTCGAGTAGCTCTTGAGCCTAATCAAGCTTTTATATTTAAATATATTTTTATTATTTTAATTAATAAAATATATCGAATTCGAGTTCAAGCTAGAGCATAAATAATCAAACTTTTGTCGAGTATACGAATTGAGCTTATTTTTATATATTAATCGAGTTTAATCGAGCGAGCTCGAGTAGTTTAATTTCGATCATGAATCGAACTCGAACTAGGAAAATGAAACTTGATCGAGTTCGAATCGAGTATCGAGCTGTGAGCTGGAAGTCAAACTTATCACTGTATCGACTCGATTCGACTCGATTACACTCCTAATCTACCTTAATTTGAGAAGTGTGAATTTTAAGAGTTGACAATCAAAGTTTGACTACTATATATATATATATATATATATATCAATTTATACTCCACTTTGAATCAAATAATTGAATTTAAAATTGAGTATAGAAATTGAATTCATTTTTATTCAATAAAAAAATTTAATCAAGTAAACTCAAGTAATTTAATTTTTATCTCAAACCAAATTTGAATTTAAAAATTAAAATACGATAAAAGTAGGATTAAATTTCGAATTAAGTTTAAACTCGAATTTTTCATTGTATTAACTCAACTTAGCTCGACATAATTACACTCTTATTGAAAATCAAACTCCGAAAATCTACATGTTGAATTACCATGTCCGAATCATTTTTTTTTTATTACAAAGATCAGCGAACATAACTAGAAATTTCCTGTTGAACCATGTCCCAATCGACACAACTAGATTAAATTTTCGATTAGAATATGATGAATGATTCTACTAGGACAATACCATCATTTTAATCAGAACGAGGTTTCTTTTTTAATTTTTTTTTTCAAACCAAAGTATTATAAGATCTTAATTTATCTCAAAATAGGGTGCTTTTAATCTTATTTTTCAAATTAAGATCGATATTTAAGCCTTGTCAACATGCCACATCATTTTATAATTATCCACTTAGTTAACAATTAATGAAAGTGTTGAATTTATCTTATATTTAATTGAATTTTTAATTCAAATAACGTGATAAAAACCATAATAATATGTGTTTTCAACAAAATCAAATGCAAATCTCTCTAATGCAAAAGTAGGCAATCGACACTTTGGTTCTTGGATCTAATTAAGGTTTAATTAACAAGACCTTTCAACAAAGATTTGGATGCCATTTTATCAAGAGGAGTCTAATTAAATTTCATTTAAATACCTTTAAATATAATTTATGTTTAATTAATTATATGATCACTGCTACTAATAGATTCCATCAAATTCATAATCAAATAATTGAACCAATTATTACAATATTATCTTTCTAAATTATTGTTATAATCAAACAACTTTTAATGCATATGGAAATAATTATTTATTCATGTACCAAAGTTTAGATTAATAAATTAAACAAAGCTAAACCAACAAATTAACAAATAAAATACTGAACTAAATATTAATTGAACTCATATATGATGAGACTTAAATATATGAAATTGAATGTAAAGGGATTGGCACTTTGAACTATATCTGCTTGATAATATGATAATTGATTAGAAAATTATGAATAATAAGATTTTGAGGGTTTTTTCTTTTTGGAAAGGCGGAGGAATTTTGTTGATAAGAAAGTTGAGTGCAATCGTTTGAAGAAAATCACGTACTTAGTGATTGAAGAAATTCTTGATTGTTCCCTTATTGCCAATGAAGTGATTCAGTCAATGAAGAAAAATAGAGCTGGTGGGTTAATACTCAAGGTTGATTTCGAGAAAGCCTTTGATGGTATGGTCTTGATCTTTCTTGACTTTGTAATGTCCAGAATGGGCTTCAGTACCAAATGGCGAGGCTGGATCTCCCAGTGTATCTCAACGGCCTCTATCTCTGTATTGATCAATGGTTCGCCTTCTCCAACTTCACAATTTTCTGTGAAACGAGGATTGAGACAGTCCATTTCTCTCCAACTTGGCTGCTGACTCTCTTTGAATCCTTTGATAAAGCTACCTCGTAGGACTCTTCCAGGAAACAAAGATTAGGAATAATTCTGTAATGATTCCTCTTGTGCAATTCGTAGACGATAGCATCCTGTTTGTAAACCTGATCTTCAACAGCTTCTGAATATAAAAGGACTTAAAATTAACTTTTTCAAAAGCTACTTAATGGGGGTGAATATTGATCAACATACACTGCGAAACTGGGCTGATGCAATTAATTGTAAGACAGATCAACTCCCTTCCAAATACCTGGGTCTACCATTGGGTGCTAGTCCCTATTCTATGTCCACTTAGCTGCCAGTCATTGAAAAAGTTCGTACAGGCTCACTTCCTGGAAAAATCAATATCTCTCGATAATCGGAGAATCAAGGATTCTAATTTTGCGGAGTTTATGGCAATCAAAGAGGGTCTTAGCTTCTTTGCTTCTTCTATTTGGGCCCATTCACACGTTCTTGTTGTGGAAAGTGATTCTACTAATGCAATCATTTGGTCCAACAATCGTGCAGCCGTTTCTTGGTGGATGAAACACATTGCGAACCATATTGATGTCCTCATCAGGATCCTCAAGGGAGTAACATTGAAGCATATCCTACGGAAGGCCAACTCCATTGCTAATGAGTTTGCTAAAGCTGGGGTATCTCGTTCACAGGATTTACGTGCTTGATTGTAATTGTGTTTCTTTTTTCGTGTTCTGTTCTTTTCTCATTCTATCTTTTCCTAAATCTCTTAATACTGTACCTCCTTACCCTTCATTGAAAAAATTCCTTTGCCTTTCAAAAAAAAAATTTTTTTTTGAGTGCACGAAGCAAGATAGTTTTCTATTTTGGCTATTGGAATTCAAATTCAAAGGTATCAAGAAAAGAGAAACTTCGATCGGCTCGAAGAAAAAATTTATATTGAGCAAATTTTCAGAGCCTCTTGCCGCTTAACTAAAAAAAGGAGAAACTTTTTTAATAGGTTATATTCTTCAACTAAAAGTTTAAATTATAATCAAATATACAGAAACAATGGATCTTCAATTATTACAATCTCACAATGGATCTTCAAATGTACAGAAACAACCAGCTTTGATTATTATCAACCAAATTTTGCAACACAAGATTCTAATTCTGATTGGCAAAGTAATCACTTTTCCAATTTATCATAAATATGATGGTCCTTTTGTTTGAAAATTTTAAGCCTTAAAGTAAAACAATAACACCACTAAGAACAATAGCGGCACCTGGAAGAGCTGCAATGGCAGCTCCAAGGCTCGCAACAGAAACTGCAAGACTCGCAGCAGCTATATAGAGGCCCTTTATCCCTCCCTAATACAAAACAAAACAAAATGGTCAAAGAAATTAAGGCCGAAATTGTTCCTCAATTAATTGATATAATGTACCTGTGTTTGAACAAAATCTTGAGTAGGAGTGAAGCCATCTGCTTGGAAGCGTTCCCATAATGAATTGCATTGCGCTGGTGTAATTAGGGTATCCTTCGGAGAAACCTAACACATTTGATTTTATTTGTGATTAAATAATGTGATTAAATAACTATGAAAAAAATTTTCTCTTAAGATCCTACTCTTTTATTTGTGTCAATCGAAATCTCAATCTATTATTTGGTGTCGAAATAAGCTGAATTTGAATGAAAGCCATTGATGTGATTTATCGCGTAACTTATTTAAACATTGAGTTCATTTGACACCAAATAATGAGTTGAGAGCTCAATTGAAACAAATAAAAAAGCAGGGGCTTAAGTATCGATAATTTTACCATAATTCGAGGGCTTATTTTGTCAAGAAAGTAATTAACCATCCAAACCTACTATACCTCTGGTCATGTGCTTGTGTCACGGGTCGAGACTTAAGCTCCGAACCCGCGCGGCTCCGGGATCTGGGCATTCACCCTTCCAGCATCCCAGATCAGCTTGACCACCACGGTTCACACTCTTGTGAGGTATTGTCCGCTCTGGCCCTCCTAGCCTCACGGTTTTGTCCTACAAAAGGCGCCTCACAAGACGGAGGTGGTGTGAACCCTTTTATACCCCAGGGACCCTCCTATTATATTCGATGTGGGATTCAGGACTCTTCCTTAGGTCCGTGACATTCTCCCGCACCCAACCTCGTGACGCCCTCGTCACGGAGGCTGGCAACCCTGCCTACCTCCCTCGAGGTGCTTGGCGTGGATCGAACGGTTTAGGGCTGACTCTGATACCACTTGTCACGGGTCGAGACTTAGGCTCCGAACCCGCGCGGCTCCGGGACCCGAGCATTCACCCTTTCGGCGTCCCAGATTAGCCTGACCGTCATAGTTCACACCCTTGTGAGGTATTGTCCGCTCTGACCCTCTTGACCTCACGGTTTTGTCCTACAAAAGGTGCCTCACAAGACGAAGGTGGTGTGAACCCTTTTATACTCCAGGGACCCTCCTATTATGTTCGATGTGGGATTTATGACTCTTTCTTAGGTCCGTGACATTTGAGGCAAGAGTTTTTGAACGCACTTTTCCATCCATAAGGCAGGAAAAGAGCATTTTCTCAATTTTATCCGGTTTCTCATCTAATCGCATGGCGGTCATTACAGACAAAAGCTTAAGAGACTGCAATCGAACAATATTTGAAGACATTTTAGATTAACGAAAAAAAAAAAAAAACTAATAGCCATGAAATAACTAAGCAAATTAATTACCTCAGCTCGAGCAGCCCTAACAACTTTTTTTGTGTCTTTTTTTCTCACAGTCTCATCGTTCAGGATGGATACGAACCTGACATATATATGCTTTCAGGGATTAAAAACGAGCGATCCTTCTAATTAATTATAGTAATGAATAATAAAATTAAGTTATTAGGAAATTCTAGAGACACCCTTGATTGTATTATCCAAAAAAAAAAAATCTAATGAGCACTAAACAAAAATGGATTTTTTTTTGCCATATTTCATTAAAAAAGTCTCGAGATTTCGTGATTTGAAAATGGTAATGACATTTTAAGAGAAAACACTGCTAAATTTTAAAATAGACAGCATTTGTTAGTAAATCGCCACTAAAAATTGTTTAAATTCTAAATGCACCATTTGGATATATTTAATGACTGTTTGTTAACAACAATGTCGATAATTTATATAATTTAGCAGTTTTTATCAAAATAAACGCTGCTATTTTTATTTTGGCCAATTAAAACGCTGCTAAATTTGCAGGAAATTTAATGGGGTTTAAAACAATGAATTCGAAAATTAAGTTACATACCTAATTTCCGTTAGTTGCTGAACCTTTTCAGCTGCTTCTCTCGCTTTTCTCTCCACCACGTTTCTAGCATAGTCCATCAAATCTTGCATCATTTTGTTGCTTTTCTCTTGTTCTAACTTCAAACAAGAAATGATATCTAACATTTCCTGTGTTGCAAACTTAAGAAGTTTTCTTATTGAAGCCCAGATTTCTCGATTAGGATTTTGTTTGGATAGTTCTCTATCAAGTCTTTCCCGAGGATCAATAACATGTCAACGTTTAATTTTTTGATGAAATACATATAAGTTGCATGTATAAGGAATAGCTTTCAAGAAAATCACCTAGTATTCAATTTTCCATTTTGAAAAAATTTCTTCACGAACTGATGATTTGGACGAATCAATATGTTGGACAAGTTTTTCTCGGACTTCGGAAGTATCCCAATTAACATGTCTGATGGCTGCATATGAAAGGGGAAAAATTTTATATAATACATAGTAAGAAGTGGTTTATAGCATGGTGGGGTTCGATCCTCAACATTTGCAAATTCCTCTTCCTGAATTTCCCTTAGGCAACAATCTCTATGATTCAACTATTAATATTAAAGTTTAATTTTTGATTTATAGGATGGCTTGCATACTTAGAATAATAGGGTACAAAGTGCAATACAAAAACATACAAGATGTTTAATATATATATATATATATGCATAACTTACAAGATATTTAATATATATATATATATATATGCATTTCCTTCACATGCTTGGTCAAACTCGAGCGTGCCGTAATTACTACACGATTTAGCTGTAGCTGCAAATCCTACTCCTTCGTTTAGCATTTGTACCAGTTTAGACTTAAAATTCTCCAATGCCTTGAAGTAAAAATGTTCCAACAATTTAAGGTGAGCAGGACGCACAAACTGCACAGTTCAGGAGACCTGTTGTTAAACGAAAGGAAGATGTCTATAACTGAAGGGACAATGAGATTTTTTGCTTCCAATTACATCGCTGAAATGCTATTCACATGCATCTCACAAGATGCAATTAAAAGCAAAAAAGTAGCTTAGATTCCATCATGAGAGTGCGATGAAATCCAAATAAACCCTTAAAAAGCATTATTATAGTAGTACTGAGAGTATAGTCCTTACATCCAAAGCTTTTGACTGCAGTTGTTTTCGTTTTTCATTTCTGACGCCTTCGTCAAAGTAGATTGTCTCCTTCTCATATCTATGGTAAAAGAAATGTAAGTGAAAAAACAGAAAGAGAAGCTCCCAAATTATCGGTATAAATTTATTAATAAAAGATTTTCAGAATGAAAAATGAGAAACATAAGGCTAAATTATTACATTTGTATTCCCGCATAACTAATACTCCATTTTTAAAAATTCAAATCATGAAAATCTCAGATTCAGTGAATTGTTACTAAAATACTAAAATTTTAATATTAATTATTGTAAACACTTCATTTTATCCGAATGATTTAAAATAGGCCTGATTCGGATTTATCGAGGCATCTCAATTGAGTTGTTCTTGTTGTTCAAAATTAAGTGAAGGACTTGTTGCTGGTGATAGAGAGGATTTTGTTCAAAAGTAATTGGTGTTGTTTTTAATGTAGATGCTACGAGTTGTTAATTCTTTTTTATGTGTAAAACTCAAAATTTTTGTAGACTGAAAATTATTTTTTTAATAAAATTTAATTTTATTAAAAATATAAATTTTATTAGGTGATTAATTATATCTAGTAAAAAAAAATAATGATAACTCCATGTTTTTTAATATCGTCTACCAATTCCAAAACTATTACAACAATAATCAAAATTTTAATTTTAATAGTCTCAAATAAAAAAAAAAAAGCAATATAATAGATCACATAGGAAGAAACTTCTTACTTTCGTAAAATAGATTTCTTAGATTTTAGTCAACTTGCTCCCAAAACTGGATACTGGCCCAGATTGAATAGCCCCTTCCAATGCTAGCCAATCCTATACAAAACTTTCTTGATCAATGGCAATAGACAGTATTTTCAATCATCCAGAATAACACATAAATAAAAAAACTATAAGATACATGTCCACTTTAATTCCAAGGGTCTCGAGATTTTTATCCACAAAAGAAAGATACATGTAGGAGTATACATACCTTATTAGAAGATAACTGATGAAGCTTCTGTTTGGCAATCTCTTCACAACGAATTGTGGCAACCATGACCTGGTAAACATAATGAACAACATTTACTCTTATGAGGAACCAATAAATTATAAATGCTAATATATATTATGGTCAATAAAAAAAATACCTTGTGAGCAGGAAGATCCAGATCTTCGTTTCTTTTTAATACTTTGCCATATATGTTGTGCACTAACCAAAAATCCAGAGGCGGGAACAACATCTTCTCTACCACCAGCAGCAAGTCCTCTTTTAGAAATAGAATCAATTCGCTGCCTCAATTGCGCAACCTGCTTAGTAAAACATTAGTCCCTACTTAACCCACAAATTATATTAATTAAATTTAGTAGTGAAGCAAGATAAACACAGTTTATTGAATACGTCTTCTTTGAACAGCTCCTCCTTTTCTTCATAGCTTGATAAAGCAACAACCTCCACCTTCATTTCAAACATCAAGTGTAAAATGATGCTTTAACAATATGAAGTAGTGAAATATAAACTGGAACACTTACAAAGTAATCAACACAGAGAGAGAGAGAGAGAGAGATATCCTTTTACTTACGTTAAAAAATTTACTAAGAGGAGTATCAATATATCTTGCAGGTTTATGAATTGAATCCCATATCTGCATCAGTCATCAGCAAAATAAACAGATAAAATGCAAGAGAAATTAAGGTAGAGAAAAGAAGATCAGAGCAACTGAAACAAGTATACGTATATATACAGGATATATATGTGTGTATATATATATATATATATATATATATATATATATATATACCTTTTCTGCATCCTTCCTCGGGGTATGCTCAAAACGGTGTAGAGGGGTCTAGATCATACACAACGAGGAACAAGAAACAGATTCACAACGCAAAAGTTGTATCCCAAAGGTTTTATCAGGAAGTTTGATCTCAACTCAGTTTAGTATTCAAGGCAGAAATCCAGACCTTAGTTTTATCACGTAACACAAATAACAGTGTTGTTTTCCGAGCACCGAATATGTTCATCATAACCTGATAAAAGTACCAATAGGATTGTCATGCACAATAAACATGCAGGCACATACAAGGATTTGCATAGTAGAATGATCAGTACCTGAAAAACTGTTCTCAATAAAGGTTTGTTGGCAGCATGCTTCCGACCAACATCATGACACCACCTATATCAGTTTTTAGTTCGAGTGATTATGGTTCAAATGCAACCAAGGTCAAGTACGCATCGAATCCATATATATTGAATATGTCAATTTCAAAGCGATCTACTCATATTAAAAATTAACTTACATGTTTATTATCACAATATCAGCAATAGCCAAAGCGAATAGAGCTATTTGTTTCTCAAATGCAGTGTCATCCTGAAAATAACGGAAATTCCCAAGTCTATGAATACTGCAAAATGTTTTGAGAATTATGCAGTCACCTTATTGGTATTGCAAATACGTTTATCTTAAACAACGAAACGCATCTTAACAAATTAAGCTAATTATGCTTACCTCGCCTCTTTCACTTCCATCATTACCCTCCAAATCCATGGCAACTATGAAAGGCTCTACGCCAGCACACTTTACCATCCATATTCCCTGTGTGGTTTGATTCCTGCAACGAAATTGAAATTTTTTTATGAAGGAGATCAAAGCCTAAGAGAAATGGAGAAGGAAAATTTGTATGTAATGGGGATGGAAAATCCAGTTTGAAATTAGTCCTTTACTATTTTATTTATATGGTTTTGATCCCTATACTCTAATTTTAATAAATTTAAGCCCTATACTTCAATAAAAAATCGATTTAAAGACGATTGCTGAGGTAGTAAACTTTTGCAATTAAATTCGACTATATGAAAGCATGCAACTAGAGAATATGAAAGAGCAAACCTTAAAGTCTGAATTTAATTAGTCCTCTACTATTCAATTATATGGTTTTTTTGAGGACTTAACATGCTTATTTAAATTTTTTTTTACCACATTACATACATTAATAATGAAAGAACTTTATTTTTTATAATAAAAATACTATTTTTTAATTTAAAAATATTAATGATTATTTAATTAAAATAAATTATGATATTTTTTAATCTGATATGTGGAGATTTACTCTACTTCATCATGTCAAGCAATCAGCAAACTTTCATGCCATCTAAATTAAAGATAAAATTTTAATATTGTTATCAATTGTTCATAAATATACTTTTAATAAAAGTTGATGATTAAATTTATCAAAACTAAAGTAGAAAGGCTAAAACAACAAAATTGAGATAGTAAAGAGACTAAATTCAAACTTTAACCAAAGAGCAGATATATATATTTTTTTCCTTTGAAAAATAACAATGAAAGAACAAACCTTCCTTCTGATGCATCCGTCTCTCTGAAATTTGTATTGAAAAGATGATTTAAAAGGGTGCTCTTCCCTGTTAGCAGAGCAATTGTTTTTAGTGTACAAGCTATAATCACTTAATTATAAGCAATATAAATTGTGTATGCTTAAAGAGCGGAAAAGCTAAATACTTGGCAAATATATTGGTATCAATATTTTTCTAACAAATTTAAGGATATTTTAAAATTTTAAAAAGAACATTTAACTTGAAAATAATCGAAAAAGGATGGATAGATACCGTATTAATACATTAATAAGCTCATAATATATACCTCTAACTTAGTTGATATTCAGGTAAACATCTTATTCAATTTTACTATTATATTATATTGTGTTATTAACTTTTTTTTATTAACTCAAATTGGATCAAATTTAGATTTGAACAAAACAAATTGAATGAATTTTTGAAGTCAATTAGTTATATCTATTAAGCAGAGTAACTCAAATTCTAAAAAATTTGATAAGATATATATTTGAGAATTTTTTCAAGATTAACTAAATATTACTTAACGGATAATATTAAGACTTGCAAGAGAAAAATTTTAAAAGGAAATAGATTCTTAATAACCAAGTTAGTAGGCTTATAAATAGTGAGTCTCTATAAGATTAGATTTATGAAAAAAAAATATAAGAAAGTTATAAAATTTTACAAGATATATACTTTATAGGATAAGGGAAGAATGAGGGGGTCTATATGAGTGTATATGTTAAAATGAGATGGTTCATATAGGTATATATGTTAGAATGAGAGGGCCCGTATGGGTGTGTATTTTTAATATTTGGTGTATGAATACTCCATAAGAGAATAAGAGAGTCCATGGATATAATGCTTGTTAAAAGAGTCCATATATAATATTTGTTATGTTTGTGAGTAGATTAGAGGAGAATGAGAGGATTCATATAGGTATATGTGTATATTTGAATTGAGATTGTTAGAAATTAGATTAGGATTTAAATTGTATGTTTGTAATTTTTTATAATTAATTGATTTTTTCTTTATTTGTGGAGGAAGGTAAGTTAGGTGCTAAAATACATTAAATTATTATATCTTGTATGAATAATTTATAATTTATTTTACTTCCAATAATTTGAAAGTTAAATTGAATGAAGGCCTTTTGCCTATTGATACCAACTCTATTTCTTTTTTCCGGAGCTCTACTTTTAAGTTTTAAGACTTGTGTAGAATTGTAAAAGAACTGAAAAAAGAATAAATATCTCACACACCGCTACTTTGGGGTCCCATGATGGCAACCACAACATAAGAGAGGCCGCACTTATATAGCTCAGTTTTCTGCATGAATTTGTCAACTCCCTCCACATTGAAATCTCCTTCACTGTTAATCAATTGCATGGGGCTGTACTCGTTTTCCATCTCCAAAATCAACAAGATTTGCCTGAAAATGGAGGGATCTGATTTTTGGCAAGAAGTAGAGATATTGGATCGTTGTATATATAAGAAGTCACTGAATAAACAAAACAAGCAACCAATTAGGTTTTTATCTCAATATTGTTTGGATTACGAGAAATTTTATATTAAGATTTTATTTTATTTTTCTTGTTGTCTTTCATGACTATCAAGTAATTTCATTCTATTCCTTTTCAATTGGTACAAAATCAATCTTGCTTTGCACTTGATTGTTTTAATTCGATAATAAATGCATGTGTTTCAGTTTTGATGAATTCAAATCTTTTCTTTTTTTTTAATAAAAAATTAGTTTTGTTTTCTTTTTTATTATTTTGATATATCAAGAATGAGTTTTATTTTTTTTTTTTATTTCAATGATCACTTCAAAAAGCTCAAATGGCAATCTAAACTCCAAAACATGAAAAAAAAGGAGGAAAAAATGAGGGCTTTTTTAAAACGTCAATGATCTCTTTAACATGCTCAAATCCCAACCCTAATTTCAAAAGATCCACTATAAAATTTAAGTTTTAAACACCTCATCTAAGAGATAGGGCATGGCCCTCCACAAATATATATATTATTACATAAAAATTAAGAAGAAAAAGTGAATAAATTCAAAATAATTGATCAACCAAATTATGAGAATGAAAAAAACTTCACAAAGTACCTCAAAATGTGCAAACTTGATACCAAAAGCATGGAAGAAACATGTTCTATTTCACCTTATGCTTCTTTTCGTAATTTCACAAGCCTCTTCGCTTGGTACCTGCGTAGGAAAGCCTAAAGAATTCTAAATTGTCTTCTTTCTTTTCTTATTTTCTCAAAGTAAGAGCAATTTTGAACTTATTGAACAATATTAAGCTTTTTTATATATGTTGCTGTGCAAGTTGTTTACTAACGTTCTTTGAATTAATTGATCAATAGTCAACTCCAAAATGTGAAGGGTACCCCTTACTATAAAAAGAAAAAAAAAAGTCAAACGTACCTGGTTCCGATCACATGTAGGAGAGAAGAATTATTCCAATTGAAATGCCACTTATCGATATTTTTCTTTATTATCCTTCTATTATATATATAACGATTTAAAACTAATGAAATCCACTATAATAAGGCACCTAATTGCAACTCTATATGTCAGGTTCACATATAAGTTGACAAGTTGGAAGAGCAATTGAGATGGGCAGTAAAAAATTTACAGGGAAAATCTTTGATTATCATTATATTAAGGATTACTTGGCGTGCTTTTATTTATCAAATATAAAGGAAGAGGAACAACAAATTATTTGAAAATTTGCAAGAGTTTTTAATACAAATCCTAAGTCATATTAAACAGGTTGTCAGTTTGAGATTATCAGGATTGAATCAGTGTTAATCGAATCATGTTCTGATAGAACATGCTAACAGAAATTTTATATAACCTGGCATAGGACTATATTTTTATTTATGATTCTCTGTATCCTAATCACATTGGCTAACACAGTCTTGATATAGCAGTATTTCTGTTATTTTCTTTTTTTTTTTTTGGATAAATAAAATATTTTTATTTATAAAAAAAGTCAATGAGTAATAACATGACAAAAGGGAAACTATATTTTTAATCCAAAAATATAACATTTATTTGATTTATTTTTATTTTATGGACACTTTCAAAAGAATAATAACTATATCTCCTCCATTAAATATTCTTGAGAGTTGAGACGAATTATTCTCAAAATATAATATTTATTTAAAAGAAAGCAAATTGATAGTATTAAACGTTTCTATAGATTCCCCACTTTCCCCATTGTTTCTTAGAATGAATTTGGGAAGAAGATTTTGGTCAACACGTATGAAAGTCAAAATTGGTTTTTTTTTTGGCCAGAAGAATTGGTTTATAGGAGAAATCTATTTGTTAAAGTTTTAGAATAATATATATATTTTGTTAAGGGGTTTAACTGAGGATAACCATAAATTGTCTAATTTAAGTAACGTTAGGTATTGACTTAAATAAAAATTTTAAGAATAATAGTATAGTGACACTTTTAATTAATTAATTTAATGGATGATGTGTAGTCTATTCAATAAATGACAAGAGGTTTCTTTATAATTTTTAAAATTAAAGTTAAATAAAATAATATATTTGATCGTGCTAGATCGAACTTAACTTGAAAAATCTTGTCCAAAGCTCTTATTGAGGGCTAGACCCACAAGCTTGATTCGAAATATTCTAAGAGTTGAGCTCAAATAAATTCTTCCTTCTAAAAAATTGTTGGTGACAAAAATTTATTATTCATTGAGCACTGTAAGCCTTTGGCGTTCTTAAAATTGGCTTGAATTTTAAAAATTATAATCTTTTCTTGGATTAGACAAGAGTTAAACCTCGAACCTCAAATGATCAATATATTAGTTTTCTCACCTATAAATATATATATATATATAAACTATTTATTTAATTATTTTTTTATGCAAAGTAGGGAACAATTCAACAAATCAAAACTAGAAAAGATGCATGAACTGAGAAAAAAAAAAAACTAGAAAAGATGCCCCAGATGACATATTTGGTTATGCTAAAAAAATATAAGTTAAATTAATGCGAAATTTTTAGTCAAGTTTGTCCATTTTGTTAGCAGAAAATGAAGAAAAATTAAAAATTAATGGCTCAATCCTCAAATATCAAAAGAGAAAAATAAATCCTTAGCGCTTGTAATTTTTTTAATTTCACTAAATTACATTCTCTTTTATAAAATAATACATTAAGCTACGAATTTGTCTTTCTTATTATTAGATTTGGATACACCTAATGCATTGATGAAAGAGAAAAAAAAAAGTAAAAGTAAAAAATGAATTTACCTAGTTGAAAAAAAAGGATGAAAAAAGAAATTAAAAAATAAAAATACTAAAGTATCTTAACAATGAAAAAAGAAATCTTGGCGGAATTTCCCATCCTTTATTTTCATTGAGACTAATTTTAATATAAAGGGAAAAAAGCCAATTCATGTCGATAAAAGGGGGAAGGTCAAGGATTCGTTAATTAAATCAAGATACTATCAACAAATTAAACTATTGTTGAAGTTCGAAATGATAAAAATGTTTATGGGCCGAGTCGAGTTTGGTTGGCTCTTCTAAAAATTAGGTCTGGGTCTTACCTGTTTAAGCCAGCTTAATTAAGTTCAGTTTAAAAATATTAAAAAATATTTTATATTAAATATTTATAAATTTAATGTATTTTATAATTAAAATTAAATATATCAAGTCGGATTAAATTGAACTTATTTGAAAAAAGTTATCCAAAGCTCTAATCAAGTCCGGTTAGGCCTTTAAGCTTGGCGGGCCATCCAATCACGAACAGGTCTACAAATGAGATAGAGAGGAAATTGTTGCATCAGGAAAGTCATCCCCACTTACCCTATTGTTTCCTAGAATCACCTTCGAAAGAAGGTTTTATTCAACAAGAAGTGCGAACGTCTAAATTGGTTTCTTGGTGAAGTTAAAGCTTCTCTCCTTTCGTGGAAAATTTCCCCATGAATCACTTCGCACAGGGTTGGCAATCAAACCCGAACTTATCAGGTTCTGATTTGACGTGATTTTATAATTTTTTTTAAAATTAAATTTTGGGTTGAGTTATTCTTTTTAATTAGGTCAAAACGAAATCAAATTTTAGATAAATTTACTTTAACTTGACTCGGCATATATATAATATTTTTTATTATTTATTTAATGTGATATTTATATATATATTTATATATAAATAATTTTATAATTATATTTAAAAAATAATATTTTATATTAAAAAATTTTATCTTAAAAAATATTTTATCAATTTTAAATTAAATTAATTACGAATTTATACAAATGCAAGTCAGGTTGGCTATAAAAGTATAATATTTTAATATTAAATTGGATTTAAGTATTTGTTATATAAAATTAGATAAGATTCAAAACGAGTAAAAACCGGTTTTATCCCTATTGCAATCTCTACGTACTATAAATATTTAATACTATCAAGTTATCATTCGCTTTCTTTTAAATATATATTATATTTTGTGAATAATTCGTTTCGACTGTCAAGAATATTTGATGGACGAGGAGACGCAGTATTATTCTTTTAAAAGTGTCCAAAAAATAAAAATAAAATTAATGATATATTTTTTATTAAAAATAAATTACTATCCCTTCTTTCTTACATATGGATGTTGTAAACATTTATTTATTATTGTTATTTTTTTTTCTTCTATTCTGGTCTCTTCTCTACTAAAAGTCTCAGTGCAATAAACGCAACTATCTTGAAGGTCCAAAATCTCGGCCATTCGAAGCTGCGCTGACAATCACCAGTAACTCTCTAACAACCGACCTAACTTGGAGCAAATTTTTAACAAAAATATTAGATTTTTTGAGATTTGAGATCTTGTTTGGCTCTATAAATAGAGCAACCCTAAATAAAGAAAAAAATTAAAGAGAATAGATACAGAAAGAAACACCCTAAAAAAATAAAAAATTTTGTCATAATGTATAAATTTATGAATTTATTTATAGTTAAACATATTTTAGGAATCATCACTAATTTTTTTTATTTAAATATGGTTGATTATCCGATTAAATCTGTCATATTTAAAAAAGAGTCTTAAAATTGATTTAGGTATATTTAAATAATAGATTCTAATCAACGAAATTAAATTTTAGGTTTGAAAATATAATTACGCGTGAAGAAAGTTATAATACCTTCACAACGTCCATCACAAGATGGTACCAGTTTGATTTCAAATTATCCAAGCCTTAAATGTGTTTGTAATTTATCAAAATATTTAATATTAAAAATTAATCTTAAAATTATTCAAATAGTTTGGTAGTAATTTAAGATAATTTTTTTTTATCTCAGAAGTATTTATGGAGACTAGTGTCCCACTCTAAAGAGGATTTGTCATTGGATTTATTAATATATATATATTTTAAAAAATAATCAATAAAATCTTCTAATAGTTTAGTAAGATTTTACTTTGTTGCAGATTTTTCATTAGTTTCATGAGATTTTATTTGAAACTCATTTATAAAATTTTATTTTTGAGAAAATTCATTAAATCTTTTAATTATTTGATAAGATTTAATTTAAGATGCAATCCTCTAATAGTTTGTTAGGATAAAATATAAAATTTTTATTAAAAAAATATTTTTCTTTTAAAAATTGATTTATAAAATGCTACAATAATTTGGTAGATTCCATAAATTTAAATTCATGAAAAATCCTTCAATAGTTTAGTATGATTCATGAATTTATTTGAAAAGAGTTTTTTCATTTTTTTTATTGTTTTTCAAAAATAAAATAATGAAAGAAATTTTTACAAAATATTTAATAAATAATAAATTACTCAATAAAAATAAATAATAAAATAAATTAAAAATATAAATACAAATAAATTAAATTAAAAATATAAATATAAATGTAAATAAAATAAAAAACTTAAAATATAAAATGATAAAAAATAATAAAAACTTACAATCAGATTAGGTTAAACATGTGAGTCATCTATGGATCGTGGGCTAACGCGCGATCCTAGCTTACTAAAATAGTGTCATGTGTGTCAACAACAAAGGTCATAGATCAACAACTTTTCTTTATCAAAATGGCAGCATTTGTCATTTTTATAAAACCTTAAAATTTTCACCTTCTTTCTTTTTTTGGCTCTTGTTTCTCCCTCTTCAGGTTTACAGTTCTACCTTTTTTCTAACTAGATGAACAACCTAGCCAAAAATACCCAGTTGCAAAGAAAGCCCGATCGACAGCTTCTGACGATCATCGCATTGACTTTTGGCCTTTTTCCTTTATCCTCTATTCTTCGTCAAAACACAGAATCCAAAAGAAACTTACAACCCTTTAAATCTAAGATTTAAACCCTTTGAAAGCTTGAAAATTCCTCTGTGATTTGCCTCAAATCTATAGTTAAACTTCATAGAAATTCACCAAAGGCTTTTCTCTTAATTTAGCACATGGATTAAAAAAATCCCGAATGTGACAAACTCGAAACCCAGCTTCCCCTTGTTCGTTTTTTTATTGATGTTGTGTGATGACTAAAAATTGGGCTTGATTGCTTTTTTCTTGCTTGTATGATTAATTGCTAGATATGGGTGTTCTTGGCTCTAGGTAGTTGCTAATTCTAGGCTTGGATTCTTGTTTCTAATTTGTTGCTTGAATGGTTTCTACCAATTTTCTGTTGATTTTCTATGCTTTCCTTTCCTTGTTGATTAAGGCTTTTGTATGCTTAATTGACATTTTTGTCAATCAAGCTTTCTTTAGAAATTGGTTGCTGTGTGCCTAATATTAGGGCTGAGTTGGTGGAATTTGAAGCTAGTGATGAGTTTACTAACAAGAAATTTTCCCCCATTTTTTATGAGAGGTTGTAAGGGTGTTACTTAGATTTTCTGTGAATGATTTTTCTCTATAAATTGATTCTCTCCATGAATTATGCTCCAACAAATCTAGGACTGAATCATCAAGAATTATTCCAATAAATTTAGGACTAAATCACCAATTTCTCTTTTCACAACAATACCATGTTTTTCCTTCTTCTAATTCCCTCTTTTTATTTTTTTATTTTTTTAAAAAATAAGTAAAATCAAATTAAATCAAATTTAAATTGAAAAAATTCCTATTAGGCCTAAAACTTTCGGGCCCAATTAATGGTTGAAGGTTTATTTTTGTCTTAAAAAAATCCTAGATAAAATAGGGTATCTACAAACCAAAAAAAAAAAAAAAACCTTGTTAGTATACCCAAAAAAAAAAAAATTTCTGTCAAAACAAAAAAAAAAGACCCAAACAAAACAACACAATCCTTCTTATGAGAGAACCCAACGTTGGCCTACAAAAAAATCAATAGAACAAAAAAAAGGTTTAGAAACTAAAAGGTTTCTTTTTAGAGCTAGGGGGTTTGGAAATTTTTTTAATGAAATGAAGGTTGAAAATAAGAATAAGAGAGGAAGAGGAGCGTTTGGGTGTTTTTTTTGGGTTTTTATGGTTACTAATGACGGCAGTCGACGATCGACGATCACCAGTGGCAAAGGCTCTACCGTTGGTTCGATGACACGACGTTGGATTTTGGTTGCGACAGAGGGCCTTGGGATTGTTTTTTTGAAGCTATATATATATATATATATTTGCAAAAGGGAGGATATGGTATAAAAAAAAACAACCTTTTATAGTGGATAGAAGAACCAAAACAACGCTCATTGGAGAATGGTCAAAATGATGTCATTTTGACTGTTGAGTATCCGAGCGTCGACCAGGCGACCCTACTCAAGATCTACGTAATGACCCGATGACCTATTTTTGACCGTTGATCGGTCCAACAAAATCGACCTAGATCGACGCTGACCGAACTGTTGATCAGTCCAGTTTAGGTAAATCTTTTTTAAAAAATTTTTTGGTTTAATTTTTTAATATTATTTTTGTTATTTTGAATTTTATCATTAATATTTATATATGTTAAAATGTTTAAATTTTGTTAGAATAAAATTTGTTATTTTTGTAATAATAATTAGCAAAAACGAAAAAAAATACGTAAATAAAAATAAATAATGAAATATGTAGTTAAAATTTTTGATAATTTTGTTAAATTTGAAATAAATTTTATAAAATAATAATAAAAAATGATTAATGGTTATAATGTAATATTGATGAAAAAATGGTTTTTAACCTTTGATAAAATTTTTTAAAAATAGGAAAAATAACCAAAAATGATTAATAAAATTAATAAAAATTAATAAAAGTATAAGAAAAAAATTTTTATCCGATGATGAGAATCAAAAGTACTATAAATAATGATACTTATAAAAGTTATATGTGAGAATATTTTTTTTTAAATACTACCAATACATTGGAGTATTTATAAAGAGTTTTTAATACAATAAAAAATTTCTTTTGCTATAAAGTAGTAAATAAAAATTAACTAATTTTTTTAAAATAAAATAATAATAAAAGAAATTTTATTCGAGGACGAAATTCTAAAAGTATTCCAAGTAGTGATGTTTTATAAAATCCTTAGGTAAGAAGATTTTTTTAAAAATATTACCAATGTATTAGAGTATTTATAGAAAATATTCAATATGATAAAAAATCCTCCTTTTGTCCAAAAATTTAAATTCAAAAAATAAAGTTTCTAAAAACAAAATAATATATGTGCATCAACATATTATCATTTGCATTGCATGCACAACATAGTTTTTTATGAAAAGAAATTAGAACCTCCGAAGATGAGATTCTAAGCTATTCCGAAAAGCGATGTCTAAGAAATCTCTAAATGAGAAAAAATTCTTTCAATGTTATTAACGTACTGAAATTTTTAAAAACTATTAAAATAAAAAAGATTTTAATTTATTTTTCTAGAATAAAATGGAATAACAAAAGAAAATAAATAATAAAAAGATAATAAAAAACAAAAAAACCAAAATTTAATAAACGAAAGAAGTCAAGGAAACTATTTTCAAACACTAAAACTAAGACTATTTTCATCAAAATAAAAGGATAAAATGAATTTAATTGGTACCATTTTAAACAAGCGCTGTGAGGATGCTAGTATTTTTTCATGCATAATTGATTCTCAGATCCAAACTGTTTCGTAGACCCTAAAATTATATTTTTAATAAATTTTAATTAATTTAAAAATTTTATAAAAAAGATATGTTTTAATATGTGGCTAATCGCACCCAGCCAAAAAAGATTGGTGGCAACTCTATTTTTTGTTTTTTATTTTTATTTTCAAATTCGTTAGGTGACTCCAAAATCGTTATGACAGTTTGGCGACTCCACTAAGGATGCCTTTTTTTTTTAAAGTCAGGCCAAAATTAACTACATGTTATCCTCAATTTTGCTTTAAATAATCTTAATCAGTACTTCATTTTAAGTTCCTAGATTTTGATTCCTTTCAATAAAAAAACAAAAAACCAATAAAAAATAAAAAACAAATTGAAAACAAAAAAAAAGTTTCACACATATTTTTTACTATACCTTTTGTTCATTTTTTATCTGTAAATATTATTCTCAATAAGTTAGGATACATCTACACATGCGATGACATGTTGCACTTCATGCATGAGCTCTATACCTAGGTTTTGTCCCTTATAGGAGGAAGTCAAGTACCTATGGCCTTCGAAGGTGATAACCTCTATAATGGCAAGCAAAATATTTTCACTCAAATTGAATTATTTTCTTTCGTAGCCTATAATGAGTAACGATCGAGGTGCCTTACTAGTCCAGCATGGACGATAGTGAAGAACAATTTGGGAACCTTTAGATGTGTGTGTCAATCCAAATATTGTATGTAATAAGAGGTAAGAAGCCAACCTTAGGTAGAGCTTCACCCACCCGGTTGTAAAAAATACCTAAGTCCAAAACATGTAAGAAAAAAAATGTGTTAAGAAAAACAAAAACAAAAGAAAAACAAAAAATCTAAAAAAATACATTTTTTAATCCCAAATCACATCCTCATACTAATTCAAATTTTTTTTCTTTTTTTCTTTTACATAAATTATATCATACAGTTCTATATCGAGGTATTTGCTCTAGGATATATTTTTTTGAGAAGTTCTTCATAGATATTGTAGAACTACAGATTTGCTCATCCTCTATCAATGTCTTATGTGAGTTATATAATGAAGTATATGTTTGGTCTAAGAAAGCCTAGCAAAAGAATAGAGATTGCTTGCCTATCGGTTATATGTTTGAGTTACCTGATAAGATGCATTTGGATCTCATATAGAATAATTTAGAAGACTTAGCCGTCATATTCGAGAAATAGTTGGTTAGGGCAGCTATATAGTTTTGGGACCTGTACTATAAATGCTTCACTTTTAGTCAGAAAGATTTGATGCCAACTATTGAGGAATATTCAATTTGCTCGAGATAGAACTACAGTGTCCAGATAAAATGTTTACCCGAAAGCCAAAATCAGAATATTACAAAAAAGTTGGCCAAGCTTATGGGGGTTAAAGTGGAAACCATAGATTCTTTCGCAAAGCCAAAAGGTGAGCATTTCGATGTCCATTAGGACTTCTTCCATAATTTTGTTCAAGGGAATCTAGATGATGATCAAGGCATGGTTATGTTTGCCTTAGCATTGTACGGCATGGTGATCTTCTCGAAAACCTTAGGCTATATCAAGAACTATGGTGGACTTTTTTCAAGCAAATTGAAGCCCAAACAACTAATCCTGTATCAGCAGTCCTAGCCAAAACTATCAGGTCATTGAATTTCTATTGACGGAATAGAAAAGGATAATTTATACGATGTGTACCATTATTATATGTATAGGTCAGAAGTCATTTCAAATGTAGGAAGAGTGCATTCTCAAAGTCATATCTTTGAAACAAAGCACTAATTGAAAAGTTCTACAAAAGTTAATGACTGATATTAAAGACTAAGGAAGAATGAGTTCTATTCTTACAAAGGTTTACTCGGGATAAGATAGAACGGATGGTGCCATGGATGCCCTGTGTGCCGATGTTATATTGAGAAGGAAATAAACCATGGATACCATAGTTAGGACTATAAGGTGTGGTAATTTACGCTCCATTGATGATACTTAAACAATTCGGTATAAAGCAGTTTGTTCTTGCCACTCATGGCCTAGCTCAAGTAGAATTCACGTACGGAGAATCCAATCCACCAAAAATATCAGAGTAATTGATCCAAGCATGAAAGAAAATGCGAAGAATGATATTAGGGCCTCTTTTCGACAAAGTCACCCATGATTATCGGATTTGAAAATTTAAACGACTCAGAGGCATCATGCTCCCTCTTGATGATGGCTCACATCAATCAGCTAACTTTTTGGCAGAAGTGTATTTATCAGAAGTCGAGCTTGTCAGGAAATAATTAAAAATTGAATAAAAATAAATAAAAAGAGAAAATTTAAGATTTCGTGAGAAGATGGGATAGTTGAAATACAAAACAGAAGTACAAGGGAGCATATTGGAGAAGGTCAGTGTGTAAATTATGCAAATTCATATGTATAAATTCTTTATTTAAGGTTCTTCCATCTCTATTCCTTGATAAGAATCTAGCTTAATATATCCATCAACTTAGGGTCTCCACCACTCAATTCAAGAAAAAATTTTCCTTTGTTGATCATATCCCTGCTTTTATTATATGCTAATTAATTTCAAAAGGTTATATCTTGATTTAATTCTTCCTTATATATAATTAGAATAATACATGGGTATAGTTATTTGTTTATAATTGATCAATTTGGTCATTGTGTAGTCTAATATCCATCACATGTATAAAAAAATAAATTTGTTTGGCCTAAATTATTTTAGATCATATAGGAAAAATATATGTATGTATATTTCTTCTTGACACCAACAAGTTGATCAAATTAATAAAAATAATATTCTAACTCTTTAGTAATTTAACCATAATTTATAAGAATGAGATTAATACATTTAACTTATTGAACTAGAATTTATCCCAAATAATTCATCTATTTTTGAAAAAAATTCAATTCTCACAAAACTAGATTCAATCCTCGACGTTGGCAATTTCCCTTTTTAAGCTTCGTAGGCTGCAACATCTCTTGTAAAAAAAATACATTAAAGCTATTAATTTGACTTTCTTATCATAGATTTTGATACATATATATATATATTACATGGATGAAAGAGAAAATGTATGTAAAAGTGAAAACGAATTTACCTGACAGATCCTTCCAAAAAATTTACCTGGCTGATAAAAGATGGATATAGTCCTTTTTTCTAATTATTGAATGCCATGTGCCTTTTGATTATTATAAAAAAATTAAAAAAAGTACTCAGTCAAATGTCATTTAAAAAAAAAACTATATTCAGTGAATATTGCTATCATATGTTAAGAATGTAGATTTGTAGCAAAAAAGAAATTTAGGGGAAATTTTCGAACTTCGGTCCTTTATTTTCATTGAGTCTACTTTTAATATGAATAAAAAAAAGAGAGACCAATGCTGGTCAATTAATCGGGAAGGTGTGGTTAATTTAATTAGGATGCTATCAATAAATTAATGTTGAAGTTGGATATGATAAAAGTGTTTACCAATCAAATTGGATTTGATTATCTCTATTAAATATTAGGTTTCTTTTAAATATTAGGTTTCGGTTCAACTTGTCTCGATCCATTTAACAAAATTAGACTATTTTAAATTATTTAAAATTGTTATATTATTTTTGAAATAATTTTGTATATTTTAAAATTAAAATTAAATGCAAATAATTTATATTAATAAAGTGAGATATAAGATTGAATTCAACTGAACTTAATTTAAAAAATCTTTTTGAAAGCTTTGATCAAGTTGGGTTAAGTTGACAAGCTTGGTGGGTCATCTAATGATCATGAAGAGGTATGCAAATTTAAAATATGATATAGTAATATGATATGAAAAAGAATATAAAGCGATACGATTTAAAATTTTAGTAATAACATATATATTTAAAAAAATAAAAAAATAAATTTTATGTTTTTGTGTTGACACGAATTATTACATGTAACTTTTTTTTTTTGGATAATTTGTAATTTTGTTGCCTAAAACAGTAATTCACTACTATCAATATACAACTCATGTAATTCCATCTGCCACTTTAACTTCTATACAAATATATCCCTTCTTAAACCCCATTTCTCATGTGAATCTTTATTTACACTATCAAAAGCAATATTTTTCAGCTCCATTAATCTCAATTGTATCACTTCTTCTATCATTCTAAGGATCTGCCCTTTATTACTTTTCACAGTAGCAAATTGCCTTTTATTCCTTTCACTCCAAATTAGATAAATGGATGCATCCCATGCTAGTCTCAATATGACAGATATTAGTGCTTTCCCTCTTAACCTACTTACAGCCAAATGGAATTCTTCTTTCCAGCCAGATACCTTTTTATGTAAGTTATAGAGTTGTAAAACCTATTTCCAACAGCTTTAGAATAATTACAACTAAAGAATATATGGCTCCTAGTCTCATCCTCTTGTTTGCATAGTACATAGCTTGTTTCATTTGTAATCCCCCATGCGTTCAATCTATCCTTGGTAGGGAGTCTATTTAATATCACCATCCAAGCTATGATTACATGTTTGGGTCCATGTAGCTTACACCATATTAGCTTGTGCCATACCACATTTATTTGTTTTGGTCTCAATTCTTCCTATATAGCTGTAACTGAGTTCCCAATTCCTCTCTCATTCTATTCCATCCCATGCCTTCCTCTATTTGCACCAAAAATTGAATGGCATGTCTCCTCATTTGTAATAGATTTTTCATGCTCAAATTGCTATTTTGTGTAATAGGCATCTCCCTCATTTTATGCCCTTTAAGCACATAATTGTGCACCCATGCAATCCACAATAAACCTACTTGTGAGAAAATAGACCATAGATTTCTAATCATACAAGCTTGATTCCAAATGAATAAATCCTTTAACTTAAGTCCTCTTTCAAATTTAGGCCTACATAGAGTTTGCCATTTAACCCTTGCCCTTTTAGCTAATTCATGTTACCTTTCCCAAAAGTACCCTGAACATAGCTATATTACCTTCTGGATCACCCTCTGTGGCAGCATAAAATGTTTGCACCAGTCGCTTTGAATACTAAATATGATTGATTTGTTAAGAAAGTGAGGTATAGCCCTATTGGTTATTTGACTATTCAAAAGTCATAGGTATTGTGTTTTTAGGCTTCCTTAAGAGAGCCCTACATAATAAAAAGTGAGGGCTGGTTTTTGGTGAAAAAAAAAAAGGAGAAACAAAGGAGGCACTGATAAGAGAAAAAGCAAAGCCAAAAAATAAAGAGAAAAGGGAGAATGGAAAGTTGGTTGAACGAAAGTTGATCTATGATCCGATTGAGCTAAAATTTTGTCAGCAGATTTATGATTAGAGTTCTATATTCTGAACAGTGAAGATCAAGTTTGAAGCTCTCTAGGAACAAATCTATGGTATATTTGTTGAGTCACTTATTTGGTGAGATTTATCTAATTATCTTTGTAGTTGTTGATTAGCTCTACTTTTAGCTAAAGAAGAACTTTGTATATCTATTATTTGATGGTGGAAGGAGATTTTTTTGGTGGTCCGTGATTTTTTTTTCTTTACACTGAAAGATTTTTCACGTAAATCTTAGTGTGTTTTATTTTTTTATATTTTTTTATTATTGATTGTTATCTATTACTGTGAGTTTATTGCGATATATATTACTTTTGGATTGTTGTGTTTATTACTTCAGGTCCAATAAGTGATATTAGAGTAAGAGTTATTTGGACACATTGATGCAGAAGCAGTTCAAGACGGAAGTAAATTCTATTTAAGATTATAGAGAGTGATACAAGTTTTATGATAAAATTGACAGCATCAAATTATTCAATTTGGATGCCTATGATGGAAGATCATTTATGCTATAAAAATTTATCTGAGCCAATATTAGGTGATTCAGCTAAACCAATAAATATGAAAGATAAAATCTAAAAAAAGTTAGGTAGAAAGACATTGGCTACAATTAGAAAATAGGTTGATATCAACGTTCTCCATCATGTAGCATTAGGGACAGATGTCCATACCATTTGAAAAAAATTGACAGCATTGTATGAGAGAAAAATAGATATGAATAAAGTTATGCTTGTTAAAAAGTTTACAACTTTATAGTACAAGGATGAACGATCGATTACAGAGTACTTGAGTGATGTTCAAAATATATTTAATTAGATGACTACTATGGAGTTTAAGATGGATGATAAAATAAAGATGTTATTTCTTTTAGGTTCATTGCCAGACAGTTGAAATACTCTAGTTATGATTATTCTTAATTTAGCTCTTGATTACAAGGTGACATTGGAGATGGTAAATGACAATGTGCTTAATTAAGAAGCAAGGTAAAAAGATTCAGACCCTGAAAATCAAGCTGTGGTCACAAAGAATAGGGGTAAAAATATCGACAGAGGTCAGAACTTAAAATGCTGAATAAGTCTAAACATATATCCAAGTTTAAAGATAAAGTGAAGTACTTCCATTATGATAAAATAAATCATATAAAATGATATTGTAAAATTTTGAAGTAAAAGCTAAAAGATGAGAAAAGTAAGAGCTCGGATGATGGTAGTATTGCAATAGTGAATTTAGATAGTGATTCAATTATTTTGATTTATACATACAGTGATTGTAATCATGTTGGTGATCTTGTCATTGAGTGGATAATTGAAACAGAAGTAACTTGTCATTGTGTTCCTAAGAGGGAGTTGTTTATAACTTACAAAATAAAAGATTTTGATTGCACCAAGATGAAAAATAAGAGTGTGTCATAGATTACTAAGATTCGTGATATTATTATACAAACTAGTATGGCCTACATATTGACTTTGAGAGATATCAGACACATTTTAGATATGAAAATCAACTTATTATTAATGTCCATGATAAGAGAGGATATGAGAGTTGACAAAAAATGGGTAGTGGAAGCTTCTCAAAGGATCTATGGTAGTTATAAGAAAAAAACTATGCTGCACAATGTATAAGACATGAATGTAATTGAACGGTAACTAAATAATTACCGTTGAGGATGATGCTTCAGTAAACTTATGACATAAGAAGCTGGCATACATGAGTGAGAAAAAGTTACAGGTTTTGATAAGTAGTCTCTCATTCTCATGATCAAAGGTATATCTCTCGATTCATGTGATCATTATTTATTTGGTAAGTATCGTAGAGTTTTTTTTCATAAAAGTTCTCAAAAAAAAGAAAATAGATTGAAATTGATTTATTCTAACGTAAGTGGTCCTATTGAGGTTGACTCATTAGATGGTAACAAGTATTTTGTTACTTTTATTGATGATACTTCACGTAAAATTTGGGTGTATATGTTGAAAAATAAAAGCTAGATATTGTAGTATTTTTAAAAATTTTATGCCATGATGGAAAGGATGACAAGGCTACCCTTAAAGTATATTCAAACTGATAATGATGAAGAATACATATCCAAAGATTTTGAAAAGTACTGTTTAAAGCATGAGATCAGCCATGAGATGATAGAACTTGGAACATCGTAGCATAATGGTGTAGCTGAAAGGATAAATCGTACCATTGTGAAAAAAGTCAGATGTATGTTGATGATAGCAAAATTACCAAAGCCATTATAAGGTAAAGCATTCAACACAACTTGTTATTTGCTTAACAGATCACCATCAATTTTTTTAGGCTTTTACATTTTAGAAATAGTGTGGATAGAAAAAGATACTCCATACTCTCACTTGAAAGTTTTTAAGTATAAAGCATTTATGTATGTGCCAAAAGAGCGAGGTCAAAGCTTGACATAAAGTCACACAATGTGTTTTTGTAGGATATGGTAATGAGAAATTTAACTACAAGGTATAAGATCCAGTGAAGAGAAAGATAGTCAGAAGCAAATATGTGATCTTTCATGAAAAAGAAACCATAACAGACCTTGAAAAAATGAAAAGACTACACGAGTTACTATTGAGTGTGATTTTTCAACATCGATAGAGGTTTCATAGGAAAGAGCCACAGATGGTAGAAATGAGCAAGAAACAGAACTTGAGGATATGAATAAGCGAACCACAATTAGTGATAAGCTAGATGTAATTAGTTTTGAATAGGATGAGCAGTTATCTCTATCAGATAATGTTAAGCAAGGAAAGTTACCTTCGGTATTAAGTGATGTAGAGTCTTAGTCTAGGAGATCTACTAGACAGCATAGGCCATCTACTAGGTATTCAAGTTCATATTTTATTTTAGTTATCAGTGAGGGAAAGCCAAAAAGCTTCTAACATGTGCAAATTACTCCGGATAGAGAGTACTAGTTAAAAATAATGAAAAAAAAGATGGAGTCATTGTGAAAAAATAGTACATATGATCTTGTTAAAATTTCAAAAGGAAGGAGGTCTTTGAAAAATAAATGGATGTTCAAATTGAAAAGGGATGGTGATAAACTAGTGAGATACAAAACTCGATTAGTAGTGACAAATTTTTTTCAAAAATCAAACAATGATTTTGATGAGATCTTTTCTCTAGTTATGAAGATGAGTTTTGTTCGAGTGGTACTAGGATTAGCAGTTAGTTTGAATCTTGAGCTTGAGCAACTTGATGTTAAGACTGTATTCTTTCATGGTACTTGTAGAAAGATATTTATATAAATAAGCCTGAAGGTTTTAAAGTGAAAAGAAAAGAGCACTTAGTTTACAAATTAAAGAAAAGCTTGTATGACTTGAAACAAGCTCCGTAATAGTGATACAAAAAATTTGATTCTTTTATGGTGAGCTACAGTTATAAAAGAATGGCAACGAATCCTTGTAAGTATGTCAAAAAATTTTTTGATGTAATTTCATTATTTTTTATTATATATTGATGATATGTTGATTATGGGATAAGATGCTGATATGGTTCACAAGTTGAAAGAACAATTGTCTAAGTCCTTTAACATGAAGGATTTAGGTCCAGCAAAGTAGATTCTAAGTATAAACATTATCCGAGATAAGATAGCTAGAAAGCTGTGATTGTTACATGAAAAGTATATTGAATGAGTGTTTAGTAGATTAAACATACAATACACTAAATCAGTTAGCAGTCCACTTGCCAATCATTTTCATCTAAGTAAGAAATCTTATCCAGTGACTAAATAACAGCAACTAGTTATGTCTAGTATTCTTTATTCTTCTGCAATTGGTTTTTTGATGTATCTTATGGTTTGTACACGACATGATATTACTCATGCAGTTGGTGTAGTGAGTATATTTTTTTCTAATCCAAAAAAGTTCACTGGAAAGTAGTAAAATGAATTTTTAGATATTTGAAGGGCATTTAAAAAATATGCTTGAGTTATGAAGTTTCACAACCAATTCTAGAAAGGTTTACTGATATTGACATAGCAGGTGATCTTGATGGTAGAAAATTTACTTTAGAGTATTTATTCATTTTTGCAGAAGAAGTTGTGTCTTGACAATTTAAGTTGCAAATGTGCATTACTTTGTCAACTACAGAGGCTGAGCATATTGTAATAACCAAAATAGATAAAGAAATACTTTAGATGAAATGCTTTCTTCTTGAATTGAGATTGAATTAGAAAGAGTATATCGTATTCTATGATAGCCAGAGTGCTTTAGATTTGAGTAAGAATACCATGTACTATGCTAGAACGAAGCACATGGATGTTAGATATCATTAGTTATGTTCAGTGATTGACGAATAACAGATGCTATTGAAAAAAGTCTATACTAATGAGAATATAGTAGATATGTTGACTAAGATATTTTTCAAAGAGAAGCTTAAGCTCTGCAGTAACTTAGCCTGAATGGGTTCATTGGCCAATGTAAATTCTAAATGAAACTGCTATGGTGATGAATTTCTTCCTAATGAGGCTAGAAAAAAAGATTGTTAGAAAAGTAAGGTCTAGCCCTATAGGTTATTTGATTATTCTAAGACCATGAGCTTTCTATTTTTAGACTTCCTTAAGGGAGCCCTACATAATAAAAGGTAAGGGCTGGTTTTTGGTGAAAAAAAAAAGGGGAAGAAATAGAGGAGGCACTGAAGAGAGAAAAAACAAAGTTAAAAAATAGAGAAAAAAGGAATAAAGAAAAGTTGGTTGAACAAAAGTAGATCTATGGTCTGATTGAGTTAAAATTTTGTCAGCAAGTTTATAATACAAAGTTCTACATTCCGAACAGTGAAGATTGGGTTTGAAGCTCGCTAAAAACAAATCTAAGGTGTATTTATTGAATCACTTATTTAGTGAGATTTCTCCAATTGTCTCTCTAGTTATTGATTAGCTCTAGTTTTAGCTAGAGAATAACTTTGTATATCTATTATTTGATGGTGATGATTTTTCTTGTGATCCGTGATTTTTTTTCTTTACATTGAAGGATTTTTCACATAAATCTTGGTGTGTTTTATTTTTTCTATATTTTTTATTATTGATTATTGTTTATTGCTATGGGTTTATTGCGTATATATTGCTTCTGCATTGTTGTGTTTATCGTTTCAAGCCCAATATGATTGTATTAGCTGCAATCTACTTGCATATGATAAATTTTTTGCTGCCCAACTATGTATTCTTGTTGTTATCTTCTCTATTAGTAGAGTACAATCCTTTATGGAGATCCTACGTGTAAATAATAGAACCCCAAGGTATCTTACAAAGAGTGTGCCTACTTTGAATCTTGTCACCTACACTATCTCTTGCAATGCCCTTCTTGGAATACCTGTAGAAAATAGTTCACTCTTTTCACAATTAAGCTGAAGTCCCAAATATGAATAAAATAATTGTTGGACCTGCTGTTTCCCAAAGATGGAATCCAACTTCCCTTTTGTGAAGATTAGCAGATCATTAGCAAAGCACAAGTGCATCAATCTTGTTTTCTTTCATTTTGGGTGATAAGAAATAATCTCATAATATATTGCTGCATTTATGACATATAACTTTCATATAAAATATAATATAAATATATAAATTTTAATATTTTATATGATACGTATATATGAATCATAGAATCTACTTATTGGTTATCACGAACTAAAGACGGATGAAAATTTTCACGTAGAAGAAAGAAGGTTTAATCACCAAGAAACCAATTCAGACTTTGATACGTTTTGACGAAAATCTTCTTCCAAGTTTCATTATTCTAAGAAACAAGGGGAAAGTGGGGAATGTACTAAAAACGTTTAAAACTAATCAATTTGCTTTCCTTTAATTTCTTTCTTTGAAAAAATCAATTTGCTCTCTGTTAAGTATCATATTTTTTGAATAATTCGTCTCATCTTTCAAGAATATTTAATAAAGTAATATCCCTTCTTTCTTACATATGGATGTTGTTATTTATTGATTTTTCACGAAATTTAAAGAGTAAAAAAAGATAGTACGTAGAAGAAAAATAGAATGTGTTAAATTAAGTGGTTTATTATAGTGTATTTCATTAGTTTTAAATTGTTATATAATAGAAGCGGATAAAAAGAAAATTATGGACGAGAATCAAACTTATTAAAAATCGCTTTTAAAGGTAATTTTCACTTGAAATAATTTTTAAAATGATTAATGTCATAAATGTTTTTTAAACTGTAATTAAATATTTAATGTAATATTTAAATTTTAAAAATTTTTAGTATGATATTTGATTATTAATTTGTTAATTAATATAATACTTATTTTTAATGTAGTTAGCGTTAAATGATTGTATATTATAGACAAACAACTCTTTAAATATCATAGTAATTAATAAATTTATAATTTAAATATCACATTAAAAATTTTTAAAATTTAAATATCATATTAAATATTTCACTATAATTTAAAAATGTTTTATGATTTTAAACCTATTTAAATAGAAGAAAATGATCGCATTTTGGAGTGGAGGAACTAAGATGGAAAGTGTGTGGAGAAAAAATGAACACATATCACAGTTGACTTAATCGACCAATTGGACTCAAAGCGCATTACTAAACAACTTGCACGTCATTTTATAGAAATAGGATCAATAAGTTAAAAAGTTCGAAACTTCTTTGAGGCAAGAAAAAAGATAGAAAGAACGAAAATTTACATTCTTTATGCTTTCATAGCTATTTTCATATACGCATTTACCAAGCAAGGAGATAAGGTATTTCTTCCATGCTTCTGGTATCAAGTTTGCACGTTTTGAGATAATGCTTTGTTTTGGTTTGATCACTTATTTTGGATTGATTCAATTTTTATTCTTAATTTTTATTCTCATAATTTGGTTGCTTGTTTTGTTCATTCAGTGACTACTTATATATATAACGATCCAAAATCTCTAATTCTTGTTTTCATATTTTTAGACTATAGTCTCTTTTGTATTAAAAAACAAAGATAAAATCGAATAACATGTTTACCTAAATATCTATTAAAGTGGATCAATTAAGTTGGAGGCTTATATTATGAGCATATTAATATACCAATACGGTACCTATCCACCCTTTTTCAAGTATTTTTGAGTTGAATATCCGTTTTAAAATTTTAAAATTTTATATAACAATCATTGATGCCCGTATATTTCCCAAGTATTTAGCTTTTCCGCTCTCTAAACATACACAGTAATCCACATATTGCTTATAATTAAGTGTTTATAGATTGTACAATAAAAACCATATCTTGTTCTTATATCAACAGGGAAGAGCACCCTTTTAAATCATCTTTTCAATTCAAATTCGGAGAGATGGATGCATCCGAAGGAAGGTTTGTTCTTTCATTGTCGGTACACCTGATGAATTGAAGTCTGCCCTTTTTGAATCTTTGTCTGCAAGAAAGCCAGCTATCATAAATGCGATCATTGATCCATTTGCTGGTGTAGAAAGTGGGAGAATGTAGCACAAAAACTGAGGTAGGATTTAGCTCTACTTTTTCTTTTGTTTTATATATTTTGCTTAAAAAAATTCCACTACTTAGCATGCTGGTATCAATGAATAATATAAAAGTTTTAATTCGATTTATGCTCACTCGTGAAAGAATAGATACAGATGATGTTAGCAGATACCATTTTTGTCATTTCTTTTCTGATTGTTTTTTGGTTTGTAATCCCATTAGGCCACTGCACGTCTTAATGATTTGAGTCTAAAAGCAAGTTTGCAAATGTCAAAATAGAATGTACCCTGCTGGAAGTGACACTTGTTTTAGTTATCTATGTTTAAGTTAGTGTGTTTGCTTTTATGGTATGGAGTAAGGTTTAGCAGGAAGTTTGATCTCACTAGAAGAAAAGTAATTTTTATTGGCATTTATATAAGTGCTAGTAAAAGATTAAAAAAGTGTCGTTATTATTATTGTTGATAGTTTTTTGACCGTTGGTTAAATGAGAGTTGATGAAAATTTTTTGACGATCAAGCCATCGGTGCTGAAGTTTACACATATATTTGCCGAATGCCTTTTTTTTTATTATTATTTTAAAATGCCATTATAACTAAAAAATACATTTAAAAGCATTTTATTTTAAAATGCCAGTAAAAATCACATTATTTGAATATTTTATATTTTTGAGTGAGCTATATTAACACTTAAAAGTCACCCTTAAAAGTCTTATTTTATTTTTTAAAAATAATTTTTATGTTAAAAAAATATAGAATTCAAAACAAAACAAATTAATGTAGCGTTCTATTAAACTGAGCATTCAACAACATAAAAAAAAATACTAACAGATCTTACTTCATACTATAAAAGCAAACACACTAATATAAACACAGATATCTAAAACAAGTGTCACCTCAATCAGAGTACATTCTGTTTTGACATTTGCAAACTTGCTTTTAGCCTCAAATCATTAAGATGTGCAGTGGCCTAATGGGATTACAGACCAGAAAACAACCAGAAAAAGAGATGACAAAAATGGTATCTGCTAACATCTTCTGTATCTGTTCTTTCACAAGTGAGCATAAATCGAATTAAAACTTTTACATTATTCATTGACACCAGCATGCTAAGTAGTGGAATTATTTTTAAACAATATATAAAACAAAAGAAAAATTAGAGCTAAATCCTACCTCAGTTTTTGTGCTGCATTCTCCCACTTTCTGCACCATCAAATGGATCAATGATCACATTTATGATAGCTGGCTTCCTTGTCGAAAAAGATTCAGATCGGCCAGACTTCAATTCACCATGTGTCCCAACAAGGTAACCCTTTCCTCCGCAAGCCTCCATTAAAGTGTGATAAGCAGCACCAGGAATAAAGGTAGTGGGGGCAGGATCATCTTTCAATGGGGTAACTTCTTCAGGGCTCCTCCGATCACCTCCATATACTCCAACATTGTTAAAGACTATCACAACCATAGGCAACTTGTATCGAACCAATGTTTGTAGAATTAAAAAAGACAAATACCATATTTAAAAAAATAAAAAATAAAAACACATCTCTGTAAGCAGAGGATATTTGTAAGTCAAACAACCAGAAAAAGCATTCATAATTTTGAGATTTATTTTAGCACCTCCAAAGTATAAAAGAAGTCTTCCGGGATAAAAAATGAAAACACAAAAACAAACGAGAAGACGAGAAGTTCCCTTCACAACGTTATCATTAAACACCCAATTTTCTGCAATTAACTTTACTACAAATCCATCATGATATTTGGCAGTGGATATATACATGCATAGATACCTACAAAAACACATGCATGTGTGTGTGAGAGAGAGAGAGAGAGAGATAAGCGAAAAATTGCGCAACTTTTAATCAATAAATTGTGACACAATCAACTTATGGCAAGCAAATCCATAACTCAAAGACTAGATTCAGTTCAACATTGTAAACTATTGTTAAACATGTTTTTGCTTTTTTCTTTAGTGGTAAGTACTAGCCTATTGGAAATTGTCAATGCCTAAAAGGAGCAAAATAATTACTGTTTTCTGACTGATTATGAAGTTATAAAATTACATTGCTAATGCATATATTCTTTTACAATTTGGTAACTCAATCCACATGAGCAAGGAATTATCTTTTGCCAACAAGGACATAGAACATACAAGTGACAGAAAGACAATATATTTAATACTACTTAGCCCTTAAAAAATCATCATGACTACCTTAGGAGGCACTATATTTAATTTCTTCTATAGAAACAAGAAAATTATTTCCATCTTATCCGTCGGTGATTAGTTCATAAGCCAATTTAGATTGATAAACTACAGAAGATAGAATACCAAATTTCTCCATAAACTAAAAATGTAAATTTTGAAGCAAATAGGATTATACATTAATAAATTATTATATTAAATCGTACGTATAAATTCGTAAACCTATCGCTAAACATAAATTTTAAAAGTTGTTCCCAACATTTTTTTAGTTTATGTACGATTGACCACCTAATTGAATTTGTCTCATTTTAAAACGGAATCCCAACATCGACTTAAGTATCTTTAAATAGTAGATTTTAGATTACAAACTATATTTAGGTTCAGGAGTGTGATTACATGTAAAAAAAAATTATAGCACCTTCATAGTATCCACTTGAAAAATGATACTAGCTTGATTTCAAATTATCTAAGCCCTAAAAAATCTTTATATTTTATCAAATAATTTAACTATTGAAAATTGTTTTTAAAATTACTACAATCCTTTGGATTCAATTTAAGACAATTTTTTTACTTTAGGAGTATTCATAAAGACTAATGTCTTACTTTAAAATAGACTCCATCATCAAATTCATTAATGTATTTTTCTAATAATTAATTAGTTTTGAAAACAATCAACAAAATCTTCTAGTTATGTAGTAAGATTTTATATCAATACATATCTCCCAAAAATTTTAAAAAAAAGTCATTAAATCTTCTAATACTTTGATAAGATTTAATTCAAGATTTAAATTCTTCAATCATTTAGTAGAATTGAAAATTTATTTTTCACAAAAAATTCATTAAATCCTCCAATAATTTGATAAAACTTAATTTAAAATTTAAAATTTTCAATCATTTGATAAGATTTTATGAGTTTATTATAAAAATTTTATTATCATTTTTAACTCACAATCTTTAAACTTTATTTTAAACACGCATAAAAAATTTAAAAAAGTTAAGTGAAATAAATTAATAAATATAAAAATAAATATGATAAAAATTAGCTTAATGAACGCAGACAAACCAAAATTATTCCTGGACACACTTCAAGCCTAGTACAAGTCTGTGTTGGCGAGAATCATGGCCTAGTAAAACCAATCTTTGGTCAACTACTTCAGCCCCTTGTCTTTCTTATCACTACACGGCACCTTTGAAATGCTTCCTCCTGCACGAACTGGCTGCTATTCTCCTCCAATGTTTCCCAAAATTAGAACTTTCACTGTCAAGATTTCCGCCTCTTTTTTGTATCTTTTATCCTTATTTCTTTGTGTTTTCTGTTCCCCGAAGATATCAAAACCCAAATACTAACAATCGAACTGCTAATGTAGATTGGATACTGCTATCTCCAGATTTTCCTCTCAATTTCTTTTTTGCCTCTCGTCTGTCTTTTCCTTTCAATCCCCGATCGCTGGCAAGATATAAAGATCCAGAAATCGAATGTCCGTCACCGCCAATCCTAGAACACGGACTGTCACCGCTAAGTCGACCGCCGTCGAAGCGATCGCAGTCACTCCTGCTACCCCACCTTGCCTTTCTTCTTCTTTTGTTTCCAGAAATCCACGAAAAAAATACCTCAACCAAAAGCGTGTAATTCCTCTCTATTTACTGCCCGAGTCTGCTTGATTTTTTTTTTGTTGCGGCGTGGCTGATGGTTCTGGGTCCTGCCTCTGTACGTTTATTGTGATACTGTGGAAAATTTAAAGCGATTGAGATTGCTGGAAATTAGGAATTTGATGTGGTTGTTGATTCTGTAAGTCTTGACTCTCTTCCCCACCATGTTGGTGATGGATGCTGATTCTGAATGGCAACGTGGGCGACGCTAAACTGATTTGCTGGTCACTGTAGCTCATGTTGGGAATAAGGACTTAAATCTCGTAAAAAATTTGTTTGGATTTGGTTAGATATTGCTTGATGGACAAAAAAATTCTAAAAGAAAATAAATTTTTAATAAGCAAGTTTAACTAGTAAAAGAAAAATTTTAAAAGGTAAGGGATTCTTGATAGATAATTTTGTATGATTATAAATAAGTGAAGTTTTTATAAGGTTAGGTATGAAAAAAAGATATAAGAGAGTTATATAGTTTTATGAAATATATATTTCATAAGATTATTGGAGATTTACAATTTATGGGTGTGTATATTTATATGGTGCATGGAAGTGAAATAAAGGAGACTAAGAGGGTTCACGTAGGTATAATGAATGAGTACATATAGGTATGTGTTTGTTTGTATTGAAAGGGTGTACATTGATATATATTTATTTGGGTTGAGAATACTCAATAAGACTAAAAGAGATTGAAAAGAGTTTATAAGTTTTGATTGTTGAGTGGTTGATATATTTTGATGTATGTCTATAATTCTTTACAACTAATAGATCTTGTTTTTCATTCGTAGACATAAGTTAGTTTGATCGAACCACGTTAAATTGTTGTCTCTTATGTATTTGATTGATTGTTTGATTATGCTTCCGCTGATGTGATTGGATTATGGTTTTTTGGCCTAACAAGTAGTATCAGAGCTATGGTGATCCTAACAAATGGTATCAGAACATGGTTTGAGACATGAGAAGAGGTAAGTCCAGAAAAACTCGATTTAAGAGTTCGAGTTCAAATTTTGAGGGTTGAAAATCAGTTAACGTGAAGTGTGAAGACACACAAGAGAAGATGATTGTGAGACTTTTATTGCAGGTAGAGCCAAACATTTTTAGTATGAAGACAAATGTTTTGATGAAATTTGAGTTAACGTGAAGATTGTTGGGTATAATGACTCAAATCCCTTAAAAGATTTGTTTGGGTTTGGTCAGATTTACTTAATGGACAAAAAGACTTGTAGAAAAAGAATTCTAAGATAAAAGAGATTCTTAATAGGCAAGTTTGACTAGCAAAATAAGAATTCTAAAAGGAAATAGATTCTTAATAGGCAAGTTTGTATGATTATAAATATGTAAAGTCTCTATAGGGTTAGATATGAGAAAAAAATGTAAGAGAGTTATAAGGTTTTATGGGATAAACATCCCATAAGATTACTGAAGATTTACGTCTTATGGGTGTATATATTTGTATGGTGCATGGGAGTGGACTAGAGGAGACTGAGAGGGTCCACATAAATATGATAAATTGGTACATATGGGTATGTATTTGTTTGTGTTGAAAGGGTGTACATAAGTATATGTTTGTTTAGGTTGAAAATACTCTAAAGGACTAAAAGAGTTTGAGAGGGTCTATGGGTATTGATTGTTAAGTAGTTGATATATTTTGATTTATGTTTGTAATTTTTTATAACTAATGAATTTTGTTTTTTATCCGTGAACATAGGTTAGTTTGACTAAATCATGTTAAATTGTTATCTCTTATATGTATGATTGATTATTTGATTATACTTTCGGTGATGTGATTAGATTAGAGCCTTTTAATTTAACGAGTAGTATCAGAGCTGTGATAATCCTAACAGCTCGAACAGTGGGAGGATGGCAGCGAAGGGTAAGGATGGTGGTTGAATCAGCTACTGGTTCTTCTCTGTTTCTCCTTTGATTGGCTGTGTCTTGTGTTTTGCTCTTTTCTGCGCCTTTTATTGAGGCTTAATGTCTAACTTTTGTAAACTGAATCATTGAGGATATTTGAGAAATCGAATCTGCAAATGGATTTCAATACTGCTTCAGATTTCGATTCAGATTTTTATTCGGTCCAAATTTTCAAATTCTCTCACAATATCAATGAGTTATTCTTGATTCTCAAGTTCAAAACATTCCAATTTTCACATTCTCGATAATCCACACCCAAATCCAACCCTAGTGTTGACCATGATTTTTGCCTAAAATAAAGAATAATAATAAAGGGGAAAAAAACTTTTTCGACCATTTTATTTTGGCTCTATTTCATAATTAAAGCATAATCGAATAATTTTCAACTCAATTACCGGAATAAGATATGAGGCCTACTAATATCAAAAAATTTTGAACAAAATAAGATGTCAACATCGTCAATATAAAAATTCATATTATATTTCTTAATGAGTAAGAGCATTCAAAAACATAACATTATAACATGAATAAAATGCTAAATATTAATCATAACATTATGAGCAAGTAACATAAGCATAAATTGAAATTTTGATCATAAACAAAATGCTGCATTGATGAACTAAATCTTAAGAAACAGCCCAGTGATGTATAACCCCGATTTGGCTTCATATTAATGACAACAACAGATTCTGATATGAAGAAATAATAATTGAAAAAAAAAAAGAAAAAATAGGTGAAACATTATGGAAAAAAGGGAGAGTGAAGAGAAAAATTTATATCAAAAGCATTTGTTTGAAAACCAAACTTTAGAAAATATTAAAGCAGTCAAAAACCTCTAATGATATGTGGAAAGTCAAAGTACTGCAAATAAACCAAATTCTATGCACTTTAGACCATAGAAAGTTAGAGACCACATTGTCCTTAGTCATCACCTATATGTGATAATATTATAAAGAAAAAGAAGTACAACAAACAAATGAACAAAACTTATTCCCGTTGTTAACAATTTTTTATACGGAGACTTGATTGCTATATATAAATAGTAAAACAGTTGTCAATAATTTTTTTTTGTTAAAGTGTGATTAGTTATCAATATGATTTTTGATCTACGAATTTAAAGTTGGATTAAAAATTATGATTACGTGTAAGAAATGTTATAGCATCTTCATAATGCTCATCTAAATATGATACTAATTAATCTTATATGATCTTGGAATCCTTTTGTTTGAATAGTTTTTAATTTTTTTTTTGTTTATTATTGTTTGAATTTTTATTATTTGAATATTGAAAAATTTTAAGTTATTTTCAAAATTTTTGGTGTAATTTAAGATATTTTTTTATTTTTAAAAATATTGAAAGAAATTACTTATTTCATTGAAAAGACTCATCGTCAAATTTATTTTAATACATATTTTTTAAAAGTAAATCATAATTTTTTTATATCAATACTTTTGATACAATTTTAAAATTTTGGAGGAAAACCACCATTTGGAATTCTCTCTTAATTTTATTATCAATGAGAATTTTGATTTATTTTGAAATGTTTATTTATTGTTTATTTTATTATTGAGATAAAAATTTTATAAGTTATATTTCCAAAATATTTTTGACAATTTTAAACTGTTTTGAAAAAATCTTTTGCCTAAGATATTTTGATAAAGTGACTGTTCCTGATTTTTATTTTTTTGTTTGTTTTAACAAATAGCCAAAGGTATTCTAGAATCTAGATTATCAAAATTAATGTATGAACTTTTTAAGATATATTCTGCAAAAAGAAAAGAGCATTTTTTACGTTAGCAAATATATGATTGAAGTCCTATGTCAATTTCTCTCTCTTTTTTTTTTCCTAGAATAATCGAAATCTAAAACCATCCATTGACATAAATACATTAAGCTCTCAATTTGAGTTTTCTATTAGTAGATATTTTGATACACCTACCACATGGATGACAGTGTAAAAGCGACACGATTTTACTTGGCTGGGAAAATATGGATATAGTCCTTTTTTTTTTTTTTAAATAAATTGCTGAATGCCAATGTTTCCTTTTGATTATTATCCTCAATAAGAAATAAAAAAAAAAAGTCAAATGTCATTTTTGCTTAAAAATAGAGAAATTATAAAATATATTAGCATTGAAATTTTTTTAATATTACATGCAGAGTTAAAATGATAATATATATCTGTAAATATATATATTTAAAATAATTAATTTATAAAAAATATAAGATATATGTTATTATCTTAATTTTACTTGTAGAGTTAAAAAATTCTTATTTTATAAAATAATTTCTCAAAAAAAAAATCATAATGCTAACAATGAAAAAGGAATTAAGTGGAAATTTCCATTTCATCTTTTCATTGGGACCAGTTTAAATAAAACGAAAAAAAAAAAAAGAAACCCAATGTTGGTCAAATAACGAGATGGATTGGTTAAATAATTAATGCTATAAACAAATTACTTTGTTTTTTTTACATGAAAATTCGCAACTTGAAAATAAAATAAAAATGATAGATTTTATAATTCAAAGTTTAAATTTATTATATATATATATTTTAAAACAATTACTTGAATTAATTAACTTAAATTTAAAATTAAAAAATTATTATAAAGTTGAACATAATAGAAATGTTCATAAATCAAATCAGGACCAATTAGATTTTTCCCCTTTTCTAAGTCAAACATTATTTTATTGACAACCGATTCGATCTATTTATGAACTAGGTTGAGTCAAGGTAGGCTCGGTTAGCCTTTTTAAACTTCTGCTCAAGGTTCATCAAGCCTCAAAAGTCCATTTTTTACAATTATTAAAATATTAATATTTTAAATATATTCTAGAATTAAAAGAATATAAAAAAAAAAAACATTTTTTATTAATTAAATAATCAGTCGGGCACGGGCTTGGAAAAATTCATGAATCATTGTCCTCTAGAAGCCTTCGACTTGTCATTTATGGTTATGCTAAAAAAATATAAGTTAAATCAATGCGGAATTTTTAGTCCAGTTTGTCGATTTTGTTAGTAAAGAACGTGGAGTTGTGGAAGAAACTAAGAAAAAGCCGAATTACATATTTCTACTGTATAAATTACGCAAATTCACGTATGCTAACTAATTTCAAAAGGTTATATCTTGATTTAATTCTTCCTTATATATAATTAGAATAATACATAGGTATAGTTATTTGTATATAATTGATCAATTTGTTCATTGTGCACTTTAATATCTGTCACATCCCTTACAAAAAAATATATATTATAAAAAACAGGGTACTCAATCAAATGTCATTTTAAAAAAATGAAAAACTATAGTCAGTGAATATTGTTTCGTACGTCAAGAACGTAGACCATAATGTTTTAATAAAGAAAAAGAAATTAAAGAGAAATTTCCGGACTCCAATCATACTTTGATATGTATTGACAAAAATTATCTTTCGAAAGTCAAATTAATTGAAGAGTTGCAGTTATTAATCTTTTGAAAGTGTCCATAAAATAAAATAAAATTAATCAAATAAATCAAATCAAATTCTTTTGAAAAACTATAGTCAGTGAATATTGTTTCGTACGTCAAGAACGTAGACCATAATGTTTTAATAAAGAAAAAGAAATTTAGTAGAAATTTCCGGACTCCGATCATACTTTGATATGTATTGACAAAAATTATCTTTCGAAAGTCAAATTAATTGAAGAGTTGCAGTTATTATTCTTTTGAAGGTGTCCATAAAATAAAATAAAATAAAAATAAATCAAATCAAATGGAATACAATGGATCTCTCTAATCGGACGAATCCTTCCACATTCGTTGCCATGTGCCATTTGAATAATTATAAAAAATTACACAATAAAAGTACTCAGTCAAATTTCATTTAAAAAAACGAAAAACTATGGTCTATGAATGTTGTTTTCGTGCCTTAATCTATTTTAATTGATACTCCTGTATTTTATTTTCATTGAGACTACTTTGTCTTTTAATATAAAGAGCAAAAAAAAAAAAAGGCAAATTAATCTATTGTTGAAGTTGGATTTGATTGGCTCTTCTAAATACTAGGTTGAGGTCCAATGTTTCTGGATCCGCTTAATTAACTTCGATTGTTTAAAAAAAAATGTTAATATTTCAATAATTTTATATGTATTTTAAAATTAATATTAAATAAAATATGATTTTATATTAATAAAATAATATATCAGCTCGAGTTCCATCGATCTTCGACTTTGAAAAATCTTTCGAAGCTCTGATTAGGTCAGGTCAAACCAATAAGCACGGTGGGCCATCTAGTCATGAACAGGTATAGAGACAAAATTACTTCTTGCCATCAGGAAATTAAACATGGATGAAATTTTCCACGAAAAAGAAAGGAGATTTTTCTGGAAGAAACCAGATCATCGTTTGATACGTGTTGACGAAAACCATCGTCCCAAAGTCAAGTTAATTGAGGAGACGCAGTCATTATTATTTTGAAAATGTTCACAAAAAAAATAAAATCAAATTAATGGCATATTTTTCGGTTAAAAATGAAGTAATATCCCTTCGTTCTTACAGATGGATGTTATTGCTGATTCACTTTTCACAAAATTTAAAGAGTAAAAAAATATACAGTAGAAGAAAAAATTATGTGTTAAATTAAGTGTTTTATTATTATAGTGGATTTCATTATTTTTAAATTGTTATATAATAAAAGGATAAATGAGAAAATTTTCATTAGAATATTCTTCTTAGCAGTGTTATTACTAAAAGTAAAGTTATTAATATAAAAATTTAAAAATAAATTTAATTTACATTTACATTAAAAGTAAAAGTAATTTTCAAAGTAAAAGTAAAAGTAATTTACATTTATTACTTTTAGTAATAAATTTAATTTACATTTACATTAAAAGTAAAAGTAAAAGTAATATTAATGTAAATTTACGTTGATGTTATTACTAAAAGTAAAGTTAATTTTATTTCACCCACTTGAGCTTGAGTGGAAAAAGAGCGAAGTCCCTTTCTTCTGCGATGGTTGCAGAGAGCTAGGATTTGGACTTTGCTACCAATGTCCCAACAAGCATTGCAATTTCATTCTTCATAAGGAACGTGGAATCTGTCTGCCAGCTCCCCCATTCCAGCAATTTTTCAACAAATGCAACTTCGAATTTCACAAGAAGAATCCATCAGGATCAGGAACCAGGATCTGTGACGCCTGTACCTTAGATATACAAGGTTTCTTGTACCAATGCTCCCATGGGGATTCCGATTTACATCCCAGTTGCGCAAACCTTCCTCCAGTCTTCTTCCTTTCGTAGACCGACATGAAAATCTACCTTAGCAAAGAGATCAAATCGAAATGCTTGAAATGCCAAAGCAAGAAAAGGTCATCAGGCAAAGCCCAGGGTTTGTCCTATGTTTCTTCGGATGGTAAATTCTGTTACCATGTGGCCTGTCTGAAAGAAGCCTGGTTTGATAATTGGAAAAAGGGTTATTTTCAACTTGAAGTCATGGCCGATGATGAGAATAAAAGTCTTCCATTGCAAAATCTTGCTCCGAAACAAGTAGCTTCCCGAGAAGGAGGGCAAAGTTCGAAAGCAATGAAGGGTATCAAATGGTTGGTCATTTTTCTCAAGCTGGTCGTTTCTGCTATATTTGGAGAGCCATTGACTCTGATTTCTACTTAATTTCAATTTTATGAGAACTAAGTTTGTATATATTAATTTGTTTGTTTGTGGGCTGTTCCCTGCTATATTTTCCGTACTTGGGGAAGGGGATTTGAATCTAAATAATGTTTGGATGCCTTTTAGTTTGTTTTTCTTCTTATTGGATTTTCAGTGTGGCTGTTAAGCTAGGCTTGACCTTTGTACTTGCTCTTTTTTTTCTGTAATTTGACCGAATAAAATGAATGTTGCTTTTTTTTTTTTGGCCTTTCCAAAAAAAAAAAATACTATATCCAATAATAAGTAACTAGTTATTTGGAGATTCACATTATCAAAAAAATTACAATAAAAAACATATTTTATAGATGTAATTGATTATTAACTACTGAAAACACAAAATATAGATTAATATGTAATTTGTTTGTATATAAATAAAAATTAACACAAGATTAATATGTAATATGTATTTATATGGATAAAAATTAACATTGCCAATAAACGGGCAAAAGTCATTATCATGCTTAAAACTTTATTAAAATTATAATTTGCATTTTTAAAGACAATTTTTATGCAAAAATTCAATGACTCTTCTATGATATGAAGCTACCAGCAAATTTTAAAGTTTGAATAGATAGAATATATAAACGGAAAGTACATAGATATATAGAATAGAAGGTGCAATTGTTATTTCCTAGGCTTTTCTCCCCACATTTCCTTCATTCAATTTGGTATAATATTACAAATTGATTGATTGGAACTCGACACTCAATCATCATAATAATAATCATAATAATTCATATAATTTAATTTATATATATAATTTATATTTTTAATTTTTATATTTATATGAATTAAATATAATCTCATTAAATTTAATTTAATCATATTTTTAAAAATTTTAATTATATAAATAAAATCTAATAAATGAATTTAAAATTTATTTTTAATTTAGACTGAATTTAAAAAAATTTTAAAATTTAAAATTTAAAATTAAATCAAATCTAAATAAATATATAAATTATTAACATTAAATATAAATTTAATTTAATCCTATTCATAAATATCTCTATAGATACGGTCCCTTTTTTTTCCAATGATCGAATAGCGTGGGCCTATTGATTATTATAAAAAAATAAAAAAAAAAAGGTACTCAGTCAAATGTCAGTTTAAAAAACAGAAAACTATGGTCAGTGAATATTACTTTCGCACGTCAATTTATTTTCATTGACACTCCGGTACTTTACTTTTCATTGAGACTATTTTGTCTGTTAATATAAAGGGAAAAAAAAAAGACAAATTAATCTATCGTTGAAGTTGGATATGGATTGGCTCTTCTAAATACTAGGTTTAGGTCCAATATATCTGGATCCGCTTAATTAAGTTCGATTGTTTTAAAAAAAATTATGTTAATATTTCAATAATTTTGTATGTATTTTAAAAGTAATATTATTAAATAAGAAAATTGTTTTATATTAATAAAATAATATATCAGAGCGAGTTCCATCGAACTTCGCTTGACCAAGTCAGGTCAAACCAATAAGCTAGGTGGACCATCCAATCATGAAAAGGTGTAGAGAGAAAGTTGACCATTGCCAGGAAATTAATGATGGATGAAAGTTTCAACAAAAAAGAAAGAAGATTTTTTCTCCAAGGAGCCAGTTCATACTTTGACACATGTTGACGGCAACCATTTCCCAAAGTCAACTTAATTGAGAAGTTGCGGTTATTATTCTTTTGAAAATGTCCATAAAATTAAAATAAAAATCAAATTAATGGCATATTTTTCGATTAAAAATAAAGTAATATCCCTTCTCTTTTACGTATGGATGTTGTTATTTATTGAAAAGACTTTTCACAAAATTTAAAGAGTAAAAAAAAAATAGATAATTCAAGAAAACAAGTTTATTTGAATTTTTTATCTTAAAAATTATTCTTTAAAAATAATTATATAAATTAATTAAATTAAATTTTGTATTCTAATTAAAATAATTTTTAAATAAAAAACAAAGTTATTACATTTTGGAGCGGGCTAACTAATTAAGATGTAAAGTGTGTGAAGAAAAAGTAAGCGCTAATCACAATTGACCTAATGGACCAATTAGAATATTCAAAGCAAGTTTGTAAACAAAATGGACAGCAGTGATCGATCGTATATAAATAGGCCAATATTGATCAATAAGTTCAAAAGTTCTGTTACTTTGAGACAAGAAAAAAAAAAACACTTGCATACTTAGGCTTTCCTAGTTTCATATACGCCAGTGCCAAGCGAAGCGGCTTGTGAAATTACAAAAAAAAAAACATACAGGTGAGATAAAACATGTTTCTTCCATGCTTTTGGTATCGAGTTTGCACATTTTGAAATAATGCTTTTTATGAAGTCTTTTTATTCTCATAATTTGGTTACTTGCTTTGTTTATTCAGTGTCTACTTACATATACAACGATCCACAATCTCTACTTCTTGCCAAAGATCCCTCCCTTTTTAGGCAAATCTTGTTGATTTTGGAGATGGAAAACGAGTACAGCCTCATGCAATTGATTAACAGTAAAGGAGATTTCAATGTGAAAGGGGTTGATGAATTCATGCAGAAAACAGGGCTATCTAAGTGCGGCCTCTCTTATGCTGTGGTTGCCATCATGGGACCCCAAAGTAGCGGTGTGTGCATGCTATCTAGATTCTTTCTTCACTTCTTTTACTTTTACACAAGACTTAAAAGTAGAGCTCTGGTAAAAAAAAAAAAAAGAATCTGCAAAACTTATTTGACTCCGAAAATTCATTAAATTTGTTTAATCTGAATTCAACTTAAAATTTATTTTAGTGGATCAACCAATTACTTTTGCGACATCAACAAGTTCAAATCCCCATACTTACAATTCTCTTTTATATTTTTAAATTATGACCTCTTTTATATTAAAAAACAAAGATAAAATTAAATAACATGTTTTTTTGAATATCTACCCACCCTTTTTCAATTATTTTTGAGTTGAATGTCCGTTTTAAATTTTATAGAACAATCATTGATGCCAGTATATTTCCCAAGCATTAAGCTTTTCCGCTCTCTATATATTGCTTAGAATTAAGTGTGTCTAGATTGTACACTAAAAACCATATCTTGTTCTTACATCAACAGGGAAGAGCACCCTTTTAAATCATCTTTTCGGTTCAAATTTCAGAGAGATGGATGCATCCAAAGGAAGGTTTGTTCTTTCATTGTTACTATTCAATGGCCAAAATATATATTTACTCTTTCGTTAAAATTTGAATTTAGTCTTAATTTTTACTATCCCAATGTTAGTCTTTCTACTTTAGTTTTAATAAATTTAGCTCTCTATTTTTATTAAAAATAGATTTAAGAACAATAAGTAATATTAAAATTTTGTCATTAATTTAGTTGACATGGAAGTTAATTTAGTGATTACTTAACATGTTGAAGTAGACTAAATCTTCCGTTACCTGACACATAAATTTAAAAAACATCATTTTTATTTTAATAAGTAATTTTTAATTTAAAATAATAACATTTTGCATTAAAGAATAATTTTTTTCATTATTAATCCGTGTCATGTGGTCGAAAAAGTTCAAATTAATTTGCATGTTACATTTTAAAAAGTCAGGCAGTCGAAGTTAATTGCAAATTTTTAATATTATTAGCAACCTTTTTAAACCCTTTTTTTTTTTTAAATTATAGAGATTAAGTTTATTAAAATTGGAGTATAGGGATCGAAAAATTCAAAACCACATCACTGAGACAGCAGAAGTCTAAATTCAGACTTTGAACTTTGCTCTTTCATATTCTCTAGTTGCATGCTTTCATATGAGTGATATATACAGGAAGTGATTTTTCAAAGACTGGATTCAATCTCAATACATACAAATTCTCCTTTTCCAATTCTCTTAGGCCTAGATCATCTTTGTAAATATATATTCAATTTCATCGCAGGAATCAAACCACTCAGGGAATTTGGATGGAAAAGTGTGCTGGCGTAGAACCTTTCATAATTGCCATGGATTTGGAGGGTAATGATGGCAATGAAAGAGGCGAGGTTAGAATTAGCTTAATTTGTTGGAGATGTTTTTGGTTGTTTAAGATAAACGCATTTGCAGTACCAATGGGATTGCAAGATTAGCTGGTATTTGGGTGAATACATACATAATTCTGAAAACATTTTGCAGTATTCATACACTTCGGAATTTCTGTTATTTTCAGGATGACACTGCATTTGAGAAACAAAGTGCTCTATTCGCTTTGGCTATTGCTGATATTGTGATAGTAAACATGTAAGTTTTTAATACAAGTAGATGCCTTGAATTTGGTATATTCAGCATATATGAATTTGTTGGTTGGATCTTGGATAACCTTGTCCTTGGATAGCCTACAACTTTTAGCTATGAACAAGAATGACGAAGCAAAATTAAGAGTTTTGTCTTAAAATTAGTATTGGATTGGTCATGTGTATGCCTTGATGTTTCAATTAGGGCTACCATGGTTGAATCCTAGTCATTGAAACTAAATGTTGATCACGAACGCATGTGCTTTGGATGTTAATACAGGTGGTGTCACGATGTTGGTCGGGAGCATGGGGCCAACAAACCTCTTCTAAGAACAGTTTTTCAGGTACTGATACTGTGTAAATCCTTCTATGTGTATGCATGTTTATTATTATTTGGATAAGTAAATTTTATTTATACAAAAAGCAGAATTCTGCTGCAGTCCTTCTACAACCAATTGCGGTCGACCAACTATCATTATCTACACAATCTGTTGACTATCACTATCTACACTATCATTCAGTATATTAGTATTAACGTTCCACCTTCTATGTCAATGCATGTTTATTAATTGTGCTCCACAATCCTATTACTTTTTTGAATCAGGTTATGATGAGTTTATTCAGTGCTCGGAAAACAACAATGCTATTTGTATTACGTGATAAAACTAAGGTCTGCGTTTCTGCCTTGAATTTAATTTCTACTAAACTGAGTTGAGATCAAACTTCCTGATAAACCTTTGAGATACACTTTTGCTTAATGAATTTGTTTCTTGCTTCTCATTGTGTATGTAGACCCCTCTTCCCCTTTTAGAGCAAACTCTGAAGAAGAATTGTGAAAAGGTATATCCTGCGTATATTGGTCTCCTTGTTTTCAATTCACTCCTTTTCCCTTCCTTTCTCTCCCATTCTATTTGTTCATTTTGGTCATGATTGCTGCAGATATGGGATTCAATTCCTAAACCTGCAAACCATATTGATACTCTCCTGAGTGATCTTTTTAACGTAAGTAGGAGGATATCTATCCCTTTCTCTTTCTGCTGATCTCTTTACATTTTACTACTTCATATTGTTAGAACATTGTTTTTACTTTTGATCTTTGACATGAAGGTGGAGGTCACTGCTTTATCAAGCTATGAAGAAAAGGAGGAGCTATTCAAAGAGGAGGTAGTCTCTCTAGTATATATTTGCCTATAACCTCCTTTGTTTTTCACTTTCAGAGTGGGTTGTTAACTCTTTTCATGTTAAATTATTTAGCACAATATTTGGTCCTTAAATCTTATGTCTTAAGCAGGTTGCTGGATTGAGGAGGCGATTGCTCGAATCTATTTCTAGATCAGGACTTGTGGGTGATAGGCAAGGTGTTGTTCCTGCATCTGAATTTTCTTTTAGTGCACAGAAGATATGGAAAAGTATAAAAGAGAACAAGGATCTGGATCTTCCTGCTCACAAGGTTTTCTTTTGATCATTACATTCCTATTCGATAATATTTATAATTTATTGGTTCCTCATAAGTGTAAATGTTCCTTCATCATGTTTATCAGGTAATGGTTGCAACAGTTCGTTGTGAACAGATTGCCAATCAGAAACTCCATCAGTTTTTGTCTAATAAGGTACATATACTCTTCCATGTATCTTTCTTTTAGGAGTTACTCTGGCTGATTGAAATACTCTTCATTAGCTACTGATCAAGTAAATTTTGTATAGGATTGGTTAGCATTGCAAATGGCAATTCAATCCAGGCCGGTATCCGGTTTTGGAAACAAGCTGAGCTCTATCTTAGAAACCTATTTTTCAGAGTAAGTATTTTCCTATGTCATCCATTCTATTTCTCCTTTTGCTCTCACTTCGCCTTTTCTACAGTTGAATTGTTACAAATGGAGCACTGGTTATGCTGAAGTGTGCAAATTTAATAAATAAAAGTAGAGTGGCTTTTTCCTTTTATGCGTTTTACCCTTATATTTCTCATATTGAAATTTCTTCTGCCATAGATATGACAAGGAGGCATTCTACTTTGATGAAAATGTCAGAAATGAAAAACGAGAACAACTGAAGTCAAAAGCTTTTAACGTAAGCTACATAGAACAACTGTCATCTAAACCCATTTTTTATATTATAGACATCTTGCTTCCCTCTGATTGAGACACTCCTAAAATGTGCAGATTCTGCGTCCTCTTTACCTTAAGTTGTTGGGACATTTACACTCGAAGGCACTGGAAAATTTTAAGTCTAGACTGGAACATAAGCTGAGCAAAGAAGTAGGATTTGCAACTTCTGCCAAGTCCTGTATCAATTCTGTAATGCTCGAGTTTGACCAAGCATGTGCAGGTAATGTATATAATATCTTGTAAGTTTCTGTCTTGCATTTGTGCCATATTGTAAGTAACCGACCCTAAGTCAAGAATTAAACTTAGATATCGAGAGTTGAACCATAGAGACGTGGAGTACTGAGTTTTGAACAATTATGTTTTAGTTCAAATGCATGTAAAAATCATGAACGAATCTTTGATTTGAGTCACTATTCTCAACAGAAATCAAATGGTTTTTTATGATATTTAATTTTAAATGGTATAATTATTATTATTATTTTTATACTACAGTCAGGGGTATCCCACAATTTTCTTGGGCCTAATCCCTTCCTCGAGTTTAAAATAACTAGTACTGTTTGCTTGCAAATCTTCTATGCATGTACATTGTTTAGAATAACAGCCTTTGTTTTATTTTCAACTTGTGCATCTGCTTAAGTTAGCAGTTTATTTTTCTCTCCTCTTTCAGATGCCTCCATCAGACAGGTTAATTGGGATACTTCTGAAGTTCGGAAAAAACTGTCCCAAGATATTGATTCGTACAAATCATCGGTTTTTGAAGAAATTTTGTCAAAAGTGAAAGTTAGATATCAGGTGATTTTCTTGATCGCTATTCCTTATAACCAAGCAACATATATGTATTTCATCAAAAAAAAAAATAATAATAATATTGACATGTTGCTGATACTCAGGAAGCACTTGATAAAGCACTATCTAAACCACTAGATTCCCTGTTTGAACTTCCTAATGGAGAAACCTGGGCTTCAATAAGAAAGCTTCTTTCAAGCGAAATTGATATTGCACAATCCGGACTGTTAGCCGACATTTCTGGTTTAGAGTTAGAAGTAGAGAAACGCAACAAAATGATACAAGATTTGAGGGACTATGCCAGAAATATGGTGGAAAGAAAAGCAAGAGAAGAAGCTAGAAAAGTTCTCCACTCAATGACGGTTAGGTAGGGAACTAATGTTTAAATTCATTGTCATAATACATTAGATTTTTATAATTTTCATATTCATTACTACAATTCATTATATTGCTTGTTTTTAATCCTTGAGAGCTTATATATGTTAGGTTCTCAACCATCTTGAATAATGCAAAGAAAAAGGACTCAAAAAAAATTATTGGGGATGGCTACACTGAGGTAATTTTCTTAGCTATTTGATGGTAGTGGAACTTTAATAATTCTATTTCCTACGATTAGTAATTTGAAATGTCTTCCAATATTGTTCTGTTGCAGTCTCTTAGGCTTTTGTCTATAATGGCTGCCATCCAATTAGATGAGAAAGAGGATAAAATTGAGAAACTGCTGTTTTCGTCCCTTATGAATGGCAAAGAGAGTTCAAACACTCTTGCCTCCAGCACATGGCTAGAGGTAATTGGTTTGGATGGTTACTATCTTGATACAATATATTAAGGCATAATGATAAAAGCAAGCCCTCGAATTATAGTAAAGTTCTTGATACTGGAGTCTCTATTCTTTTATTCGTGTCATTTGACCCTTAACTTATTATTTGGAGTCAAATGAATCGAATTCAGATAAATTGTTTGATATGTGATGTTAACATTTTTTTTTTATTTAAATTAGGTTTATTTGACACCACACAATCAGTGAAGGTTTTAGTTGACACAAACACAAAAAAAAATGAAAATTTACCGTAGTTTGAGAGCTTATTGTATCATTATGCCTACATAGACAATTTGGCAATTCAAAATTTTCTCATGTTAAATCAAATGTACTGTTAGGTATCTCCAAAGGATACGCTGATTACACCAGCGCAATGCAATTCGATATGGGAACAATTCCAAGCTGATATCTTGCCTCAAACTCAAGCTTTTGCTGAATTGCAGGTACGTTATATTGATTAATTGAGAGGAACGATTTAGGCCTTAATTTCTCTTACCAATTTTTTTTTTTTTTTTGTCCTTTAGGCGATGAAAAAGGACCAGTCTATAAGAATTGCACAAATTGCTACAGTCGCTGGAATTTCCATTTTAAAGATTTTAACTGGAACATGCCCTCAAAATGGATGAAGACATTTAATTTTGTTCGGATTGATTTAAATTTGTTTTATTTTTTTACTTAGTTTGCACATTTCCATTTAAGCTTTTCTGTGCATTTTAAATGAATTTATTTAATTGGTTTCCTTAAAACTTTGTTGCAGAATTAATTGTAGTTAAATTATTTGTATGAGTTAAAGATGCAATTTAATTCAATTTTGGATCAATTTAAATTTAAGTAATTTGGACTTGAAAGTCCAAACTTAACAATAAAGTCAAAGTTCATTTTGTTAATTAAATTTTACCCTCTACCCCTTAACATCAAATTGATCACAGACCTAAGACCCCAAAAATTCAGCAAGCACATCATCTCAAATGCAGCAGTTTGCTGCTGCAATTCTACTAAAACATTCAATTCCTATGTCCTATCTAATTGGTGATTCTACAAGAACCTAAAAATTCACAGAAGGGTGAATCCACAGCAAAAAACAGTAAAAGCTTCTCTCGGTCTAACAACTGAACTACTCAAAAAACACTATAACCCAACACCATCTCTACCCATTCGACACCCTTCAGCACCCCACTAGCTCCTATCATCATCACCCAAGCCACCATCACAGCCTCAGAACCCCTGCCAGTCGAACCAACATCACCACAACTCAACCTACTATCAACCCTTAAGCCACCATCACCTTCAAACACTACCACCACCAATAGGCTCGAACCTCTCTTAAAAAAATCTCAGACAGCAAAAACAATTCATAAGCAAAACCTACGAAGGAAAAAAAAAACCCCTTGAGTCATTTAGCCCTTTCACCAGTACAATATCATCCTCAGCTTAGCAACAACAACCCGATAACAACCTCTCAATCAACTTCAACCATTGCCACCATCTTACAAAAACAGGATCGCCACTCTCAGCCTCTTCCTAGCCCACACACCACCAAAGCTTTACCTAAAACCCCAGGCCATCATAAAACACCATCAGACGGATTGGTTCAGACACCTCCCTTTCAGCCTAGCTGAATAAACTCACCATTCCCACCAGAACCGACCAGGTGATTCATATATTTGTATAATGTAAAATACTGAAATTTCTATATTCATATTGTGTTTTACACAAAAACTAGCGACTGATCAATTAAATTTTGTATAGGATTGGTTAGCATTGGAAAGGGTAACTTAATCCAGGCCGGTATCTGATTTTGGAAGCAAGCTGAGCTCTATCTTAGAAACCTATTTTTAAGAGTAAGTATTTTCCTATGTCATCCATTCTGTTTCTCCTTTTGCTCTCACTTTGCCTTTCTTACATTTGAATTGTTACAAATCTAATAAATAAAAGTAGTTATGCTGAAGTGTGCAAATTTAATAAATAAAAGTAGAGTGGCTTGTTCTTTTTACCCTTATATTTCTCATATTGAATTTTCTTCTACCATAGATATGACAAGGAGGCATTCTACTTTGATGAATGTGTCAGAAATGAAAAAAACAGAACAACTGGAGTTAAAATATTTGAACATAAGGACTACATAGAACAACTGTCATCTAAACCCATTTTTTATATTATAGACATCTTCCTTTCCTCTGATTAAGGCACTCCTAAAATGTGCAGATTCTGCGTCCTGCTTGCCTTAAGTTGTTGGGACATTTACACTCGGAGGCACTGGAAAATTTTAAGTCTAGACTGGAACATAAGCTTGTGAAAGGAGTAGGATTTGCAGCTTCTGCTAAGTCCTTTATCAATTTTGTAATTCTCAAGTTTGATCAACCATGTGCAGGTAATGTAAATAATATCTTGTAAATAATCTGTTAAGGGTATTTTTAGGTCCAAAAGGTAAAATTGATATTTTCTCCATTAGAAAAAGTCAGGAGACAGTTAGGGGCATTTTAACTTTTTGACCGAGCTAACATATCAAGCGATCTTGAATTCACGGGTCACATTAACTCAACCATCTCATTAGTCTATAGGCTAGACTCCTTTGATGCTGATTTTTCACGGCCTGAGAATATTAAACGTCCAACTCAGCTCATGCCTACCAGGTCATCTAGACCTCGAGTAACCTACACTGCCTAAAATCTCTTATCTTGTATGTATAAATAACACTATCCAGGTACTATTTTCTTATTTTGATTTCTCTATTTTTCTATTATCTCCTTTCCATTCCTCATCTTTATTGATATCTGGCTTGAGCGTAGGAGTACAAACACTAAGACCACTCTTAGCTTTTGTTCTTAGTTGCTCTCTTTCTCTTTCTGGTAATTTCAGGGTTTTACTCCTCGAAGGCAGCTAGACACCAAACATAACTGATCCTAAGTTAAGAATTAAACTTAAATATCGAGAGTTGAATCAAAGAAACGTGGAGTACTGAGATCTGAACAATTATACTTTAGTTCAAATGCATGTAAAAAGTCACGACCGAATCTCTTATTAAATCTTTTAAGATTTGAGTGAATATTAGATTTGAGTGAATATTCTCAACAGAATAACTAGTACTGTTTGAGTGAATAACAGGTTTTAGTGCATATGCAGTGTTTTGAATAACAGCCTTTGTATTCTTTTAAGCTTGTGCATCTGCTTTCTCCTTTTTTAAATGCTACCATCAGACAGGCTAATTGGGATACTTCTGAAGCCCGGGAAAAACTTTCCCATGATATTGATTCATGCAAACTATTGATTTGTGAAGAAATTTCGTCAAAATGGAAGTTAGATATGAGGTGATTTTCTTGATAGCCATTCCTTATACCATGCAACATATATGTATTTCATAAAAAAAATCATAATAAATATTGACATGTTGTTGATACTCAGGAAGCACTTAATTTAGCACTATCTAAACCACTGAATTCCCTGTTTGAAATTCTTAATGGAGAAACTTGGGCTTCAATAAGAAAGCTTCTTTCAAGCGAAATTGAGATTGCGATATCAGTAGTGTTAGCCGGTATTTCTGGTTTAGAGTTAGAAGTAGAGAAAAGCAACAAAATGATACAAGATTTGAAGGACTATGCCAGAAATGTGGTGGAGAGAAAAGCACGAGAAGAAGCTGGAAAAATTCTCTACTCAATGACAGTCAGGTAAGGAACTAATGTTCGAATTCATTGTTATAATTCAATAGATTTTTAATCATTGAGCATATGTATGATAGATTCCCATCCATCTTGAATGACGCAACTGTGAAGAAAAAGAACGCACAAAAAATTATTAAGGATGGCCACACTGAGGTAATTTGCTTAGTTATATGATGGCTAGTGGAACTTTAATAATTATATCTCTTACTATTAGTAATCTGAAATGTCTTAAAATATTGTTAATTCCTGTCTCTTAGGCTTTTGTCTGTAACGGCTGCCATGCGATTAGATGAGAAATAGGATAAATTTGAGAAAATGCTGTTTTCCTCCCTTCTGAATGGAAAAGTGCGTTCAAAAACTCTTGCCTCAAACACATGGCCAAAGGCAGTAGGTTTGGATGGTTACTTTCTTGATACAATATATGTAAGGCATAATGATAAAAATAAGCCTTCGAACTATAATAAAATTATCGATACTTAAGTCTATGCTAGCTCTTTTATTTATATCAATTGACTCTCACTTATTATTTGGTGTCAAATGAACCGAGTTAGGATAAAAATATTTGGTGCCAACATTTTTATTTATTTAAATTAGGTTCATTTGACACAACGTAATCAATTAAAGTTTCAATCACTATAGAAAAATGACATATTAGCGACAATTTTGTAGTAGCCTTTGACTTACAAACGCTGCTAGCTTCCATGTTTTTATAAAACTTCAGGCGTTTATTATTCAAACGCCACTAAATATTTAAATAGCGGCGGTATTATTTATAAACGCCACCCAAAACTTGATATTACAGGCGTTTCTCTACTAAAATGCCTTGAATATTTTTTATTAAAAATTTTAGTGAATAGTTAAGGTGTATTTTTGACAGACAACGTTTTTAATAATCGCGTTATAAAAAATTGTATGAGATTAATGAAGGCGTGTTCTACAAGAAACGCCTTTAATATTTGGACAAAAAATTTTCGTAGGCTTATCGAATTTATTTTGTTCAAAGATACCTTCAATATTAAGCTTACCAAATTATTTAGATCGTACAGATATTTACCATAAGGTTGTAGGTTTGATCCATCATTTAACCTTTTTTTGGGTTTTTGCACAGATTATTTGTAATTGATTATTCTAGACGTTTTTTTGGCAAAAACGCCTTCACTAGTTGCTTTAAAAAAATTTTCATAGAATATTGAAGGTGTTTTTCGTGGAGAGACACCCCTTAATAATCCATAAGAAAAATATGGAGTCGATTCTTGAAGGTATTTTTGGCCGAATTCGCCTTCTATAATCCAATCAGTAAATTTTTTTTTGTGATTTTTAAAGGCAGTTTTGTAAAAAATGCCTTCAATCCATAGACAAGTTGGATGGGATGCTTAAAGGCGTTTTTTGCTCAAAACGTCTTTAATATTCTCAACAATAAATTTTAATGGTAAGATTATTAAAGGTGGTTATATCTAAAAACGCCTTCATAAACATTTTGTTAGGATTATTGAAGGCGTTACCCGTATGAAAACGCCCTTCATAATCCATTCGATTAATTTTTAGTTGGTATCATTGAAGGTTTTTTTTGCCCAAAATGCCTTTAATATTCCACACAATAATTTTCTGGGGGATTATTGAAGGTGATTTTGGTAAAAAACGCCTTCAATATTTTCTGTTAGGGGTGATTGAAAGCATTTTCTTGCTAAAAATGCCTTCATTAATCCCATCAAAAAAAATATATTTGATACTATATATGTGAAGTCAGTTATAGGTTTATGCTTACAAAAACGTTTGCTGTCAGTTATATATTTATGCCCAAAAAACATTTGGTTTATATATTTGATACTATGAAGTACATTTTGGAATTTACATAATGAACATTGTTGTATTTTAATAAATTGACCACACATCTGAAATTAAAATTGATAACGCTGCCATATAAATATACTTTTTTGAAATAATCGTACTAATAATTTATTAATTACACATAGTGTATTCATATTAAGTATAACAATAATATTAAACCAATACCCCCAATGTACAAACTTAAAGTTTCCATTCAACATGGCATGTTAAAAACATTATAACATTTTGTTCCATATATATTTACATTCAACCAACAATGTCTAACCTGAAAGTTTATCAACATTGATAAATGACAATACATAATCACACCATTCTTTAGGGATTTTATCCAGCTCCTCTTCCGTGAAGCTTTCTTTACCCTCCCACTAAAAAAAATATCAAAAGTAAATGTTAAGAAATGAGAACATAATGTACCATTTTATTTTTTTGAATATATAACGGGTTTATGAAATTGATACTAACTTTGAATGGTGTGATCATAAAATCATGTAACACTATCTCACGCATAAAACGAAGGATATAATATCCACATTCAATATTATCAGGTTAACGAGGTACCTGAAAATTAAATTGAGTGGGTTTAGAAAATATTTATTTACACAAACTCATTATTAAAAGAATATATTTCATATTTATCGGTAATGACACCCATTTCGGTTTCTTTATCTTATTATCAAATGCAAATATTACCCTAAATTGAAAAGAAAAAAATTAGTGGGAACATAAATAAAATTACTTATGAAGAAACAGAACATATATAATATAATAAAGTGTAATACCTCTTTATAAAAGTTTGAATATCTGGGTTAGGCATCGTCATTGGATTAACTGAATTAAGAAGGTATGGCATTAAGGATTTGGTGTCAATCACAATAAGCACCCAATGACGATTGTAAAATAATAACAATGATATACGCATAATATGCATTAGATCATATTTGGGTAAGGTTGGAGTAATTAAGGTTGGAATATAGCTTATTGGGCATTTTACGGGAGCAAATAATAATCAGTCGATCTTTTCATGCATAGGATCACATGATTAGCATGATACACGACTGTGTCACTCTGCTCACTAATGAAGTTAGGGTTAATGAATCTAAATCTGTTCGTCAACTGTCTCCCTTTCAGCTCTTTATATAGGAAGCTACATGATAACAATCAATACTACTGGTTAGTATTACACCCTAATACTAACTTATTACAAATTGAATGTGCATATTTGTATTTATAAGCTAACATCATATAAGCAACAATTTCAGCAGCTGATAATTCGTCTATTTCATAAAATTCTTTAACCTTATCCACACCAATGAAAGAAAATGATTGTTTATCAAATAACTCTTCTTCAGACTCAATGGATATGAAATTTTCGTTGGAGAAATGCTCCAACGAATATTTTGTTAACTCATCCATGGAAGCCTGGGCAAAGGTCATACTGTAAGTCTGAACATTCGGCTACAATATTTAATGAACTATAAGTATTAAAACTAAATCAATCAATATAATAAACAAATTAATATTTAAATTATAAACAATATCATACTTCTTGGGTGGCAACGGATGATGGGATCGCTTCTTTACTTGTAACAAAAGCTTCTCATATGGGGCTGATGTTATTAGGTCGGGCTACTGGCATAACCTGCTGCATTGTTGCCAACATAGACTCCAAAAGCAACAAATCTTTGCTATTGGTCATTGAGGCATTGCTCCTAGTCATTAATTTGTTGCTGTTGTTGCTCAATTATTGCTTCATATTGTGCATTTCTCATTCGTGGGATTTTTGGTTGTTTACTATAAAACATTGATGGCAAAACAAATTTACCAACCCCACGAACTCGACCAAGCCTTTCTTTAGCGCCTAATGCTAAAGACAAAAGATCTTCGCCATACTGGGTTACCAGTTCACCAGATTTGACTTTGACAGCATAATTATCTTGAAAGATAATAATAAGTTGGGCTGCTAGAACAAATCTATACAAGCTAGTAAACACCCATGCATACAACCACAATGCCAATCATACATTATATAAAAAAAACAGTTATACATATAATCTTTTTTGCCATTTCTTCGGTTGTTTCATCTGCGAATGATTCATCCTTCCATAGATGTCTTTATTTTTTAGAAACTTTTGTGTTTAAGCTCACTGATTCCTATTAAATTACTGTAATAAAAAAATTAAAATGAATGTTCATAAATATTCATTAATGAGAATAAAACAAGTGTGCGAATAGATACAAGTTCATACTTCACATTTACATATCCTTTTCTTACTGTCCGATGGTGATATTGTTGTTTGGCCCGAATGTCCCGATGTTGTTCTTTGATTTTCTACAAAATTAAAAAATTACGTCAATCACATATGAAGATCAAAGGCTATATTGCATAAAGACTAATGAACTTGGACTATTTTGGTAATGGGTTTGCGTACTGAGAAATCTTTTGAAAGTCGATATTGAACAAAATTTATCCAATCTTCAATACTTATAACATCTGCATATGTCGCAGGTGGAATAGCTAATACATCACCTTCACCAGCCAGCAGTAAAATATATTGAGTTGTCAATCTGCTTTTAAAGTCTTTCAATGCTTTTCTAGCAGATTGCAACACAATCTTTTTACACTCAATTGGGACGTCAAACCATTCCTAAATAAGTTAACACAATTAGTATCAACACATTGAATTTCAATTAAATGATCATTTAACAAATTTTACGAAATAGTTGAATAAACATACTACAACCGACTATCATATCTCATCCTTTAGATCATCAGGAACTCATCACCAATCGGTGTACGTAATTGAAATCCTTTAATGGATGATGGCTCCAATATGAGTAGCCATCTTGACAGCTCTTTCCGACACAAGCTGCCTACTTTGATTAAAGTCAGCATGAATTTTTGTGTCAGTCACTTTGATTTATTTATTTGGGGCCTTTCCTTTTCTTTTTTGGCCTACACTTCTGTCTTCTACATGTTTATTAGAAGGAGAATGATGTTGTTCGGAGTCCATAATACCTACAATATTGATCATAATTATACGAATTACACAATATAACCCTCTAAATTGATCATTGTACGTAATTTAATACAACCAATATCATACTACGTATAAAAATAGCATTTAGCACACCATTCAGCAATGTGCTCATACACACCCTTCAACAAACCACTCATAAACACCATTCAGCATACGATTCAGCCCTTTAATTTTATTCAAACCCATTCAACAAAACAATATCAGACAACAAGTTTCAGCAAACCATTCAACATGAAATATGATTCAGACCCCCAATATCATACAATACCATTCGGTAATACAATATAAGTCAACAAGGTTAAGCAAACCAGAATATTTAATGCATACTACATAGAAACAACATACTTGCAATAAGAATAGAATCTTAGACGACTATGCTAACGGTGATGTTAATGAAAATATATAAACACTTATGTCAATATTAAGGAATCGAAAAAATAAAAAATCTCTATTGAATATTGTAAATAATACAGTAACTAAAAAAAGGACTTATCGGTTAAAACAGATGTTCGCAGCGATGATTTGTTGAAGGTCGGTGGCAACGAAAGGGATAAAGAAACCAATGGTCTACTAGAAATGTGTTTAAGGGTTTGGTTTGTTTAGTTGAATAACATAGCTTTTAATCATTCTGTGTACCAGCTGTTTGTAAATTCTTATGTTCAAGGCAGGGAAATTAATATAAAATTAATTATTAAAAGCATTTCTATGGAACAACACCTTCAATAATCACCTAAAAATTTTATTAAAGATTATTGAAGGTATTTTTTACAAAAAAAACGTCTTTAATTATAAGCCTTTAAAATTGTTCAGCCAACTTATTAAAGGCATTTTTCATAAAAAAAAATGTCCTTTCTAATTCTTAAAAATTATAAAAGGCATTTTCAATAGAAAATTACCTTTAATAATTATGGATTTCCAAAGTTTATAATAAATTATTAAAGATATTGTTATCTGTAACTACCTTCACTAATTATCTACAAACTATGATAAGAGTTATTAAAGGTATCTTTCTTGGATATACGCTTTCAATAACCGCATTAAAATTTATGTAGCAGTATATAAAAGGCATTTTACAATAAAAAATGCCTTTAATAATTCTCAAAATTTTTAGTGAAAAAATTTTGAAGGCGTTTATTATTAACAAACGCCTTCAGTAATGGATTACTAAGTTTAAAGATATATTGAAGGTATTTTTTTGAATAAACACCTTCCATAACCATCATGGTATATTGAAGGCATTTCATAATAAAAGATACCTTTAATAATCTGAAAATTTTTTTTAAGAAAATTATTGAAGGCGTTGTTATCTACAATCGCCTTCACTAATTATCTACAAACTCTGATAGAAATTATTAAAGGCATATTTCTTGGATATACGCCTTCAATAACCGTGTTAAAATTTATGTGACGGTATATAGAAGGTAATTTACAGTAGAAGACGCCTTTAATGATTCCCAAAATATTTAGTGAAAAAATTTTGAAGGCATTTGTTATTAACAAACGCCTTCAGTAATAGATTACTAAGTTTAAAAGTATATTAAAGGTGTTTTTTCGAATAAACGCCTTCCATAACTATCGTGGTATATTGAAAGTGTTTCATAATAAAAAAACACCTTTAATAATCCAAAAAATTTTTTTTAAGAAAATTATTAAAGGCGTTGTTATCTATAACCGCCTTCACTAATTATCTACAAATTGTGATAGAAATTATTAAAGACATCTTTCTTGGATATACGCATTTAATAACCATGTTAAAATTTGTGTGGTGGTATATAAAAAGTATTTTACAATAGAAGACACCTTTAATAATTCCTAAAATTTTTAGTGGAAAAATTTTGAAAGCGTCTGTTATTAACAAACACCTTCAGTAATGGATTACTAAGTTTAAATGTATATTGAAAGCATTTTTTCGAATAAAAATCTTCACAACTATCGTGATATATTAAAGGCGTTTCATAATAAAAGACGCATTTAATAATCCAAAAAAATTTTTTTAAGAAAATTATTGAAGGCGTTGTTATCTGTAACCGCCTTCACTAATTATCTACAAACTATTATAAAAATTATTAAAGGCATCTTTCTTGGATATACTCTTTCAATAACTGTATTAAAATTTATGTGAGGGTATATAAAAGGTATTTTACAGTAGAAGATGCCTTTAATGATTCTCAAAATGTTTAGTGGGAAAATTTTAAAGCGTCTATTATTAACAAATACCTTCAGTAATGGATTACTAAGTTTAAAGGTATATTGAAGGCACTTTTTCAAATAAATACCTTTCATAACCATCATGGTATATTGAAGGCGTTTCATAATAAAATATACCTCTAATAATTCAAAAAAAATTTTAAAAAAAATTATTGAAGGCATTGTTATCTACAACTGCCTTCACTAATTATCTACAAACTATGATAGAAATTATTAAAGACGTCTTTCTTGGATATACGCCTTCAATAATTGTGTTAAAATTTGTGTGGCGGTATATAAAAGGTATTTTACAGTAGAAGACGCCTTTAATAATTCATAAAATTTTTAGTGAAAAAATTTTGAAGGCATCTGTTATTAACAAAACGCCTTCAGTAATGAATTACTAAGTTTAAAGGTATATTAAAGGTGCTTTTTCGAATAAACACCTTCCATAACCATTGTGGTATATTGAAAGAGTTTCATAATAAAAGACACCTTTAATAATTCGAAAAAAATTTTTAAAAAAAATTATTGAAGGCGTTGTTATCTGCAACCGCTTTCACTAATTATCTGTAAACTGTGATAGGAATTATTAAAGGTGTCTTTCTTCGATATACGCCTTTAATAACCATGTTAAAATTTATATGGCTGTATATAGAAGGTATTTTACAATAGAAGATGCCTTTAATAATTCTCAAAATTTTTAGTGAGAAAATTTTAAAAGCGTCTGTTATTAACAAATGCCTTCAGTAATGGATTACTAAGTTTAAAGGTATATTGAAGGTGCTTTTTCGAATAAACGTCTTCCATAACCATCATGGTATATTGAAGGCATTTCATAATAAAAGATGCCTTTAATAATCCAAAAAATTTTTTTTAAGAAAATTATTGAAGGCGTTGTTATCTGCAACCGCCTTCACTAATTATCTACAAATTGTGATAAGAATTATTAAAGGCATCTTTCTTGGATATACGCCTTCAATAATCATGTTAAAATTTGTGTGACGATATGTTCAAGGCGTCTATAATATATTTTAAAAATATTTATGAGGGAATTATTGTTGGCATTTTTTTTTAGTATACGTCTTCTATAATCCTATCCAATAAAAATCTTTCCAAGCTTAGCGCATCCAATCACCAATTCCAAGCTTCATCTTCATTATTATACTATTTCTCTTTCCAAATCAAGTACAATTTACTTTCCCTTTCCTTCTTTTTTTAGTATTCGATCATTGTCTTTTAGAACCCTAATTCAACTATTCATTACTTATTGACTTTAGCTTTTACTTCTTTCGACTATTCATTCACCTTTTGCAATTCGTAATTTTCTTTTTGGTGTAAAAATTTTTCTCCAAAACTCACCTTATTTCACCTTATGTCAACCCTAACTACAAATACTCTTGAGTACTGTCTCCGTTAGCAGCAAAGTTTTAATAATCATAATATCTGGTAGCTGATAAATTACTTCACAACAAGGAGTTCTCGTTTTGTGTAAGTACATAAAAATTTATCATAGTTTGAGAGCTTATTGTATCATTATGACCAATGACTTGAAGAGTGAAAAATCAATATTATTTTTAGGATTGTAAAATACATATATACAAATACATAAATGGGTTTAAGGCCTATGAGATATATTCAAAAATTAGGTCCAATTTTATAAGTCAACTAAACATAATATATATTTTAACAACCACACTCAATCTGAATATGTTTTGAAATAAAACATATGGAGTTTGAAAATGATTGAAAATTAAGTAACAAAAACATAAACTTGAAAGAGATTTTGTAAAAAGATCTGCTACTTGTGAATAAAAAAAATGTGGTAGCAAGATGGTTCTTTTTTATATCTCTTGCCTAATAAAATGATAATCTATTTTAATATGTTTAATCCATTCATGACAAATATCATTATGAGCAATTTGAATTGCACTCTCATCATCACAAAAGAGTGGAATAGAAGTAGGTGTGTCAACACCTAAATCTATAAATAACCGAAACACTCACTTAATATTTGTTGTAGTGTCAAATAAAGCTTCATACTCTGCTTCAACATTTAAATGCGCCACAACCGTTTGCTTTTTACTTTTTCAAGAGATCAAGGAATCACCCAGAAAAATACCATAATCAATTGTAGAACATCAATCTTTTGTCTTTGATTTCTAATTTGTTTCAATTTTTATCAGAACTAGTTTTTTTTTATTATTATTATCTTATTATGTTGTCAACTTTCATGTTTAAGTCCCACCGTATGAATCAATCTAATTTTATGTTGGTTTTTTTAGTTAATTTTTTTATTGATTTATTTTATTTATTTTCATTGAAATTTTTAAACTTTATAACTGAGATTAGTTTGGTGATCCTATCTTTTCGGGTAACTAGAAAAAAAATTAAAAATAATTTTTAAAAAAATCAAACATATGTTAGTATCTTTATATGTACGTTAGTACCTTAATTTGACTTGTAAAATTAAAAAATTTTACTCAAAAGTATATAAAAACGAACTTTATAGAAAATGTATCAGACACATAAACATATAGTCTCCGTAATCTTGAGGAAAGGAAAGTTGATTAAAAAGAAAAAATTTTGTGAACATGAGAGCTCTGGTAAATATATATATATATATATATATATATATATATAGGAATTATTAGCATTAGTTAACCATTTTCGGGAGGGCATAGGATGAGAAAACAGATAACGTGGCAGCACAAAAAAATGCGATAAGAAGCAAGCTAGCAGATGCGTAGGCTTTGTCAAAATAGTCGTCAAGGTCAAGCTTTGCCGCATCAGCCAATGCCTTAAGATCTTTAGTTGCACCAAACCCAGCTGCAGAACCAGTTGCTACCATATATGATATAGCCTGCCCAAAGATTTGAAGTTAATGTATTAAAACATCTCTATTTTCTGCTCCATTTTTCAACGTCTCCAACTTATGAAGAACCAAAGAAGATCAGAAACTTTAGTTCCCGTTTGGTAACATGGCTTACTGCAGTAAGGGTCATTCCCACAGCAGTGGAGCCACCTTTTGGACCAAAAGGCGCTAAACCCTTCTCACCACACCAGGCCACGGTACCGAACGAGGCCTTAAGTCTCAAAGTTAAAGCCTCACAACAGTATTGCAAGTAACAATATAATCCAATTCTAAAATGGGAATATGAAGTAATGCCCAGAAATTAATTTCCAAACACTTAATTTATGAATGAAGCGAAATTTATGTGACGGCAAATGTTACCTCCCAATTCCTATAGTATAACGAATCAAAATCCATTGAAGTACAAAAAAAAATGGAGGTAGGAAAAAAAACCCCACTTGTTGGAAGTAAATTAAGACAAAATATTAATATTTTAATAATCAGATCGGAAGTTGAATATATTAGATGTCCTATTCCTGGTTCAATAGGTTTCACGAGAAATATTGATTAAAGAAAAAAATGGCCTCCATCTAAGCTAAATATAGATATTAATTAGTGAAGACTATAGGATGATTAAGACTAATTTTAATTTAATCTCCATGACAAATAAAAGAAACAAGATGGAATGTGAAATGTAACCATGGACAAAAACCAAATGTTTGAAGACTATAGTTGATTTGTACCTTGTCCCCATAGAAATCAAAAACAAAGGCACCATCTCCTGCTATCAATCGATTTCCGGTGGCAATATGGTATAAAGAGAAAGCAGTTTGCAAGAGTGAGTAAACAAGTCCAATGATAATTGAAGCAAGCACGTATCTGAAATGGATAGGAATTCGATTAATTACAAAGTTAAATAATTTTCAATATATAATAATAAAAAATTTATTTCATCTCAGATCACTCTGTATATAACACAATTATTATTTCAAGTAAAATAAATAAATTAATATAACATTAAATCAAATTTACATAAATTATAATGATTTACCGATAAGTATAAATATCATCGAAATGAACTGTCGAGTCTGGAAAAAGGTCGACTGATATGGTTGCGGTGTCGGTGACTAGTACAACCAGTGATGCTAAGAGAAGAGTAAACATGACAATCTTCAAAAGAAGAGTAATTACTCGGGAAATTGTTGAAGAAGGTGGAGGTGCCATCTTTTTCTTGGTGTTCCAATATTTTTCCCGTATTATTTTGGTGCAATTTGCTCTCTCAATTTATATAACCAAGGTAGAGTATATACCCAAGGGGTGGAGACAGCTGTGATATTCGACAAGGATAAGGCCTCCTTTATTTGGAAAATACCGTCTTTCAAAGTTCTAATGAACCTGAGACAATAAGGTTAATTTTCCAATATTTATTGGGGTTGTCAATTTGAGGCATTGTCATTGTCTTATTTTAGCTTTGTAGGACTATATTTTATTTAGATAAAAACAAAGCCTTGAAAACAAATTAAAAAGCATTTAATTTTGTCATCTGCAATGGTTTTTGAGAAATGTAAAGACGAAGAAATGATGATGATAGGATTGTTTAGCTTTTTCAGAAAGTAGGAGTAGAAATTATTTTATACTATAAAAAAAAATTAAAATAAAACTTTTTGCAAAATAATTAAGTTTATTACTAAATGTCACATCAATACCTACATATAAAAGTTGTTGCAAGTCAAAAACATTTAAAAAATTAAACTCTAATATTATGCCATGTGTCCCATGATTGGGATTTATCAGCCAATAGAAATTTTAATTGATAATTTAAGCATAATTGTGTAATTAACTTATTATTTAAAGGTTAAAATTGGAATATAATGAAAGAAGACCTCCACTAAATTTATCAAATTACCCTTAAGGGATTTAATTGATCTTAAAGATATTTTGGGCAAATGAAACTAATTAATTTGAGAAAGAAAAAAATAAAATAAAATTCCTAATACCTATATACTAAATTTATCCCCAACCATATAATGAAAGATATTTAAAAAATTAAAATCTAATTTTATGCCATGTGTCCTTTAATTATGATTGATTGGTTAATTGAAATATTAGTTGATAATTTAAGGACAATTGGATTTGATTATTTCTATAAAAAAAAATTAAAGTTGTCTCTTGTATTCCAATTTAAAGCCAAATCAACTTTCCCATTAGACATGATATGATGGTTAATTTTTGAAAGAACGGTGATAATGAGGATAAAAATGTCATTACCTGCTTATCTCTTTTCTTGTTTCTAATAATGGTAGTATAAGAAATTTATTCAATGTCAATTAGTCCTGCTCTAGGTATTACCTTTCAAATCTCTCATAAGACCAAATCTTAACTTGCAAAATAACTTTGAATCAATATAATTTTGGTGCTCAATTTTTTTTTTATTTGGAAAACGAGGGTTCTGATATTAGTTTTGAAAAGGAAAGATTACATATCAATAATTAAATCAAATATTTCAAGTCTTTTGGTATTCAAAATTTATGTATACATAAAGTTAAAATAAAGTAATTAATTATGCCTTAATTCAAATGCATGTAAAAATCATGACAGAATCTCTTACTAAATTTTTTAGGATTTAAGTCAATATTTTCAATAGAATAACTAGTACTGTTTGATTGCAAATCTTCCATGCACATGCATTTGTTTGAATAACAGCCTTTGTTTTCTTTTCACCTTAAAGCAACAAAATGATACAAGATTTGAAGGACTATGCCAGAAATGTGGTGGAGAGAAAAGCAAGAGAAGAAGCTGGAAAGGTTCTTCACTCAATGACACAGTCAGGTAGGGAACTAATGTGCTAATTCATTGTTATAATTCAATAGATTTTTAATCATTGAGCATATGTATGATAGGTTCTCAACCATCTTGCATGATGCAACTGTGAAGAAAAAGAACGCACAGAATATTATTAGGGATGGCCACACTAAGGTAATTTGCTTAGTTAGTAGAACTTTAATAATATATCTTTTACTATTAGTAATCTGAAAAGTCTTAAAATATTGTTGTATTGCAGTCTCTTGGGCTTTTGTCTGTAATGGCTGCCATGCGATTAGATGACAAACCGGATAAAATTGAGAAAACGCTCTTTTCCTCCCTTCTAAATGGAAAAGTGCGTTCAAAAACCCTCAAACACATGGCTAGAGGTAGTAAGTTTGGACGGTTACTTTCTTGATACAGTATATGCAACGCATAATGATAAAAATAAGCACTCAAACTATAGTAACAATAGTAGTACGATTAAGTAATCACAATTCAAGAGTTGAGAGATGGGGGAGAACTTTAGAGAAAAAAAGAGTGCAAGAAAGTGGACAGGAAATGGTAGGATGTGGCACTTCAATCGTTATTGCAGTGGATCTTCTGACATTGAGAGATGGAGAAGCAAATTGGTCATGGTGTTCGTTGATAACATCAACCCGAAAGGCAGAGAAGGAGATTTGTGGGACCTGATCATGAAACATGGTAGAATTCTGGATTTTTATATTCCTCTAAAATGGAAAAAGCCAAGAAGGAGTAACTTTGGCTTCTTCTAATTCAAAGACCTAAAAGAAGCATTATAAGTTATTAGGGCTTTAGACGGTTACTACTGTGATGACTGGATATTAAACGTTGGTTTAGCCAAGTACAATAGAAAGTTCTGCTACAGGATACCACCAGCAAACGAGGAAAGCTAGCAATAAAGGTAAATATCCCTTAAGAAAGCACCAAGGCCTTAACAGACTATCTTATGCTAAGATTGTAAAAAAAGGAGTAGCAGATATCGAAGTGGAAGAGCCAAAGGGCGAGGCACGAAAGGTTGTTGTATCATTGGACTACTTACATGAAAAAGGTAATACACGGAAGAACCAGATTGTTCTGGAAGACCAAGAATTAGAGTAGGAATGGCTGGATAAATGTGCTATAGCAAAGGTCAAGAATCCTCAATCCATCCACATGCTTTAACGACATATTTTTAGTCAAGGCATTTCTCACTTTTCAGTTACAATGATGGGGGGAAGTTTGGTGCTATTAACGTTTGAATCTAAAGAAGAAATGATCAATATGCTGCAAGAAGGGAAAACATGGCTTAGCAAATGGTTCTTTTGGACAGTGCCATGAACTACTGATCTCATTGTCAACAATAAGTTTGTGTGGTTAAAGTTAGAAAATATCCCCCTTCATGCTTGGTCTCATGGTTTCTTCAAAAAAATTGGTGATCTTTAGGGAAGTTTTATATCAGTTGATGATAGTATAATGTTCAAAAAGCGTTTGGATGTAGCAAGAGTTCTATCTCTTATGAACAAAGACGTTTCACCATCCAATTCAATACAAGTTGAGTTTAAAGGAATCCAATGCAATATCCGATATTCTATCGAAGAAAGGCCTGACTTTTTATGGAATTCCAATGTGAAGAATACTACAAAGGAAAAATTTATCCCATGTCCAATGAAAGTTCTCCCAATGAGGTTAACTCAAGTATTAATGGAGAATACAGAGAGGAAGAGAAATAGTTCACATGCATGTGGGAATATAAAAGTAAAACAAAAACCAGTATTCCCTCGAAAATGAATATAACAGCTAGCACAACAATATGTAGGCCGTCCTTTTCAAATTTGTGACATTCTCAAGGCGACATTGATGATGTGGGTTGTATGTTAACAGATAATCTGGAGTTGCACTCAATAGAAAATAGGTTTATTCAAGTGGAGGAGTTTGAGGTTTTTCAATCAGGGAAATGTGGTAAGCCTATGGAATAAAGGGTGGAAGAGCAAATTAGCCTAAATTCACAAGATTGTGAAGATAAGTAGTTCAACAAGGAAAGACCCATTAATGATTGGGAAGAGAATTTTAGGCTCAATATGGCCCTATGCTCTGAAAAAATGTTTATGGCTGAAGGTAGTGTAGTAAACAAAAAGGCTGCAATAACCAGTATGGCCCCTACTGAGGAAAGAAAAAAGTTAAATGAAGACCTAACCAAGAAAACAAAAAATGCTGGGAGAATTAGGAAATCGATGCTGGTGCTTGATTTTGATATTAACAAGAAGGTTCCAGTAAATAAGAGAAAAATAGCTAGGAAAAAAGGTAAAAAAGAGAAGCTTCAGTCACAAAATAAAGCTGACCTTCTAAAGTTACAAATGTTAGAGGAAGCCTTCATTTCAAATAAGGACATCAAGAGTAGAAACAGAATCCTATGAATAGAGGTCAAGAAGACATTGACAGTTGGTAAGCTCTTTAGATTAACTGGAGACATGGACGATGAGGATTTAATTGAAAAGCTTATAGCTATGGAGAAGGACGAGGATGCAAAGGTAGGTAACCCTTAAAAATTTCACACTTTATCTTCCTATATGGGGTTCTCTTAGTTTCAATTAAGTTAATTTCAATAAATATTAATGGAATTGAAAAATCAAAAAAAAAAAAAAATGAAGGCCTTTGAAAAATTGATTTCTAGGGAAAAACCTTCTTTAGTTTTCATTCAAGAATCGAAATTCCAAGGGGTATCGGACAGAATCATTTAACAACTCTAAAGGGGAAATGACATAAATTTCAAACACAGTGACTCACGTGGCCTTGCAAGGGGCTTAATCAGTATGTGGAGTAAAGCTCAATTTCAACTCATATCTTCTGTGATTCAAGCAAGATACATTTGGTTAAAAGGAACTTTCTTGGAATTCTCTGGAGTCTTTAATCTTATTAATATTTATGCCCCTAATGATGTCAATAAAAGAAAACATTTCTTTGAGAAAGTTGTACAGTTGATAACTACTGATGATGAATTTTGGGGCTTTGCGGGTGATTTCAACTCAGTCTTAAGTGAAGAAGAAAGAGTTAGGGCTTCAGACTACTCCAGATCCAATAATGACTTCAATGCCTTTGTCCAAGATTCAGAGCTTGTTGATCTACCACAAACAGGGAGAAAATACACTTCGTACAGAAGGAATGACTCTCCAGCAATGAGTCAGCTTGATAGATTCCTCCTATCCACAAACTGGTTATCTTCTTTTTCATCAATTAATCAATGGAGCTTAGATGATTTTTTTTTGGACCACATAGCTATTTGCCTAGGCATCAATGTTATGGATTGAGGACCGAAGCCCTTTAAACTCTTCAACCATTGGCTACAAAATGGTGAATTTAACATGCTGATGGATGAAAAATGGAATAATTACAAGGTGCAAAGTTTCGCAGGTTTTAGGTTTCACAAAAAACTGAAGTATTTAAAACAAGACATTTGATCTTGGAAAGGCTATGTAAAAGGTGGCATGATGGAACCCATAGAATTCTTAAATAGTGAGATTAGCAGCCTAGAGAAAAAAAAATGAGACCGATTCTTTCAATGTTAAAGTCAGTACTATGATCAATGAGAAGATGGAGGAACTATGAAGCACCCAAGCTATAAAAGAAAAAACATGGAGATAAAAGGCAAGACTGAAATGGCTACAGAAAGGGGATAAAAACACAAAGTTCTTCCATTGTATTGCAAGTAATAGATGGAGGAATAACTTTATTGGCAACCTATCTTTCAATGGCAGACAACTAAATAACCCTAAGGAAATCAGAAATGCAGTGAAAAAGCATTTCTCAGAGCACTTCAGAAAAGATCAAAGCCGATCTCTTGTATTCTCAAATGCATTTCTGAATGTGCTCACCCCTAGTCAAGCCTTTTAATTAGAAGTCCCCTTTTCAGAAAAGGAAGTGCTGGATGCAATTATGTCTTATGATGGTGATAAAACTCCAAGTCCAGATGGCTTTAATATGAATTTTATGAAAAGAAAGTGGAGTCTCTTCAAGTTGAAAATGATGGAGTTTTTCCAAAAGTTCTTCAACACGAGAAAGCTCACAAAAAGGATCAACAGCTCTTTTATAACTTTGGTAGCAAAGAAACACTTTGCAAAATCTCTAAACGACTTTCGACTAATATCATTAATGAGAGCATCTACAAAATTTTGACAAAAACTTTAGCAAATAGATTGAAACAAGTAGTGGGTTCTCTCATTAGCCAGACTCAATCCGCCTTTGTGGAAGGCCGCCAAATTATAGATAGCATCCTTATTGCAAATGAGGTTATTGATAACCTCAAAAAATCAGTGAATAGAGGTCTAGTGCTCAAGTTAGATTTTGAGAAAGCTTTTGATAAGGTCAACTGAAATTTTCTCCTGCACATCATGAGTCTCGTGGGCTTTAAAAATAAATGGATTGGATGGATTAGAGGTTGTATTTCTTTGACTTCAATATCAGTATTAATAAACGGATCCCTGACAAATCTTATTGAGATGCAGAAAAGTCTTAGATAAGGCAATCCCCTATCTCCATTCTTGTTTATAATGGTTACAAAAGCATTGAGTTTTTTACTCAATAGGGCTGTTGACTTGGAACTCATCAGAGGAATAAGAGTCGAGAATGGTGGTCCGTTGAAAATTGATTCAAAATTGAGTTCACACCTGGGCTCAAAGTCCTAGGTTTTAAGATATAGTTGGTAGTAGATAATGGTTTTTAGGATTAGTGGGTAGTAGTTGTTGGTAGTAGTTATTAAACGTTATTGAGTAATTCTTAATATTCAACTACTTTCCCCACTTACCCATTATCTGTTAACTGTTTGAGTTTTTTTTTTCTGTTAGTAAGCCTATAAAAAGGCTGATTGAGTTTAATAAAAATGCAGAGTAATTTATTTACAATTACCCAAAATTTGTTATTTTTTGTGTGTTGTGTTTAATTTTAGGAAAACATATCTCCTTCCCCAACAAATCTTTGGTATCAAAGCCTTAAGATCCTTACCCATTTTTTGTATCCGCTGAATTATCAACGATGGCAGTAAGTAGCAATTCAAATGTAGCCCAACCTCTCATTCTTGTGTTCGATGGAAAACATTATGACTTTTAGAGCATTAAGATGAAAACACTCTTCAAATCTTAAGATTTTTGGGATTTTATAGAAACTAGATATGACGAGAATAATAACGATGAAGGATGATTGAAAGACAATAAGAAGAAGGATTCCAAAGTCCTATTTATCATTCAGCAGGTAGTTCATCAAACACTTTTCTCCAAGATTGTAGCACCCAACACTTCAAAGGAAGTTTGGGAAACCTTGCAGAAAAAGTTTCAGAGCTCTTCAAAAGTTATTGTTGTGAAACTCTAAACTCTTTGGCATGAGTTTGAAACTTTGATGATGATGAGTAAGGAAATGGTGCAAGATTTTCTTTCTAGAGTAATTTCTATTATTACTCAATTGAGATCTTATGATGATAAGATTACTTATGAGATTGTTATTTTCAAAGTTTTACGAAGCTTAACTCCAAAATTTGATCATATAGTTACTACAATAAAAGAGTCTAAAGATTTATCTATTTTTTTCTTTTGATGAACTAATGGGTTCTTTGCAAGCTCATGAGGCAAGGCTAAACAGATCACAAGAGAAGACTGATGAAAAATTATTTCAAGTGAAAGGGGAAAAAACTAGAAAGGAAGTGTCCATTGACAAAAGGGGTGACAGAGGAGGCTTTCATGGAAGAAGATGTGGCAGAGGTAGAGGAAGAAGTCGTTCTGATGGACAAGAGAGGCAATCGATGGTGAGTAAAAAGAGAACAGAAGTACTGTTCAGTGTTACAATTACAAGAAATTTGGGCATGTAAAAGCAAATGGCTAGAACTAAGTGCGCTATATGGAGGAAAAAAGTAAAGAAAGTAAGTTATTCATGACTTATTTACTTGCTAATGAAGTTCCAAATGATGTTTGGTTTGTGAATAGTGGGTGCTCGAACCATATAACCCCCAATAGATCACTGTTTAAGAATCTTGATGAGTCACAAAAGTTACAAGTCAGACTTGGGAATAACAAGCAGATGCAAGTTGAAGAAAAAAGTACCGTTACAGTAAAAACAAGCAATGGTAAAATAAAATTACTTTTTGATGTCTTCTTTGTTCCTAATTTGGCCCATAGTTTGTTGAGTGTTGGACAACTAATGACTGATGGATGTGTAATTGTGTTTGAAAATGGAGTATGTGTGATTAAAGATAAATTTGGGCAACCTATGGTGAATGTGCATATGACAAAAAATAAAATATTTTCACTTAAATTTTCTAACGTGGAAAAGTAAGCTCTTATTGTTAGCAGGAAGGTTGAATCAAAATTATGGCATCTACGATATGAACATCTCAATATCAAAGGCTTGCAGTTACTAAGTAAAAAAGGTATGATTCTTGGATTGTCTAAAATTGGATCTCTTGATTTATGTGAAGGGTGTATTTATGAAAAACAAGCAAGAAAGTCATTTCCAAGTGGACAAAAGCCTCTGAATGCCTTGAATTGATACATGTCGATTTATGTGGGCTTATGAGAACTACATCACTTGGTGGGAGTAAGTATTTTTTGCTGATGATTGTAGTCAAATGAGTTGGGTTTATTTTCTAACCAATAAGTCAGAGACTTTTGAGAGTTTCAAAAATTTAAAATTTTTGTGGAGAAGCAAAGTAGAGCTTTCATAAAAACTCTTCGCACTGATCGAGGAAAGGAATTTTTATCTAATGACTTTAACCTTTTTTGTGAGAAAAATGACATTCACAGGGAATTGACTGCGCCTTATACTCCAAAGCAAAATGGTGTAGCTGAAAGAAAAAATCGTACTGTTGTGGAAATGGCTAGAAACTTGTTGCAAGCAAGAGGACTACCAATCATTTTTGGGCTGAAGCTATGGCAACTACTGTTTACTTGTTGAATCTTTCTCCTACAAAAACAGTCTTCAATCAGACACCTTATGAAGCTTGAAGAGGTATAAAGCCGACGGTAAGCCACTTAAGGATTTTTGGTTGTGTTGCTTATGTTTTAGTTAATTCTCAAGCTCATCACAAGCTTGAGAAAAAATCTAAAAAATGTATTTTTGTGGGATATTACACTCAATCCAAAGCATATCGTCTATATAATCCTCTTAGTGACAAGGTGATTATTAGTAGAAATGTGATCTTTGATAAAAATACAAGTTGGGAGTGGAATGACAAAAATAAGACTACTCAAGTTATGAATCCAAGTGAAATTGAAAATTCAAGTGAAAATGAAGCAAATGAATATGTCAAATCAACTCTCACAAACTCTTCGGTTAGTTTTTATTCATCGACTTTCTTATCTCACTCTTCACCTCCAACCTCATAACACAACAATTTACCTTCTTTGAAAGAATTATTAGATAAAACACCTCAAAAAAAGTTTAGATCCTTGAAAGAGATTTATGAAACTTGTCAATTTGCTCTCATTATTTCAGATCTGACAACTTTTAAAGAAGTAACAAACCAAGAAGAATGACAGAATACAATGCAAAAAGAGATGATGGCAATCCAGAAGAATGAAATATGGGAAATGATAGATTTACCGAAAGACAAGAATGCAATTGGCCTCAAGTGGGTGTTCAAAACTAAATACCACGTTGATGGAACCATACAAAAGCACAAAGCTCGATTGGTGGTGAAAGAATACTCGTAGCAACAAGATATTGATTTCGAAGAAACTTTTTCTTTGATTGCTCGATTTCAAATAGTGATAATTATTTTAGCTTTGGCCGCACAATTTTATTGGGCTATTTATCAATTTGATGTCAAGTCTGCTTTTTTAAATTGAGACTTAAAAAAAAAAGCGTATGTTAGTCAACCTCAAGGGTTAGTGATCAAAGGTAAAGAACAAAGATGTATAAGCTAAAAAAAGTACTTTTACAAGTTGAAATAAGCACCACGGGCATGGTATAGTAAGATTGATAGCTATTTTTATCACAATGACTTTACAAGAAGTGAGAATGAGCCTACTCTTTATGTGAAGAAGAAAGAAAAAGATGATCATATAATTATTTACCTTTATGTTGATGATATTATTTATATGGGCTCATGTGATTCTCTTGTTGCTGAATTTAAAGCTAACATGATGAAGGAATTTGAAATGTCAGACATGGGTCTGTTGCATTATTTTTTGGAGCTTGAGGTAAAGCAAGGCGATGATGGAATTTTCATTTCACAAAAAAAATATGCAATGGATCTACTTAAAAGATTTAATTTGCTCAATTGTAATCCAACTACCACACTCTTGAACATGAATGAGAAGTTACAACTTGAAGATGGTTCAAAAAAGATTGATGCAAAGACTTTTAGAAGCTTAGTAGGAGGTTTGATTTATCTAACCCATACTAGACCAGATATTGCTTTTTCTATTGGTATAATATCCAGGTTTATGCAAAGTCTCACAAAACATCATCTTGGAGAGACAAAAAGAGTCTTACATTATATTGCTGGAACTAGTGATTTTGGGATTTGGTATTGACAAATTACAAACTTTAAGTTACATGGATTCACATATAATGATTGAGCAAGTTCATTGGACGATAGAATGAGTACTTCAACAAGTGTTTTCACTCTTGGATCAGGTGCCATCACATGGAGTTCAAAGAAACAAGCTACAACAGCTTTATCATCTTCAGAAGTTGAGTATGTAGTAGTAACTTGTCAAGCAATTTGGATTAGAAGACTTCTTGTAGATCTTTGTCAGGTTCAAGATGGAAACAACAAGTCAGCAATTGCTATGACAAAGAATCCAGCATTTCATGAGAAAACAAAACACATTGACATTCGCTTTCATTTTATTCATGACTTAGTTACAGATGGTGTAATCAAAATGGAGCATTGTGGAATGGACGAAAAGCTAGCAAATCTTTTCACCAAAGCACTTTCAAGAGAGAAATTTTTTTACTTCAAATTACGTCTTGGAGTTTGTGATTTTGAATTAAAGAGGAGTGTTGAAAAATGATTCAAAATTGAGTTCACGTCTGGGCTCAAAGTCCTAAGTTTTAGGATATAATTAGTAGTAGACGATGGTTTTTAGGATTAGTAGGTAGTAGTTGTTAGTAGTAGTTATTAAACGTGATTGAGTGATTCTTAATATTCAACCACTTTCTCCACTTACCCATTATCTATTAATTGTTTAAGTTTTTTTCTCTGTTAATAAGCCTATAAAAAGGCTGATTGAGTTTAATAGAAATGCAAAGTAATTTATTTACAATTACCCAAAATTTGTTATTTCTTATGTGTTGTGATTTAATTTTAGGAAAGCCTACCTTTTTCCCCAACATGGTCTACAAATATCTCATCTCTAATTTGTAAATGACACTATTATTTTTTGTCAGCCAAATTTTGAGCTTCTTTTTACAATCAAAAAGGTCTTTCGGTGTTTCTAGTAAGCAACGGGCCTAAAAGTTAATTTCTTAAAAAGTGCGTTGATCTGAGTTAACATAGACTCACAGACTCTATCGGAATAGGCTGGTAAAATTCATTGTAAAATAGATCATCTACCCATGAAGTACCTGAGGCTCCTTTTAGGCTCTAATCCAAGGTTAATATCTACATGGCAACCTATCATTGAATCATTCAAAAATAGGCTAAACATATGGAAGAGTAAGGTGCTATCTTTGGGTGGTAGAATTGCTTTGATCGGGTCAGTTATAGCTAATCTCCCCATATATTATATGTCACTTTTTAAAGCTTCAAGAGGGCTACTATTAGAATTGGAAAAAATGGAGAGACAATTTTTGTGAAGAGACAAGGAAAATAAAAGGAATATGAGGTTGGTGGACTAGAACTAAATATGTAAAAGTAAATATTTTGAAGGACTAGGTATCTCTAAAATGCTACATTGTAACCAAGCAATGTTGTTGCAATGGTTTACGAGGTTTGGGATTGAGCAAAAAGCATTATGAAGGGCTGTAATTTTTAACAAATATAACCTCTCTGCTAAGGATTTGTGGCCTGCTTCCTACCCATCTCACTCACTTTCTCAGATATGGAGTGATATTTAAAACACATGGGATGGGGGTGCTTCTCTAACATTATAAAATCTAGTTTTTCTTTCTGTGCAGGTGATGGTGCTAATATTCATTTTTGGAGTGATATATTGATTCAAGGTCTATCATTAAAGTTGGCTTTCAGATGAATATACCTTTTCACCATTAATAAAGATGGTTTCGTGAAAGACTATGGTGAATGGGATGGGCAAATTTAGAGATGATGAATTTTACTTCGAAGGAATCTTTTTGATTGGGAACTTGAAACCTAAAGGTAGTTTACAACTCTTTTAAATTTTATGTCACTCTATAACGAAGCTCAAGACTATCTCATATGGATGCATACTGCCAATGGCGTTTATCGACCATAGAAAAATATATTTGGAAAGGTTATGCCCCTCTTAAAGTTGAAGTCTTTTGTTGAAAAGCTCTAAAAGGTGGCATTCTTATGATTAAGGTATTGCATAAGCGAGGCTATCTGATGAACATGGAAAATAAATGTACTTTTTTGGTGAAGCTGAATTCATTGACCACTTTTTCCTCTTTTGTAATTTGGCTTGGAATATTTGGTGCAAGTGTTGCAATCAATGAGGCATCTCATGGGCTATTCTTCATTCATTCAATAGTCTTTTTTATTTGTGGACTTACCTCTTTATTAAAAATCAACATCAAATTATTTGGGATTTATTATTCTATGCTATTGTTTGTGTTACGCCTGAAGCAATAATCATAATAATACAAAAGCAATAGACAACAATCAATAATCAAAAACGTAAAAAAAATAAAGCACACCAAGATTTACATGGAAAACCCTCCAGTGTAGAGGGAAAAAATCACGGATCACCAAAAAAATCTTTACTATCAAATAATAGGTATATAAAGTTTTTCTCTAGCTAAAACTAAAGCTAATCAACAACTAGAGAAACAATTAGAAAAATCTCACTAAATAAGTGACTCAACAAATACACCCTGGATTTGTTCCTAGAGAGCTTCAAACCCGATCTTCATCGTTCAGAATGTAAAACTCTGAATCATAAATCTCTTGACAAGGTTCCAACTCAATCGGACCACAGATCAACTTCCGTTCAACAAACTCTCTCTTCTCTTTTTTCTCTCTACTTTTTTTGGCTTTTCTTCTTTCTCTACTTGGTTTTTGACACACACATAAAATAACCCCACCTCTTTTTTATTAAGTAGATAGGGCTCTGTGTAAAATGAAAGATCAATGCCATGGCCTTTACTTGGTCCAAAACCACTTACATGAGGCTGGACCTTATTTTCCTAACAATCTCTCCTTCTAGTCTCATTAGAAGGAGATTCATCACCATAGCAGTTTCATTTGGAACTTACCTTGGCCAAGGAACTCATTCCGGCCAAGTTACTGCAAAGTTCAAGCTTTTTTCTGGGAAGTATCTTAGTTAACATATCTACTACATTTTTATCAGTATAAACTTTTTTCAACAGCATCTGATGTTCTTCAATTAACCAATTATATCTAACATCAATGTGCTTTGTTCTAGCATGGTACATGGTATTCTTACTTAAATTTAAAGCACTCTGACTATCACAAAATATCACATACTCTTTCTGATTCAACCTCAATTCAAGAAGAAAATGTTTCATCCAAAGTATTTCTTTACATGCTTCAGTTGCTGCAATATACTCAACTTTTGTAGTTGACAAATCAACACACTTTTGTAACTTAGATTGCCAAGATACAGCTCTTTCTGTAAAAGTGAACAAATACCCTGAAGTAGATTTCCTACCATCAAGATCACCTGCCATGTCAGTATCAGTAAACCCTTCTAGAACTGGTTGTGAAACTTCATAAGTCAAGCATATTTTTGAGGTACCCCTCAAATATCTAAAAATCTATTTCACTGCTTTTCAGTAAACTTTCCCTGGATTAGAAAGAAATATGCTCACTACACCAACTGTATGAGCAATGTCAGGCCTTGTACAAACCATAAGATACATTAAAAAATCGACTGCAGAAGAATAAGAAATACTAGACATAGCTAGTTGCTCTTCCTTAGACACTGGACAAGATTCTTTATTTAGATGAAAATAGTTGGTAAGTGAACTACTAACTGATTTAGCATGTTGCATGTTGAATCTACCAAGCACTTATTCATTATACTTTTCATGTGACAACCATAGCTTTTCAGCTATCCTATCTCGAATAATGTTCATACTAACAATCTACTTTGCTGGACTTAAATCCTTCATATCAAAAAACTTAGACAATTATTTTTTCAACCTGCAAACCATACTAGCATCTTATCTTACAATCAACATATCATCAACATATAATAATAGGATAATGAAGTTACCATTTAAGAATTGTTTAACATACACATAAGAATTCACTGCTATTTTTTAATAGCTATGACTCACCATAAAAGAATCAAACTTCTTGTACCACTATCACGAAGCTTGTTTCAAGCCATACAAGCTTTTTTTCAATTTGTAAACTAAGTGCTATTTCCCTTTCCCTTCAAAACCCTCAGGCTGATTCATATAAATGTCCTCCTGTAAATCACCATGTAAAAATATAATTTTAACATCAAGTTGCTCAAGCTCAAGATTCAAACTAGCTGTTAATCTCAGTACCACTCGAATAGAACTCATCTTTACAACTGGAGCAAAGATCTCATCAAAATCGATGCCTGGTTTTTGAAAAAAAAACCTTTTACTACCAATTAAGCTTTGTACCTCACTAGTTTGTCACCATCTTTTTTTAACTTGAACACCCATTTATTCTTTAATGGCCTCTTCCATGTTGGAAGTTTAACAAGATCATAAGTACCATTCTTTCGTAATAACTCCATCTCTTCTTTCATTACTTTTAATCAGTGCTCTCTATCCGGAGTAACCTGTACATCTTGAAAGCTTTCTGACTCTCCTTCACTGATAACTAAAATAAAATCTAAACTTGGATACCTGGTAGATGACTTACGCTTTCTAGTAGATCTCCTAGGCTGAGACTCTACATCACTTGATACCAAAGGTAGCTCCCCCTGTTAAACACTCTCAAGTAGAGAAGATTGCTCCCCTTACTCAAAACTAATTGCATCTGGCTCATCACCAACTGTGGCTGGCTCATTCATATCTTTAAGTTCTGTTTCTTGCTTATTTTCACCATCTGTGGCTCTTTCCTGTGGAATCCCTATCGATGTTGAAACATCACATTCAACAGTAACCTGTGTAGTTTTCTCATTTTTTTCAAGGTCTGTTATGATTTCTTTTTCATGAAAAATCACATCTCTGTTTCTGACTATTTTTCTCTTTACTGGATCTCATACCCTATAGCCAAATTCTTCATCATCATATCTTACAAATACACACTGTGTAGCTTTACTGTCAAGCTTTGATCTCTGCTCTTTCGACATATGCATGAATGTTTTACACCCAAAAACTTTCAAGTGAGAGTATGAAGTATCTTTCCCTGTCCACACTCTTTCTGGAATGTCAAAGACCAAAGAAACTTATGGTGACCTGTTAAGTAAATAACAAGTTATGTTGACTGCTTCAACCCAGAATGACTTTGGTAATTTTGCCATCCTCAATATACATCTGACTTTTTCCACAATGGTGCGATTCATTCTTTCAGCTATACCATTATGATGCGGTGTTCCAGGTTCTGTCATCTCATGCTTGATCCCATGCTTTGAGCAATACTCTTCAAAGCCTTTAAATGTGTATTCCTCACTATTATCAGTTCGAATACACTTCAAGGGTAACCTTATCATCTTTTTAATCATGGCATGAAATTTTTGAAAATACTGCAGTACCTGACTTTTATATTTCAACATATACACCCAAGTCTTACGTGAAGCATCATCAATAAAAGTAACAAAATATCTGCTCCTATCTAATGACTCAACCTCAATTGAACCACATACGTTAGAATAAATTAATTCCAATTTATTTTTTTTTCTCTGAGAACTTTTACGAAAAGAAACTCTATGATGCTTACCAAACAAACAATAATCACATGAATCGAAAGACATACCTTTAGTCAAGGGAATGAGAGATTGCCTTGCCAAAACCTGTAACCCTTTTTCACTCATGTGTGCTAGCCTCCTGTGCCAAAAGTTTGCTGAAACATCATTTTCAACGGTATTTACCTGATTACCATTCAATTGCATCCATATCTTATACATTATGCAACATAGTTTTCCCCTTGCAACTATCATAGATCCTTTGAGAAGCTTCCACTGTCCATTCTTTTGTTGGCTTTCATATCTTTCCTTATCAAAGACATTAATAGCAAGCAAGTTCATTCTCATATCTGAAATGTGTCTGACATCCCTCAAAGTCAACATGCAGTATGTATTAGTTTGTACAACAATATCACCAATCCCAATAATCTGTGATATACTCTTGTTTTCTATCTTGATATAACCAAAGTCTCATGCTTTGTAAGTTATAAACAACTCTCTCTTAGGAACACAATGATATGCCACTCTTGTGTCAACTATCCACTCAATGCCGGGATCACTAACATGATTACAATCACCATGTGTACAAATCAAAGTAATTGAATCACTATCTGAATTCACTGCTATAACATTACCATCATCTGAACTATTACTTTTCTCATCTTTTCGCTCTTGCTTCAAGATTTTACAATTTCGTTTTATATGACCTGCCTTACCACAATAGAAATACTTCACTTTACCTCTAGACTTGGATCTATGTTTAGACTTACTACGGCCTTTTGAGTTCTGACCTCTGTCGATGTTTTTACCTCTATTCTCTATGACTAAAGCTTGATTCCTAGGGTCTACATCTTTTTACCTTACTTTTTCATTAAGCATATTGTCCTTTACCATCTCCAATGTCACCTTATAATCAGGAGCTGAATTAAGAATAGTCACAACTAGAGTATTCCAGCTGTCTGACAATGAACCCAAAAGAAATAACGCTTTCATTTCATCATCTATTTTAAGCTCCATAGTAGTCATCCGATTAAATATATCTTGAAATCACTCAAGTGTTCTGTAATAGATCGTCCATCCTTGTACTGTAAAGTTACAAGCTTTTTAACAAGCATAACTTTATTCATACTTATTTTTCTCTCATACAATGCTGCCAATTTTTCTCAAACAATGTGAGCATCTGACTCCTGCACTACATGATGGAACACACTGATATCAACCTATTTTTTTATTGTAGCCAGTATCTTTCTACCTAGCTTCTTTCAACTTTCATCTTTCATCTTTCATATCTGCTGGTTTAACCGAATCACCCAATACTGGCTCATATAAATCTTTACAGTATAGATGATCATCCATCATAGGCTTCCAAATTGAATAATTCGATGCTGTCAATTTTATCATAGAACCTATATCACCATCTATGATCTCAAACAGAATTTACTTCTATCCTGGGTTGTTCTGTATCGATGTCTCAAAATAATCCTCGCTCTGATACCACTTGTTGCGCCTGAAGCAATAATCACAACAATACAAAAGTAATAGACAACAATCAATAATCAAAAACGCAGGAAAAATAAAGTACACCAAGATTTACATGAAAAACCCTCCAGTATAGAGAGAAAAAATCACGGACCACCAAAAAAACCTTCACTATCAAATAATAGGTATACAAAGTTCTTCTCTAGCTAAAACTAGAGCTAATCAACAACTAGAGAAACAATTGAAAAATCATACCAAATAAGTGACTCAACAAATACACCATGGATTTATTCCTAGAGAGCTTCAAACCCGATCTTCACCGTTCAAAATGTAGAACTCTGAATCATAAACCTCCTGACAAGGTTCCAACTTAATCGGACCACGGATCGACTTCCGTTCAACAAACTCTCCCTTCTCCTTTTTCTCTCTACTTTTTCTGACTTTTCTTCTTTCTCTACTTGGTTTTCAACACACACATAAAACAACCCCACCTCTTTTTTTATTAAGTAGCTAGGGCTCTGTGTAAAATGAAAGATCAAGGTCCATGGCCTTTACTTGGTCCAAAACCATTTACATGAGGTTGGAACCCATTTTCCTAATAGTTTGGTCAATCTGGTTAGCTCAAAATGAAAAAGTCTTCAAGTAAAAAACCAATTTATTTGCCAACATCTTCAGTCTGATTCGTACTAGACTGGCTTGGTGGATGAGTGCTAAATTTCTATATTTAAATTCACTGCCATCAAATTGTGTATCTAGCTTCCAAAATATATCCATTCCCCTCCATAAAAAAGAATGCAAGAAGAACATCGAATGGTCTCCACCCCCTTAAGGAATTTGGAAAATCAATATAAATGGATCAGCTATAGGTAAGCCTAATCTTGCAGGAATTGGACGTGTTATCTTCGATTGGAAGGGAAAAGTATTGCTAATGTTTTTTAAGAATGTTGGAGTTAAGGAATCGAACCTGGCAGAGCTGTTAGTGGTAGTTGAAGCCCTTACTATTGTGGCTAATGCCAATCTGGATCCCTTACCTGATATCATTATCGAAAGTGACGCTAAAGTTGTTACAGCCTGGCTCAACAAATTAAGTGAATACCCTTTGAAGTATAATGATTTGCTAAATAGGCTATACATTCTCTTCGCTAGGGTTAAGAACATCACTTTTGTACATGTTTTTAGAAAAGCTAATTATTTTGTAAACTGTCTTGCTAAGATGGGAGTGCACAAATCTTGCGATTTTGTAATTTGGTTATAATGACCTCTTTTATATGAATAATATCTTTGTTTCAATCTTTTAAAAAAATATAAAAATAAAACTATAGTAACGATACTTGAGCCTATGCTAGCTCTTTTATTTATGTCAATTGACTCTTACTTATTATTTGGTGTCAAATGAACCGAGTTGGGTTAAAAATGTTTGATGTTTGGAGTCAACATTTTTTTTATTTAAATTGGATTTATTTGACATATAATCAGTTATGGTTTCATTTGACACAAATACATAAAAGTGAAAATTTTACCGCAGTTTGAGAGCTTATTGTATCATTATGACCATACACAATTGAGAATTCAAAATTTTCTCAAGTAAAATCAAATGTTTTAGGTTTTTCCAATGGATACGCTGATTGCACCATCACAATGCAATTCGTTATGGGAACAATTTCAAGCAGAGATCTTGCCTACTACTCAAGCTTTGGTTCAATCGTAGGTACATTATATCGACTAATTGAGGAGCAATTTAGACCTTAATTTCTCTTACGATTTTGTCTTCTTTTTTTTTTTAATCTTTAGGGGCTGAAAAAAGGCCACTCTATAAGAATCACCCAAAAAAACACAATAACCAATTGTAGAACATCAATCCTTAATTTGTTTTTGATTTCTAATTTGTTTAAAGTTTATCACAACTAGTTTTATTTTAATTTTTATTATCTTACTAAGTTGCCGACTTTCATGTTTAAGTCCCACCGATCGAGTCAATGTAACTTTATGTTGGTTTTTTTAGTTAATTTTTTATTGATTTATTTTATTGTCATTGAAATTTTTAAACTTCATAACTTAGATTCAGTGATCATATCTTTTTGGGTAACTAGAAAAAAAATTATAAATAATAAAAAATAAAACATATGTAAGTACCTTATTAATATGTTAGTATCTTAATTTGACTTGTGAAATTAAAAAAAATTTATTCAGTATGTAAAAATGAACTTTTTAGAAAAGGTGTCAGATACACAAATATATAGTCTCCATAATCTTGAGGAAAAGAAAGTTGATTAAAAAGAAAAAAAAATTGTGAGCACTGGAGCTCTGGTTAAGATATATATATATATATATATGAATTATTAGCTTTAGTTAACAATTTTTGGGAGGGCATAAGATGAGAAAACAGATAATGTGGCAGCACAAAAAAATGCGAGGAGAAGCAAGCTAGCGGACGCGTAGGCTTTATCAAAATAGTCGTCAAGTTCAAGCTTTGCCTCATCAACCCGTGCCTTGAGATCTTTGGTTGCACCAAACCCAGCTGCAGAGCCAGTGGCTACTATATATGATATAACCTGCCCAAAGATTTGAAGTTAATGTATTAAAATCTCTCTACATTCTGCTCCATGCATGCATGCATGCCTCGAACCTTCAGGCCCCGTTTGGTGATATGGCTTAGTGCGGTAATGGTCATTCCCATGCAGAGGAGCCACGTTTTGGACAAAAATGCACTACACCAGGCCATGGTACCGAACGAGGCCTAGGCCTCAAAGTTAGAGCCTCACAACAGTATTGCAAGTAACTACATAACCCAATTCTCAAAAAGGAATATGAACTAATGCCCAGAAATTAATTTCCAAACACTTAATTTATGAATGAAGTGAAATTTATGTGACGGGACATGTTACCTCCCAATTCCTATAATGTAACGAGTCAAAATCCTCTTAAGTTAAAAAAAAAAAAAAAAAGGGACATAGGAAAAAAAAAACCCATTTGTTGGAAGTAAATTAAGTTAAAATATTAAATTTTAATAATATCAGATTGGAAGTTGAACATATTAGATGTACTATTCCTGGTTCAATCGATTTCACGAGAAAATATTGATTAAAGAAAAGATTTTAATTAGTGAAGATTATAGGACGATTAAGACTAATTTCAATTTAATCACCATGACAATTGAAAGAGAGAAGAAGGAATGTGAAATGTAACTATGGATAGTCTCATAACGGTTTTATGATTGCTAAACGTAAAAAGTTTTAAAATCAAGAAAAATAATGAATCGTCATCAAACTTTTTTATGGTGTGGTTGACCACTCAAAAGTTTATCTTTTTAATAAAATTATAAAAACGGATTCAAAATTTATTAAAAAGATAATTTTTGATCTACGAAAATCAAGTTGTTGGGTTCGATAATCGATGATTTGTGGGAAAGAATTAGCACTCCCATAGCACCTATAAATTGGTACCAATTAATTATGTGCTATTTTCAATGTTGGATGAAATGGTTTTGTTTTGAAATGTAATATTAATTCCTTTTATTCTTAAAAAATAAATTTTACTAAAATTCTTTATTTAGAAATATTGAAGAAATCTTTAAGTTAAAGAATTATCTTAAAATTCCCCAACATCTAGACAAAATTTAAAATAATTTTTTTCGCTTAAGATTTAACACAATATTTCTTAAAATGAAATAACACTTTTTATAGAAAATAATTGTTGGTGACTCTCCAACATCTAGGTAGAGTACCAAAAATTATTTCCTTCAGAATGCTATTTTTATCTTATTTAACAACTTCACGTTTTAAAGTAAGTATTTTTATTTTTACTTTTAAAAAAAATTGTGCAAAAAAGTAAATGATGGAAACATCTAGTAGTGAACAAAAATTAAAGGCATAAATATGCAAAGCAAGTGCAAACAATAGCAAATAGATGTAGGTATGCCAACAAATGTTATGCATGATGGTAAAATGCAATTTAAAAATGGATTCTTAAATATAATGAGACCACCTTGACTCTTCAACATCTAGGCAAAGCTTTATGTGCAACTATTTATTTTTAAGATCCCATTTTATTATTAGACTTTTTATTCATTAGTTATTAATTCATTGTTAAAGCAAATTAAGAACTTATGAGAAAAACTCAATGGAATAAAGTTTCTTAAATACGCTATCGTCTAGGTGGTATCCAAGAACAAATTACTTCACTTTTAGATTTTCACACGTGTCCTTAAAGCTTTAGAATGGTATTGGACCTGGGTATGGGTCATGGTTTTAAAGTTTGGTGACTTGTGAGTGATGGTGCAAGATTGTGTACCAAAATTTGGGGTTTTAGGTTTTAAGGTTTGGGATTTTAAAATTTAAGATTTTTTTTTATTTTAAGGTTTGAGGTTTAGGGTTTTGATTTTAGGGTTTGAGGTTTGGAGTTTCAATTTTAGGGTTTGGAGGTTTTAGGGTTTTGATTTTAGGGTTTAGAGGATTTAGGGTTTTGATTTTAAGGTTTGAAGGATTTAAGGTTTAGTTTTATGGTTTGGAGGATTTAGGGTTTTGATTTTAGGGTTTTGAGGGTTAGGGCTTAGTTTTAGAGTTTGGAGGATTTAGGGTTTTGATTTTAGAGTTTAGAAGGTTTAGGGTTTTGATTTTAAGGTTTGGAAGGTTTAGGGTTTAGTTTTAGGGTTTGAAGGATTTAGGGTTTAGATTTTAAGGTTAGAGAGTTTAGGGTTTTAGTTTAAAAAAAAAAACGTGAATATCTCTAAAAATTTCCAACATCTAGGCGAACTTTCAAAGCAAGTTCAATTTTATGATTTTTAAAAATTAATTAAAATTTTTTCATTTTTTTATGAACATTTATTATTATTATTATTATTATTATTATTATTATTATTATTATAGATTTCTTTATTTTTTATAATTCTTCAATATCTAGGCAAAATTATTTTTAAAAGAATGTTTTTATTCCCTCAAACATCTAGGCAGAAAAAAAAAATTTATTACTTTATTCTTATTATCATTTTTTTAGACTATTATTATTTTTTAAGCATTTTTTAGTTATTATTCTTTTTATTTATTATTTATTATTATAAAATAATAAATATTTATTCTAACATTTTAACATGCATAAATATTAATAATAAAATTTAAAATAACAAAAATAATATATATATAATTCAAAAAAACATTTTACCTGACCGATCCAGTCAACAAGCCAATCTGGTTCGTTCGGTGGTTCAACGATTCAAGCCAATCCGAATTAGTTCACTGGCAATTCATTTTGACCAGTTGAAAGCTGGCTGAAGTGGGTCTTTGGGTTGGGTTATGCAAATCCTAGGTCAGATCCAGGTACAAGCATGGATCCCCCTTGCTTAAAACGGTATCATTTTGGGATTCACTCTTCTATATAAAACCAAATTTTTTTTTTAGTTCATTTGATCCTTTCTGCCCAAAAAAATAATTCAAAGCTACAAGGAGAGCTCCAAGGGTTCTATCAGCCTTCGACCTACAACCTCTATGCCTCTGTGCCTTCACATCCATCGTCGTCTAAAGTCACCGTCGGTGGTCGTCAGTGATCAAAAAATTACAAAAAAGTTTCAAAAGTTATCTTCAATGTGATCTTTTCAAATTCGATCTCTTTTTCTTCGAAAATAGCCTCGTTTAGTGTAGATCAAGGTTTAAAGTTTTTTGTCTCTTTTTTTTTTGTAAAACTAAAACTGACAGCTTTTCTCTTTTTTTTTTTTTTTTTTGCAGGTAACTCTTTGGCGTTGATGGTTCTTCGCTAGATTAGGCGAGGATTGTGTTTGTTTTTTTTTGTAAACTTTTTGTTGTTTTGTTTTTTTTTTTTTTTGTGGCTGATTTTTTTTTTTTTTTGTGTTTTTTTGGTAGGTAGTTGTCTTTGTTGGAGGCTGTTGTAGGAATTTATAAGGGTAATTTTTAGTTTACGATGTGGCTTTAGTGGGATCTATGTTTAGGTTGGAAGGCTTGAGCTGATGCTCGGCTAGATGAAGGTTGGGAGGTCTGATGATGGGTGTGTGGGTTCTTGGTCTCGCACGAGCTAACGTCTTTTTTGGGTGCTGAGTATGAAGGTACCAAGGTCTTTAGTAATGGCTGATTGGGGTTTTTAGGCATCTAAGAGGGTTGTGAGTGCACAGGGCTTAGACAATGTGACTGGTGGGTAGAACGCAGAGGTTAGAGGGCTGAGTTTTCTATGTGTTTGAGAGTAGGGTGTCTGAGCTTAAGAGTTTCTAGTGTGTTCGAGGATCCCTAGAAGGGAAGGGAACTAGGAGCTTTGCGTTTGTAAGTGGTGGCTGTAGGTACGACTAGGGTAGGCTATAGGTGGTGGCTATAGGGATGGCTAGTTGGGTGGCTAGTGAAGGGATTGGATAAGGGGCGACCACAGTGCCATACACCAGCCCACTACGTTCTGTTTTCTTCTTCTTCTTTTTTTTTAATTGTTTATTTTTTATATTTTTTAATATTTAATTAATAAATGATATTTGATAAATAAAAACAACAATAAAAATGAAACAACAATAGTGGGCTCAAGCCTGAAGAAAAAATCGGGCTTTGGCTCACGAACTCAATAAAACTCAAAAACTTAAACCAAGATTCGGATAAAATTGGTATCCACAGACAGAAACAAAATATTTGAAGACTATAGTTGATTTATACCTTGTCCCCATAGAAATCAAAAACAAAGGCACCATCTCCTGCTATCAATCAATTTCCGGTGACAATATGGTATAAAGAGAAAGCAGTTTGCACGAGTGAGTAAACAAGTCCAATGATAATTGAAGCAAGCATGTATCTGAAATGGATAGAAACTCAATTAATTTCAAAGTTAAATAATTTTTAATACATAATAATAATAAATTATTTCATCCACTGTCAATACTCTATACATAACATATATAACACGATAATTATTTTGAGCAAAATAATTAAAAATAAATAAATTAACTTAAAATTGAATAAAATTTACATAAATTATAACAAATATTAAAAGTTACCGATAAGTATAGATATCATCGAAATGAATTTTCAACTCTAAGAAAAGGTCGACTGGCAGAGATGCGGTGTCGGTGGTGAGTACAACCAATGATGCTAAGAGAAGAGCAAACATGACAATCTTCAAAAGAAGAGTAATTACACGAGAAATTGTTGAAGAAGGTGGAGGTGCCATCTTTTTGCTTGGTGTTGCAATATTTTCCCGTATTATTTTGGCGTAATTTGCACTCTCAATTTATATAACCAAGCTAGAGTAGATATCTAAGGGGTGTAGACATGCAGCTGGGATATACGACAAGGATAGGGCCTCCTTTACTTGAAAAATGTCATCTTTCAAAGTTCTAATAAGCATGATAATTAACCTGAGACAATGAGGTTAATTTTCCAATATTTATTGGGCTTGTCAATTTGAGGCATTGTCATTGTCTTATTTTGGCTTTGTAGGGTTATATTTTATTTAGACAAAAATAAAGCCTTAAAAACAAATTCAAAAACATTTAATTTTGTCATCTGCAACGGTTTTTGAGAAATGTAAAAGCTAATTAAGAAATGATGATGATGATGATGATTATAACAACGATTGTTTAGCTTTTTGTAGAAAGAGGAGTATAAATCCTTTTATATTATAAAAAAATTAAAATAAAACTTTTTACAAAATAATTAAGTTTATTACTAAATGTCAAATTCCTAATAATGGTAGTATAAGAAATTTATTCAAAATCAATTAGTTATACTCTCAATATTACCCTTCAAATCTCTCGTAACACCAAAACTTAACTTGCATAATAACTTTGAAGCTATTGGGATTTGCTTTAAATCCTTTAATCCCACATCAAAAGTTAAGTAAAGTTATAAGAGTTAAAAGTTTATCTTATATCCTATATCGGGAGTTTAATAAAAGTATAAAGAGTTTTACTTTTATAAATAAGATGTTTTAGTTTTAGTTTGGTAATCCTAAATAGTTAGACACAAAAAATATAACTAAATGAGTAGATTATTAAAATGATGTAATTGGGTTTTTGGTAGCTAAATGAGTATATTAAAAGGGTGTAATCGGGTTTTGAGTTAAGTTTTGAATAAAAAATTGTTGGTAACTTTTCTCATTCCAAAAGTATTGTAAAGATTTATTTGTTGGTGGATGGGTTTAAGTAAGGCTATTTTGGGTTGGATGAAAATAAATATATTTGTGTGTTTTTATTCTTGTTTTGAACTTATTATTTTGTGTATAGGTACTGTGCGTGCATATTGATTTCTCAACAAATTGTATCAGAACAAGGTTTGAGGTTCGAGACATGATAAAAAGAAATGCATGCCTAAGAGATCGTGAAGTAAGTATTTCAAAATGTTTAAAGAAGATATATCTAATATGCCTATGCCTAAGTTCTAGATTTCTTTATTTGATAAAAAGAGTAATTTTATGTCATGACAAAATACGATTCAAAATCTGTTAGTACAACAAGGGTTGGATCAGGCATTAGAGAGTAGTAAGCTTGAAAAAATGTTTAACAATAATTGGAATAGAATTTAGAAAAAAACTGTTAATACTATTATATTGGCGTTAGCCTTAGAAGTAAAATACAGTGTGTTGACTAAGAGTACTTTGAAGAATTTGTGGGATAAGCTTGAAGGTATTTACATTTCGAAGTCGTTGACTAACAAATTATGTTTGAAAATGAATCTGTATTCTCTAAAGATAGAAGAAGTTATGAGTTTTCATAATCACTGAAATGAGTTTAATATGTTAGTTTCTCAATTGCTGACAATTTTTGTTGATGAGTTAGAAAATGAAAAGAGAGCTTTAATTTGTTGTTAGGTTTGCCAAAATCTTGTAGACCTTTAATTTAGACTTTGTTAGTGGGTAGGTTTACTTTGAAATTGGATAATGTGACTATTCTATTACATGAGAATGAAAGATTTATAGGAACAACGTAACTTATCACCTAGAGGAAGTACACTAGCTATAGAGAGTTCTGTTTGAGGGATGATTCAAAAAAGAGTTGATAGATCAAGAGAGAGATTCAAGTCGAAAAATAGAGATTACAGTGATGTAAAATATTATTATTGTGATAAAAAATGACATATCCAAATACATTGAAAGAAGCTGAGAAGGGATATAACTATTTTTAAAATGGCAAATAATGAGAAAAGATCATATGAAGGAAAGGGTGATACTGTTATTTTTATGTCTGATAATAATGATGTCATTTTCACAACTTATTTGGATAAGTCTTAGACTTCGAAAGGTAATAAAAGTTGGGTTTTAGATTCAGCTACTACTATTCATGTCTGTAATGATAAGAATTGCTTTGTGAAGTTGGATGAGAATGAAAAGTATGAGGATATTATAGTTGCCAATAATGAAAATATGCAAATTCAATGTATTAGGAGTATTCGCCTTAAATCTTACAATGATCTTGTTAGGGCGTTTCGTCATGTAAGGTATGTATCGAGTTGTAGCTACAATTTAATTGCTTTGAGTCAATTAGCTTTTTGAGGTTACACATACTATGATAGTAATGATTGCTTGAAAATGTATAAGAATAGTAATATGATTCTACAAGGGAATAGAGTCAAAAATCATTTATACATGCTTTATGAAGGCTTAGTTATTGGGATTCTTATAACGAAGAAAATTTAAGAAAAAGGATAAACATGTCAACTTTACAGATACTATTGAAGTGTTTGAAGAGTCAAGTCAATGGTAGATTTGTTAGGATTTGACTTAAATCCTTAATCCCACATTGAAAGTTAAGTGAAGTTATAAGAGTTGAGAATTTTTCTTGTATCTTATATCAGGAATTTAGTAAAAGTATAAGGGGTTTCACCCTTATAAATAAGATGCTTTGGTTTTAGTTTAGTAATCCCAGATAGTTAGACACTAAGAGAATAGCTAAATGAGTAGGCTATTAAAAGGATGTAATTGGATTTTAGATAGCTAAGTGAGTAAGCTATTAAAACAAATAAGTTTTAGGCTAAGTTTTGATTAACTAATTTTTAGTAAGTTTTCTCATTCTAAAAGTCTCATAATTGTAAAAATTTATTTATTAATAGATTGGGTTTGGAATAAGACATTTTGAATTAAATCAAAATAAATATATTTGTGTGTTCTTATTATTGTTTTGACCTTATTATTTTATGTGTGGATGTTGTGCATACATATTAATTTCCCAATAAAATCAATAATAATTTTGATGCTCAAAGTTTTTATTTGGAAAACTAGGGATTCCGATATTACTTTTGAAATGAAAAGATTGCATTTTAATCACTAAATCAAATATTTGATTTTTTTTAAAATGTTGTATTTTGGTATTCAAAATTTATGTATACATAAAGTTAAAATAAAGTAATTAATTAATATCATAATAAATATTAAAGTAATTACTTAGAGTTTCAAGAATAAAACAACATTTCTATTACTTAGGGAATAACCTGCCTTACGGGGTAAGTTAAGAAATTAAAAAGATTTATGATTATGGCCGGCCAAGTCCCCATCAATCTTGGGCCCAGGCGAGACCAAGTTTACTATGGTTTGGTTACTGGTAATAGGGCAGTCAAATTCTTGAACCGAAGTTTCTTGTGAAAGGAGGAGATCATCAGATCGGTCCAACTTCAGCCACTATGGTTTGATTATTGGCCATAAGCGTGCCAAGCAGTGCCAAGCCAAGAGAAAATTAAACTAATGTAAGGGAGGAAAGAGTGATGTTTAGGAAGCCGTTGAAAGAGGTGGTGCTGTCATATTAATTTGGAGAAAACTAATAATTTATGATTTTTTTGTAACATTTTATTTTTATTCGTAATTTTTAAAACTTAACTTTTTTTATTTACGAACCTTTTAAAATTATTCCAAGTCAATCAATTCTATTAACTACCATTAAAATCTCATCAAAATATGTAATTTCAATATCGTATAAACGTCTATGTGACATAAATTTTAATCTAAAAGTCAAACTAACTTTTTTTTGTCACATGGAATGAAAATGAATGAATTTGAAATATTTTAAAAGGTTAATAAATTCAAAAATAAATTTTAAATATAGTTAATAAAAATAAAAATAAAAATTATGGATTTCTTGTGTCTGGTACAGTTTATTCGCCATTGCTGCTTAGGCTTAACATTCCACTTACTCTCCATCTGAAGTTTTGATGCAATTAAATTTCTTTGAATTTAGTATTTTTGACCCTGCAGCCCAATTTACCATCTGTTGTCAATCGAGCCCAAATCCTTCTTATAATTTATTTACTTGGATCATGTGATGGGCTCACAACTTACTGGGTTCCTTGACCCAGAAGTTGTGGGAGAATAAACAGGTAGAAATCTCCCAATTTCTTGTTCCACGCTTGGATTGATTAGCATTACGTTTCGAACTTTCTGTGAGCTTGTTGGCAATATTTATGTACACAAAATAAAATCATTAATCAACCGATTATCGAGTATTTGATTCAATGGTAATTGCATGTATTAATTTATTCAAAGAATTGAGTTTGAAATGCCATCCTCTTTCATTAAATACGAAATAAATGATTCTGTTTATGAATTCAAATTTAATTTAATTAATTTAAGTAATTGAGTAATATTTAATAAGTTTAATATTTAAATTTTAAATTTTATAATCTTTTTTTATATTCTTAAAGTACGGTCTCCTTTGTTTGAAAAAAATGAGTTTATTTGTTCCTTTAACTCATTACTAGAACTAAAAATTTTTGAAGCCAATGTACCATTATTCCACTATTGTTGAAAGTGTCATGAACTCTTAACCGACAAGTAAAAGGAAGTAGAGAGAAGAAAATTTATTGAGCTTATAAGTTATGCCATCTCAAATTTTGATTATCAAATTAGATCAATCTCTTGGGATTGATTACTAGGACAAAAATAATTATGTTTCAAACGATCCTTTGCCCAAATTTAATGGCTGATCTAATCAACTTTAATACTAAAGTGAGACATGACCCAATTTTAAAAAAAAAAGCAAATGATTAAGTAGGACCATGACGTTTATGGCAGTGGAATTTTAATTTGATTTCGGATTAAATATGTTGGGAGCTTTGCATGGGCCTCTTATCTCTTTACACATTTCAATGTATAATTTTAAAACTTCTTGTACTTTTGGGGAGCAAAAATTTTCTCATCATCCATTTGCCTTTAGCTCCTCATCTCCAATCAAACTCCACTTTGAAGATGAGAGCAAGAGAGCCACAAATTTGTCAGTCAATTGGCCCAAATCTTTCAGTCAAAGATTATCAGCTAATAGGCAAGATGATATTCTAATTTAATGTGCTTGCTTAGTAGCATCAATGTTGTATAGTTTTGAAGTTTATATTGAGAGGAGCTTTTTACTAAAGGCAAGAAAATTTACTTAAGGGTGAAGGTGTAAAATAATATTAATAGTATCTTTTTGAAAGTTATCTGTTGTTTTCTTTTTTTTTTTAATATACATTTGATATTGAGTTATACAATGGGAAGTAGCTTAAGTCCCATCCCATAAGTTTCATGCCATCTAACTTAAAATTCAAACTTGAGACTTTCAAAATTGAATCTTTAAGCTTTAACAACTAAGTTATTCGTATGGGGATACCCGTTATCTGATAATGATGCTTACGTTCTTTCTTTCTTACGTTATTTTTTTCCTACTTTCAATCCTTGGTCATAACAAGGTTCATGGCTATAGAACATAATGACAAAATCAATTTCATACCAAAAAGCAAAAGCTAGCATAAGATAGGAATCCCCTCCCTTTTCCAATGCTAGTTCCTTTTTAAATTGGTTTCTCAAAAGGGTTTCTTGTTGTTGCTAAGTTACAATTTAATTTGGGCAGGCAAAAGGATTCATTGCCTTTTTTTCTTTAACAATTAATAAAAGAAAAAAAAACTTAAATGACATAATTAGGAATAGGGATATGTGAATATATATATATTCTCTTATGATCATTTTAAGATGTGCAAATTTATGATGTCCCAGACATTCCAATCCCATTAGATAGAAAGGCCAAGAAGCCTTTTCAATTACCTTTATGTATGACATCACATTCCAATAAGCTGATTTTTTTTTTTGTAATTTTTTTTCCTGCAATAGACTGATAATTAAAAGCCCCATTTCACATCATCAGCTTCAAAAAATTAATGTAAAAGCACATTATAATGCTTCATCAAGTTGATTTCCACTTTTGATTTGAACTTAAGCTTAACACAAATGTTCTTTCCAGTCAAATTATCCTCTTTTGCTTCAATCAAGATACCATTGATGAGGTTCACAGGGCTAGGTTCTTAATGTGGGTTAACTATTTTAGTCAAAATTAAACAATCTGATCACTTTTATGACCGTTCTTTGTAATTATCCAGACTCTATATATACGTAATAATAAAGAATTAAACCAAAGCAATGCATTGCAAACAAAAGTTAGTGCTTAATTGCGCAAGCTTCCAATTATATTATATATATATATGATCGATTGTATGTCGAAGGTGGAATAAAATGGAAGCGCATAATGCAACTTATCACTCAATGCAACTTTAATTACCTCATTCAAAACATTGTACGTGGATTTGATTTAATTTTATATAATTTATTAATTAATTTTTATACTGAATGTCATAATATGTCATCCTTGTTAAAGTTGCCATGTAATTTCGATTTGTGGATGTGATTTTGTATAAAGAGAGAGAGAGAGAGAAAGAAGATAATTGTGATATAATAATTTATTAAAAAAGAAGATAATAGTGATAGAATGAAGTATGTGTAGAAGTGATGACTAGAATCTAACACTTGTATGATTGAGCACATGTGGAAGAACGTGAGGGACTGAAAGAGGAATTGCATAGATTGGAATCTCATAGCAAAAGAAAAGAAAAGAAAAGAGAACAAGGACGTTTCAAAAGTGAAAGCTGCCATAGGAAACAGAGAGAACATCTCATGCCTGTAAAAATACTTTCAATTCATTGTGGCCATCAACATTAATATTTTCAAACATTTTACAAGAAAAACTAGCCACCCTTTGCTTGGATTTCCGAGCTCAATTCTTCTTCTTCCTCTTCTTCCATTTATTTTTTTTTCCTTTCTTTTTTTAGAACAATTCTCAATTTCCATAGACAATTTTGGATCCATATCTCATTTGTTCCATCCCACCAGCCACCAGCAAAAAAAATACAAAAACTATAGCTCTCAAAGAGAGCAGGAGATCTGCTTTTTTGATAGATGACTTTATTCCTTGTTAGTAAGCTGCCTTGGTTATTGTAAAAGCAGATCCAAAACTCAGATTCCATTCTCTCATAAAATTACTTAAATAATTTTATACTATCAATGACATCATTATCTTTATTATCTAAATATTAATATAAAACATTAAATTTTTAATTTCAATAATCAAAATTAATTTTTTTATAATTTCAAATAATTAAAAACGTTGACACAAAAATGTGGAAAACCAAACAAATGGTTAAAGGGAAAGTCTTTGAGAAATGTAGTTTGTTCTTTCTTGTTATACTTTTTGACTTGATCAACTGTTATACTTTCTTGTTTTACGTTTTGGTCTTTCGTTAGGAATTTGCAAACAAAAATGGAGAATCTTGGATGGATGGACAAATATCATCGCATGGTTTTGAGTGAGATTTTGGCGTTTTGTCATTTTTAAACTTTCTCATGTCCAAACTCTCAGTTCGTATTGCTGTACAAAAAACAAAAATTTCGGTATCTTCTTTTTTGTAAACTTTCCTGCTAAAATTTCCTGTAATTACATCATCATTCAATTTTAGTCCACAAAGCAACAAATTATAAGGACTTCCCTAGGGTTATTTAAAAAAAAATTATAGTTTAGACTACCAAAATTAATCTTCCATTATTGAAATTAAAAATTCGACGATAAATTACGTAGTCATTTAAAATTCGTTCATTGTCAAATCTGTTTTCTCTTTCTCTATCTTGGGTTTTTTTTTTTTTTTTATCTTAAAAGCATGCATGGCAATATGGCAAGGGCACAGACTTAGATGCATTCAAGACAAAATTATTTTTTTTCTTGGGAGGGTGAAAAATAACTAACCTCAGGTTAAATTTCCTAAAAGATGTAAGACCAAGAGACATCTAGGAATCTGGAATTGCCAAGAAAAACGATTAAAGGGGAACTGAAATACTGATCAGTGATCCCTATGGCAGCAGTAATAAATGACTTTGGGTTCAACTGCTTGAAAGGGGAGGGCTTGATGTTGATGAAACAAAGCATGGAGAGTTACTGAAAGGACTGAACCCCTTTCAGACTACTGCACCAGAGAAAAAAAAAAAAAAAAAGGAATTTGCTCACTGTTTTGGCCTAAAAAGCAAAGGTGTGTGAGTGGAAACTATAATTATTTCATGATACGTGCTTCCTAGGGTTATCTCCATAATGTCTAAGCAAACAAGTTAAAAAAAAAAAAAAAAGAGAGAGAGAGAGAGAGAGAGAACTTACATAAGTTCCCGTTAAACTTATCATATAAAAATTTATTTTGAAAATAAAAAATTTTTAGATTAATAGAATTCCTGAAAAAATCAATAATATGTACAAAAGAAAATTTATTAAAGGTAATTATAATTAAAATTTAGTTAATACTTATTTAACAGGAAAAATCTATTAAAATTTTTATTTTAAAATATCTATTTAAAAAGTATGTCAAAACTTATTTTAAAAAATTTAAATTGCTTACACATAATCTTAATATTTCGATTTTAGTATTTATTTAATCACTTTTAATAGAAAATCTCACGAGCTTGAGCTAAAAAACCTTGCCTAAGTATTGTCCAAGAGAAACCCAAAAACAAAACATTGAAAGGAAAGAGTAGTTTTTCTTGATAGAAAACTATTCCATTACATGAAAGTACTTACCTCATTCGATGACTAATCTTTTAATGCTGAAGGTAATTAACACTGATCACGTATAGTAAATCAAATTAACTGTAAATGTAGTTTAAAATAAGGAGAAGAAATAATCAAGATTTGATATGGTTTCAAGATTTTTTTTTTTTTTTAAAGTCCTATAAATTGTACATTAATAATGTATGTAATTTGGGAAATTTGTTTTCTCAATTTTGGCAAATGATGAAAGTCTTCAACCTTCACATAGAAGAAAAAAGGTGAAAATTTGAGAATTCAAATGAATAAAGAAAACCCAAAAAAAAAATTATGGATGCATTTTCACATATGATTTTTGAAGGGAAATCACTTAGTACAAAGCATTTTTTATCAACAATAAACTGTCATCTTCATGTCAGATCAAACTCTCTGCATGAATATTACATATAGACCTACTTAATTTCTTAGAGCATTACAATAATAGAACACAACAAAAAAAAATGAACTGCAAATAATTTTCAAGAGCAGAAATCTACCATTTTCTAAAGTCTTCTCTTTTAGTAGATCATGGAGTGACAAGCAATTCATTCGATCGATTCCTTTTCCAATTGATCATCACTTTCTCGTCTTCGGGTTGGAAACTTGAAATTTGCAAAAGTTAGAGTAGTTGTTCATTGAAAATCCTTATCTATGACTTGATTTCTCTTTGATGAAACCTGTAAGTAATTGAACCAAAAAAAAAAAAAAAAAAACGGTTGGATTGGGTTTTGGGGGAAGTAAAGATATATAAAAAAGAAAAAGAAATGGCTGGTAGAAGAAGAGGCGAAACCAGAAAGATCAGTCCATGCATTGCCACCAACACCACCCCAGTATTGATCACTTCCTGGGATTCCCAAGAAATTCTTTGATAAATTCAAACCTTGAGTTTCTTCCATTTTAACAGCTCCCAACTGAGTAATCACACTCTCCAATGGCTTAGACCGAAGCTGATGATAACTTGGTGGCTCCACTACACCTTCACTTTCAAATGGATAAAACCCGGTTGGAGGCTGCTCCAAACTAGTTAAAAATGGAAATTGTTGAACTTGTTGCAGTCTCCACTGTTCTACTAATCCATTTGTTAACATCGACCCACCACCACTTGAGCTAGTTCCAATCGGAAAATCCATGTTAATAGCATTAGTACCACCGCCTGTCGCCGCCACCTGAGCCTGGAGTCCCCCAAAATTTATCCCAATATCACCAGAATTATAGTCTCCTAGATGATGTAAAGGGGGTAATAGAGGCAACTGTGGTGGTGCTGGGTTCATGTGGCCCAACATATCAGTGCAACTATTAGAAGCAAGTGTACTTGAAGATGAGCTTGACCCGGTTTGGCGTTCGGATACTACTGATGGAGATTGTGATCGATTACTTCCTTTGCTTCTTTTGTTTCTTCGACAACCACCACCAACCGGTACGTTCCTTAAAGCACCTCCTCTAGTCCAGTATCGTCTACAGGTTTTGCAAAAGTGACGAGGCTGTGAAAGGCTGTAATTGTTGAAGTAACAAAATTTAGTATTTGTTGATTCACAACGAGGGCACTTGAGAGCAGCCTCAGGTTGTGGTATTTTAGCTAGCCTGGCTCGTTCTGCCATAGAACCAGGCCTAATTGAGCCTGCGCCGCCGCCACCACCACCAACAGATGGTGGTGCTGGTGGAAGCTGGGAATTACCAAGATACTCAGTAGTAATAACTCCAGGTTGCTGATGAGTTGGTGGCTGTAGAATTTTTTTAAAAAAATTATACAAAGATATCAAAACATAAAGAAAAAAAAGAGAAGAAGATCAAATAAATGGTATATTCAAGAGAAGAGAAGGGTAGGAATATTATTTATCTTTAATTATCTTTTTTGGAGAAGAAGCTAGCTAGGAAAAGAAAAGAAAATCTGGGTTAAAAATTTACTAGTAAAAAAAAAAAAAAAAACATTACCTGTTGCCAATTAGGTGGATCTAGATAGACTGGAACAGAAGAGAAAACCATGGTGTGAGCTTGAGCTTTCTATCTTTTTTGTAAAGGGTTTTGGGAGGTATGGTGGAGAATCACATCAAAACACAAGGGAAGTTGCAGAGAAAGAGAGAAGCAGAGAATGAAAAAGATAAAAGGAAAGCTTAAGGCAGTGTTTGTTTATTTATTTTGTTCTTTGTTTTCTCTCACCTCCCACTCTCTCTTTTTGTTTTATTAAATTTTTTAGAGTTAGAACATTTTTTTTCTTAGTAGGTAAGCTTCAATTTTTTGTTTATGCTGATTGTTTGTTTTTTAATTTTTTTATTATTACGGTGCCCGAAAAAGATATAGTGGCCATGCATGTTTTGAGAAAGAGAGGAAACCCTAGGTGAAACTCGTTACAATAAAATAATAATTTATTATTAATAACTTAATAATGGAATATATTTTAAATGTAAAAAATTTAAAGAAAAGTTGGTCTTGGTGGGGGAGTCTTACGGGTGGATGTGTCACAATCGAATGTACCTTTGTTTCTTGGGTTTGTCCCCTTAAGGATTTTTAATTTTATTTTATTTAACCTTTTTGCATGTAAAATATATAAGTTTCTTTTTCTTTTTTTTTTAACTTTCCCTTTTGCTATAATTTTTCGTATTTTTCAATTAGCAATATGGGATTTTGGCAAAGAAGTAATATACATTCCATATATATGAAAGACAAGATGAGCCACTACAATCTTTCTCTCAATTCCAAAGAGACAAGAAAAAAAGTGTGAAAAGAAATAGAATATTTTAGGCATACTAGGATTAAGCAAACCCTATAGTGATACATTCAACATTTTCTTGTCACTTTTTCTCAATCGCCTATTTATTGTTTACACTTTCTTTGCCTGACTTTGATTTTCTAATTTTTAAGTCAATACAACATTCATTTTAGATTTAAGTCAAAAAGGAATTAGGAAAATGATGGGAAAAGAACCCATGATAAAGATAATTGGCCAGCGATTTGAACCATTTAATTAAAATGATAAATGATAATTCTTTGTTATTATGATCAAAGAATTTTATCTAATATACAAGTCATCACAATTTTTTGGTATAAAAAATATCACAATTTGAGAATAAAAAAAAGGATTTGCATGTATAAATTCATCATAATTTGTATATGGTATTCAGTGTGAAAGTAAACCGAATAAGAGCAATATTTCTTTTCTAAAAGTGAAGTTAGAACTTAGAGCTTAGAAGGTAGACCAAGGTCAATCTTCATAGGACAAAAATAATGAAAAAGACCATTTCTCGTTAGATCTTTTTCTTTTTTTTTTAATTTTATTTTTCAATGCAAAATCAAGTTAAAATAAAGAAATCAATTAATCTAAGTTTTTCCTTTTTTAGAAAAAAAAAAAGGAAATAACTGGTTCATTGGAACTAAGTGAATGCCACTTCTTTACCTTTTATCTTGCAATTTTTGTTTGATAAGTATTTTTTTCATTGCATTAAATACATATCTCATGGATATAAATGCTTGAAAGTCTTTAATAACCCTTATATGTTTAACGATTAATCATTTTCAAAATTAATAGGATACTAGCTGTGCTGAAAATTTAAAGAATGTCATAGAATTAAAGTGGCCTAGATAGGATCTCAGTCCCCTTCACCAAATTATAACAAGCTTATATCAAATCTACAAAGCCCTAAGGCCTCAAGTGAGATGTTAGATGTTGTTTTTGATGATAAGAATTTTTTTTCTTTGAAACCGCTCCTGGATCCAAAAGAGAGTATTCGGATTCTCACAATAATTAAAAAGTGTATTATGCCTGAATCTAATTAGGGTTCACGGTGACGGAGGGATTGAATGGAAAACAATGATTTAATTTAAACATTTTCGTTGAATTAGCCTCTTGTTTACTTAATAAATTTCTTTGGCTTAATGAAAAAAAAATGTTGAGTAATTTTGACGTGATGTTAGAATTTCTATGACTAAAATGTTTAAAGTGATCAATTTTATGTGAATAGATTATCAAACCAAAATATGTTAATGAATAAAAATTATGAATAGATGTGTTAATGAATAAAGCTTATTCTCGATCATACTTTAACAAGTAATTAAGCTTTTAAATTGAATGTTTCGTGACGACACCATTTGATTAGTATGGTTGCCGACATCCTATAATTTTTTAAATAAGACCATTGATAAAGGCATATTACACAAATCATGCAAGACATTTATGTATATGAACATCATAAACTTTATTATGGATAAGATTTAACCAAAATATCCTTATTCTTGAATTTGAATACGATAGCTATAATCCAAGAATCATATCAGGAATTTTCCAATAATTTTTAAGTAATCGTAGGTCTTGGACTAACCAAAAAAAAAGGGGGGGGAATTAAAGTTATTTCATATCTTATTGGATATACTCACATGGGTGCCTGATTGATAAAAGGATGCGTTTTTTTTTTTTTTTGATTAAAGGTTAAATCTTGTGAAACGCATTTTAAAAGTAAAATTTTTATTAATATGAGAAATTAAACTATACGGAAAATATGTTATTAAAATCGTTTGAAAGGAAATTAGATTCAAACAAAACGGAAAGACATGATACTATTACCAAAAGAAAAAAAAAAAAAAAAAAAACCAAAGATTTTCATTGGGTGATGGTGGTGGGGTGGCCAAGCCGTAGTGTGTGGGATGAAGAGATTAGTCTTTATCAGATGCTCAAAGTCAGGTTGATTTTCACTTTTCCCACGTGCCACGTCAGATCGCACTGGGTCCCACAACACCTTCTTGTAAGGTTCTTGTCTTCGGGGCCAACCTAAGAAATAGTTTTAAAATATTTTTTGTACAAATAGTGCTAATATTTTGGTGTAATGTAATAGTATATGATCTCCTTCATTTCCTTCTCTCTATCTGCTTTGGGTCGGTGAAAAAAGTTGGTCTCACCACCACAGCTCTTCGAAAGGTCCCACATGAAACATGAGGCCGAAATTTTCGTTCAAGCTTCCATGGAGTAAGAGACATGGATCATAAAATGAGAAATTGAGCATCATCTTGATGTTTTGATGATGAAATTTGGACCGTTGGATCGATTCTAAGGTTGGTTTAAGGAGAAAGGTGATTGTAAGAGAGAAGAACATATGGTTTTTAGGTTTAATTAAATCTCTTGGCTTAACAAAATTATGCTAACTTCAGCTTATAATTTTCATATAAAAATGTTCGTGAATCAAATCAGATTAAATTCGATTCAATTAACCTTTCAAAATCTCTATCCAAAAATAACATATTTTATAATTATCAATCGATTAGTGATTATCCAAGCAATTGCCCAATCAATGATTCGACGAGCAAAAGAATGTTTCAATGATATAGTGATGCTTAATTATATGTAGAATGATCATCAATAATGAATATAATCATTAATGTACAATCGGGAAAAGTTGAAAGTTTAATTATATGAGATTGTATGGATTCATAACTAATAAGTCATTTTTGTATGATTATGTTTATTCCATTTCAAAAGAGACACGTAACATTTTGTGTGTTTGGATTTTATTTTTTTTTTGGGTGTAAAAGCAAGAAGAAAAAAGGCATGGTTGGTCGCATTATGTTTCATGGAATGGGGTCCCTGCAATTGCTTTTTGCTTGAAATTGTGATCAGTTCCCTGCAATTACCAATCATGCATATGGGTTATGGCCCTCAAGTGGGTGGCACAAAATCAAGGACCCTTCATGAATAATATATAATTGTTTAAAATTAATTTTTTTATACTTAAAATAATCCAGATTTCAATCCTAATAACTGAAATTAAGAGTTTAAAATACATATATATCAAATAAAATGAGGCTTTTTTATTTTTTTTCCCCTAGTATTATTCAGTAAATTATGAGAAAAAGCTTCTTTTTTTTTTATAACCGAACATGCAATATATATATATATATATAAGAAGGAAAACCACGATCCCAAAAAATTGAAACTGTTATTATCTCAACTCTAACAAAACCAATCTGTGATTAGTAAAAAATAAATAGCAAATAACAAAAGAATCAGTTAAATGGAGTACTATTAGTAAAGTAATCAATTGGACTAAATTGCAAAAACATAAAAAGATAGTCAGCAAAGTCAATATTATGTTTACACCATATATACTATAAAAAATAATGATGGCAACGGGTCGGGTTATAGCAGATTTTTGTTCTTTCCGATCTGATTCGATAAATTTTTTATTATTTTTATATTCGACTTGATTTGATATTGTATAAAATTATATCCGATTTCATCAGATCCGAAATTAATAAAATATTATTTTTAATATAAATAAAATTAAATATATATAAATAAATACAAAATTAAATAAATAATTTATATAAATCGAGTCAAGTTTGCTTAAAATTCGACCTCGAATTTTTCTTTATGTCACTTGACCCTACCTGATACCCGATTTTCATAACAAAAAAAAATCGACCATAAGATATCAGATTAGATCGAAACCCATTGGTTTTGGGTTTTTTTGCCTTCTCTAATAAAAAACCAAAGGTTTTGTTGTCGAAGTAATTATGAAATTAATAACCATACCCAGGAAATTGAAAACTACTATGTTCAATTTCTCCAGTCAATATTACTCAATCTACGGTCATTTTCCAAAACCATGAGTTTTGAGACCGTTGTACGGATAGATCCAAAACTTATCTTTTTGTTATAATTAATTTCTTTATATTTCTATACACACTTTTCTATTTTCATTCATGATCAAGCTAGGTAGAGCATGTCAAGAATCCCTATGTATATAAAGCTTGCTATTTATATTTATAGACAAATAAAAAAAATCACATACATGCACATATATGTCGACTGAACCGACTCATTTAGTCTTTTGAATACCATACCCAAAGCTCGACCCTATCTGTCGAGCCTCAACAACTCAATTTTTCTTTTAAAAAATTAAATATTTTAAAACATTTTTAAATTAAATTTTAAATAATTTTTTATTAATTAAATAATATTTTCGTCCAGCAATTGGATTCTTAGATAAATTTTGAAATATTTCATCACTTTCTCATAATTACAACAAACGTGTTTCTCATAAATACGCTCATAATTGCATGTGAAATTCAAATGGAGAGTATATATATATATATATATATATATATATATATATATATATATTTGCCGGAAATAGTAAGCTAAAACTCAATTTCAATCGAGATTGATAATGAAAGCTTAGCACGTTTAATTTGATATATGCAAGAAGTGACCCTGCTAATCAAATTAATGGAGGTTGGGGATATGATATGACGCTCTAGATTTGATAATCCCTTCCAACAACTAATATTATATAACAAGTCTATAGTACCCACATCTCAATTTAACAGCCACTCTTTTTATTTTCCCTTTAATCCATCAAATATTAGCTGGCAAGATTCAACTTAAATTAGTTGACATAAATAAATTTGCTTGAATTGATGGCTAAAGAAAAATATATTGGATGAAATTTAAAAACATCAGTCAGCAAAAAAAAGAGAGTCGATAATTCATTTTAATCCGTAAATTCTAGTATCCTTTTATTTGAAAATTCAAAATCGAGACTTTTAAATTAGATAATCAAAATCTAACCGGTTAAGTGTTATCCTCTTAATACATAGACAATAACCCTTTTATACAAATAATATTTGTTCAAATTCAAATTATTTATTTAAGATTTTGGAATAAATACATGTGGAACTATACTTGCAAGTTGTGTTCCAACAAAAATAACTTTATTATTCATTAATTTTCAAGAAACTGTGTTGAAAATGATATTTCAAGAGATTTTTGGAGAGGTGGATATTTTCAAAAGATATATGTCAAGGGATACGAGTAACAAATGTCATAACGATTTTTCATTTGGAGGAATTCGATCGCTTGACCTGGATGAAAATTTTTAGAGTCACCATTATTTTTTTTTTGTGGGTATGATTGATCATCCAAAAATTTTATCTTTTAATAAAACTCATAAAATTAATTAAGATTTATTAAAAGAGGTTTAGATCTACGAATTTAGGGTTGGGTTCAAGAGTACGATTATGAGTAAAAAATGTATTAGTACCCTCATGTTGCCCATTCGAGTAATTGTACTAATTAAACATGTGTAATCTGTTAATTTTGATGACACAATCTTTTATATTTAAATTTAATTTTTTAAAATCTATTTACCAAAAAATATTTATTTGTTGTGAAATTAACATTATTATTTTTATTCTTTCGTATTCTATAAATTTTTCAACACTTTGACAAAATTTATAGAAAATCATTATTTAAAAAATATTTTGAAAAAATTAACCATTCACAAAATTCTCGAAATCTCGTCATAAGATGACTTATTTATTTGTTTTAAAAAGGATTTTACGAACATCTCGACTCTTTAATGAGTTTTCGAAATTTATTGAATAGATTTAAGATTATCCCAACTCTTCAGTTAAATCTTAAAAATTTTAAATAAATTTTAAGATCATCCCAACTTTCTGATAAGATCTTAAATAAAATTATTTTTGTGATAATTAAGGGATTTAATTAATCAATTAATTAATTTTTATTGTGATTATCTTTATAATTTACAATTTATTTTTTAATTATTTTTATTATATAAAAATATTTAGATTGTCTCGATTCACTAACGAAATCTAAATATTAATCTTTTGCTTGTATTAAAAAAAAATTGAACTATTTCAATTTTTTACTTTTTTTAAAAACATTTATTCAAAATATCAATTATTATTATTATTTTATTTTTTATATTGTTTATATAAACCTTTGTTCTAGTAAAAATAATTTTGGATTATTACAACTTATAGTGAAATCCAAAAAATTATTTTTACTTATAATAATTAAAGAAAACTAAACTCTTTTAGTTTTCTTTAAAAATTACATTTAAAAGATTAATTTAAATAATTTATCTTTTTTTTTATAATTTTATTATTTTTTTAACAAAAATTATTTTTTAAATTATTCCAACACTTTGGTGAAATTTAAATAATATTTTTGCTTGTAATAAAATTTTATTTTCCTTAAATAGTTATTATTATTAATAATTTTTTTTGCATATTATATTTTTTAGGTCCGTTTTTTTTAGTTTTATTTTTATTTTATATATTTATTTATAAAAGAATTATTACTATTTTATTTTTTTATTTATTTCTAAAAGAATTATTAGTAGTAATAATATAAAATAACAATAATATCATAAAAAATAAAAAAAATAACATAAAAATAATATAAAAATCAACACAAAATAAATAAAATAAAAATCAAAACAAAAAATTAAAAAAAAAAAAGGAAAACTTGCCAAATAGGTCGAATCGAAACGCGGGTTGACATGCGGATCTTGTCAAGTTAAGAACAGGTCAAACGCTCAAAATGGCATTGTTTTGGAAGCCTTTAAATAGGCCAAAATCAATTTTTTTCTCTTTTTCTCTCTCTCTACCTTAAAGCTCCTCGCTCTAAAACCTAAACTTCCTCTTACTAGTCGCCACAATTATCCAGTTTTCGATGAGTTGTCGCTATACACTGGTAGTCGAAAACTTCAATCGAAATCGAAAAATTCAAAAATTATATATTCCGGCTAACTTTTCAGTTTTCAGTGACTGAAAATCAATAGTTACCAAAAAATTCAATGGTCATAAAAAAATTTAAACTTTTTCAATTTTTGGTGGCCCAAAAAAAATTCAAAATTTTTTTAAAAATCTCAAATTGATCCTTTTTGTTTTCTAAATACTCTCTCAAAATTAGATTTTTTAAAAAAATCTCAAACCTCCTAGATCAAAAATTTTATTCTTAGGGGTTCTTTTTTTATTTTTGAAATTTTTTATTTTTGCTATTGTTCCTCATTAAAAGGATTGAGGTATTTTTTTATAGCTTTTATGTTCTTTGTTTTCCTTTTTTTTTTTTTTTTTTACAAAACCCCTAAGCTTCCTCGTTTTTCTCTTTATTCTTATTTTTACTTACAAGGATTGGCTTCATTTATAAAATCTTTGAGATTCAAATCTTAAATCTTTTGAGATCTTTTGTGAAAAATTTTGAAAGCTTATCTAGTGACTTTTGATCATCATGTTTCAAGTTATCAAATTAAGTAGTATTAAAGAGAAAAAATATCACTCCGACGACTTGATTTTAACTATTATATTTGAAAAAAAAAATTTAACTTTTTCTTCATCTTTAATAATAATAATAATAATAATAATAATAATAATAATAATAGTAATATAAACAAAACTATGTCAGACAAAATTAGTGACTAGATAAGGTTTGGACAATACGTACATAATTCATTATCAAACATCAGATTTTGAAGGTTCCCCTTTCAATTTCATCGTGGATAATCACATCCACGTACTATCGTCCACTGGATCTAAGAATATCAAGTCGTGGCCTCTGGTCTTGTACATTGGTTAAGAAATTGACCCCAGAGAGAGACAGAGAGACTCACATAAAATTTTTGCATATATATCATAATTCATCCAATATTTAAGTCTTTTTTATATGTAAAAATTAATCTGAATTTTGACATTGTCTTTTATCATAATTAAGTGATTATCTTTATTTATATATAGATTTATTCACAGATCGAACTGTTAATTTAGATTTATTAAAATATTTTAAATAAAAAATTCGATCAAATCTGATACATGAATATTTTATTATTAAATAAATTATTTTTATTGAATTTTAATTTAAAATATATATGTAAAATATTAAATTATCCATATAGAAATATTTTTGTATATTTTAAAAATAAATAAAATAAACAATTTAAAATGGAATCAATTATATTTGACAAAGTGAAGCACCAATTAGGCCAAGTCATGAAGAGTACCCTAGACTTTACTTTCTTTTTGGACCAATTGACCCTCCTTTAGACCCAAAAAAAGATATACCAAATTCAAAACTGCAATTCACACCCACATGCATCACTCAAGGGGGAAAGAGAGAGAGAGAGAGTTAAACTTGTTGGAACATCATGGCATGGGAATTCAACTTTAAAGTCATAGTAACATTGATGTACTATATTTACCCCAAAATTTAAAAAAAAAAAAAAAAAGAATCTGGTAATGATTTTATGGATAAATTGTTAGAAACATTGTCATTCATTAAAGGCTGAAAAAGGAAAAAAAAAAAAAAAAAACATATTTCAGGACTCTGTCCCAATCTTCCATTGGCAAAGAAATTTGTGGTCCATGGTCTCCAACCCATTGATAAGTACTTTTTTATTCAATAGCTATGGGTATCTGTAATTTTTCTTTGCTTCTTCTCCAAAATGGACGACTAATCGGTCCCCTCATTAATATGGTATCCCACACAGCTCAAACTCAAAAGTTAATTGACACTTCAGTTCATAATTATTTAAAAAAAAAAACATAAATCAAAATTTCATCACCCAAGCTAGATATCAAGCATGTGCATGGCTTTGTTGGGGTTGTTTCTTGGATTTGGGTTAGTTTGGAAACATGATCTAGCTAATATTTTTCAGGTTTCAGTCAAATTTAGGGCAAATGATGATATATTCAAATGAACCAATTCACGAGATAATTTTTATATATTTAATATTTCCTAAGTGACATATGTCGTTTATGCTAATTTCATTTGTGAAATTTAAAAGTTACACTAATAATATATGAGATAATTATGTATTTATATATATACATATATATATTAGAGTAGCTTTTTTGCATTAGAATACAATCATATATGTAATTCCTTTTTTATATACATAAATGAAAAAGTTTAGAGTAAGAGAAGATGTTTGAACCTTGAATTAACTTTAATCCTTAAGAAAGATAACAACCGATACGTTGAGGCTTAGTTACATAGTAAAAAATGAAGGGAGAACAGAATCAAGTTTAAACCTTGATCTCAAGCCATTAAAAATAATATGGGTTTCTTTTTTAATTGGGAATAATAATACAGGTTTAAAGAAAATGAGCTTTAAAAAATTAATAAATATTTTTTAATAAAAGAGATCAATACCTAAAAACAATGGAATGGATTGCATTTATTGAGATTTGAATTCTACACCTATTTTTCATACATTTCAAAACCAAAAACGACATATTTTCCCTATTCCGTGACCCATCTACGGATTAGCTAGGAGACAACTTTTCATTGATAGAGAATTGACATATATTCATTCAGCTAATATTCACAATTTTTTTTCAAAGTCATATCCATCAAAGCAAAGTTTTGAAAGTAATCAAATGGGTTGTCACATTGGAATTAGAAAGCTATAACTGCCTTGAAATATTTCTTGGATTTTGAAGAGAAACTATTAAGCAAAGGCCAAGAAGTTAGTTGAATTCTGGACTTATTTGATCAGTTCTGTGTTAATTAAGTTTGGTGAAAGTTCTTGTCATGCTTCAAGTAATCATTAATGGTTCCAAAAGACTGGTTATATATAGTGAAACTTGTCTCAGAGCAAATCTCTTGAATAAAATTTCTTGAATAAAAAGACAATAGCTTCCAATATTACGCACATATGACACATCTTAAATGTATGCAATCATTAAATCTCGAGTTCGAGTCTCATCGTAACTGAATTTGATCAGTAATGGATTTGTAATGTAATAATTATATCATATATATGTCTAAGGATTATCTAATTAGAATTGTGATTTCTATGGAGAAACGTAATTTAATAAAAAAAATTAACAATATAAATTGATTTGTTATATGTCTGCATCAAATTAAATGCATAAAATCGGTGCCTAAACAACTCTATAGTGTATGGATAGAAAGAGTATTTTTCATGAATTTGGAAGAAAAATGTCAATTGTCTTAAAAAATAATATCATATTAATGAGCCAACCCAAAATTGCATAAGGTGCTTTAATAAATTGCAAAGGGACATTAATATCATACATTTATAATACATAAATGGCAAATGAAAATCCTTTTTATATTGATGTTAATAGGACACAAAATCTTAATTAATAATAATGATATTCTGAATTCAAGGAATTCCTATCAATTAACACTTTTTCTTTTCCATTTTCAATCTATGTTTCAAGGATGCCCTACTATTCAACTATATACCATTTACTCAAAATAATATTAATGAATTTAAATAAATATATTTTTTAAAATTTTAAAAGAATTAAGCAATGCGATTAGGCTCGTGATATTCCCAATATATGCTTAAAGGTGGGAATTATGTGCTTAATGACTAAGTGCTAATATATATATATATATATATATATAATATTTAAATTTGTCAGAATTTGAATCTTACTAATAAAAATTAAAAATTGGGTATTTTATCAAATTTAATTAATACTAAGGGATTTTGAACATTCTTACATTACTATATATAATTAAAAATTAATTATTGCCTTTACATTGCTTCTAAGGTAATGATTCTTTTTGTCACTAAAATTATATGGTGAGGTCAGTCTCTTTTGGCCCACCGATTAATGCTTGGCCCTCTAATTATTTATCTGATTGCAATTGATTAAACATTCCGCGTCTTCAATTTGAAGTCTCATTCAACAATAATTTTGATAGTAATTATGAAACTAATATATACTTTGTAAAGTGTTTAATTAGCATCCAATTTTTTATTATATGGTTTTTTAAATTATTTTTATTAGATGTTAAACATGATACTTACCAACTAATTAATACAAATTGTCTTAGGGGTCTATGTTTAATTTGCAAAAGACATGAAGTTTGAATGTAAAATTTAGCTCAATTCATTCATGCAATTATCTTTAAGAGTTTACGTCCAACAAGTTTAAAATTTATATTTTAATATCTTTTTTTTTTTCAAACTACGACCTCTTTTATAAAAAAATAATAATAATAGAGCAAGCTTTCTACATTAATTTTATTTCTTTTTAATAATTAAATATGAAAAATAAAAAAAATTCTTTTATAAGAAAAGAAAATAACCAATGAATTATTAATTCGATGATACTAAGATTTCTTTGAAATTTCAAATTCAAATCTCAATTATAACATTCAAAAGACACAAAAAAAGAAAGGCTCTCCGAAAAAAGAAAAGATTTGATCAGCAAAAGCACAACACATTCCCAAACAAAGGAGAGAACAAATTAATGATAAAAAATAATTAAACCTTTGTGAGTATTTATCAATTGAAAATATTTCAAAAGTGGGAGTTATTTGGGGGGAAAAATTCCCTTGTTGCTGAATTAGTTGGAAAATTTTTGGCATCTTTATTCCTTAATTTCCATGGTTAATTATACCTTAGCTATGCAGGTCCCTCTAGGCAATATTTCCTTGTCAAAAGTTTGTGTGTTGATAGCATATTTATAAAATATCTGAAAATTAATAATTAATTGAAAGACTGGAATTAGACCACAATTTATATAGTAAGGTAGCATATGTGTTTTCCATCTAGCTTGGAAATTAAACTTTCATTAGCTAATAAAATTCATTGGAGTTTCATATTCAAATCCTGAACAGAATGAGATTAGATTTATGAGATAAGAAAGAACCATTTCGTAATAATTTAAAATCGATCTTTGTGTATAAAAAAAAAAATCATAAGAGGATTCAATATTATTGTTTAATTACTATTAATGGAGCTATATGCACATTTAACAAGAAGCAAGAGATCGCAAAGCCCAAAGACCCTGGAAGATTCTATACATGAAAATACTAGTCTGCATAGAATGAAAGTGTCAAAAATTGGTTATTATTTTTTGAGAAGAGGATCGTGCATGCAACTATTGAGAAAGAGATCAAAATCTGATCAAATCGTTTGATCTGTAGCACGTGATTTAGGAAACAATTTTTAAGGTTTGGGTGGTGTCGGAATCTAATTCCCATATCTAATCAATCTTTGGCAGAATATTTGTGTCTTTTTTGCACATTTTCATGCAAAAAGCAAACCCTTCTTGTATATATGTACATGGTTGGGTTGGAAGCTTTGTTGCAGCTTTTTGCCACTATTATATTTATTCACTTGCAGTCACCTTCCCATCCCACATTCTTCTTTCTCTCAAAGAGATATAGTTTATTTAATATTACAAGAGATTCATATAAAAGTACTTCTTTATTTTTTTTCAATTTTATTCATTGCCTAGGTTAATAAGAGATAATTATTAAAGTGTTATATATCATATACCACCATATTTTAATGATTATTTTTACATGTCGATTAAGGAAAAAACTAGGATGAACAACCCAAACATGGTCGAATATGATTGGTGCAATTATTATAACTTTGATAATTCTAAAGTTTTAAAGGTTTAAAAATCGAAATCAATTGAATTATGTAATTATCATTAAAAGATGATATTCAATAAATTCAAAATTTAAATATTAACATTTATAATTTTTTTTTTTAATTTTGCACAATGACCTCCTTTTTAAGAAAATAACTACGGCATTCATCGAGTAATTGGCTTAATTAAATAAAACAAGAAAATTTACATAACTTAAGATAAGGAAAATATTATATCATACTCATTTAATACATTCATATTAATCTTGTTTTCAAATTCTATTACAATCGATTAAAATTTTAAAATTTTTACTTAAATCCCTAGAATAAGATTAAAAAACAAGTGAATACATTATTTGAATGAAATATTTCAACTATGTAACATTGTATAATCTTTAGGAGATAAAGAATGATTTTGATGAATAATTATGCATTAACATTTAAATCTTTTAAAAGGGAAAAGCAGTATTGTTCATGTCGTGTGGTTAAGGAACGAAAGAATTGTAGAGAGAGCTGACAATCAGGCTCAAAATCATGCTCATCACGTGCTTTTCCCATGAAGATTCTAAAGCTAGATTCCTAAATATTTGTTTAAGACCGTTAAATCTGCCGCTGATTATGTTTGATTTTTTTCTAAACAAAAAAAAACTACCTTCTAAGCATGAGGTTAGTGTTAGTGGTCCCTGAATTATTTGTACTTTTCTTACTTTTGAAAAATCAATGATTAATTTTCATGCCAAGATTTTGATAACAGTGGATTCAGGATTTTTTTTTTTAATGTTTATTTATAATATATAAAAAAAATACAATGAATTTATTAATTTTATAAAAAAAATCCAAAAAAATAATTTTTTTTCTTAAAATTTTTTTTTATTTTTCAATTTTTAAAAAATTCATAAACATCCTACTCCATCATCTGATTCGGACTCTACATTTCAACGATTAAAGGTTAAAATTTAATTTTTAAAAATCGAGTTCAAATCATGAAATAAAAGAAATTATTTCTCATTATGTAAAAATCAACTTCACAAGTATATGTTTATAATTAATGTGATTAATGTGATAGGAGGGACTATATCATTTATAATTGTTGTAATATAATTAATTAATTATAATTTAAAATTTTATAAAATTTATCAAAATTTTATATGAAATCGATGAACTCTTACTTAATTTTATATTATGATTGAATATTTATAAAATTATAGTAAAGAGAAGTACTGCTGATCTCTACAAGAGTTTTCGTCTGTGACATTGTTATTTTATTTGATAATAAAATAAAAATATTTACACCTACATAAGGCCTTTTTGCCAAGCCTGCCTTTGATTGATGGGTAATATAAGCCCAAAATCCAAATTTTGGGCCTCCCAAAGCTTCTTTTCTTAAGCTGAAAATTATTTAAAGCAAAAAAGGCAGGCCAACCATAAGCAACCTAAAAAGTTTAAATGATATAAAAGTTAATCCTGGGCCATTGTTGGGCCATGGAATGCCATTTCTTGTTTTGGGCATGAGGCAACTCGGCCTACCACTCTTTAAATACTATCTTAACTATGGTAACAAGCCCAATGTCCATTGACTAGTTAGGGGTCGTATCCCATAGGTGATCCAAATGAAACATAGGTTTGAAAAAAAAAATTTTCATTATTATAAAAATTCTTAATTTTTGCATCAAAGGGTAATTTGTACCTTTTTAGAAAAAAAATTGTTACTAAACATTATATTATGTGTTTTTATAATAATTTCTTTTTAAATGTTAAAAAATAAGGGAAGGAAGATTTTTTTTATGTAAGAATTAATATATGCAAATCTTAATCATATAAAATTTTACTCTTACTAAAATCGATTATAATTTTTGTGGGAGATATGTTATGTTTTGAATAAAAAAATAAAAAAATTGATATTAAGTTTAGTTTTGTTAGTTCATTAATTTGAGTTAAAAAGTATAATAGTTTTAATTTGATTTAAAACATTAATTCGATTCTTAAAATTAAAATAAGATATGATTATTTAATAGTTTAAAAATAATAATTAAAAATAATATATTCGAGATAATTTTAACAATATATTATCTGTTGAATTTGAATTTTTATATCAAAGTAAACGATGTTTAGTGAGCTATAAAAATGAAAAATAAGATTTATAAAAAAAAAAAAAAAAGCCAATTTGCAGATAAAAATAAATAAATTATAAAGATCCATATGCATTTCGGGTTGTGTTTGCATCCCAACCCGGCACAGCCCAAGACCCGTCGAAGGGTGTAGCCGAATCATCCAAAAAATTCAAATCCTCACCCGCTAAGGAAACTTGAAAAAACACGCAACTAATAAAGTCGTAGTGGACCGGCACTTTCTTTCCAATTCCAAAAACAAATCTTAACCGTCCATCATTTTAAAATCAACGGCTCAAAAATCCCCATTCTCCCTCCGAACATTCTAGAACCCTAATTACAACTCCAAAAAAAAACGTATAAAATCACCAACCCTAATTACAAGCCACACATTTCATTCAAAAGTAGAAAAACTTTTGTATTTCTCTTCTCGTTCCGTGTTCTTCTTTGGTTCCTGTCGGAATTTTGAGCAATGGCCGGGAAAGGAGAAGGACCTGCGATCGGAATCGATCTAGGGACGACGTACTCGTGCGTCGGAGTATGGCAACACGACAGAGTCGAAATCATCGCTAATGACCAAGGCAACCGAACGACGCCGTCTTATGTCGGTTTTACTGATACCGAGCGTTTGATCGGAGACGCTGCTAAAAACCAAGTCGCCATGAACCCCATCAACACCGTCTTTGGTAAATTTCTTATTCCCAGCGACAAATTTTTCCTTTTTTTTTTCTCGAAATTTCAATTATTTTTACCCAGATCTACGACGTCGTAATATTATAGATATATTTATTTATGACGTTAATAATATAGGGTTAGCGAGAATTTGGGATAGTTGACTTTTGTACTGTAGTACGTTGAGTAAATGACTATTTTTTTCTTTTGCGAAATTTCAATTATTCTTAGCCAGATGTAGTACGACGTCGTATTGTTGTTGTTAGCAGTTTGATTTTCAAGTAAAAATATATGCGACTGTTTCTTTTCTGTTTATGAAGTCATTATAGGATTAGCGAGAATCCAGGATAGTTGACTTCTTGTACAGTGTGTTGACTAAAATTTTGTTAATTATAATTAAACAGATGCTAAGCGGTTAATTGGGAGAAGATTCAGTGACCCATCGGTTCAAAGCGATATAAAGCTTTGGCCTTTTAAGGTTATAGCTGGGCCTGGTGATAAACCCATGATTGTTGTTAATTACAAGGGTGAAGAAAAGCAATTTGCTGCTGAGGAAATTTCTTCCATGGTTTTAACCAAGATGCGTGAAATTGCTGAGGCTTACCTAGGCTCCACTATTAAAAACGCTGTCGTTACGGTGCCTGCTTACTTCAATGATTCCCAGAGGCAAGCCACCAAGGATGCTGGAGTCATTGCTGGGCTTAATGTTATGAGAATCATTAATGAGCCGACCGCTGCCGCCATTGCTTATGGTCTTGATAAGAAAGCTACCAGTGTTGGTGAAAAGAATGTTTTGATTTTTGATTTGGGTGGTGGTACTTTTGATGTTTCTTTGCTTACTATTGAAGAAGGTATTTTTGAAGTTAAGGCTACTGCAGGTGATACTCATTTGGGTGGTGAGGATTTTGATAATAGGATGGTCAACCATTTTGTTCAGGAATTTAAGAGGAAGAATAAGAAGGATATTAGTGGGAATCCTAGAGCGTTGAGGAGGTTGAGGACTGCTTGTGAGAGAGCTAAGAGGACGCTTTCTTCAACTGCTCAAACTACTATTGAGATTGATTCTTTGTACGAGGGTATTGATTTTTACTCCACTATAACTCGTGCAAGGTTTGAGGAGCTAAATATGGATCTTTTTAGGAAATGTATGGAACCTGTTGAGAAATGTTTGAGGGATGCTAAGATGGATAAGAGCTCTGTCCATGATGTTGTCCTTGTTGGTGGTTCAACCAGGATTCCTAAGGTGCAGCAGTTGTTGCAAGACTTCTTTAATGGGAAAGAGCTCTGCAAGAGCATTAATCCTGATGAGGCTGTTGCTTATGGTGCTGCTGTACAAGCTGCCATCTTGAGTGGCGAAGGAAATGAGAAGGTTCAGGATCTATTGCTCCTTGATGTTACTCCTTTGTCCCTTGGGCTGGAAACTGCAGGTGGTGTTATGACTGTTTTGATTCCAAGGAACACCACTATTCCCACAAAGAAGGAGCAGGTGTTCTCTACTTACTCTGATAACCAGCCTGGTGTGTTGATTCAAGTTTATGAGGGTGAGAGAGCCAGAACAAGGGACAACAACTTGTTGGGTAAATTCGAGCTTTCTGGAATTCCTCCAGCACCAAGGGGTGTTCCTCAAATCACTGTTTGCTTTGATATCGATGCCAATGGTATCTTGAATGTATCTGCTGAGGACAAAACTACTGGCCAGAAGAATAAGATTACAATCACAAATGACAAGGGTAGGTTGTCCAAGGATGAAATTGAGAAGATGGTTCAAGAGGCAGAGAAATACAAGTCTGAGGATGAGGAGCACAAGAAGAAGGTTGAGGCCAAGAATGCTTTGGAGAACTATGCCTACAACATGAGGAACACCGTCAGAGATGAGAAGATTGGTTCGAAACTTGACCCAGCTGACAAGAAGAAGATTGAGGATGCCATTGATGGGGCTGTTCAATGGCTGGATGGCAACCAGCTAGCCGAGGCTGATGAGTTTGAGGATAAGATGAAGGAGCTTGAGAGCATCTGCAATCCTATCATCGCCAAGATGTACCAGGGTGCTGGTGCTGACATGGGTGGTGGCATGGATGAGGATATCCCTCCTGCTGGTGGCAGCGGTGCAGGTCCCAAGATTGAAGAAGTTGATTAAATCCAATGTTTGAGAAAGGATGATAAGCGGGTTGCTGTTGCTGATGGTGTTGTTTTTATGTTTACTGCAGTTTGTTTTAGTTATTGAATCTCTTTGTTGTGAAAAATTCTGGACTATTTTGGAGAACCATCGTCCGTAATGAATGTTTCCTTTAAAAGGTTGTCGGTAGTTTTCAAATTTCCTTGTCATATAAAATTTGGCTAGATGTCTTTGGTAAGAACAAATAGCGGTTTGTGCAGAGCATGAGCCATGGGCGTCGTGGTTCAGTGGTATTCTTTTCCAGCAGACACCGATTGACGCAAAAAAGTTACGGTGCAAATTTATGCATACGGGAATAACTTGAACATGCTGCGTAACCAGTTAACTCTAACAAGCTCTAGGAGCTGTTGCTTTCTTCCATAATTTACTACAACTTTGAATATAAGGCAAACATTATCTTACAACACATGATTTTTTCATTTCAGACAGATCAAAGTGCTTCATCACTGCAGTCACAACCCAAGTTTCCAACCTACTTAAATTGGCAGAAGGTTTTGGTTCCGTTTGTCAAGGGCGTTACGGTGGAGTATGGTAAAGTTTTGGTGGTGGGAATCGGGTTTCATGATTATCAATCATGGGACCTCGCCAGCCCCTAGCAATTTAAAGGGGAAATGGAGAAGGGAAGTGCTTGTAGAAGTAACGAGTTTTCTTCAAGGTGGGTATCTTTCGGCCATGTGCACCGGACACTTTCAAGGGCAATTGCATCTCTCTGTTGTGATGTAAAAAGCCTAAAGGAAACTTACAAATCACTGCCCATCTGGCATCTGCCCCTCTTTTCTTTTCTTTCTTCTCTTGTTTCCAGTTTTGTCATTTTGTTGAAGTATAATGTAATTTTTTTTATTCATGTTAATTTCAAATGCACGATATTTATGAAAAAAAGATACATTTTACTTTGATCCAGAAAATTGGACAACTTGGATCATAAAATTTTGTTCAAAAAATTTTACAAGGCTCTTTGAAGAAAGAACATTAGTAAATCAATTCACTCATAGAATGATCACAGGAATCAAACAGCTCAGGAGACATGGAGATGAAATAAAACAAGTAACCCCACTTGTCTCCTTCCACTTGCATTAGACCACCTCACATCATCATGCTGTAGAATAGAATGTTGTCTCTCCCCCTCAAAACCTAAAACTACCAAGAAAAAGCTAATAATTATAAAAAAAAAAAAAAGGAATTTTCATTTTACTTTGGTTGGTCATGAAACTCCAAAAACATTGTTAGATGGGAGTAGTTCTGGCTGGTGACTTGAATGTTGAAGGTGAAGAACTAAGAGGAAGTACCTGAATGAAATTGGTGTTGATGATAGTGATTAAACCCCCTTTCTTTGTTCCTATCAACAATGATTGTGATAAAAGATCCATCTTCCTCATCTTTGAGATACTTTGAAGGAGGAGTCATGTCACCATTTTCTTGATCAAATCCATCATTACTCTCAGCTTCTTCCATTGATTTTTTCCTATGAAGTTTCTCCTCTGCTTCTTGCAGGAACTTGAACTTTGGGGAAGGTGATGATGACCTTATCCTGTTAAACTCTGCATCAGTTGCAGATTCAAACAAAGGGTTGAATCCTTGGTGACTATAACAGGCTTCCATTGGAGTAAGAGGAGGAGTGAAAAATGGTGGAGAAGCAAGAGGGGTTAAATATGGTGTTTCAACAGTAAGAAGTAGATCACTCAAGCTCCTCCCTCTTGACCCTACTCTACTCTTGTTATCACACTTGGACTTGGCTTCCTCTGACTCCAAATCCTCCTTTGTTTCTTCAATAATTGTGAAGAGAAATCTTGGTGGCCCTGACAGACTATGCAGCCTCAGTAGCTCACTTTCCACGCCATGATCATCAAAAGGCTTGAGCAACAAATCTTTGTTTGAGTCCAGATGATGATGATGAGATTGTTGTTCTTCTCTCAGTCTAATTCCTTGAGGATTCAAAGCTGAGTGAGTCATGGAAGCTGACCTTTTCCAACAAAACATGTAAAAGAACTCTCTAGCTGGATTGCTGTAATCATTTTCCAAATCTCTGCCTGTTAGCCTCTTCTTCCACCATAACAAGTAATACAACTCAGCAATCAAAGCCAACAAGAGACAACCAAAAACTATACTCAAACCAAGTCCTACACCACTCAAAGATTTCATTTTCAATCCAAACCCACCTTCCAATTTACATCAGAAAACAAACCAAAAAAACTTGAAACCTTTCCACTCAAGAAGGAAAGAACTTGGTTTAATAAACTACTTGATGAAGATATCCCACCATCAGTACAAGAAACAAGTGAAAAACCCAAGGAAAAAACAAAGCATACTGAGCAGTCTCAATCTTCACAAAACACAAAACCAAAAGCCCAGGAAGCAAGAACCCAAAGAACTTTGACCAGACTCCCCCACCCAAAAGTATGTTTCATGAATCTCTCTTTCACTCTTTTTTATCAAAAGCATTATAAATGTACCCTTCAGCTTTACCTGAAAAAATCATAGTTGTTCCTGCAACCTTGTGCTAAAATAATAAATAAATCTATAAAGCTCTCTTTTCTCTGAAAATCACACTATTTTAATCATTAAGCATGATTATCAGAAAACTTTTTTTTTTGTACAAACTATAATAACTTATAAAAAAACCACATGAACCACCACCACATACTTTTAGAAAGCTTAAAGTTTTTTTAAATAAAATTTTAATGAGTTTTTTCTATATATCATCAGAGTGTCTTAAAAAATTATATATCATGTTTATTTTTTATAATTATATTAATATATATTTTTTAAAAAAATTTAATTTTAAATTTAATTAATTTATTCAATTACTTTTAAAAAATAAAATTTAGCACCACAATTTAAAATTCAAAATTCAATATCGTTAAGTTGTAGCATCTTTTATAAAAAAGAAATGCCTGATAATTTTTTAATACGTAGATAGAATTTAAATTTTTTTTTGGATGATATATGAAATAATTTTTTAAAAAAGAATTAAAATTTAAGTATTAATTTTTTTAAGCTTTAAATCATTGGGTTAATTGAGATTGTTAAATAAAAATGAGAAATGAAAATCAATAGGGCCACCAGGTAAAGAAGAGTGGGCAAATGCCTTTGTATTTTATGGCTGAGGGGTCGCTGGCTTCAACCTACAAGAGATACTCACATCACATGGGATCACAACTAAAAGGAAAGTGATGTGTCATTGTGGCTAGATTTTTTTTTTTTGTTCTTTTTGCTTCATTTTACTCTAATATCCCTTACAGAACTTATTGGTGAGGATCGGATTGAATTTTGGACAAGGGTAATATGGGAAAAATAAAATGAACGTAAAAGTTTGTAAAATTTATTATAGGTAATAAATTTTTTATTTACCTTGAGTAATTAGTGTTTGACTTGTTATAGGGATGAAAATTAATTGTTTACTGAATTCCAAACAATCTTATAATCGTGGTAATTTAATAACTTATTTAAATAATTACTTTTTTTTTACCTTATAATATTTTCTCTCAATATTTTGTAAATCTATATCATATTTAATGAAAAAAAGGATTCCATCAATGTAAAATTAAAACTTTATATCAATTCATATTTATATATTTATATTTATCAATTAAACCCTTAGATTTTATGTTTAATTCAAATATAGCACGCACCATAATTTTTAAATTGATTAAAAATGTACACATATTTTTTTTACAATAATAAAATTTTAACTCTTAAATATATATACTATAAAATAGGGTATTTTTTAGTGGATACAATATGAATAGCGAATTGCCTTCAAATTTTTCCAGCATGATAAGTATGATCATATCATTATAAAGAGTGTAAAATTTTGTAATTTTATTTTAATAATTTGAAATTTTTTAATGAAAATATTATTATAAATAATATATTAATTAATTTAAAGAATGTTTAGTTAACAAAATTCATAAAAATCAGATTTAGGAGCCCCAGGTTTGAATAGCACAAGATTCAAAAGAAGCCAATTAGCCAGAAGGCTTCACAGTGAAAAATCAGATTTTGCTCTCACTTTTCCCATACATGACAGCAGGGAAAACCACAATCTGCTCTTTCCTTTTTAAGTTATATATATATATATCCTGGTTAAAGTTGATGTAGAATTTAGGAAATTCTGTCTTTGTTGACGGTTGTTCAAAAGTTTACATCGAAGTGAATGTTAAATATTAATGAATTTAGGTTTGAATTTTTATATAATTTTTTATTGATAAATGATATGTAAATTTAAAAAATTTATAAGTAAAATTTTAATAAATTAATAAATTTTAATTGAATTGATGATTTGTTCTAATTTTGAAGATGGTATAATATTTTTTTACTCTTAAATTTTTTCGGATAAAAAAAGAAAAAAAAAAAAAAAAAACTTCACATGGGATGATTCTCAAACCCAAGAAAAGAAGAAAAATAAATTTAGAAATAATAACAAAAAAAGAATAAATGAGGGAGACATTGATTTATTGGTGAAAGGTATATCAAAATCATAGAATTTATGACTCCTTATTGTAGTTATAGGTAATGGAGTAAATAGAGTGATAGATCACCATTTTTTTAGGTGAAATTCATAATTCCCTCCCATATTTTTAGATAATGTGGTTTTTACTGTGTATGATTTGAGTATAGGCAGCGTATTAAAAGAAATTTTGATATTTGAATAGTCATTTTCTGTTGAAAAAAAAGCTTTTATTGTTCTAACAACTTTAATAATAATAACAATAAGAATTTTTTTGAATGGTAAAGATTTATGGATTTTATCTAATATATTTTATTTTCGAATCGATTTAAATAAATTTATTTATATTTAAATTTAATAAATTTATAAAAAAAAATTATTTTTTATAATATTTTAACAAATTCAAACTCAAATAAACGAATAACAAGTAATATTTTTACCAAATATCCATGGTAAAAAAATAAATAAACTTTTTAATAGAATTGGTGGCATAAAACATCAGGGGAGCTGTTATCATTATTATATCATGGAATTAGACCCTGGAATTTTTTTTTTCTTGAAAACACTTTACTTTAGTGGTACTTTTTTTTTTTGGTAAAAAAAAATTTGAGAGAAATTAATTTGTTCAGTCTCTTAAATCAGAGTAATATATATCGTATCTGACAGTATAAAATAAGTGGTTGCAGATGGTGCATTCGATATGATTTCAATAAATGATTACTGACAGAACTCAAATCCAATACATTTTTATAAAAAAAAAAAATTTTAATTAATTAAATCAATCACTTGTTGATGTTAATGATACTTTTTTATGCTCTTTTTTGTTACTTTTGATTTTAAAAGTAAAAAATTGAGATTGTAAGTTTATTTCTAGCGTTAAAGTGAAAAGATTAAAGAATAAAAAAAATAATTTATACTCAATAAATAAATAAATAAATAAATAAAACTTTTTCTAACCAGAAATGTTATGGTATTTTTGCCCCTAAGTGGAACTTTGGGTTGGGATGTGGTTTAAGATTCCCCTCTTTAGGACAAAGATTAGTTAAAGTGTAGTGTCAAATTTCCATTTCCCAATCATTCCACCATTGAATTTACATGAAACAAATCTTGCAAAAAGATTTCTTATGAAACAACCTCTTTTTTTCTTCTGCCACTCGTTTGGGAATTCACTAGAAGGAGAAAATAAAAGTGGGACAAGTTGGTAGGATATTTTTGTAAGCTTTGATGCACTTATCATTTCCGTAAGTTAGAAAATAAGTTAAAAGAATATAAAAAGTTTTTGAAGTATAATTAAAAAATTATTTAAATATTTATTTTTTATTATAATTAATTAATTTTTAAAATATTAATTTACATTCAATCATATCTTTATTTAAATAAAAAAATTAATACCGTTAATTTTTTGTCAATTAAAATAAATTTTATGTGACATTAATAAAATAAATAAAAATTTATCATGTAATATAATTAATATATAAAAATTAAATAAAATAAACTTTGTTTCTTCTCATTTTTTTTTATTTTTTTTCTTTTTCTCTAAAATCTCTTTAAGAGTTTAATTCATTATAACCCAAAAATTGATTAATTTCGTCACTTGATTAAATTTTATTCAATTAAAAATTTAATTGAGTTGAAATAAAAAATTAAAAACTCGATTGATTGATTGATTGTAATAAAATATTAAAAATTTAAATTATTTTTTAATTATAATTCAAACACAAGTCTAGAAAATAAAAAAATTAGTACCCCACAAGCATGGGTAGTACTAAATTAACCCATCTGGATCAGATGTGAGCAGCACGTAAATCATATTCAAGTTTAAGCTTCAGCTAAATTATCACAATCCAAATCTATCTGATTAAGATATAATTAAATTAATTTAATATATTTAAAATTTTACTTTCAAAATATATCCGAAAAAGATCTACTCAAAGAATAAGATTTTAAACACATAATTACATGAAAGCCAAGTGTCATAGTCCAAAGCTGTGTTCATGACTTGGGCTACCCAGTTTAATCATGTTACTTCAACGTGTTCGGCACAATGGTGAGATTGAAAATTGCAATTATAGCGAGATTGAAATTAAACTATATATGTTTGATAAAAACTATTCTAAAAAAGAAACTACTATTGATTAAAATCAACAATCACATCCATGAGTCTTAAGCTTTAATCCTCTGTCCAAACAATTCTACAAAAAGCTACTATTGATTTTGTGCAATACTTACCTTGAAAGTTTCGTTGTACCTATCATTGTGGAATGGAAATTGGCACATCTTAAAATCCTAATTCCATTCTTTGAGATCACATTGTCCGAGATTGTACAATATTATGCAACATGCCGGAATCTACATGCACAGAACCTGAATCCGACTGCCAGTGAAATATTTGGGGCGACGGAGTGGCATCAGTACGGCACATGGGGCAACTTGAATGTGAATAAAACCACATATCAATGCATGGAGCATGGTATGAATGCAGGCATTCTGGTAATGTCCTTAACTCTTCACCCTCTTCAAATTGAGACAAGCAAACTGCACACATTTCATCATCATCCACCAAGCCCATGCCCTTCTGGTACTCATCGGCTGGAATGAGTTGGGTTGCTAAATTCTCTAAGCTTGCTCTCTCTAACACTTCATTTCTCAATGAATGCTGTTGAGCTTGTGCTTGTTGTGCTCCTTGAGCTTGGCTATCACGGTGGGGGTGGCACCATCCCACGGCAATGCAATGGTAGATTGTTACCACCAAAGCAGCCGATCCGATGCAGACCAAAACGACGGATAATTTGGTGTTATCGAGATTGAAATCGACGTCTCCCATGGCAGAGAGTGACCAGGAAAATTCTTCAGAGCTTTGCATACAGGAAATTTAATTAAGCTGCATTGGTTTGGCGATGATTGCAAGATTATCCTATGAAGAACATTATAACGCTCAGTGAAAATTACATGATCCTTTCCCTCTGGCTGAGACTTGTACAAAGCCTATTTCAGCCCATGCAGCCCATTGTTGTTTTAAAAACACGATATTTAATTAATAAGATAAACAAAATATTACACTAATCATAAAAAAACATTTAAATGAAAAAGAATTTAATTTTATATTATGATTTTTTTTTGTTGAATTTGTGCAACAAAAAGGGCTTCACTTTGAACCAACAATTGAGAAAATATTTAATAATTGAAATCAATTACAAATATTCACATAAAAAAAATCAAAAGATTCAACTAAAAATGAAAGGGGATTGATTCTTCAAAGTTCCATTGAAGTTAAACCATGAATAAGATCCAACCATTTTGTTGGGACTCGAACGTGGAAGAGAAAAAAAAAAAAGGATTTGGCCTTTTTGAATGCTTTATTGAAATTGGGCACAACTACTTATAAAAGTTAAAGATTGGGGAATCTTCAATGATGCTTCTTTTAAATTATTGTGCATTATTTGATTACCAATCACTTATCACTTCCATGGACCATATATAATAGATAAGGTGTCAAAATTCAAGCAGAAGAAACCTAAATCAGCCAGGTATTATCTGGGACTTTTTTTTTGTAAGGAAACTTTATTTGCATACTTTTCATTTTATATATAATTAAAGAATCACTTATACCGACGTAAAATAAATATTCAATGATATTTCTTTTAAATTATTGTATATTATTTTATTAACAATCACCTATCACTTATCACTTCCATGGACCTTATATAGGTAAGGTGTCAAAACTCAAGTGGAAAACGTTAATATTATGAATAGTTTTTAAAAATAATTACTATAATATTTGAATTTTAAAAATATTTAAAGTGATATTTAAGTTATAAATTTATTAATTAATATGATATTTATTTTTAACGTGATTAATTTTAAATGATGACGTATGATGCATCGTATTTTTTAATAAATTTATAATTTAAATATCACATTATTTTAAATATTTTATTATAATTTAAAAATAATTTGCAACGTTAACCCATCTCAAAATTAAACAAACCAAGTGTTATCTGAGACATTCTTTTTATAAGGAAACTTAAATTATATTTTTCATTATATATATATATATGAAAGGAAGAATTCATTTACATGGTTGCAAAATTAATTTATTATACATATTTTTATAATTTTTATATGATTTATATTTTTTAATTAGGATATTGTTATTTCATACTCTACTTACATAAATTATGCACGTCAAATTTTAAGTTAATTAAATATGTATTTGTTTGATATAAAAATTCAATCATTAAATATATATTGAAAAAAAATAGTATTCTCAACTAATATGACAAAGATTTGAAACTTTACACATACAAAGGGTATAATTATATTATATTAAATCTAACAATTAATTTGTTAAAATATCAATTACACCAATATAACTTGATTCCTCTCTCTCTCTCTCTCTCTCTCTCTCTCTCTCTCTCTCTCTCTCTCTCTCTCTCTCTCTCTATATATATATATATATATATATATATATATAAAAGGGGATGTGAAGTTTTTTAACCCAACTTTTTGAAATATATTTATTAATTATTAAACTGTAAATATATATTTTATTTTATTTTATTATATTTAAAATTATCAAAGATTGAATTATAAAAATTAAAAAATTTAATATTTTACCAACGTATCACATAATTATTCACATATATATTATTTGAACGCACAATTTATACACGTTTCATTTTTCAGAGTAAATATACTTTTGCTAGTGGAAAGAATAACGGAAACACAAGAAAATAATGCAAAGAAAATGAGGATAAGGAGGAAGCTTTTTCATTTGGTTTAAAAAGAAATAAGATGGAAGAAAAATAAAGATTTTTTTAAACACATAATTTCTTAATTCTTACCTTCAAAAAGTTAATTTTTTTTTCTGCAATCAAATTGTGGAGATTTGCATTCAATTTACAAAGTATTATCCGTTTTGATCCAAAGATCTCTCGATTTTATTTTATAAAAAAACATCTCACAAGTTTAGATTTAAATCTCTATACACATATCATTGTAGAACTTCAAATTATTTTTCTTCCATCTTATCCTAATAAGATGGAAGAAAAATAAAGATTTTTTAAACACATAATTTCTTAATTCTTACCTTCAAAAAATTAAATTTTATTTTCTGTTTTTTTTCTTTTCCTACAATCAAATTGTGGAGACTCACACCTCAATTTGTAAGGTATTATTTGTTTTGATCCAAATATCTCATGATTTTATTTCACAAAAAATATTTTACAAATTTAGGTTTAAGTTTCTATATATATATATCATTGCAAAACTTCAAATTATCCTAACATGAGATTGAAATTTTATAAACTCCTAAAATAAAATTTGATGTTCTCGTCGAACCTAATATAAAATACATACAGACCATAGAATCACACCAGATATGAAGATTCTAAAAGTAGCTCCACGATTTAACACTTAGCTTCTATCTGACTGGTGATCATTTTTTTACCATTTATGAAAACCCGCACCCAACTTACGAAATATTTTTCATGAAACTTTCAAATCAAAATAAATAATACATCTCAAATTTGATATGAATCTTCACACAAATATAGTTTGATCTCTAATTTATTTCAATAAAGGTAGTCTTTTAAGAAAAAAATATATAATTTGTCTTTTGGCTACTTGAAGAGCTTATGATTCAAGTGCCCCTTCACATTTATTCTACTACTACGAAAAAATTGTCATGTTCTTATAATATGTGCAAATCCTAATAAGCTTGTATAATTAGATTCTTGATTTTAATATTTTTAATGTCATCAAGGAAGAAAGAAATAAACAAAAAAAAACTTCAATTATCAGGCAATTAAAAATTACATAAAATATAAAATAAAAAAATTGATGAAAATAGGAGGGACAAAACTAGTTTCACCATTCATGAATTGATACATATAAAATAAAAAATATAGTAATATTATACTAATATATATAATATTAAATAGAATAGACTAACAAAATAAATAGAATAGACTAATAGAATAAATAAAAATTAAATAAAAAATATAATATAGAGATAAATAATAAAATTGTTATTGTTGTTTGAATAATATAATTTCACAATCAATAGTAGAACTATACATTTAGTTAAATTCTATTCCTTAATTTTTCTTAAGTTGTTTTTAGACATGAAAATCACTACATAAGTACATAAACCCACACAAAATGTGATGAGGTGACTTTGAATATTTAGCACATGACATCTCATCTGTTAATTTGAATTGATGAGATCATTGCAATATTTTTTGAATCATTCAAATGTTACAAAATATATTTTTCTAGATTTAATTACACTTTTCAACTCAAATTTTATTTAATAATTATTAATATTTGGTAAAAATTTATGTTGTATTTGGGGTTGACTAATGAAAATTAATTTGAAGAGAATAAACTTAGGCAAGGCATTTTTATTTAGCTTTTTTAAGGATAATAATTTTCCCATTTATGTGGAAATAGATTTTTAGAAACATTAATCCCAAATACAATATCTAAATCGAAGAAATTCAAAACTCAAATTTAAGAATTTTTTTAAAATATTTGAATCGTGAATAAAAAATAAGAGTAAGAGGGAATGAAACGATTCTTGAGATATTGAATATGAACAACTTTTTTTTTTTTTTTTTGCGTAACACTGTTACTTGATGAGAGAGAGAGACGCCTCGTTTGACTGTTGCTTTTCGCTTCTCACTTCTCAAGTCATTCCAAAAAGAACAATAATAATAGAATCGCCGTCACTGTCTCCGTTACGTAACCGCTAACCCTTTTATTTCCTTATTCAACTCCGTCTCTTTAAACAGACTCCGTTTTCTTTCTTTCTCTCTCAAAGGGGATCATCTTTCAAGTTCTCAATTTTCTCTGGACTCAAAGGCTCACCTTTTAGGTAATAATAATGAAAATGAAATTTATTTTTCAAAATTAATTTCCCTTCTTTTATTTCTTTTTCTTATAATTTTAAGGTTAGGGTTTTTTTTGTATGATTGATTTGATTGCCTTCAAATCTGTTTCTTTTGTGGCTGCTCATATTCTGTTAGATTTTATTGGATTCTGGTTCTCGTAGAATCATGGGTCTGTTTTTTTTTTCTTTTTTTTTTTGTATTTATATTCTGTTTGGTTTCTGGGAGAAAATCAATAGAAAGTGAAAGTTTTGAATCTTTATGTTTTTAGGGTATTTTAGATCTTAGATATAGGATTTGTTTGTCATGTAAGGGATGCATCTTTTCCATTATTTTGAATCCATTTTTATATAGAAAATTTAGAATTAAATTGGGTTTTTGTTTTGGTATTTTGTAGTGGAGTTTAATGTATGTGAATAATTTTCTTTTTTATTGAGTGGAGGTGTTTTTGTTGATTTTTTCAGGATGGTTTGTTGGTGTTAACAATGTAACTGTCCTTGCTTCAGTTGCTGGTGTCGAATGTAGTGTGAATTTGATTGATTGATGAAACTTTGTGGATATTGTTGTGTTTAGAATTGAACCATGAAGATATTTATGAGATTCATCAGGGTTTTATGGATTGATTGATTGATTGATTGATTGATGCATCTACGACACTGCTGGGTTTTTCATTTGATTCGTGAAGATGTCCATAGAGAGCTTTTTGTTGACTGTTAGGGGTTTGTAAGTTGCATAGGCGAAAAGAGCAAGGAAAAAAGAATGGGGGAAGCTCTTCTCACTACACTGTCAATGGAGAATTGTCACCCATCTACACTTTTGTCAATGGATTCAGGTTCTTTTCCACCAGATGAATTTGAGAGAGAGATGAGCCGGTCTATGCTTCTCTCTCGGCCACCTGATATCAATCTCCCGCTATCGTCTGAACCAAGCCCACCTCCACTGGCATGGAATGATTTATATGATAACTTAGATGTTAGCCTTGCACCTCAGACATATGAGGCTGACGCAGTTGTCAATGTCCCAAAAGTTGCTAAGAAATGCATCAAGCGTCTTGATAGCATTTGGGGTGCTTGGTTTTTCTTTACTTCCTACTTCAAGCCTGTCTTGAATGGAAAATCAAAGTCTAAGCTAATTAGGGATGGCAATGGTGTGTCTGGTTATGACAAGTCAGAATTGCACCTAGATACTTTCTTGGTTCAGCATGATATGGAGAATATGTATATGTGGGTTTTCAAGGAAAGGCCGGAAAATGCACTTGGTAAGATGCAATTGAGGAGTTACATGAATGGTCACTCTCGGCAAGGTGAGCGCCCATTTCCATTTAGTGTGGTTAAAGGTTTTGTTAGATCTCATAGAATGCAGAGGAAGCACTACAGGGGTCTCTCTAATCCTCAGTGTTTACATGGGATTGAAGTTGTGGCATCACCAAACCTCTCTAACCTTGATGATGAAGAGAAGAGGAGGTGGACAGAACTTACTGGGAGGGATATAAACTTCTCTATTCCTCCAGAAGCCAGTGATTTTGAAGCTTGGAGGAACCTTACAAATGCAGAATTTGAGCTTGAGCGCCTCCCTGCTCCTCTAAAGAGTAATTTAAATTCCCACCCTAAAAAATTGCTTAACAGTACTGGTTTGAACTTATCAACGCAGCCATTAGAACATAGCAATTGTGATGGGATGGATGTATCAACTGTCTGCAACAAACGGAAAAAGGACTATTTCTGGCATGGAAATGATGAGGATGCTCATTTACCTAATAATTTGCATGCTAACCAAGTTTTGGATATGAAAATTCACCCTGTCGAGCCAACATGGTTGAATGAATTTAGCGGGGTAATGAAGAATGTGTATGGGCCCGTTACAGCAGCAAAAACAATATACCAAGATGATGAAGGGTTTTTGATCATCGTCAGCCTGCCCTTTTCAGATCTTCAAAGGGTGAAAGTTACTTGGAGAAATACTCCCTCACATGGAATTGTAAAGATATCTTGTGTGAGTACAGCCTGCATGCCAGTCATTAAGAGACATGATAGGACATTTAAGCTAACAGATCCAACACCAGAGCACTGCCCTCCAGGGGAATTTATTAGAGAGATTCCCCTTCCAAACCGCATTCCGGAAGATGCTAAACTGGAAGCATACTGTGATGAGACAGGAACAATGCTTGAGATTATTGTCCCCAAGCATCATGTAGGACCAGAAGAGCATGAGGTCCGTGTCTGCCTTCGCCCCTCACCATGGAGTGAACGAGCATTTGTGGACCTGGAGGAATCGATAGTGTGATACATGTAAAGATGTTAGAGTGGTTGGTGCTTCATCGTTTACTAACCTCATTCCTTAAGGAAATCTGTGAAATTAAAAACTGCATTTTTTTAGATAATATGTTTTTTTATCATACCTTTTATAATTTTCAATTTATCTTTAGATCTGTCGTGATTCATCATATTTAGTGACAATTTATGGACTTAATAACTGTTCTACATACATGTAGATTCTTTGAATTAATTTTGTGATTTGTGAAATTGGAATTTTGCGCTTTCCCTTGGCTTGAAGTTTTAAGTTTTGCATTAGGGCGGATAGATTGTCTGTTCTCTTATCTATACCTTATGAGAATCTTCATTCGAGCACGAGTCAAACGAAATTGTGAGTTTCATGCTGCTTTCCAAAGAATCATTAATGTTCTTATACATATCATTTCATGGTTTTGTGCGAAATGAAAATGAATGCAGCTTCCAAGTTTATGTTTTATATGTTCAAAACATTTTCCTTCTCTTTGCCTCTGCCTTAACATTGGATGTGCCTTACTAAAGAAGATACAATATTTTGAACATTTTTCCACACAGCAAAGGAAAAAAAAACAACCATTGAGATTAGTTGTGTAATTGAATATTTTATTTTATCCAAGCAAACCACAAAACTGGAGATTGTTTCCATCAAAAGAAACACTTTGAGAGAGCCTAAGCTCACCAATTAAAAAAAAACACATACAAGCATAGAATCAATTGAGAAGAAAGTTTCTAAAACATTAAAATAATATATGCTGATGAATCGCATATAAAATCAGAACTAAGCAGCCTAGTCAACTTCTTCAATTTTGGGACCAGCACCACTGCCCCCAGCTGGAGGAACATCATCAGCCATGCCAGAACCACCCATGTCGGGACCAGCTCCCTGGTACATCTTAGCTATGATGGGGTTGCATATGCTCTCAAGCTCCTTCATCTTGTCTTCGAACTCATCTGCCTCGGCTAGCTGGTTACCATCCAACCATTGAATCGCCCCATCAATGGCATCCTCAATCTTCTTCTTGTCATCAGGGGAAAGCTTTGAACCAATCTTCTCATCCTTGACAGTGTTCCTCATGTTGTAGGCATAGTTCTCCAAAGCATTCTTGGCCTCAACCTTCTTCTTGAGCTCCTCATCCTCAGACTTGTATTTTTCTGCCTCTTGGACCATCTTCTCGATTTCTTCCTTGGACAACCTACCCTTGTCATTTGTGATAGTAATCTTGTTCTTCTGGCCGGTAGTCTTGTCCTCAGCAGAGACATTCAAGATTCCATTGGCATCAATATCAAAGCAAACAGTAATTTGAGGAACACCCCTAGGTGCTGGAGGAATACCAGAAAGCTCGAATTTTCCCAATAAGTTGTTGTCCCGAGTTCTGGCTCTCTCACCCTCATAAACTTGAATCAACACACCAGGCTGGTTATCGGAGTAGGTAGAGAAAACCTGCTCTTTCTTAGTTGGAATAGTGGTGTTCCTTGGAATCAAAACAGTCATAACACCACCAGCAGTTTCCAACCCAAGAGACAGAGGAGTAACATCCAAAAGCAATAAATCCTGAACCTTCTCATTTCCTTCACCATTCAAAATTGCAGCCTGAACGGCAGCACCGTAAGCGACAGCCTCATCAGGATTAATGCTCTTGCAAAGCTCCTTCCCATTGAAAAAGTCTTGCAACAATTGCTGTACCTTAGGAATCCTAGTTGAACCACCAACAAGGACAACATCATGAACACTGCTCTTATCCATCTTAGCATCTCTCAGACATTTCTCGACAGGCTCCATACACTTCCTAAAAAGATCCATATTAAGCTCCTCGAACCTTGCACGAGTAATAGTTGAGTAAAAATCAATACCCTCGTACAAAGAATCAATCTCAATGGTAGTTTGAGCTGTTGAAGACAAGGTCCTCTTAGCTCTCTCACAAGCAGTCCTCAACCTCCTCAACGCTCTAGGATTCCCACTAATATCCTTCTTATTCTTCCTCCTAAATTCCTGAACAAAATGGTTGACCATCCTATTATCAAAATCCTCACCACCCAAATGAGTATCACCTGCGGTAGCCTTAACTTCGAAAATACCTTCTTCAATAGTAAGCAAAGAAACATCAAAAGTACCACCACCCAAATCAAAAATCAAAACATTCTTTTCACCAACACTAGTAGCTTTCTTATCAAGACCATAAGCAATGGCGGCAGCGGTCGGCTCATTAATGATTCTCATAACATTAAGCCCAGCAATGACTCCAGCATCCTTGGTGGCTTGCCTCTGGGAATCATTGAAGTAAGCAGGCACCGTAACGACAGCGTTTTTTATAGTGGAGCCTAGGTAAGCCTCAGCAATTTCACGCATCTTGGTTAAAACCATGGAAGAAATTTCCTCAGCAGCAAATTGCTTTTCTGCACCCTTGTAATTAACAACAATCATGGGTTTATCACCAGGCCCTGCTATAACCTTAAAAGGCCAGTGCTTTATATCACTTTGAACCGATGAATCACTAAATCTTCTCCCAATTAGCCGCTTAGCATCTGTTTCAGTTTAATTATGATTAACAAAAATTTAATCAAAACAGTGTAGCAGATAAGTTAACTCTCCCAAACTCTAGCTATTTCTATAATGACGTCATAAATATGAAACAAAAATATAAAAAATTAGTTTCATCAGTAGATCTAACGGCATAGAACATTGCAGATCTATAAATTAAACTAAACTATTTTTCTAAAAATAAATAGGGAATTAGGAATTTACCGAAGACGGTGTTTATGGGATTCATGGCGACTTGATTTTTAGCAGCGTCGCCGATCAAACGCTCGGAATCGGTAAAACCGACATAAGACGGGGTCGTACGATTGCCTTGGTCGTTGGCGATGATTTCGACTCTGTCGTGTTGCCATACTCCTACGCACGAGTAAGTGGTCCCTAGATCGATTCCGATGGCTGGTCCTTCTCCTTTTCCGGCCATTTATATGAATTTCTTTGACAGATCAAAACGTAAAAGAAAATCGAAAGCAAAGAGAAAATTTTTTTGTTTATTTTTGTTTTGTTATGAATGGAGAGAGAGCGGGAGGGAATAGGGAATTTATATAGAATTTGTAAATTTGAGGATTCAGTTCCAGAAAGATCTATAAGCGAATTCTTAGCCGTCAGATTTGACTCTATGCTTCCGACCTAAAATCTCTAGCTCTTGTTAGGTTCTCGAAATTTCCATTTTTGTTTTTTTATTAATTAATCTATTAAAGAATATTCTAATCCTATAAGCGCACGTTTCATAAGAGTCGGAATCCTCGTCCAATTGGTGAATCTCTCCCGCGCTTTTTAAACCTCATATGTGCGAGGCGTGTGAAGTTTACGGGCCACATACAGCTAGCTTAGCTAAATTGGCTTTCGCATCGTGGCCGGTCGGCTCACCACGCGGTCGGGATTCTTTCTTAGATGCTAAGACAGCAAAGACTTTTGCCTTTTTTTAGTTTTGGGCACCTAAGCTAAGACAGCAAGACTAGAAAATCATTTTATTTATTTATTTATTTATTATATATTAGGATTAATAAGTTTAGAAAGCAATTTCTTGTTTTATATTTTATGCCATTTGTGAAAGCGTTTATTATTTAATTATCATAGTTCTAAAATTTTAATAGTTTTGAAGATAAATATTTTTAATTTTTATATAAAAATAATTTTTTAACATTTAATAAATTTGGATTCAAGTTTAACATTTATAACTTTTGCTATCTCCAAATTGTTTTTTTAATATATTATGTGAGACAAAAAGAAATGAAAGCTCAAATATAAAGAAAAAAAAACCCAAAAATAAAAAGAAGCTTTAATTTCATGTCTCGAGTTGGATAGTCCAAAAGAAAAAAAATAAAAACCCTTTTAAAGGGATAGGATTATAAGATAAATGTATATTTGTGATTTATTTATTTATTTTTAGAAGTGTTTAAATTTGATTTATATTTGGTAAAAAAATTATTCTACTCGTTGAAATTCGATTCATTTAAATGATAAAATATTCGTATTCGATTCGTATTATATTTAATTAAATTAAATGCAATCATTGATAAATATTAAATGAATATATTCACGAATATATATAAATAAATATGTTCATAAATTTATATAAATGAATTATAAACAAATAAACTAAAAACAAATATAAATGAATCCAAATGAATATAAATGAATCTTAAAATATGATTAAAATAAAGGATAAAAATATAATTTTATTATTAGTATTATAAATGTACAATGAACAAATCCTAAACAAATGAATTTTAAATAAACATTAAACAAGTTTGTTCATGAATATAAATGAACCAAACAAATTTTTATTCATATTTAATTTATTTAACAAACGAATATAAAAATACTATTCAAAATTATCTGTTTAGTTTAATAAATAAATAAAAATTAAATATGTTCACGAACAGTTTATTGAAAGTTCTATTTATTTTCATCTTAAAAAGTGATATATCCATGAATTAAAATCTTGAAAATTGGTTATTCATGGAGTAATAAACTTAAGAAACCTTAATTAAAGCAAGCGGAGAATGAAAACATTGAATTTTCACTTGAAAATTCAACTGGGAGATGATAAACCACTAATTCAACAAAGAAGATATGTACATGGTAATGTTATTTGTTTGTTATCTTATAACACTTCCCAAACAAATTTTTTATCTCCATATATATATATATATATATATTAATAAAGATTCACACAAAACTTGCCAATGTACTTAAACAAAAGATTTCATTGTAGTACTGAGTGAACCTATTGAATTCCGGGAACACTGAAGCCCTACTACAAATATAGGAAGCACTTGGAAATATCACAGATGCAAAACTTTTTATTGAAATCAACAAACAAGAGAAACAATGTTATCACAGCTCAATCCTTTTTACTTTGCAGCATATGAGAAACCTTTCTTTTTCCCTTGATTTTCACGGCTTGGATGGTGGATGCTTGTTTCCAATAGGATTTGGGGCAGATGGAACCTTGCCTTTGTTATCATTGAGCTGTGTTCCACGTTCCTTTTTCATAAAAGAATTGAGACAGAATCAAAATTCATGTCAGCCATTTCATCATAATCAAATAAAGAGCAAAACTACATTATATTTTTTCCCCTTATAAGATGGTTATAAGTATCCTCAAGTTTTGTCTGGACGATCTTGAGGGCGCATTCTCACATCGATTTGATACATTTAAGATTTTATTTTCCACAAGAATCGAACCCAGATTAACAAGGAAAGTACTCCTCTCTTAACTATATTATATTTAGCAATAAGAAAAACTCACCCAAGTAGCTAACAAGAACCTGTTGGCAGAATTTGGTTTTGGTTTAGCAGTGCTGATCTTCATACCATCAGCAACTATAAAAAAAAGAATCCAAAAAACAACGTGATTAGTCTTCTTTTTATAAAAATATTATAACTTTTTAAGATTGCCCGAGGAGATATATCAGATGAAAAACTTGAAAGAGCTTGCCTGTTTCCATGGCTTGAATTGAGAATTGAGATTGTGAAGCTGAAACAAGAAGAAAAGCAATGATCAAATAGGCTAAAACTTGGATTCTCTTCATCTTTGGTGCCAACTTTGTGCTTTTTCACTTGGGGCTGCTGATCTTGATCATAGAGAGCAACATATTTATGGGACAAATTGGATACTTAATCATGACTTGTTTGAAAGCAAGGTAATTTCTTTGTTAAAGCTGTCTGGGAATCCAATGCCTTTTACAGATTCGGATTAATATAAGGCTAGAGATGTGGGCTTTTTTTTTCTTGGCATTGCATGTTGACTTGAGTAATGGCACAAAGCCATATGATTGAGCTATCATGTCAACTCTATTTTCCTCCCACTGTATCTCTCTTCAGCCTAAAGTTGAGCTGGTGTTTGGTATATGGGAATGTTGTTGATTTTCTAATCATTTAATAGAAAGGTCCAAAATCATTGCTTTTGCAACGTGAAACATGCAAATTCAAAACAATTAAACAATTTGTAATAGCTCATGTTAATTAATTCTGTAGAAAATGAATCTGTCAAGTTAGCTTTAAAGAGTTGAAGATTGTACCATAAGAGAAGCATTTTTGCTTTTAATGGTTGCCTTGATATGCATGTACATTTTTTATTCAAGAATGTATGTTTATCAGCTGAACTTCCCCAAACATTTTGCCTGAAATTTGCCACAAACACACCATGGATAACCTTGCAAGGCTAGTCATTTTTAATCTATCTTGAGTAACAGGCAGTCTGATCTTTGCAAAAATGCTTTTGCAGCTCTTTCAAGAACTATAGTGTTTAGCAAAAGCTTGACGGGGTATTTTATTACAATTATCATCAACGAAAAGTTGATAAAAGAGTGGGACAACACTTGGCAAAGGAGAAAAGAAAAAAAAAGAAAGACTCTTGAAACCAGGGTCTTTGATTGAGCCTCATGGACTTCCCAAAAGACAAGTTGTAATGATGCCATTTACCACTGTTAACATGGATTTTCTGTCTGGAATTTTGTAGGTTTCATTAGGTAATTTGTTACATTGTCATTCGAATTAAAGTAGCTTGGCTTCTTTCGATTTTCCCTCTTATACTTGTGGCTCAATTTATGCTATCCTTTAGGGTCCTCCATTGTTGAATAAGGCAATTGCAGAGTCAATTTTGGCACTTTCACCGGGTTTATTTTCATATATAGCTGTAAGATTCAATCATTTACAGGAATTGCAAATGCTGAAACAATATTTTTTTCCCCTAAGCTTTCATTTTGGTGGAATTACTGTGAATTGACCCCATTGAACAGCTGAAAAGTTTTTCCATAAGTGCAAGAACGACAGCAACCATCAATGGGCACTTGGTCTAGTGGTATGATTCTCGCTTAGGGTGCGAGAGGTCCCGAGTTCAATTCTCGGAGTGCCCCCATTTCTTTTCATTTATTTTGCTATAACCCTTCCATTTAGATGATCAATGGCTCAATGTTGTAGTATTTGGCTTCAGGTTGAAAACTATCAAATGCATGAAAGGCAGTTAAGTGATTGCTAAAAACATTTCAGCTAAGGTTCCATCTTCTGTTTTACAACCATTTTTTTCTGATATACTTCAATAGGGTCATTATCTAGAGCTTTGCTTCCATTGGTTGTTGCTCAACCTGTTTCCACACACCAGTTTTCCTGGTCTGCTGATTGCTAATTTTGATTTGCAGATTGAGAGTATAGTTTCGAGCATCATATCAATGATGAATCTCTTGCCAACAACAGAAATATTAGATGTAACCTTTTAAAAGTAACTACATAATTGTCGATTTTATTCTACATAGATTCTTTATCCTTTTCACCTTTTGTTTGTTTATCAGTTGAGCCCAAAGAAATCAAGCATAATTGTATAAATAGCTTGTTAAGATTCATGCTTTGTTCACAATAATGATGGCATGTGAACAGGCTTTTCCCTTCTTTTTTTTTTTTCATTTTACTTTTGTTTATTACATGAACATAAAGGTCAAAGTATTAGGCATAGCAAAAGCGAAGGGCAGTTGGAACTTATTTGTTCAATCATTTATTAAAATGTTCTTCATTCAGACGAAATGAAGAAAAGTCAAGTTCACAACTACTTGAAAATCTGTCTCGCTGTTGAAGAGAAAGAATATATATAAATATATATATATATATATATATAAATTGTTTAGGATAATAAGTTTAAAGGAATATATAAAAGTTCGTATATTTATATTTATTTATTTTTATCAAATATATATAAAATATAAAAATTATCATATTATAATTTATATCAACATACAAATACAAAATATAATATTTATTTTTTATTAATAAAATATAATTTTTAATTAAATTTAAAATCATATTATTTAAAATTATATTATTTTACAATATCACCATATCATATTTAAAATTATCATATATATATATATATATTTGCAATTTCAGTTTTGGGTTTTGACTAATGAGCAAGATGGAAAATCATATAGAACAAAAAAACCAGGCTCCAATGCTGAACCAGTCCGAGCAAATGGTGAAGACTTTATCAACCTTGTCTTTATTTCTTCATCTGATGACTTCATGAATACTTTATTATTATTTTATTATTTTACAATAATAAACTTATTATTTCTATAATAATGAGAAAATATATTTTTCGTAAAATAGATAAAATTTTATTTGATACAAAAAATAGATCAAATTTGGAATTTTAATCAAATTTCATATTATTCATAATATATAGTATTATTTATCTAAGATAAAGATTTGAGCATACATCAGTTAATAAATTAAATATTCGAATATCTTGACTCAAAAAATATTTAAGTACATAATTCTATAAGCAAAAATAAATATGCACAAAAGTAATTTCAATTACGTACAAAATAAATGTCCGATTTTGAAATTTTATTTTTTTATAATTAAAGTTATCAAAAATTAAAATTTAATATTTTATTAATAAATTACACTATTGTTCATCAATTGTACTATCCAATAAATTTTGTTATCATATTTGAATTTTAAATATGAGATTCTATTGGAATTTTTGTATTAAAAAATTCCAACTAAATATTATCATTAGTTTTTTTTTTCTTTTCCAAAGAAAAAGTTCTGCCATTAGTGTTAGTACTTTTTCTAGTGTTCTCATTTAAGGATTAAAAAAAATCATTTTTTAATTCATTTAATATTTATATTCAGGGTTGGCCGACAAGAGGTTTGGAAGAATAAGAAAGAGAAATATTCACAACGCAAACCTAACCAGAATGTCTTGATTCGAAACACATTTTTTTTTTAGGAGTATAAAAATGAAAATAATATTTAATAAAATAAATAATTTGTAAATATATTTAATTTATATTTATTTATTAAACTAAATAAATTATCATGAATAACATTTCATTATTTGTTAATTAAATAAAAAATTATAAAAAAATTTTATTTCTACTAAATTCATTTGTATAAATAAATAAAACATTTAACAAATAATTTATGAATAAATTCTATTTATATTTATTTATCAATAATAATAAAAGAATATAAATAAAATTTTAATATTTATTAATTAAATAAATATGTTATAAAATAATAAATTTTATTTATATTTAATTCGTATACACCTTTAATCACCTCCGATGCACGGGCTAAACAAATCCCAAAAACCGGGAACAGCAGCATTTGGCAGCGAAATGCAGCTGTTGGCACGTCACATTTGATAGTCGCGCGTGAAGGCAACAATGAAGAAAGTAAACTTAAATTGTTAAAGAGGACAGTGAAACAAGAAAGACAGATTTTAAAAAGACAACATGCTTAAGACAGAAAAGGACGCAAAGTCTCCAAATGTTATCACCGTTCCATTACCATTGTTGTCGGTTGTCGGTTGTCGGGCTACTTGAAATAATTTTAAAATTAAAAATTTAATTTTAAGATATAAAAATTTGACTTTATAAAAAAAAAATTCATCAGATTAAAAAAAGAAGTGAAAAGTTTCATTTTGATATTTGCTATAACATATTTTATTTTTTAATTATTTTTTATTTTTACTATACAAATATATATAATTTTATTAATTTTGAGAGTAAAATTTAAAAAATTTATTATTAATCGACGTGATAAGTTTGTTTAATCCTTCTAATATAAAGAAAGTGATTGTGAACTCTATGTCTACTTTTTCATTTCAACCCAATAATCCATTATACATTAATAACAAAGTTTTAAAATGAATCTCATTTGAAAAAAAAAAGTTTTTATTTATGAATTATCTTTTTTTTTTGGAAAACATGCATTAACTATTTTAATCTTATTTAATTTAGAATTACAATAATTCCTGCTATATTATTCTCTTAAATATATTTTATTTTTTAATTTAATAAAGTTTATATGACTTCCCTTATAAGTATTTAATAGTATAATTAAATTTATATCTCTCAAAAAGTTTCAAACAAATTTCAACAGTGTTTATACTTTTTTTTCCTTTCATTCTCTCAAGGAAAAAAAATAAAGGAACTCTCCAAAACCCTCTTCCTCCTTTTTTCTTTGTTTTTCCTCTACTTTCCCCCACTTTCCAACTCTCTCTCTTCTTTCTTTTCACAACACTTTCCCTCTCATTTCCTTCCTTATACCATGAGTCCCGTTTCCTTCGCCCGTGACTTCCTATCCCTACTTCTTCTCCTCCCAAATCACTCCCCATTTCTCTCATGACTCTCTCTCTCTCTCTCTTTCCTTTCCCTTTCCTCCATCAGAAAATCATCGCAGCCGTTCATTATGCGGTCCCCACTGGCTCTTCGCAACGGCGAGACACCTTCCCCTCACCACGGAATCTCAACACCTTCCTTTCACTCCACTGTAACTCTCCGTAAACTCAGACGATTCAACTCACTGATTCTCGTCTTCCGACTCGCCGCTTTTGCTTTCTCCCTCTCTTCCTCCGTTTTCATGGTCACCAACTCTCGTGGCTCCGATTCCCCTCATTGGTTTGATTTTGACGCTTTCAGGTTAGTTTTAGAAGCAGAAGCATTTTTGTCTGTTCGCTAAGAAAAAAATTGTCAAACAAAACTTTTAATTTAAATTTCTTTTTTATTTTATATAGAATTTAATTTAAAAAGCTTAATTTTGTTAAATTCGACGCTTTCAACTTCGTTTGAAAACGTGCGGTTCTTTAGTTCACATTTCAAATGAAAAAAAAAAAAAAGCTTTTAATTTCTAGTTTCTTTTGCTTTACAATTTTAATTTTATGAAAATTGAAAACAAATAAAAGCTTAAAAATTGAAAGTAAAAAATCAAAATCTCACCGCAGATTTGTCTTCGCCGCAAACGCAATCGTGGCTTTGTATTCGCTTTTCGAAATGGGCGTTTCCGTTTGGGAGATCTCCACCGGAGCCACTCTCTTCCCCGAAATCCTCCAAGTTTGGTTCGACTTTGGCCACGACCAGGTTTTCAAATTAACCAAAAATTTGAATTTTTTTATTTTCTTTATGTTTTGATTTAATTATAAATTCATTTTATTTTTGAATTAGGTATTTACATATTTATTATTGTCGGCGGACTCGGCGGGAACGGCGTTGGCGAAGACGTTAAAAGGGACAACCACGTGTACAACGTCGAACTCGTTTTGCGTTCAATCTAATATTTCGGTGGCGTTGGGTTTCGCCGGCTTTTTGTTTCTAGGGTTATCGTCTTTGCTATCGGGTTTTCGAGTCGCCTGTTATATAATCAGCGGCTCTCGTTTCCTTATGTAGATTTTAGAAAGAGAATATTTTTGGTTGTGTGAAGTAGGTGTTGGACTTTTGCCGTATACCATACGCTATGACTTTTTTTCCCTTCATGTGATGATAGTGATGAACGGTGATTGATTTACTGATTTGTGTTTATTTTACCACGATGACGTGGCCAATGAAACTGATGTGTACATATGAGTTATCGTTGACCAAATCCTACCAACCTTATTATTTCAAAAGTAGGATTTAGTCAACAGTCATTTTATTAGTGCATTTTCAATCGTGATTGTTAATTTCATTACATATTAATTATAACGATTAATACGTTTCAATTATATCAAAATATAATATATTTAAAAAATTTTTTATATGAAATTTGATATTAAATAATATCGATTATTTTTATTATTTTTGATAAATTTTAATAAAATAACATGTTTCAAGTGATATGAATATGAAATATATTATAAAAATTTTAATTTATTTTATGTTATTTAATTATTTTTAATTTAATAAAAATAAAATTAATTGATAAAATAATCTTTAAAAGTTAAGTTTTTTATTTTTTATTTTAATTTTTTATACTTTATTTTTTAAATTAAAATTTATTAGTATTTTAATTTTTTTTTCAAGAAAACAATTATATATTTTTATAAAATTTAACAACCATAAAATCTTGATTAATTTTTTATTTTTTGTTTTTATTTTAATATTTATAAGAAAAATTTTATTTAAATATTATATTATCAAATTAAATGTTTAAAAATATTATAAAAATTTTATGACATCATTTCTTATTCTTTTAAACTTATTTATTTGATTTTTGAATATATTACATATTTATATTGTAAATTATTAATAATATTATAATATACAAGTTCATATGTATTTATATATATTTATATTAAATTAAAATTTTAAAATAATATATCAAAATAATTTATATCAATAAATATCATATTTTTAAAAAAAATCAAAACATTATTTGATACGATATTAATATCTTTTCTTTCAATCCATTAGATTTCTTATTACTATTTTTTGTTAAAAATTAATAATTTTATTTTTATTAACAAATCCATAACTTAAGAGATTCTCTTTTAAAATGTGAATTCTTACAAGACTCTCCTTTGTTACTTTCAATTTAATATCCTTTATATCAACAAAAATTACCAATTGAACCCTCAACACTCAAAATTTAAAGGTGCAAAATTAAATTTGACAATTCATGTATTTATATCGTATAAATTATTAAAATTTATATATTCATATTATATTTTACATAAAAATTGTGTTACAATTCATGTCAACATCAAAATGTGAAATATATATTTTTGATTTTATTAAACTCATAATTATTATTAAAATTTTATGCTATTACCTTTATATCCTAATTTCATCGAATTATGTTTCAGATTATCAAGATCTATGCAAAACATGAAGATTGATGGGCTTAAAAAAAACAATTAAAAGATGCAGGCACCCAGAGGTTTTACAAAGTGGTGTCAAGTTTTGAAGCACCATACAAATAACCAATCCAAAACATAATGGACAAAAAGAGCAAATCATTGTAGTCCTGTACCAATCATCAGCCATTTCACATCAGAAGAACGGCAATTTTGACTTGGTGCAGGTTTCTTTCTTTTTTCCTTCGCAATGAATGAATGAAAACAATGTAACACAACTGAATTGACGCTACCACTTGGGCTTGGCTCAAAATGGCAGCATGGGAATGGGCAAATTGAGATTTGAGGAGCAATAAGTCCTGGTAGTTTTAAGTTTAATCTTCTTGGCTTTATTTGGTCATAGAATTATTGAAGATGTTAACAGTAGCAACTAGCAAGGAGCATGTCATGTGGGTGCATATGTGTAGTAAACATCAGCAGTTCAACATCACAAGCACATGTATTACAAGAAGGTAGGGAGCCTTTAAATGAGTAAAAACATTGAAACATACATAAGATAATGCTATATATCACAAGAACTGGCTTAACTGGTTGGTTGGAAATGGAAATTTGAGCACAAATCCAGTTTTGAGCTCTAGTAGGAAGACTTGCAATGAACATGTCATTATATTTAGTAGAAAAACCAAGACAGGCAAAAACAAAGTTTTCAGCACAGTTGTGCAAACAAAACTAACATGGTACAAGTCTAATCTAGGTTCTTATCTAAAAGCACATACATTAGCTCTGCACACCCTTTTAGTTTCCTTCATATTTTGGATCAGCCATCACGTAATGGTAAGCAATTACCAGCGCAAATATAAAAATGCCGAGAAAATTGGCAAGAAATCCCAGCTGTTGGTCATCAATCATCTGCATGAGCACATAAAATCCCCACAAATGAGCAGCCTGTCACAAACTATTGTGCTATAATTTTAACAAATATTGGCAATAAAACCTACTATAAAGTTTCAAACACCAAATAGTATGTGGTATACAGTATTTTCCAGATACTTGGTGGCATTAACTTAAGCAAGCATTCTACCTGAACTTCAAGCAGTAACTGTCCTTCAACAGAATAAATGCAGAAAATTGTTGGTGATAAGTTCTATCCTTTACGCAAGGCAATCAACTGACCAAACACATGGCAGAGAAACTTATTGACTCTAATCTTAATAAAAGCTACTATCATTATGAAATCCGACAGTAATTAGAAGCCAATATCGACAGTTTTAACACCTACATAGAGTAAATCAGACAGAAATGATTATTCCAACCAACTACAAACAATAATACTTAATTTCTTCCAGAGATAAGGGTTGCTGTAACCAATCCATGCAGTTCATGGTTGAATGAACTAGCTCTATAGCTATTAGCAGCAATCAACAAAACAAAAGGACCTCGCATACATCACTATAAAAAGAATCTAATCCCCAAACCTGACATTAACAACGGTCATCTATTACCTATATTTTACATGGACTCCAGATCCAATCATCCAACTTCACAACATTAGTATGTATCCAACATAGGAACGTCATGTTTATGGCAATTTGTACATTAATTTTGATAATCTAATCAATCATCATACAAAATATAACTTATTGGGCATGGATACGTTTATGCTAATAATCAATGTAATTTAGTTCATTAACCAATACTATTACAGTAACTAAGGTTTTCAACCAACGTTTCATATGATCAAATCTAGATCACACCCCTATATACACAAGCGAAGAAGCTGTTCTAGATGTTTTAAAGTCATCAATGGGCACATCATTGAGCTTTAACATCCTTCTTCACCAAATTTCTTTCTTACAGTTCAAATTTTATAACTAAAAAAAAGAAAAAAAAGCTCTAAATAAACCCTAAATCCGCAAAAAGAAAATAACTAGCTAAAAATGCAAAATGGATCGAATGGTGGCGATCGCAGTGGGATTCGAACCCACGACCTTTAGATCCGGAGTCTAATGCGATATCCACTCCGCTATGCGATCGCTTTTTACTTGCAATAATTCAGTTCTTAACTTATATACAAAATCGATATGACTCACTATTCAAGAACCGGAAAACTAAATTATTCGAATGAACAAACAAAAAATAGGGAAAAAGTTTAATCTAAGACTGTGAATCAAAAAGAAATCAGCCATCTGCTTCTAGATCGTGATATTGCGCTGCGGTGATTAAAGAGGAAAACAAAGGAAAAAAAAAAAAAGGAGGGATCCAATAAGAAACGGCGTACCTTGTCGGATCGAGGAGAGGCCAAAACGCCAAAGCAACGAGCCAACGAACAAATCTCTGGAGAAAGCTATTATTTCTATTGACGTGAAAGCCTTTGGCTTTATTGTTGTAATATTGGTATTCGGGACCAAAACGACTGCGTTCTGGGCTCTTTTCAAGAAAAGGGAGGCCCAAGGGAAAAGGGCAAAAAGGAATAAAAAACAAAAGTTGGGAAATTAACATAAAAATAATCTACTGTGGCTGCTGGGATTCGAGCCCAGGTCTCCACGGCCACAACGTGGAATTCTTACCACTAAACTACAGCCACAAGATTGAAAATAAATGCAAAAAACTTTTATATATTATTTATTTATTTGATTTATTTAGAAGAAAAGTAGATTAACTCCGCCAGAAGATATTAAAATTATCATCAATGTTAACAGAAATTCATATGGCAATAAGAGAGTCACGATGTCTAAACACTAAAAAAATATATATTTCATCTTATTTAGTAAATATAGAAATCAAATTTCAATGGTTTCAATTTTTCTCTATTAGGTTATAACTTCTTTTATATAAAAAATAAACATGTCAATAATTTAGAGTTTAATTCATCAATTTATATAATTAACCTTAAAATGTGGTATTACATAGCTCTAGGTTTCAAATTCCAATATATTTAATATATTCTCTTATTTTCTTGTTTAACCTCTTTTTTTATAAAAAATAAATATGTCAGAAATTCAAATTCAAATTTTAATTTAATTTATATATGTAATTATTTTTTAAAAAATAATATCTAATAGGCGTGAGCTTTAAATTCAAGCATTTATAATTCATTTTCTTATTTTTAATCTACTATATCTTTTATATAAAATAAAACATATCAATTAAATTTTATCTTTATCGATTAATTTAATACAAGATTATAATTATAATTCTTTTTCATACTTGTAACTATATAAAAAATCAAAATAACTAGTTATTATAGGCATAGATGTATGCCTTTGTACACTTTTAAAAGTCCTTTAATTCTAACTAAAATATTTGAGGGCTTATAAATTAGGAATAATGAATACTCTAATCTTTAAGAATTTGCTTGGTAGATTAGAATATATCATGTGGAAAAATGAATGGACATGTACTTACTTACCTCATAAATTTTTGGAATGACCATAGAAAGTGAATTTCTCTGTAATCTTTTTCAAGAAAACAATATAAAATAAAAGTGTCATGTCAACTCACATAATTAAAGAAAATTTCTACAAATGTCATTGGATTTACAAAATAAAATATGTAGTTGATACTTAATTAAAAATTACTCAACTGGATTATTCTATAATTTTATTTATTTTTTGGATAAGTTGTAAATTCAAAGGAGATTTAATCTATGTCAATTTTTTTTTTTTAATTTTTGGATAACAAGTCAAACTTGATGGTTAGGATCTGACGCGGCAGGATAACGCCGTAGCGTTGACTATCATGCACGTCACCTATACCTATGAATTGCCCTTTAAAATAGACATTAGCTGTATCCAACGTGGCCCCATAAGCCGATTACCGTATAATTTTGGACTTTTATCCATTCACTGTAGTTATCAGATGGTACGCGGACCACCAATAAAAAATGATATAAGCCAATCAGGATTTGACTCGTATTTATATTAGAACGCTCAGAGAGAAGTCACGATTGATGTGGCTAAGCTTAAAATAACATTTTTACCACTCAGAAATTAAATAACAAATAAATAAAAATATATTTTAAATTTTTAATAAATATTTTAACATATATTTTTAAAAATTTTGAATATCTCAAATTTGACAAACCAAACATTAGACAAACCCTTTAAAAGACTCACCGAACTTAATCCATTTATGGGTACCAATTAATAGGATATTTAAAATTTTGTAATTATTATGTTATCTATATTTGAATTTAGTGAAAATAAAATTATTAAAAAAACATTTGGTATTTTTTACAAGATTATTATAATAATATAATTATCGAAGTAATTTTATTATTAAAGTAAATTTAAATCTCATGATTTGAAATTATTTTATTTGATTAATAATTATTAATTTTTAAAAATTATTATATTTAATATTATTAAAAATTAAAAATTATTTTATTTAAAAAATACGAAAATAATCATATATATTATAATAGTTACATAAATTAATAATTTTAAAGTTGTTTAAAGATAATAATATATAAAATATTAGTAATATTTATTTATTTTATAATAAAATATTATTAAATTATTAAATTAATAATATATTTATTGATAGATAAATTAATTTTTATAATATAAAATTTGTAAAATATTTGAATTAAAAAATAAATTAAATATATTAAATTGATAATAAAAGAAAAACAATATATATATTATATATAAAACATTAAAACAAGTAAAAAATAAATAAATAATTTTAAAAATTATTACAATGAATATTAATTTAAAAATATAAAAATTTATAATATAAATAATTATAATTTTAAGAGGAAGTAAATTTTAATTTACACATTAAATGCGTAAAATTGACTATTATTTAATTTACATATTATTTCATTTTGATGATAAAATTTTTTTATTTTTTTTATATAAAAATTATATCATCTTTTAAATAATGATCTGATCACTTTCGATAATTTAAAATCTTTATCATGTATGATTATTCAATGCTTATCAAACATAATGATCTAATCATTTTATATAAATTATAACAGAATTTTTGAGTGATAATTTCGTATAAAAAACTATCTAAGTGTTAAAATCTTTCCTTAAATAATATTTTAATTATTTTAAATTAGAGCTTAGATGCATCCGTTATCCGAATTCAAAAATAAATTATATTAAATCATTTAAAATTTGATTTTTGTCTCAATTAGATTATGGATAGATTAAGTAATTTAATCACAAGAGAATTCCATCGTTACACTATTTCTAACCGCAGCGAACAAAAACTCCGGAAGAGTAATCCAACAGAACACGTGAACTCGTGGTCCATTCGTGAGCAATAACCGTTGAAAAAATATGTGGCATTCCATAATTGGAAAGCAAATTGTAGATAAAACATATCTCAACTAAAACTCATTGCTACGTCATCGCTGCGTTTTTTTCATGATTCTTAAGATCTCCTTCCTTTTAACTGCAATTGTACTTGTACCATAAAAGAAACACAGTATAAAACTTGGTTCTAAGTGCCACTTCTATACGCAGTTTGGTCTAAAGTCATCTTCAAATCCTTAAAGTCCTCAAATTTCTTTAAAATTTCATTAAACAAAACAAAACCCATATTTTATTTTCACCTTGTTCTTTCTCAAGGTATAATCTTTTTTATCTTTTTTTTTAATTCTATGATCTTCGGGCCATTGTTTCAGATTGAGATCTGAAAAAGCCTTTTTTTTTTAGTTTGGTGTGGGCTATAGCTTTGTTAATGTGAAGCTTTTGATTGTAATTTACTTTTCTTGTTTTTTAAGTTTCCGTTTGCTTTGTCTATCTCTCTGGTTGGTACAGTTTGGTCAGTCATTATTTTATTTTAGTTCTGTTTAAATCATATTCAATTGTATATATTAGGCTGCAATCTCTTCGTTTCATAGGATAGAAGGGAGAAAAATTTTGGAAAAGTGAATTCAGTTAGTTTTTTTTATTTTTTATTTATTTTTCTAAGTTATTTTCTTTGTGGGTGGTTTTGGATGATTTGAGGATGAATTTTGAGTGTTGATTTGTTTCGTGTGTAGGATTTCAAGAAAGGATCTGAAAAAAAAAATGTCTACAAACGGAACTCACAACTCAGCTTCTAAGAAGCCTCCAAGTCCATCTCCTTTGAGATTTTCCAAGTTTTTCCAGGTAATTAAGATTTCAAGTTATTAGCATTTCCATATTTGGGTTTACTTTCCTGGAAAGTATCTTTGTTTCCTTGAAGAGTGAAGATCTTGGTTATGCATTAATGTTGTTGCTTTAAGTTAAATTCCCCATATACTTTGATATTAGTGAATCCTGTGTATAAATGAATGAGATGTGATAACTATGCTGTTTCAAAATTGGGAATGATAAGACTAAAATGCATCACTCCCATCATTGTTAAATTTCACAGGAGTTCATGCAAATTCAATCTGATAATGTTGATTACTTATCACTATTCTACTTACCTTGGATTATCCTTCGGTTTATGGGCGATTTTTTTTTTTTTTTGGATTAAAGATTTCTAATAAATTCTGTAGAATAGGGTCCTGGTTGATCTTAGTTACTTATGGTATGTGATTGGTGTTATATCCTATCTTTGTTTTATGAGCAGTCCAACATGAGGATTCTGGTTACTGGAGGAGCTGGATTCATTGGCTCCCACCTAGTGGACAAGTTGATGGAGAACGAAAAGAATGAGGTGAGTACATTTTGTTAGCAACATATGTTTCTTCACTCTATATCATTTATGATGTGAGAATGAGCAAATCTCATAGTCTATTGTGCAGTCAGATATCTGGATTCATACGTTCATGAGTCATGTCTATCAACTGATACTTGTGCTTTGCTTACATTTAACATTGTTCTGTTTTTGTTCTGTTCAGGTTATTGTTGCCGATAACTACTTTACTGGCTCCAAGGACAATCTGAAGAAATGGATTGGGCATCCAAGATTTGAACTTATTCGTCATGGTATTCTTCTTTATTTTGTATGTCCAGTAATGCATAGCTAACAATGTTGGAATATTATGTTAATGTTTTCTTTATTTATCCAGATGTCACTGAGCCATTGCTCGTTGAGGTTGATCGTATATACCATCTTGCTTGCCCAGCTTCTCCAATCTTCTATAAATACAATCCTGTGAAGGTAAGATTCCTCTGCAGCATGACCCTGTCTTTATTATCTTTGTCTTTTTCTTTTCAACCACTAACTGAAAACTATGTTTCTGTGACATTAAACAGACAATAAAGACAAATGTGATTGGTACATTAAATATGTTGGGACTTGCAAAGCGTGTTGGAGCGAGGTTTGAGACAGTTACTTATCTCTATGACTATGATATAGCGTTTATTAACATAGTCCTGCATTGTTCATGGTTTGATTGTTTGCAACAGGATTTTACTTACCTCAACTTCAGAGGTGTATGGAGATCCATTGGAGCATCCCCAGAATGAGAGCTATTGGGGAAATGTTAACCCAATTGGTAAGTATTCTAGGCTACTTTGATGATTGAGGAGAGTTTTCAGTTATTGTGGTATGGATATGTGGAAGCCCGATTGTCTTCATGTTGAATATTTCTGTTGATTTGCCCAATAACTGAAAGTCGTTCTATGTCATTTGTTAAAGTATGAATGCCACATCTTTGCATCTATCTTTCATTAATGGCTGCCACACTTCTAAGTAAGAATTATGTCACATAGTCTTGCATCAATCTTGTTGCACATACAACTTTCTAATGATTTGGTTGCGTATCGTGCTACAGGAGTTAGGAGCTGCTATGATGAAGGAAAACGAGTAGCTGAAACTTTGATGTTTGATTACCACAGGCAGCATGGTATAGGTAAATAATGCATCGTTCACTGCTCGTGTATTTTCTGTGCATTTTTCATTTTTCCTGTGAGGATTTTTGCTCTTTTCTAAAAATAATGATATGATGATAACAGAGATTCGGATTGCTAGAATTTTCAACACTTATGGACCACGCATGAATATCGACGATGGTCGTGTTGTCAGCAATTTCATAGCCCAAGCAATCCGGTAAATAGCTATATTTTACCAGTACATTGCATATCTTGCAGATGCATACGAGGATTTTATTTATTTTCTGCTCCTTTTGCTGACACCCTTTCTCACTTAACTGTTTAATCGTGCAGTAACGAGCCTTTGACTGTTCAATTACCTGGAACACAGACAAGGAGTTTCTGTTATGTCTCAGATATGGTATGCTGGAATTCTTGTTAACATCGAACTCTTTTAATCGTTAATGTGGCTGCTGCTCATTTATTTTTCATTTTTTTCACTAAAGGTTGATGGCCTTATTCGACTTATGGAAGGAGAGAACACGGGGCCAATCAATATTGGGAATCCAGGTGATTATACAAGCCATTTATCTCCATTTTCCTATCTTTGTAGCTCTTTGTTTCCAATATTAACAGTAATTTTCTTTTTCGACATTTTAGGTGAATTCACGATTCTCGAACTTGCAGAGGCTGTGAAGGAGGTCAGTTTTTTTTTTTTTCCTCCACCATATTATCATGTAGTTCTCTTTGCTGGATTTGACATGAATACTTTTCTTGGTAGTCATTAGTAGTGGTTTCTATACCAGCAAAACTGGTGGATACTATTCATATATATATATATATATATATATTTACAAAAATGATTCAATCGAATACTTGGCTATTGTTCGTGCAGCTTATCAATCCTGAGGTGCAAATTTCAATGGTCGAAAACACTCCCGATGATCCTCGTCAAAGGAAGCCAGACATAACCAGAGCAAAGGAGCTGCTAGGATGGGAACCAAAAGTCAAGTTGCGTGATGGACTTCCTCTTATGGAGGAGGATTTCCGTCAGAGGCTTGGGGTCCCCAATAAGAATTGACTTCAACAAATTCACAGTGCTGGCTGCAGGCTTCTATGTCCCTCTTAGAATGGAAAGCTACAGATAAAATTCTATGGTCTCGTTCCTTTAGTGAATTCCCATACATTATCTTCATGCACAATAATGGCATCGTTTTCTCCACAGTTTAGTCATTTTGGATTGTTATTATTATTATTATTATTATTATTATTATTATTATTACCATTTGTGTTTGAACGGTATATGAGTTAATGGAAAGATACTTTTGTTCTATGGCTTGTTGTAGATACTTTACCCAATAATCTTTGGCCACTTAACTTTACCTAATAGGCTCGAATATAGCTAGCTTACGCAACTATTTAAGCTACTCGAGCTTAGCTCAGACACAGTCTTTCAATGCCAAACTCGAGTAGCTCGAGTAAGCTTGTGAACTGCTTGAGCCAAGCATTAATACCCTCGAATTCAGCTCACTCGGCTATTCAAACGGGTCGAGCTTAGCTTACAATACATCTTTGAAAGCCAAACTTGAATGCTTGAGTAGCTCACTAGTATCTGCTCGAGCACAACAGCTCACTACTATCTTGGCTCCCTTACACCCCTAAATACCAATAAAAATTCTAGCCCTTATCAAAACACCTTTGTAGCTCTCTATCTCCTTGCCTGCCATCAAATACAAAAGCAAAAGAAAAGAGTACCCTTAAGCAAAACAAATTAATAAAGCAACCCTTTTTCTCTAAATCATCTGCATTCTACCCACAAGTTGGAGTATAAGAATTACGTTTAACATAAAAAAAGAATTCCAATAGGAAGCAGATTTCCATCAACCAGAAAATTTCTTCCATATGCTGGGAAGATATGGCAATTATTGGCAATTATTATAAGTAAATTATGTCATGATCTTCATCCATAGATATTGCTGTGATGGTTGCTATTGGAAAAGAATCCTTTGAAATTGGAATCTTAGGCTTCTACCACCCCTTGAACTTGGCGCTTTTTCTCTTACCTTTTCACAACCTTTTTAGCTGCTTCACCCCCATTTTCTGTCTCCGTCATCTGTTCAATTCTTGCAAAGACTGGTTTAGGTTGAGCCATTACCTGACCACCCTTTAGTCCACCCCACTTCGTTTCACTCTGTAGTTCGAACATCCAGTGAAGTTAATAAACAACAAATATATGCTAGTGGGCATGCATACCTACTGAGAGAAAGAGAGACTAACCCAGTTTAAATTGTTGAACTGGTCCTCAGAGTAGCCAAGCTGTGCATATATCCTCCTACATAAGTTAGGTGTGACTGGTGATAAAGCGATTGCTATGATCCTCATTGCTTCCAATATGATCACAAGATCCTGTCTCAATACCGAAAAGGAATAAGCCCCCTAAACAAATCGAGATACCCACCATCAAAAAACATGGCGTTCAGGGTCTATTTTTGTTTAGACTCACAAGGGTCAAGTCAAGTTTCTTGTTAAACCCAACATTGGAAACTAACAGTCATCTTATCTCCCCTACACTAAGCAAATAACAAGCTTCCCTACATGCTTAGATTTACCATGCTATTGGCACATTCAGGACCTAAGTTCAATTTTTTCCCTTTCAAATAGAATTTTATGAGTAAGAATTGTTGGACATATCGTGCAAAATACTTCATGGACAGAAAAAATATATATATAAATGAAGGCTGAAGCACCTTTGCTGCAGCTTCAGAGGCAGCACCTCCTTGCTTAAAAAGAGACCATGGTTCATGCTTATCCATGTATGAGTTTCCAGCATTACTGATCTCTAGCACAGCTTCACAAGCAGATGATAGGGAGAGTTTTTTGTAATGGATGCAAGCTTTTTCAACCTATGTAAGCATAGAGAACAAGAACGTATGAGAAATTCACCTAAAAATATAATTGTCAGTGTTGAGCAGGAGGGAGGAGAAAAAAAAGGAAGAAAAAGATGACAGACTGACAAATAATGAGAGAGAGAGAGAGGAAAAGGAAGATAGCTTTGAGAAACTATCTTCCAACCAAGTCATTCTTAAAAGAGCAGGACTATATAATCCTTTCCACCAAGTCATTCTCAACGCAGGCAATGTAAATGTGGTAAGAGAAGAATCCAATAGCTCTTTAAGAAACTACTACCCAATGTTCAAATGTCAGACATATTAGATTCACAATAACGTTACCAGCTTCTCAACAGTATGCTTAAAATCCTCTCCTTCAGCAGCAATGGTTGAATCAACCACTAAAGTTGATTGGCAGTTCTTCTTAAGAAGTCCAAGAGTACGGTTGAGAAGATTTCCTACAGAGAAGTCAAGGTCATACATGCATCTATCGTGGTCTATGAATAAAAGAATGAAATAATAAAGTAACTCAAATGACCTGCTTAAAATCTAATAATAGTAACTGAAACATACCTATTGTATTGGCAAGATGTGCATTTACAATATTAATGAAACGGTCTTCTGAATAATTCCCGTCATTTCCAAATTCTACCTCCCTCAGGAAGAAGTACCTGACTGCATCAGACCCAAATTTATGAACCAATTCATTTGGTTCAATTGTATTCCCTAGTGACTTCCCCATCTTCATGCCATCCTATAATTTTCAAAATAAAAAGCATTGCTGCATGAAATAAAATTAGGTATATGAGAAAAAAATATGTTAAAGAATTTGTTTGCTCCCTTGACTTCTTCAGTTCCAAACTATATAAAATTGTAAAAATGTATTAAAAAATGTGTCCACGTCTGTTTTCATGGAAAACATACAACAGAACCATAGACCTAGCATTACACCACCCAACCAACTTAATACCTAAGCCAGGAACCAAACAATAATGCTGTTTCACATTAATAATGGTGAGGAAAGGAATTATCACAATGGAAACAAATGTAAATACAGTACTCAATCAGTTAACTTACTCATTGGATGGATAATGGTCAGCAGAGCATTAATTTCTTCCTTTTCAAATCCATGTATAATTCTTTCAAAATGCATTCATAGTTAAAATTCTTTCAATTTCTTCCTTTTCATCACCCCTTAGTTCTTTTCATATATTTGAACTCCATACCTTGAATAAATTACTAGACCCCTGTGGCCCGTGCTTCTAAACTCGGTCTTGAATAAATTACATGTTTAAGTAAATGTAAGGCAATGTAAAATAACAGAGATAGAAGTGAAAAAAGAAACCAATCCAGACAAGTCTAAGCACAATATGCAGCTTAGTTAGTCATAGCAGATTTGGAAGTTACTTGTCCAAATCTTTGTACAGGCATTCTATTACCTAAAGCTCTCATTCAAAGTTCTAGAATAAAAACTAGATATTATGCAACTATTTCAAAAGAAAGCAATAAGCCACGCTTCACGGTATTCAATTACCTTTGTCAAGAAACCATGGCCAAACACCATCTTAGGGAGACTCAATCCAGCAGACATTAGCATAGCTGGCCAGTAAACAGCATGAAAACGTAAAATATCCTACACAAAAAATAGAAAAAAGCATAAGAAAATGTCAAACTCTGTACAATTATCGAAAAGGGGAACATAACTCATTCACCTGAGTAACATTCAACATGGTGATACATAGAAAATCTATACAAACCTTCCCATTTATAATGAATGGCCGAAAAATAACATCAAGATCTACGTTCATAAAATAAACAAATGAAAATGTAAAAGGATCATCATTTCCAAAAATCAATGATGTTATGTGAGTCCAGCACAACCAGTTTCTAGGAAACATCTTGGAGGATGTGAAAACCAGCTTTCCACAAGGATAGAAATCAGCAAGACACAAAGGGAAGCAATAACAGGAAACCAAATATTTTGGTGCATCTGGCAATTCTTGCCATGCTGATAAGTTTCATACCTTTCCAATCAAGTGTAGTGAGGCAGGCCAACCTGAAGAAACCGCACTTTGTAAATCAGGTTGCTCCTTAACCTCCAACAGAGCTGATATATAGCTGTTTAAAACAAGTTGTACTTGTTAAAATCCATATTCAGCAAAAATATTCCACAACAAGAAAACAAGAAAATGTTGGCTAATAAGCTGAATCTTTAATCATTGTAGGTTCTTTCTTTGTTTCTTTATATGTTACCCAGCTATTAAACTAAAGAAAAGTAATAGGTTTCACTTGCACTTTAACAATGAAACAGAAGAGAAATGAAAACGTCCTGATAGCATTCAAATCAAGAATTAAAAAACCTACTACAACTTCCTTTTCTATGAGAAAAGAACAGTACAACCTACTATAACTTCCTTTTCTATGAGAAAAGAACAGTACCCAAGGAGTGCGTCAAACCAAACATATATAGTTTGCTTATTGTCATTGGGAACCGGAATACCCCAATCCACAGCTGCTCGGGAAATTGAAAAATCTCTTAAGCCACTTTTGATCCAACTTTGCACCTGGAAAAGTTCATGACTAAGATGAGTTTTCTCAAAGGAAAGAACGTTGATCTGTCCCAAAAAGAGAAGATTTCTACTTTGCTTCACCTCATTCAAACGGTATGAAGGCTGAACAAAATTTGGATTTTGGGCCAAAGTTTCTTCTAGTGATTTTTGGTATTTTGACAATGCAAAGAAGTAATTATCCTCTTTGCGAGGAACACAAGGCTTTAGGTGCGTAGGACAACATTTGTTTTCAAGCAGTTCTTTCTCATCCTGCATAATGTAACAACAAGCCATTCTTCAGTAAAATAACCAATTGAGAATTAAAAAACATTTTCTGCATAGACACATAAAATAAAAAAATAATACTTTCCTCAAGCTCTAGAAATTATCAACATAAAATTTTGTTTTTTCCAGTCAAAATATCTAAGAAAATCAGTTTTTAATGAACATATAGTCCATATCAAAATCTATGAATGCAACAGGTGATATATGTAGATAGAAATGCAGTGTACACCTTATACTCCTCACAATTGACACAATACAGTCCCTCATAGTCTGCCCTGTAAATGTCATCATTGGCAAAAACTCTAGAATAAAATTCCTTGACAATTGCTTCATGTTTTGGATCTGTTGTGCGAATGAATTTGTCATAAGCTATATCCAACTGTAATCAGGAAAATATTAACAATCATAAGGACATCCAAGACCTCAATTACTTGGATCAAAGATAAGGAAATTCGAAAGCTCAAATTACTCAGATAAAAGGTAACCCCCCAAGTTGGAAAAGAAAAGAATTACATGTTTCCACAGCATTTTGTAAGCTTGAGATATAACATCACAATGCTCACTTGGGCTGGAGCCACAAGCAGAGGCTGCTGTAGCTATCTTCTCCCCATGCTCATCTGTCCCAGTAATAAAAATGACTCGCTTTCCCAAAAGCCTCTGCAACAAAATATAAGAAATACAATTAATCAAAAGTGATATTCACAGCTGAAAAACAAGTGGGAAATATGGCTAGCTTTCTTTGCCATTTGTTTGTGCTTCCTAGAAAGTTGTTATAAAGCAAAAGCACACAGTAAAAAGTAAAATTATGATAAATTGAGGATGAATAACTACATAAAATGCAATACCAATTCAAACATAATTGTTCTATGTAAAAGTACATTGGTTCTTAAGAACAATACATCTTTAACCAAAGAAACACAATTAACAACAATCAAACTAGTCTAGATTTTCTTCATGTAAACTTGTTAGCAAAATTAACAATTCCAATGCCAAATTTTTAAACAAGAACTAACTATATTTACAAAGAAACACAAATTGATGTCTCACTTAATACAACATCCCAAATTTGTCATCAATAAGAAAAAAGTCATCGTTCTAAGCCAAAACTACACATCTCAATTCCAAAATCAGCCCCAAACTGAAAACTTCTCAAAACCCCATCAACAGACAAAAAAAAAAAAACTCATAAAAATAACCAAAAATTAGAACCCATTAAAACTAACACACCATTTAACACACCTGAAACCTGGCAATGGCATCTGCAGCAATAGTAGTGTAAGCACTACCCATATGAGGAGGAGCATTGACATAATAAAGAGGAGTTGTAATAACAAAAGGCTCAACCTTTTCTCCAGTTTGGAAATTACTACTATTATTGTTATTATTGCTTGAACAAGTACAAAGCAATGATCTTTTTGAAGAAATGAAGTGATTTTGAGGGAAATAAAGTCGATTTTTGAACTGGGTAGTTTTAAAATTGAAAAAATATGATGGTTTTAATAAACAAGAAAGGCTGCTTTGTATTGAACAGTTCATGTTTATCCTAGCTGCTGCCATTTTCTACTTCAACTGTTTAAAAAAGAAAAAAAAATGATTTTTTTTTTTTTTTTTACATAAATTAAGACATAAATGGACTCACTTACTTTGTTTTTAAATGGAAAAAAAATGAAAATTATGGTTCGGCTGAAGCGCTAGAGAGCTTTGGAGAGGGAATAAGATAAGGGGAGGAAGAAAACGCAGAAGAATAAAATTGAAGACAAAATACTGAACAAGGTTTCTATACTTTTTAAAATTTTCAATTAAGTCTATTTTTAATTGTGTGCAATTGAGTTTTTAAAATAATATTTTTATTTAGAAAAATTATTTGATATATGTGAAATTTTTTGATTTTATAGATTTAATTAACATTAATAAAATTATACATGTTTTATTTTTTAAATTTATTTTTAATTTTATAAAATATATAAAAATGTATCACTTTATTAAATTAATTATAAATGTATTGATGATTTTTTAATAAAAAATTTTTATACGAAAGAAAAATTAAAAATAGTTAAAAAAAAGTTTAATTAAAAAATAATGAATTAATTAAATAAAATATTATTTTAAAATTTTGATTAGGTAAAAATAACATTTTAAAAATTTAGTTGGATAAGTAAGAAATAAAAATAAGGGTTTGTCCAGAATCTTGAAAAGTACAACGGCCTCTTTAGCATTTTTGCCAAAATCGAATGGGGTTGAGCAACTTGCGCTGAGCCATTTTGTTTATATTGGGCTTAGCTGATTCATTTTCTTTATTTTGGGCCTATTTGGTTATTCTTTGGGTTAGGTTTAGACTTTTGAAAATTGGATTAGCCCACTAACGACAACATTTATAAAAGGATTGGGCTGGACTCTTTAATTATTGTCATTTTTTAAAAATTTTGTTAAATTCTTTTTTTTTTAACTGTACGTTCTATTTATAATCTTTTAGTATTTTTATGCATCTTTTGAAATTAAGGAATTTTCTATTAAGCGTTTTGAATATAAAAAGAAGGGTACAATATTTTTCTAATTTTTAATTTACCCTTAAACTCCTTAAATTTTATTATTTATTTGACGAAAAAAAAATTACACCAATAAATTTTTTTAAACCGAAAATTTAATACTTGCTATAATCGTTGTCCTCTGCCGACATGACATAAAAATTAATTCTTGAAAATTTTAAATAAAAAATGATTTAAAATTTTAATAAAATTTATATATAAATATGATAAAAATAAATAAATAAATTTATATTTAATATATCGTTATAAATTATAACATAAAATTTTTTATATTTACATATATTAAATATAAAATAAATAAATATAAATATATAAATTATCCAATCTACATAAAACTAAATCCTCTCACCCATAAAACGAAGCAATTGGTCCAAAAAAAAAAACTGCTAAAATAGTTCAAAAGCATAATCATGCAAAATTGCTAATCTTACTAATCCCACATGCAATTATTAGCCATTTTTTTCTATCAACTTGCATCTCAATCAGCCATTAAAAAATTTATTATATATTATCTTTTACATTAACATTATGCCTTTAAGAAAAATATTCTTAAAACGACGACGGCTGTCGGCTCTTATTTCTTCTTGAGCAAAAAAAGTAGAGATTTAGTGGCAGCCTAGAGCGTTGATGTCATTGTCAACAGTAATATTTTTTTGATCGGACGGATGAGATTTGTTGGTTTATGGTAGGCGTGAGTTGTGATTTAATTTGACTTCTTGTTTTGTTGCTAAGAACAACAACAGTTTTTTTTTTCGAAAAAAGGATTTTCCTGTCATTTTACTGAGACAGCCAAATATTGTACATCATGTTTTCCTTTGTCTTGGTGTTCTTAATTGATTGATAATCTTTGTGCTTTAATCATTTTATTATCCCTCATTATTTAATTTAATTAAATCAGTGATTTTTTATATAAAAAATTACAATTTCCAAATAAAAAAATTAAAAATTGAATTTATATTGTAAATTTAATTTAAAATAAGATATCATATATGTTAATTTTATTTATAATTTCTTATCAATATTATAAAATAAAAAACAATTAATTTTATTACATGAACACTAAAATCCAGCGACCAGACACGCGGAGTCCGCCGCAGACACCAATCATGGGACCATAAAATTACAAAAAGACCCTCCATCCAACAAGAACGGTAGGTGTTCCAAGGTACTATCTGACGTGGACATAACAGCACGTGGGTCCCACCTAAGGCTGACAAAACAACCTCAATAATCCAGTCTCATCTTCCACCATTCATTCTCACAGAAGAACAAGAAATTGGCTAACCCCGTCGCCGTAGCACCCAACATATCTCCGCCGGTGACAACCCCCTAAAATAAATAAAATCCCACATTTACTCCTCTTAGAAACCAATCCCTAAAAATACCCGCCAATTCTCCGTCAATGGGGATTCCAAACGACGACGTTGTTTTAATCCAGTTATCCAAAGCACCATCCGAGCCCACCGTCGTCACCATTAATTGCCCCGACAAACCCGGTCTCGGCTGCGATCTTTGCCGTACAATTCTCGAATTTGGTTTTTCAATTACCCGAGCAGGTACCTATTTATAATTTTTTAAATTAATTTATAAATTAGATTGGCGCCAAATTAATACTATTAAAAAAGATTTAATTTTTTTCGATTATTGTTAGATTTTTCCACGGATGGAAGATGGTGTTACATTGTATTTTGGTTGGTTCCAAACGTTTCGAATTCGTCGAAAATTGATTGGGGGAGCTTGAAGAATCGGTTATTTTCATTGTGTCCTTCATGTTTGGTTCCGTTTTATTACTTTACTAATCAGCAAGGACATGGAAATGGAAATTCAACTCATTCTTCTTTGGTTTATTTGTTGAAACTTTGTTGCTTGGATCGTAAGGGATTGCTTCATGGTCAGTTAACAACAACTCTTTTAAATTTTCCCTGGGTTTGATTGAATTTGTTAGGTAGATTATAGGATTTTGATTGTTTTTATGTTGTTTTAGATGTTACAAAGATATTGTCCGAGCTTGAATTTACGATTCAAAGAGTGAAAGTTATGACAACGCCAGATGGAAGAGTTGTCGACTTGTTTTTTATCACCGATGGAATGTGAGTGCTCATATTATAAAGAAATTTTTAGTTGGTTTGCGATTCTGTGACTCCGTATAGCATGTTTTCGACTTGATTCTGTCTCCAGGGAGTACTGTTTGTTCAATATTTGAATTTTATGAAGTATTGGAGTTCATTGTTTATATCTTAGTTTCGAATTAATGCCGTTACGATGACTCGTTATTATATATGGATATCTTTGTTGTGTAATTTTTTTACCGCTGCTCGTACTTTTTTTGGAACTTTGTGAAGTTTAGTATCTAGAATGGTGGATTTTGGTATAGTAAATTTGGTAGTTGCATAAATTTTAAGCCAAGATATGAGACGAAGATGTGGTGCTGTAGGAATTTGTCTATATGGGTTAAAGCAGATTAATATCATATACTTGTTCTATGGTCTAAAATTTCAAAAAATAGGGGTCCTTCTGGTTTTTGACAAGTCAATAAACTTTCCCTGCAATTTTAAATAAATTATTGCTTTTTGAGAATAATCAATTACTTAATTGACCATATGGCAAAGAATGACTTCAGGTCATTAGTCAATTGCCAGCTTGTTTTCTATCTTTCAGTTATTTGCTCTTTAAGTTTGATTTCAATCGGACTCATGATGTCACAATTCTATTCATTTTGATATTTTGTACCTTTTCCTCTCCTGTGCCAGGGCTACTTAGCCCGGTGGAAAACTTTTATTAGCAGTTTCTAATGCATAATTTATGGTAATTCTCAACACCTGGCACTGTCTCATTTCAGGGAACTTTTACATACAAAAAAGAGGCGAGCTGATACCATTGAGCATCTGATTACTGTTTTGGGAAAGTATTGTATCAGCTGTGAGCTTCAGTTGGCGGGGCCCGAATATGAGAGTCTGAAGGCATTGCCTTCTCTCCCTCCTGCAGTTGAAGAGGAGTTATTTACCTATGAGTTGGCTGACAAGGAAGCTAGCTCAAAGGAACACAAATCAGATCTGATGGCATTGAAGAAGGCCACTGTTACTGTAGATAATATGTTGAGCCCTGCCCATACACTGCTTCAAATACAATGTGTTGATCAGAAAGGACTCTTTTACGACATTTTGAGGATTTCAAAAGACTGTGATTTGCAGGTACTTGTCATGAGGTTCACGTTATTTGACTTCTGTACGATATTGTTGTTATCTAGGCTTCTTGAGAGCAATTTTTAAGCATGAAAATTGAAAAGTATCAACCTTCTGGCTGTAAGGTGCTTGATATATTTGGAATCAAGTTAGTTTTAACAATCTCTACCTTCTAAACTGTCCTTTAGATTTTTATTGTGCCTTTACTATCATTGTTCTTTGGTTGTCTGGGAAGCAATGAAAATAGGATGGTTTTATTTCTCTAAATTTGCTGGGACTGGATCACTAGTATTTCTTTTGAAAATGTGGCTTTGATACACTTTTTTGGTTTTATTGGCTGGCAACTTTGCAATTAGTACTTTATCTGTACATGGTTTTTGTTGTTTTTCATTTAGATCGCTTATGGTAGATTCTCTTCAAGCGTGAAAGGCTACCGTAATATGGATCTTTTTGTTCGGCAAGCAGATGGGAAAAAAATCGTGGATCCCAAGCACCAGAGTGTTTTATGTTATCGTTTAAAGGAGGAGATGCTTCACCCATTTCGACTGATTATTGTTAACCGAGGCCCTGATACTGAACTCGTGGTTGCTAACCCCGTTGAGTTATCTGGAAAAGGAAGGCCTCGAGTTTTCTATGATGTTACATTGGCTCTTAAAATGCTAGGGATATGCATTTTTTCGGTAAGACTGACATGGAGATTTATTGTTTGTTGTTCTAGTTTTCTCTTTTCTTGGCTGAAAAGTTTGCATGCGTTAATGAGTTTTCTTTTCTGTTGCCTTATAGGCTGAAATTGGACGGCATTCAACATCAGATCGCCAGTGGGAAGTCTACAGATTTCTTTTGGATGACAGCCGTGAATTTCCTTTAGCAAGCAGTCAAGCTAGAAATCAGATTGTGGACAGAGTAAGAAGAATATTGATGGGTTGGTGAGCTGATCTACATTTTGATGGTGAGCGATGGTTTTGCTCTCGGGGTGTGTCGTGCTGTCCAATCACATTGCAACATATCAAACAACTCCTTATTGGAACCAATTGATGTAGACACTACCATGGTGTCCTAGTTCGTTAAATCCGGATTCAAACTTGTTCAGAAGCAAAGATTGGGACACCACTTTGAGTTGTGTAAGATTGGAATGTGAGGTATTTGTTGCAGCCTTTGGCTTTTGGGACTCTTAAAACTGAAATTCTATCATCTTTTAATGTATACATAGCTTTTGCTTTTAGTCGAAAATTCTCAATATATACTTCCAAAATACTGTGTCAAATTCTTCTTTGTATGAATGCACAGCAAAATTATGACATGCCTTGAAGAAAAAGTTGAGATTAGGATCAAATTGCCCAAGGCTAACCTCTTTACTACATTAGAAGAGACGAAATCCGAGACTCGGTTCATCAAGCAACATCTTCCTCAAATGAGTTCTTTCCATTTTTCTTCTGGAAACAATATTTGTATGTATGACAATGGTGATGAAGCTATTCTTAATTTGACATGAATATTGAGCTTGTAATGAAATTTTTGGAGCATTCCTAAGAAGAAAGAAAGTGTTTTCCATTGCATTTTACATGGTCAGAAGCGGTCCTTGTTCATTCTATTAATAGCATAAAGTTTTTCTTTTCTTATTTAAATGGAGAAAGAGGGAGGGACGCTGAATCCGAGATTATCAACCAGGAAACATATATATATATATATATATATATATTATGTTGGATAGGACGCTAACAATTACTTTGGTACATTCTTCAATTCTAACCCTATCCATAATTTATTATTTTAGTGATCCATTAATTAAGGATTTTAGGTATTATATTGAGCACATCGGAATCATAAGGGTCTATAGCTCAGTGGTAGAGCATTTGACTGCAGATCAAATGGTCACCGGTTCGAACCCGGTTGGGCCCTTATAAGTATTATTTTATGCTTTTGTACTACCCTTTTTGCTTGGAACTTAACAAAAACATAATGAAACAGCTGCTACAATATCAATGAAATTATTCCTATTAAAGAAATGAGGATTGGAGATTTCCAAAGCTACTTCTACAGAATAATAATGCCTCCTATCTCCTTAATCACAACCTCTTATCTGAAAATATACATTGATGATTCAGCAGCTAACGTGTTATGCAACCTTCTATGCCTGTAGACTTAAAATATCGAAAATCAAACAATAAGCTTCAAGGACATTCAATTTGAGGAGGTTAAGCACAAACTGTAACCCATGACATGGATTCAGAAGCAAAATTGTTTTGTATGATGCTTGTCCGTGGACAAGCGTCTGCTCGTTCGCAAGAGAGAGAATCCAGAGAGAGGAGATGTGAGACCCCAAACTCGGTTAACAATGCTTTAACATTGATCTAACGCCCATGATGCTATGAATCTTACAGTAAGCCATGTGCAAACCACAGGTGCTATCAGATATTGAAAAGATTAAACATGCAACAATTTTCAGTAAGTTACTGGTATACACTCTTTGCCAATATAATGTTGATGTGAAAAGTAATCCATGGGAAATCAAATACTATAAGATACAGTTCAACAATGGAGAAGTTTGAAACGAGGGTGGTTATCGGCAAGAATGAGCTAACCTGTCAAGGATTAAGGAGCACTCTACAGAGCCATGAAAAAGCATCTGAACCCTGCAGTTCAGTTTTTTCTTTTTGTATATAACGCTCCAAACTATGTGCATGCTCATTTATGCTATCATTAGATAGTGTTTCTTCAGCTAGTCTGACTGCAGCCGTGTGAGATAGTTGAAAGTTCTCCCCGATATGTTGCAACTTCCGTGCAGTTTCTTGCCAAGCATTAAAAGAGAAACCAACAAGGACTTAAGTTCCCGCTTTGCTCCAGCCGTTGGAGACATGCCTTTCAAATGTTCTACAAGAGCCATCTCCTCACCAGGGCTACAATGCCAGGAAACGGTCTCAGTAAAATATGTCCTTGTAGATATAGCAAGGAAGAAAGAAGAGAGATTCTGATACTTGAATGACCAAATACCTGCCAGGACGAATTTTTCCTCTGCTTCACTGACGTCTTGCATCTCTAGCCTTGCTGGCCACAGTTGAGCCAAGTTAAGCAGCAGAGCTTTTCTTTGTCCTGTTCATGCAAGAAAGAAACAGCACATTCAGACATGAATGAGACTCAAAAAAGACCATTTATATTAGTTGCTTGAAGTCAGAAAATAGGTTCTGACGCCTACTACGTATCATGCAACTTGCAGCACATTGGGCAAAGCCATCAAATAGATACAGAAGATAAATATTTATAGCTTGTAGTAGCAAACAAATGTATTCAACCTATGTTATGATTTAAGTAAAGAAATAACCATACATGGCCGAAGGTTTATCTTGAATCTCCAACAGGAGAAAGTTTACCAGCAAAGTTTGAGGATGCTCATAGAATAAATATGCATATATATATATATATATATATAAAGGATTGATAAACCATAAGCAGTTGAGAAGTAACTAGATTTGCTTAAAACCTAATATTTCAAAAAAAAAAAAAAATTTCTATAAGCACACACAAAGTTGTCCTCTATGTGGCTTTTTACATTGAGGGATAATTGTAATTTGTACTTGTTATGAACAAAATAGAGTTCACTCATCAAAGGATACATTAAAAGGGTAAAGTCTCGATCAAATAGATTCTTCATTTATCCAGACAGGAACAAAAAAAAAAAAAAAGGGGTCAATGAATAGAGGGAGAATTTCTTCTTTTCCCTATCCCACAACAGCGTGATAGGACACAATTCAAAGAATTAATAGGAGCCAAAAATTGCGGTCGAAAAAAAAAAAAATCAGAGAATAATGGAGAAAAGTCCTTAGGTACCTCAACACCTTCAGAAGGTCCTCCAATGCAGTCTCATTCGATATGAATATATTTTATTTTTGGAAAATTTTTGAGAAAATGGTTTATTTTGCTCTTTTGTAGACAAAGAAATTTTTACGGATCCTTGTTCAGAATCACTAGGAATTGAATCCCCACATACTTTTTTTATATGACATTTAATAAATGGTTGAAAATTTTTGAAAAAACTAGTTTGATAAACTTCATCTTTTTATGAGCAGTAATTTTTTCATTTTTTCAATTTTTCATCAGAAATATGATGAGTTTTTTTTATCTTATGATATTTCTTAGAGATGTCATATCTTCTTTTGTTGATTGATTATCAACTGTAGAAGATGTTTTTGATACTGTTTCTTGTTTAGAATTAATATTCATAAAAATATATTCTATTTCACTGAAAGAAGAATCAAAATCTGTTTCAAAAAATAATTTATAAAAAATTTTATCATTTGATATTTCTTCATTGTTCCGAGAGTTTTTATAACTTGTTTTGCACTTTGTCTTTTTTTTAGGACAGTTAGTAGCAATATGTCCTTTTTCTTCACGAATAAAACATCTACATTTTTGTTTTCTAGAAGGTTTTCCTTTTACTACATACTTCTTCCCAGATTTTTTGTCTGGATTTCAAAAATTTTTCCATTTTTTCATAAAATACCGTATCCTTTTGAATCGGTTTTTCTTGAATTTTGATTGTTGTTTACAACCAAAAGTAAATTCATTTTCTAATATCTTAATACATTGTTCATGACTAAACTTACTTACAATATTCTACAACTTCTTGTTGTATATAACTTATTCAACTTCCAAAAATATCATATAATTCTATACTTGGATTAGTAACATTAGACTTTTTTAGTCTAACTTCTAAAAATGTAGAATAATTTTATAAACATAATTCATTTCATGATAAAAAAAATTTATGAAAATATTGTTCTAACCAGTAATTGCCAAAAACCTTAGTTACACCAAGCAGGTCTCCATTTGGACTGGGCGAGATGCACTTGTCTCCACCCTCCACCCTCCACCCTCCACCCCACCAACAAACCTTTCTATTGGCGCCGAGTTCCAAGCTTAAGGTTAGTACCCTGAAATCACATAGGAGAAAAAAAACGGTTAAGAGCAAAGGCAGCTGTGGATAAGAGAAATTGGAAGGAAACGAAAAGAGAAACAAGGAAAAATTTAGATTGAATAGATAGTACATGGATTGCTTTATTTATGAGCAAAAGATGAGAGGTTTATAAAATAAAATAGTAACGTAGTTAAGCTAAAGCGTCATTATACATATTAAGTATGTTTAAAAGTAAAAATTATATATGATTTTCTGCTGATCATCTTTAATGAGTAAAAAAATAAATTTATCCTCTAAACAAAAATATGCTCCTAAGACTTTCCATCCACGGTATGCAGCTGTAAAAGCCCACTAGAAGTACCCACTATCAGTGCTTCTTTCTCCATAAGATAATCAAAGGACGTAATGACATCCACAGGCACCAAACCTAGGGGATCAATTTCTGCTTTAGCGGACCTTTGATCCACGCCCTCTCGTTCTAAAAGATTCATCACCTCACATCGGTGAGCATACATGCTACAAAATACTTCATTAAAGCTGCATACCGTGCATACACTCAACAAACAAATAAACAATATATAAAAGCTGCGTAATTAACAATCCCATTTAAATTTACACTCACAGTAAGTACTTCATTTTCTCAAAAAAAAAAAAAAAAAAAGAAGCTACTAGAAAGCGAAAGGAAATGAAATTTTGATTAAAAAATGAGAAAATAATTAACATGTAATACACGTCAAAACATAATCTTTCTAATTTTGATTCAGTTACCATAAAATTTTTAATTAAAAAACAAATACACATGATTTATTGATATTAACTCATCAAAAAACTAAAAAAATAAAAAGAAAAAGAATGAGAGGAAAGGGGGCATACTTGGTAAGAAAAAAGATGGTGTCAATGAAATTATCCGAAGAAGCAAAGAAGAAGCGATTTCTCTGGATATCATATGCAGAGAGCTGTAATACTTCACCTTCTGATTGTAACTGAAGATTCGAAGTAATCTCGGAATACAGGCTTAGGTCTTTCATTTTTGTTAATTTCAGGTTTTGAAAACCCTTAACCCCGGAAAATTCGAAGAGAAATGAAAGGGATTAAGGGTTTTGGGGGGAGGTTTAGGCCTTGCAAAAGGAGGCTTTTTTGCCTTCACTGAAGAAAAATGAGGGAGTTCACCATAGCCAAACCTAGTTAATGACTTGAAATTTCTTATTTGCCCCTAATTCTGTTTCTTTCTTTTAATTCTTTCCTCTAATATTTTGATATTCAAATCGAGTTGGGACTTTCTGAATTTGATATTCAAATTGGGATGATCAAATTCAAGTACCACTTCCGCTTGACATCGTTTCTTTTTTTTTTTTTTTTTCAAGGACTCTTGGAAAGTAGAACACAGAAAGTAAACATAAATGGTTTGGGTTCTCCAAATTCCGAAATGAAGCATTCACCGTTCCATTAAAACTATCTCCGACCTGCAGAAACATGTCCAAACCTCCTCCATAACTATCTGGCTGGTGCTTTCATCTTTCTTCACTGCTCGACGTCGTCAAGCATTACGTGTAATCAACATCAACACACAGTCGAGAAAACATAGAAAAGAAAGAAACAGAAGAGGAAGAAAAGCAAGTGAAGTGGGCAAAAGAGACGAACAAAAATTTCACTCAACTATGCAAATTAGTTCAAAACATGGGTAATTACACTTGATTAAGAAAAATAAACAACATAAAAGGGAGCACAACAATAGGCTTACATCTAAGAAACCTTCACCTATTCAAGATTCATCAAAGACAAAATCTATTTGATTTTGATCCTATAGTTCGTATGTTTCTATGTTTCATAGTTTCACATCAATCTCTCCTAACTGTTTTACAGAAGAAATGGCTCAATATTTACCTTGCCGAATTTGATATGGTCTCAAGTAAAACTGGCCAATATTTTTCCTCGCCAAATGTCGACTCTACCAACCTAATATTATAACCTCTTTGAAGGAAAAAACTTCAGTCAAGTTCAATACCCCTTTCTCTTGCTGCTTCCAGGACAATGTTCCCGTCTCCTTTGGTCTTATTTAGATTGTGGTAAGATTGCCACAACTTGAGGGAGAATGGATATACTGCTAAACCCTTTTTATAAAACCTCTTATGTATGGCCTCAATGCCCGGAATAGTGTCCAATATATGTGCAGCCTTTACCCATACAAACTCTGGCGGAATTGGGATAGCATGAAAGAATGCATCGACCAAGGTTGAGCTAGCCCAAAACATAAGACTAGGAGAAACGTCCCTAAAGCTGTCACCTCTGCTTAACATCTTACAAACAGAAAACACTAACTCATAGTTGGATGGTGCTATTACCAAGATAGCTTCCACAAAATCAACTAGATCCTTTGGTTCAGTTAAATTTTGGGGTAAAAGAGACGGGCCATACCACACTTCAAGGACCAAGTTCACAAGAGAAGAATCAGATGAGACTGGACTTAGAATGTTTCTAACAAGTTGCTGGACTCTTGACTTTTCAATCTTGCTGATAAAATGTCTAGATAGTGGCTCAGAGACTGAGAAAGACCGGGCAGCATCCAAATACATATTCAAAGTCTTGAGTTGCCAACTAATAGAAACATCCTCCTTTTGGGACTTATCATTGAGCAAAAACAAGGCATGCTCCTTTACACAATCATTGAAACCCATGGGAATAGAAGCCCTCAATGCCTGGTCAATAGCATAGCGAGCCTCAACATGATCATTCTGCAAGAAGTTGCAAAGAAAGAGATTAATATATCCAAACATCAGATCCATCTGGTTAGGGTTAGGTACCAAAATGTCAGGCTTTGACTTTGAATCCAGTTCCAGAGAGACAAGAGAGTTCCCACCATCTATAGCATTCAAATTTTCATTTTCAGGGTACTGAACTTTCCAAACTGAGTGATACCAGCGTGTCAAGAGTTTTTTCACAAGATCAGGGTTTCCATTCTGTTGGGCAAATTCAGCATACTGGTTCCAGATACAGTGAATTCCAGGGGCTTCTGTAGGCCAGTTATGAAGGACTTCTTCAAACCCAATAAAACCCAAATTCTCAGAATCATATTTTTGCAGTCTTGCTGATATCAGAACAAGTTCTAAGCAAGATGGGTACACCTTTATGTATTTTTTCAACAAATTTCGACTGGATTCAGTGCTATCAAGTGCCACAAAACACCTAATGTGATTGAGAGCAAAAACTTGTGCTGATCTGAGATCAGTTTCACTCTTAAATGATTCAATATTGATGTATGAGTCAACACAACTTACTACCATTTCTAACAACTGCACAACCCTTTTCTTTTCATCATTGGCCAGATGAACAGAGGGCCATTCAACTGGAAGGAGTTCTTTCTCATGCTCTAACCGCTGCACCACAGCATCTGGCAGCTTCCTGTAAATAACCAAGTAAATGCAAGAAACCCATAATACACATTTGTCAGAAATTGTTAAGCATGTGAGGATATCATTAAACATCTGAGAATGAGGCCCATCAGGATTTGTTGTAGCAGGTAAGAGTCTATATATCATCAGGATGGCTTTCTCAACATTCCCAGATATGCACAAACAATCCATCATCTGCAAAAACAGGTCTAGGATGCATGCACTAGCATGCATTGCATCCTTTTCTGAGGAAGATGCACCACGGCAAAGGGCTGAAAGAGCAGCATCATATGCAACCAACCTATCATCAAGTTGTTTACGACTGTTGATGTACATAAGCCAAAGTTCATATGATCCTTCATTGTTTCTGACCTGAAGACCAATAGGAGAAGTATTCCCAAAGAAAAGGTTTGAATTTCATTTGAATTCTCTAAAGGAGGAACAAGGATGCATGTATATATGTGTTAGTATCAAACTCATACACATATACACAGATTTACATTCATACATGCTTGGTTTGTGTGTGAGAGAGACAAAGAAAAAGGAATACCAAGATGGAAAACACTGCCTAAGTAGGAATAATTCAAGGCTACTGATAAAGAAAAGCAAATTTTAATATATTAAAAGGATAAATACTCAAAAGAACATAATACATATATTTGCACACATACACAAATACGTAAGAAAGTGATGGGAAGTGTGTGTGAGAGACAAATGAGAAGGAATACCCAAGATGGTAAGTGCTGCCTAAGTAGGAATAACAATACAAGGTTAATGCCAAAGAAAAGCAAATTTTAATATACTAAAATATTATTTAAAAGAACATAATACATATATTTGCACACATACACATACATAAGAAAGTGATGGCAAGAAAGTAATCAAAAGAAGAAAAACCTTAAGCAAACTGAAAAGGATGGCACACGGAAAAAATACTCACACAAATAAAGCAATAATAACAGTCTTCGCATATATTCTTTTATCCCCTCCCCAACCTCTCACCCAATCCCAAAATTAACATTACCATAACAAGCCCACACAAGCATCATGATTGGACAGTAATTTCTTTTAGTACAAATGTTTCTATTTTGTTCCCACCATAGCAAAGAGAAATAATATACCATTAGAAAATAGTGAAGCACTAAAAGCAGGTTAAAACAGCTGATAAAGATATCAATAGCATGCATAAGACAATGGGTGATGCAATTAGTTTCCAAATGAAGAGCACTTCTTTGGAGAACCAAAAAGTTCCTAAGGCATGTACATACTAGCATCTGTATGAGGTACCACAGGAGAGCCAACCAACAAAATGCAATACAAAGAAACCTCTACATGTTGGCATAAATTTATGATAAAACTAATAGCATACCTACTATAAATATGGTCCCTGACATGCAGAGACTCCATAGAATTATTATAACCAGGCATATGAAATTACATACCGCATAAGAGAACATGTCATCCTTCCCATCAAATGTCATATGGCTATAGTAAATAAGCAGATAAACTATCCAGAGAGTTTCTGATGCCGGATCAGCCTCAAGGGCTCGTGACAGCAAAGAAAGAGCCTGCAAAAACTTAAAAAAGGAGAGTTGATGACAGAAACAGAAGTGTTGGGATGTGAATATGAACCACAAGTTATCTTGCAGGTTGTTAAGGTTACCTTCTTCATACCCTCCAACTTGTTAACATCCTGGTTGAGGATAAGCAAAGCCATCTCCAAGGACTGGGCATTCATACCTAAAGCTTGGTTGAGTTTATTCTGAGTACACACCATGAAATCGGTGTAAAAATTAGACTATGGACATAAACAATAGTATATGCCAGTTTGTCATTTGTAAGAATACAAACATATCTCATGGCATTAAATAAACATAAATGTATGAAAACAAGCAGAGATGAAAAGTTGACAAATTACAAGAGGCATTGTTTCCCCCCCTCCCCCCTCCCCCCTCTTGGAGAGAGCACCAGGCTTTACCTATGACAAGACTAATGGGTAAAATCATAGGAAATTGGATAAAGTAAACAAGACATCAGTTGGAGATTCTTTCCTCACATCTCACAATTAATGAAAGATTATTGAAGAATCAATTGAAGGTCAACTCAATGCTCACAGTACAAGGGACATAAACAACGCATACTTGACTTTGAATGCAAACAAAATGATTTAGGTGAAACAAAGATGGTTTAATGTTGCCTGTATCTGTAGCATAAACATCAGGCCAGAAGTTAGTAAAGCTAACAATTCACCGAAGAAAAAGATTATAGAGCTCAAACCAAAAAAATAAGCAACACAGTAAAGAGAAGATTGGCCAATAATAACCATGATAAGCATATATTCCTGCCAAAGCATATTCTTAGGTGACAGTTAATCAGAACATCCTTTAAAATCTAAGAAGAAATCACATGTTATTAATAAATAGCACACCAGAAGTTGGGATTCACCAATAACATAGAAGTAGATAAATAACATAGAATGAATAGCTACAAACCACTATTCCATTTCTACTCTGGAAAAATGAGGATTCCCTATTCCAGCTGCCATGCACTTCAATACGGCCATCACCACCATCCACGAAAGGTTCATCTGAAGATAGACCTTTCCGGAGAAAACTAGATAAAGCTAAGCAAATACTGAAACACTTCCACCAGGATTGTGCATTTCCCCAAGTCACAACAAATTCGTGTGGATGTGGATCAGCTTTCAAAATATCTAAGCTGACTATATAAGTTGGTGAATTGAAAACATCACAACATTTGGAAGCTTTTGTTGGACCATTACTTTGCTGTTGACATGGTGTCAGACCAAGCTGACAATCTGCAAAAGGATGACTTCAATAAGGCAAGCAACAAAGCACAGGCTTCCAAAGTTGTAATAAAAATATTCATACCGGCACTGTCAGAATCATCATGTGCATTCTGATATGCATTTTTCTTAGAAAAGTCTTTAACATGTTGAAAGGGGCATTCGTCATTGTTGCACTTTCCCCGAAGCTCATACATGCAGAGCGGCCAAAATGGGTCAACTGCAATAGTGCACATATATGAGCCCATTTCTTTCCCAGATAAACCCCGAACAGCCTCCTCTAAAGAGTTTGCTATCTGACCAGACCACTCAATTTCATCAAAGTTGACATAAGAACCCTCTTCACTGTAGAAATGGTTCTCTTTTTGTCTAGTGACAGGAGACATGACCTTCAAATGGCCAATTGCACTCCTCAAAATGGAAGAAACATCATCTTTTTCATGGTGCTGGTTCTCATTCGGTACCAGAACTTCTGATATAACTTCATTGGGCTTTCCAGGGCCTAAATCAGGAAATGACTATTATTATTTCAACCAAAGAAAAAACAAAGGACTGCTAATTCAATGTTCTTAATGAAATAAGTTACCTGAAACATCAAATTGATGCTTTTTTTCTGCCTCCGAGAGTGTAAGACTGCCATTGCTCATCTGGGTCTTTTCACTTTCAACATCATTTTCTGCCCCTCGTTCAACAGAAGGCTCTCCATGGCAAAATGAATCAATGTTCTTTGATGAAGTTCTCGTTCCCAACCGCGCAAATAGTTCAGACCTCAATGTCGCTTCAAGAAGCAAAGAATCCTGATTGTCAGACTCATTATTTGCATTCCTTTGATTTACTTCAGACTTTTGCTCCTTTTGCTGATACCCAGCACTAGGTTGAACAGAATCATGGTCCATAGGAGATGTCTCTTCATCTTCATCCACTGAAATAATTGGACTGCACAGAGATCTCACTGCATTTGCAGCGTTGTTGCTATTATGAGGAAATGGCTCTGATGTACTAGCATCTGGCTCACTGCATGGTTCAGAACCCAAATTTTGTCCATTGTCATGCTGGAGAGACATATTGCGAGGAGCCACATTGATAGATTGGATATTTGGATCATACCCTGGTTGATTAAAACCATCATATTCAGGTTGTAATCTATGAGTTGACATGGGTACAAGATCCATATTTTCAGGTACATTATTTGAAGTATCCAATCCAACTCCAGTGTGTTCATGTTGCATGGAGGACCACAAGGTATTGGAATCATTCACAATAAAAGATCTGAAGTGGGCTGAACAAAGTTCCCTTTGACGATAAAGATCAGTACATCTAGCATTAGCTTCAATCAAAGCTCTCTGAGCTTTTCTGTAAGCTTTAAGAGCATTTCTTTCTTCAATTTCACACAAGCGTCTGTGCTGCTGCACTTCCTCTAGCTCCTTGTCCAGCTTTTCCTCAATTTCAACAAAAGAACGTATATCTACATCTACATTGCAATGACTTGAGATATTTACATTAGCCAAATTGTTCCATAGACTTGCTGTATTTTGAGATGTCTGAAATAAATGATTAACCAAGTCAGCATAGTCGTAATGAGGATAAAGATAGTTCAAGTATTATATCACCCGATATAAAAACAGACCTGAAATTTTTTGCTAAAATAGGGCCCAAGTGTCTTATCACCAGATGTGACTTCAAGATAATCATTTCCTTTCGCTAAATTCAGTTCTCTTGTTGCTTTGCTTAGTGAAGAACTTGGTGGATTATTTAAACCAACCTCTGTTGGATGATTTAACTCCACGTTACTCTGCAAGTTGCAGAACTATTAACTACCATAGTAAAAAAAAAAAGGATGATCATGTAAAGGCAACAATTTGGAAACAGAATTTCTTGAGATTTTTCCAATTTTGTGAAGATAAAAGTCAATTCTGCAACAAGGTGTTCACTTATCAGACAATCCTTAGAATCCCCACTGCAACATAATGAAGATCAACCACTGTCTTCTGCATGAGTAGAAGATGCAAAACACTACTCCAAAATACAGGAGAAACTGGAAGGTTCAGTTTATCAGTATCTAATCTATCCATAATTGTGACATGATCTTTCCCACCAGATCTGTAGAATACTCTAAATCTTAAGCACATAGACATAAATATTACAATATGAAGCAAGGCCCATCAAATGCAGAGAATATAACGAATATAATATTCGAGCAGGATGGAAAACAGATCTCATATGTTAATTAAACAGTGCCAGTATTATTATTTTAAGAACCATTAAGTAATGACTAATGAGCATTTTAAAACATTAAAACATTAACTTACCAAGTTATTTGGCACAGCACTGGCACTTATGTTTGTTAATGATGCAGTCTGGTTCGCCAAAACACTTGGATCCACCTGCCTACTGGTCCTTTTGGATTGATGCAAATTCGTATGCATATCAACACCTGCAGAACCAAAAAACTCAGTCAGTCAGAGCATCCATGGGATGACATCAGACAAAACTTTAAGAAGATAAACAAACTATTCACCATCTTTCAGCACTTTAGACGTATCTTCTAATGAAACATCAACCAGATTATCATCTTTTTTTTGCCACTTAATGCTTGACTTGGCTTTGCTCATTGAAGCTACTTTCTTGCTATCAGCCTTATCCTTGCTCGGCCGACTGTTTGTCTCCAATTTTTGGTCTTTTGACACTAAATTAGATTTTACATGATGTAACTCCTGTTGAGCACCTGAATTTAAATGGGCAAAATTAGATTCACTGACTTTCAAGCGTTTCTTGTCTGGTTCTTTTGGATCTATTGAACCAGCATCCACCAAAGTTGCAATCCACTTCTTTCCTGCACCATTGTCCAGGTTCATAGTTGATGCTAAAACTGTTTCCTTATGTTGCTGGGCGGCCTTAAGCTTCAATTCACTTTCCCGAAGTGCAATCTGCTGCCTCAAGTCCTGGAGTTTACTATTGTTGGAAGCCACACCTTGCTCAGACACAAGATCATGGCTTGCCGAATTTTTGTTGCGGGGATTAAAATATCTAACTTGTGAACCTTGATCAACCGTTGAAGGACCAGCAACCCTGGAATTGGTCCCACCATTGATTTTGGTCATTGATGAGATAAATGTACGGCTTAAAGGTTTCTTGGGAATTACTCTGGTAATGTTCCTGGAAGTCTGGCCTAACTTGTTCATCTTTGGAGCAAATGAAGTAAGGGGTCTCTGAGTACCATCCCTAGTCGAGTTGGATTTATTTTCAACAGTTTTTTGTTGGCTGCACTCTTCTGAGTCACTACCACTGTCATCATCTGAGAAGCGTATCACAAGATTATTGTTGCCTCCAGAAGGTGCATACCAACTACGATTAGTGGATTTAACTGCCAACCGATTCTTCTCGATATTTTTCTGACTCTTTGGTGGAATTGGTTGTTGTGACAGGATATCAACGGCGCTGGCAAGATTATTGCCAGAAATAGTGTTCCCTATAAATCAGCAGATGCATTGTAATATAATATTAACATTCAGAAAGGGACATATATAATAGTTTCCACAATATTAGGAAAACACCCTATCTTGCAGATAAAAGACACTCAAGTTTCCAGATGGTGTGGCGAAGGCAGTAGAAGGTAAAACAAGAGCTCTAGAAAAACTAAGCACATAACCAACTTAAAAATGTGCCTTAAGAATTGGCCATGTCTAGCAATAAAAAGCAACCAAATAGTGCATTGATTAAAGTATATTTTATGCACTTGTTTAATACTTTAGTATACAAAAAAAGGACAATTCGATGGTCAGTCTGTCATTGCAAACAAAATAAGCTCCTAATATGTCAGGAACATTGAAGCTTCTTAAGAATCTAGACTTTGGCATGAGATGACTTGAAAGACTTACCCGCCAGATTCGGTGGCAAGGATTTGACAGTGGAAGGTGCCGAATTAGATCCTGAAGGTGGGGTAACAGTACCACTAGACTGAGCAGTGGAGCAACCCAGATTTTCCTGTGGTTAAAAGAAAAACGCAGTAAATAGAACTAAAAGTCACACTAGTGAATTTCAAATAAGGTCCTCACTCACTGAAAGCTCTGCCTCTGCTTCAATGATTTTACAATGCAACAACAATTTTTTAAGCTACATTTAACTAAGCATATTGTAAAAAATACAACTAAAAACTATAAATATGCTTGCAACATGACCTAACCTAATTAACTTCTAAAAGGCAATACATATCATAAGCTACCAGATCATTTTCTTTCCCTTTCTTTCGATTTCTCAGCAACCAAACACAATCAACCCTTCAACAAAATCAAAACTTCAAAGCACCAAAAATTTTAAAATAAATATGAGCTATAAACGATCATAATACATCGACAAAATTTAACAAAAAAATCTTTTCCTATATTTTTCATCAGCCAAAAAAAAAAAAAGAAAAATAAGAGGGGGAAGTTAGGGTTAAGGAGAGAGAGATGTTAATACGTCATCGAACGAATCGGAGAGCTCGCCTTCTTCTTTAGTTTTAGAAGCTTCGATGTCTTTGCTAGCGTTTGCATTCGTTAAATCTGAAGCCATGGCTTTGGCTTTGAGCTCATCGATCTTCTCCATGAATTTAATAATTAAAAATGAAAGTTTCTTCTTTTTTCTTCTGACTTATTTGTTTCCGATGCACAGAGAGTCAAAAGAAAGGAGGAAACGGTCTTTTTCAAAGTTACGGTGAAACGCGTTGTAGAGGACAATTGTGATGGTGGGAAAGAATAAAGAGGCGGGCGTAATTTTTTTAAAGACGGAAATGCCCTTCATCTGGTTATTAATTGACATTCTCTGTGATTTTCTTCACTGTTCTGGATTGGACAGGTCAGCAATGACGTCATAAACCAGCATGAATTTCCTTTTCAGATGCGCTCACATTTTTTTTAATCCAATTAAACTAGCAGAGAAGTTTATTACAAGGAAAATAAAATTAAAACAAAAATATCACATAAAATTTTTTTTGGTAAGAAAAAAAATCACATAATTTTCTCCCAAGTTTTGATCTTTTGAATTGTATTTTGTTAAAAACAAAATAAAATAAAAATAATATCACAGAATCATTTGGATCCAAACCTAAAATATCTTGTTCAAGCCCAACCCATATTGGGCCGAATCCATGTACCCAAAAGAGACTTATTGTTTAATCCAGTCCAATAGGCCCATTTTTTTGCAAAAGTGGGCCCAGCCCAAGGGCCCAATTTATTCCACGTGTCACCAAAATAAACATAGTGAACGAAATTTTCGTACCTCGGTAAAAACCTATTCACGTTTCCTCGCTCCCTGCAAAAATCTTCAGTCTCCGGCTTTCGGGTTTCGCCTTCAAAAACTGCAACAAACCCTAAACAGCATTTCCCAAAAACCCAGAACTTGAATTTTCTAAAATGTCCAGCTCACTGGACATGTCACTCGACGAAATAATCCGTAATAAAAGCAGACCCGAAGGGCATTCTCGTAATTTCAGACTCAAAACCTCGTCGCCCCGGTCCTGGCCCTGATCGTCGTGGCCCCACTATCGACCCGCTCCGAACCAACCCCGTATCCGGTTAGACCGGTAAATTCCTCTACTCCCAACCAAAAATAAAAATAAAAATACTGAGTTTATTAGTATGATTTTTTAAATAATAAAGAAGAAAATCAACTTTGTTAATTAATATATATATATATATATATATTTTATTGATGGAAATGTAATTTTTTTATTTGAATATTGGACTGTGTGGATATATATAAATATATAAATATATATAATCATTTAACTCGTTTATTTTATATTTTGTTACATGGAAATTTATTCAAACGGTTATTTTGTCTACGCGCTGACAAACGTGTGCGCATCACGCGCGTGTGAATGCAGCAAATGCAGGTACAATTACAGGTGCCATCATTGCAGGGACAGTTGGTTTCGAGTGGAGGTTCGGATGTGGAGGCGAAATTATATATATCCAACTTGGATTACAGTGTTTCTAATGAGGATATTAAGGTTGTTTTTCTTTTTTGCAAATTCTTTGTTTGCTAATTTATTTGTTGTTATAATTTTATTTATTTATTTGTTTCTTTAGCAAAGAAGAACGAACGAGTAATCCTGAATCGCGTTGTTTGTTAAAGAAAAATATGGATTGGTGAATTTCTCTGCTAGAAGAGTATGATTTAGGTGATAATTGGATGTGGAATGGATTAGTTGTTTAGGCAGGAGGAAATAAGAGAGGCTGATATATTGGTGGTGTAGAATTTGTAATGTGGGTGTTCTTGTACGTGATTGAATTATTTTTGACTACATGCCTAGTAGAGTGTAAGCATAGAAGCGTGTTTGTGATTAATGGTTTGTCAAGCTATTGTTACCCTGACAAATTTTTGTATTTGTGTCATGTAACACAATGGCAATTCATGTTAACACAGAAAATATGAAATTCATTTGTTTAGTTTTTATTAAATCCATATACGGTTTTTGCTAAAATTTTAAATTGTGTCACTTTTGTGTCTTTTTCCATCTATCTTTTTCATGTCGTATCATCATATCGTGTTTTGAATTATTAGGTCTTTTTGCTCCTTACTGTAATTTACATATATGAGCATTTGTTTATTTGCATTGAGAACATACCAATGTTTTTGTTTCACATGTAGTACTCTAGCTCTTCATTCTAACTCGCATTTAGTACTCTAGTTTTGGTGGAAGGAAAGGTGGACGGTTTATTTTGTGGAAGTTGGTTTCTAGTTATGATACTAATATTGCAGGTTGGTTGCGTGTGCTACCAAGTTGTCACAGTTTAGAATGGTAATGCAATGGGACAAAGTTATATGGCAGTTGAGATTGTTGAGATCATTATGATAATATGAATTTGAATTGATTGAAAATCTGTCAACAGCTACACATGCATATTTAGTGGAAGTATTGCTAGAAACTTCAATGCTCTTTTGAATGTGTTATGTATTCATTTTTTTCATCTTTCCTTTCAGTAATGTGATTCTGGCAGAAGGAAAGAGGAATGTTGAGCGGTCTTTTTAGCTGAAGTTGGTTTCTAGTTATGAGACTAATATTGCTGGCCGATTGTGTGTGTCAGCAATCTGTGGGAGTTTAGTATAGTAGAGCTGTGGGACTGAGGTATAAGGCAGTTGAGATTGCAAAGATAATCATGATCATATGAGTTTGAATTGAAATTCTGTTAAAAGCCTATCCATGAATATTTTAGTGGAAATATTGCTAGAAACTTCAATGCTCTTTTGAATATGTTGTATATTCATTTTTGTCTCTCCTTTCTCTAACGTACCTATCTTCGTGCAGCTCACTTGAAGAGGTACTCTATTAATTATGATAGGAGTGGAAGATCAAAGGTATCTACTCTTGTCCAAGTTTGAAGCCAATATGAAATGTTTTTTTTCTCTTCTGCTGCTGAAAATGTTCAGTATTTATTTTAGGGAACTACAGAAGTTGTCTTTTTCAGACAGACAGATGCTTTGGCAGCTATTAAGAGATACAACAATGTTCAACTTGATGGAAAACCAATGTCAATTGAGCTTGTGGGAGCAAATGTGGTTATGTCTACTCCTGTCACTCCAACCAAAACTGGCATTCTGAGAAAGCCAAATGTGGCCTCTAGAAGGTCTGAAATTTAAGGCTTTTCCCTAGTTATTCGCATCATTAGCATCCCAATCGCTTGCTTTCTATTCAAGTGTTCATGTAACTTGTTTCTGCTGCTTCAATGAAAATTCTGAATTTGCTTAATGATACCTTGAATATTATTTCTGTTTGATCCATGTGCTTTCACCTATACAACAATCCAGAAAGACGAGACGGACACCAAATGCTGGTTTTGTGGAAAATCGAAATATATTTATATTGGAAGTTTCACAAAGTTCATCTCAAATTAAACTAGCTTTCATATATTATTCTTAGTGCCTACTTCATACCTGGATGCTGTTTCATATATTAGTTTCTTTGCCTCCGGACAGGGATGAAGAAAGGGTTGATGGTAGGGGATGGATTCGAGGCGATGGTCATGGACCTAACAATGGTGCTGCTGGTCGCAGATTTGCAAGGGGACGTGGACGAGGAGGACATATTGGTAAGAAATTATCTGCAGAAGATCTTGATGCTGACTTGGATAAGTACCACTCAGAAGCTACACGAATTAAATGATGTCCTCTCCTCTCCTGCTATATGCATCTGAAATTACTTTTTTTTGTCTAGGTATATTGTCTAGTTTCTTTTTTTTTTTTTTTTTTGGGGGGGGGGGGGGGGGGGGGAGGGGAGGGGGAAGAAGGAAAGGTAGTGTTTAGGATAGAAATGATGTCACTGACATACTGAGCATTGTGTTTTGACTCTAATTGAACTCTCTGAATTTCACACCCCAGTTTTCTTGTGAAGGTTGAAGTGCATAATGTTGTATGTTCTCCTATATTTTTCTTTAATATCTTCTTCATTGATTTTGAGATTTTGCAGTCTCCAGTATAGTTTTGAGATTTTTCTCTCTGCATTTTCTTGTTGAACTTCACAAGAAAATTCAAAATTATGACTTAACATGATTTTTTTTTTCTCTTTCATACATCCAATTCCAAGTTTAGGGATACAAGACTTAATTATATCTCTAATTTGTGTTGATGTAATATTTTCTTGTTGAACTCGAAGGGCTCACTCTTGCAAAAGGCGATTAGGGCTTCATTTGTCAATCTCCTTTGGTTCAATGAAAAGTCTACCAAGAAATTCGAGAAAATATATAATTTGGAAACAAAATGTCAAACATGAGGGTAAAATGGGTAATAGAAAAATTAGAAGCTCTTGCAATCTTTCTTTTTTTTTCCTCATGTCAAACATGAGAAAGAATTTTGTGACAAATTTTGATCTCATTAACTCGATTCGGTGAGTTAACAAAATTTTGATCTCATGAACTAAATTTCATGAGTTATCATGTAATTTAATTAAAACCACAAAATCATAACTAATAATACATAAATTTATTATAAATATTTTAATAAAATGAATCTGATTTTTCATTAATAAATTTAATTTCAATTATGATTTTGTAGCTGAGATTAATCCACATCAAAATTCCTTGGGAACTCCATGGAACCGAATGGCACTTCAAACGGGTCATTGAACCATTCTTCAAAAGGAAATATACCATGAGAGATTAGGGTAAAAATTTTATACAAAAGATCCCATACAAAAGTATTATGGGATATAAAGCTTAATTTTTTATCATTGTATTAAGAAAAAAAAAAAAAGATGTAATTACACACGAGTCTGAAGCTAAGTAAAAAGGACATAATACAACTCTGAGAAGCACCAAAATTTGTTTTACTCAAAAAAAAAAAAAAAAAAAACTCAAACAAACCAAAAGCCAAATTCACATATTTACAAAGTCAAAATCATGTAATGAACACTGTAATGACTGAAAAAACCAAGCATATCAGGTTACACTTTAGAGATGCCCCTTAAAAACAGACATTTCCAAGGTGATACCCCTATTAATGGAATTGGAGAGCCTTGAAGGCCCTATCCATTGAAAATAAAGGATGCTTTGTTCTTATTGCCATCGAGGCAACGAATCTCTGAGTTAAAGTTTTTTTTTTTTATTACTAAAGATGGCCTTTAAAAAGTAGCCAACGCTAACTCGCCCTCATCATTTGTAAAAAAGGAAGGCCACGGGAAATCTAATTATGTACCTGGAGTTGCCCAGAAATTCTTCTGTATTTGTGTAAGGCACGAGAATAACTGTTTTGAAATGAAGAAATATTAGTACAAGCAATGATATGAGTAATGATGAAAGAAGAATTCTTAAACGTTGATAAGATGGATATTTTTGTTCAAACAATCTGCATGCGTAAAAAGTACATTACAAAAAGTTGATGAACAATTATATAACTAAGCCAAATTTAATGAGTGGGAAGGCGAGGAATTAATGGATGGACAAGAATGTGTTCATAATGATGGTGGGAAGAAGCTATCCAATCTGAATTTACAAAGATACAAATGAATGAATATACATGAAAAGGTGAAAATTCATATGACTTGAGTTTAGATAGGAGTACCTGAAGATATGTTCAAAGGCATGATATACACAATCCAGTCGCAGAACTGAAAAGGCAGATGAATCAATAGCTCCAGTCACTTCATTTTTATTCCTGGCATTCCTGCAAATTAAGGTCTCAAAATAAGCATCAACTTTTATGCTTCTAGGAAGTACTAAAAGTCCATTAAACGGTGTCTCAACTCGTAGATGGAAATATTAACAGACATTAAAAGTCTCACCTCTATTTCTACAGCAGATTTGGGAGCACATATTAGCAGTATTCAAAGAATTTACACTGTCACTCAAATATTTGGGAGCCAGGCTTGGAATCTCACACCGTTGGCCTAAATTCAATAATTTTGCGGCTCTGAACTAGTTACGACTTCAGACCATCTTATGGAGGCTCACAAAATCAGGCGTACATCAACAATGGACTCAAAGAATCAGGCCAAATGTTGCCAGGGTTGAGATATCATGAGCAAAGGAAAGTCATGTTAATGAACACTGCAGTGCGCCACTATGTATATTAAACTTTGCATAAAGGAATGATCAAATACAACCGAGCTCAAAGATCATTTGACAACTGAAATATCCCACGCATCTGAAGATATGGATTCTCAAGCAGCTTTTCGTTGTTACTCTGCAGTTTAGGCACACAAAACAAAGACTTCAGAAATTAAAAGCAACCCTATTAAATGACAACAAACGAAGAGTATGTAAATCCAATGCAGAAAAACAATAGATACTATAAAAAATTTAACCTTTTCTATCAGCATATCAAGAAATGGACACTAATAAGATGTTCAACAAGAAGCATATAAGCCAACCATATGACCATGTGTTAAGGTCATGTTAACTAACATAAATAAGTTACAGCAAAAACAATCCACTAAATGACTGAAACAGTGATTGGCTTACCCTGAAATAATCTACCCTTAACAAGGAAATCGATTCAAGTCAAACAGAATTTGGCACAAATATTGTTTCTTACATAAGGTTTAACCGTTTTCTTAAACTTTGAGGTGCAAAGTCAATTAGATAAGGAAAATGGGATGAAACTCTCTTTCAGCAGAAATGCCATTATAGGGAATTTCAGACCAAAATCACCTTCCCTATTTGTGTAGAGAATATTCATCAGTTGTTCTCATATGTATGTGCTTCATAATTGCAATAAAGTGCCTTCATACTGAACATTGAGGAGTCAATTACCTGTTGAGCTTTAAAAACAAGCTTTTGTAGCATGTGTTGGTACTTTTCTGGTTTTTCAGTCATCATTCTCTGCAAAGTTCCCATATTTGAATAGCTTAATGGAAAAGCATAACCACAAGTGGAAGGAAGGAAAACAGAAGTGGAACAGAAAGAACATAAAAAGAAGGGGGATAAAGAGAGAGACACACACACACCAAATAAAGCTTTCTTACCTTCAATAGAAAAGCTGAAGAGTAATATGCCACCCTAGAATCAGTATCATCCAAAAGTTCCCTGAAAGAAAGGGTAAAACAGAAAGTTTAAGTTTTGGCATGCCTGTAGGTAAGCTTCTTTTAAATTCGTTCTTCACAAGCAAAGAAATAGAGATCACCTGAAAAATTCTTCTCCACCAACTTCCTGAAAAGCTGTAGGATCTGCAGTACATTTACCAATTAGAAGCAAAAGAAGGGTAGCCCGAATATCAGAAGTAGCACCAGGAAGGTTCCCTCGTCCTTTGCTTCCAACAGCAACACCTAGTGCAATGTTGTCAGTTGCTGCACCTGCAAGTTGAATCAAAGGCCAATAAAACAAAGCAGCTGGAACACGTGCAACTAATTGCATTGGAGCAATGGCTTGTCCTCGAAGTAGTAGTGCAGCCATAGAAGCTGTCGCACGTATCAGAGGACTACTAACAGTGTAGCCTGATTTGCTATCAGTTTCCTCCATTAGTTCATCCCAGCGACAGCTTGCTTGTTGAGATACAAGCTCAGCATCACTAGTTTTTCTAATTCCATCTGTACGAGTAAAAACTTTAGTTTGCTGTATTCCTTGTCCAAATGGCATCACAGTTGAATGGGGAACTTTCAAGCACAACTGAGAGAATAGAATGTCGCACATCTGTTCAACAAAAAGAAAAGAATAGTGACTCTCTTACACATGTATTAAGTGCTAATGAGGAAATGGTGTACAAGACTTTCATACGCACAATGCATAAAACAATGGAGAAAAACTCAAAATCACAGATCCATATAATTTAGGCCAAAAACATTTTATTTTTTCTGTGAAATCTCCTATTTGTTTGGAAATATGAATAGATAAATCCATCTCACAGGAACCAAGCATCAAGTTTACCATAACAGTCATCTTATCCTTTTATTCTAGCCATCTATACTTCATTTCCTTCAAAACTCAAAAGAAGAGGCGTTTGCTCAAGTATTACAAGATACTGATGATAATAGCTACAAGACAACAGTCCAAAGAAACAAGAGAATGTCTATAATAAAATTGCCAAATAGATCCTTGCATGCTTCATAACAAACTCAAATAAGAAAAAAAAAAAAAAAATGAAGGCTTAATATCTCTACAGATTTTAGAAATGGCCCTATAGTCCTTGAAAGTATAGAGAGATTCTACATATAGGCTTTTTCCTTCACTAAATCCACTCTGACTGGTTAAAATATGAGACGACACATACTAGACTGAAAAGATCACTTTAGTTAGACAAGTGGATATAAGATCATGTCTCAGGCAAGGTGGTTAAAATAGGATCCTAATAGGATCTAAGCAAGTCTAAAGAATATTGATACCTAGATGCTATAGAAAGTGAAAATAACTAGAAAAGAGATGTTAAATATCAAAAAATTCCTATGGGACAAGCCAGAAACTTGAGTGATAGAAAACTAACATTTTTGCATATAGCCTTCTACTTAAGATACTTGTGGGGCACGCTAAATGGGAAATCCCTACTTAACAATTGAAAGAGGTAACATCTCCAAGAAAAATTTAAAAAAGAAACATCACATTAGAGCGTGACTTCCTATCAGTTAATTCAAGTTTTACTGTTCTTGTCCTTTCTTTTCTTACTTGTATTACGTAAAAACGATTTTTGAGTGACAGTCAGATCAAAATCATAAAATATTAACTAAGGTCACCTACAAGTAATTTAAAGAACTAGGAACTTGAAAATTATAATTGTTTAAAAGTAGCATGTACTATTTTAGCTTAAAATTAAGAAAAACAAAAAAGGGTTTCAAGGCTTAAACCAAATCACCCCTTGGTCCTTCAAGGATTCTATCACAGGAACTGAAAACAGAGCAAAGGATTAACAATTAGACTAGCCCATCAAGCAGGATTTGGTCAAAGATAAGCTAGAAAAGTGTATGAGGGGCATTTTACTCCAAGAAATATCCAAGAAGGGTCACATTATCTTCCTTTCATCAAATAAAATTTGATGATTTTAAATATCACTGACATTTTGAAAGATGGTTTGAAAGTTCTCCAAGCCATATACCTTTAAAATATTCATGCGGTCTGTTTCGTTTCTTTGAGCTACCAAGGACAAAGCACTACTCATGATATCTATCACTGCATTTGCTTTCTCAAGTCGGGCATCCTTACGATCAGGGCCAACATCACTGTTGCTTGAACATTGCATGTCACACTCGTCTAACAAAAATTTGCACCGAATGAGAAGCCTCTCCAGAACAAATAGAAAGCCCCACCTAATAATGTTGTTCTTTGACTTCAGAAGACCACAAATCAGCCAAATAGACAAAGGTACATCAGAAGGATCAGAGGAATCATGAACACCAGCATAAGAAATTTTATTCTGCAAGGTCTTCAAATTAGACCATATACTCCCATTCCTTGACTCCCTTATTTCAGCAATAAGCAGATCACCTAACCAGATAAATCCATTTTGGCGGTAAGAGATTCTATCTGAATGAAGTAGAGAATGTAAAATGGCCCAAGCAAGCTTTGCTTTCATTGCAACACCATTTTGCAGAGATGAATGCTCAATACTGTTGATGAACTTGTTGGATTTTGTTATCTGTTTTAGATGCAAGAACTCTTTGTCCAAATGAGTAAATGAACTTATTATCGTATCCAATTTCTCTGTAATATTTTCCAAAAGCTGCAAACGGAAACAAACAATAATTAGAAAGCAGATATTTATTTGCAATTCACACAGTTGAATATCACTTTAGCAAGCTTCTGTGAAATATAAGTAGAGATGAGGAGAGAAAAAGACGGATTTAACATGATAAAGCTAGAAAGAGTCTTCCTCCCACCCCTGATTCATTTTCAATCTCCATTAAAAAGCTGTACTTCCAGATATGAAATGAATCAAACTGGTGGAATCACATAAACAACCACACACATGACACACCAGATCACCAGCCTGCTTCTGATTTATCATCCCCACTCACCAAACATTACAAACAGACATGCTTTTGCCAACACAGGCAAAACCATAAATATATTCACGGGACATTACCTTATTTAATCGCTCACTGTTAGTGTATCTAGATAATGCAGCAGAAACTGATCTTCTCAAAAGCTCCCCGATGCCCTCCACCCCTAGCTTAACAGAAATATAAAAGGCTTCAGGTGCATCAGCCAAAGCGAGCAGTGTAGCAATAGGCTGAATCTCATCAGCACTATATTCAGAAACTCCAGTCGACATTGATGTTTCATTTATTTGATGCAAAACATAGTCGAAAAGCACCAAATACAGATGTTTTCTTTCTTCCCTTGAGGTTGACAGTGAATACTGCACCTCGTAATTGAAAAGAGAAAACATACAAGTTAAAAGGTTTCTCTACATGGATAAGTTTTTGAAAGCATTAAAATAACGAAAGGAAATAAAAAAAGATTAAGATTTTAAAAACTTTTGTATATATTTGAATTGACCACCATATTTTGTTAAGCATTGAAAACTCATAATGCAATTAGCCATTCAATAATCATAAATCTTTGGTCGAACAACTTCACAAAGATGCACATTACAAGCCATTATTTAGAACAGAACTAATTACCTAGTCACCCATTTCCAAAGGTTTGTTAAGCCATTGGAATACAATACTTATGTCATGGTATTAAATTTTGGATTGGGTCCATACGTTCTTTCATTCAGGAAAATTAATCCTTTAATAAAAATTAAAATTATCACCCCAACAGCAGCAGGAATGTTGCCTTACTGCAGAGAACCAAGTCAATCTTATTTCTAGGCATGCCCACATCAAACAAATTGGCATACCTCAATGAAGATAAAATCAATTCCTCCAATCAGGCCAACCTGGTCAATAAGAAAGCTTGCAGTACTCATGATGGCCGTAGTAGATTCATCAGGTACTTGATAAAACATGTTAGTTAGGATACAAATAAGCTTGCAATGAACAAGTTCAGCCCAGGAATTTGCCCGGCTAGTCTCTATAAGTGCCTTGACAACCTGAAGACAAACACATTTGAAGAGACCACAATTGACACTCAGATTTATTGCCACAATAATACTAAGTTCCAATAAACTAAGCTAAAACATTTAAACAAACAACCCTAATTAATTCATAAAATTTCCTCACGAGGAAATCCAATCAAATTTTAAGTCAGCTTTGATTGACAAGACTGCATGAGTATGGTTTTGAGAGAGACATTTTGGAGAGGTTGCAAATGCAAAAGACGTGAAAAGGGTTAATAAATTATTCCAGCATACTTAATTGTCTAAGGACACCGTGGGATTCTGTTTCCAATGAGGTGAGGTAAACCAAATACCCATCCCAATATTCCCACAAACTATAAGGCTAGAACTGAATCACATACCCAGCAAATTTTACCAACACATAATGCAGATGGTGCAGAATGCAAAAGAAAAGTGAAAATTAGGGTCAATAAATTCTTTCAACATATTCAATTTCCAACAATACATGAGATTCTCCTTCCGGTGAGGCATACCAAATACCCATCCCAATATTCTCAGAACCTATATGGCTACAACTGAATGATATATCTAGCAAATCCTACCGGCCTTTAGTTTTGCAATCCCTTTATTAGTACCGTAAAGAAAAAATTGCTCGATGCATTATCTAGCATAATTCAGAGGAATTGTAATGCTAAGATTACATTTTGCATAGATTAGCTTCAGTAAATAATTCTTCCAAAGCAAAGTTTGAACTTTCCTGTAAGGTATTGGGCACTGCTTAAGCATGCCTCAGAAATTTTAACATGGTAGATGCAATAGTGCTATGTTATCAATTGGGAGACCAATAAGTCTACTGGGGTGTTTCATTTTTTCATTTAGATGTTTAAGGTGGATGCTGCCACTTTTACAGGACAAGTAATGTCAAATATTAAACACATACATGCACACACAGAAGTGAAACTTCCAAATTTTCACCTAGACCAAATTTCCTCCACACACAAACAAACAAAGCACTCTAATTGGTTAAATCAAGGTGAAAAATAATTCCAGGAACTGGTAGCTAGGAAGGGAAAACTGACTCACCCTAATGTCAAGTCCTTTTAATCGATTTCTTGAGATTTTGCCTCTATCACAGACAAAATACAGTAAACAGCTTAGGGCAGAAGCCCAGACAGACTCTTCCTTCTCCTCAGTCTGCAACAAGTACTAACAGCATGAGACCATAAAGAATATTAAGGACAAATGTAATAGCATGGTAGCAGTAAAAATGAAAAAAAAAAAAAAAAAAGACAAGCATGGATGTTCATAAAATCAAAGCAGCCAACATGCACAAGCTTCAGTTAAAATACTGGCTGTACCTGAACAAGAAGAAGAAGTATCTCGTATAAAATGTTTAAAATCCAAGACTCAAATTTATCAATGGCTGAGGAGGTGCCCAACTTCTTGGCAGAATCTAATTTCCTTATCCCTTGTGTGGTAAGCTGGTCTTCACCATTTAAAAGTAATTCTTGAGAATATTCTTCTTCAATTGCAGAATTATCATCAATTATCATTGGTTCCAACAAGTGAGCATGGACTGCAAGGTTTAGAATTAAATCAAAAGCACGCACCCTACAGGCCGTTCTTGGAGAACTAAGCATCTCCTGTAAGAAAGTTCATAAAAAAGTAAGAATTAAAAGATGCTTTCACAATGCTTAAATAATAAAGAACTGAAAATGTAATTGATGCAAAACCTCAAGCATAGACAGAGTGAGAGGAGCAGCAGTTCCAGAATCCAAGACATACCTGCAAAACAGAATTTTCAGCAACTCCCTCCATACCAATGGTCATCAGATGATGTGAACTTTAAAAGAAGAAAACAAGCAAAGGGAGAAAATGAAACAAAATCAATCATATGATCCTGTGCAGCAACAACTATATTGGAAATTCCTGATCAAACCCCTGGTAATGTTTATGAATAACTCAAGCTTGTAATGGGTAAGATTTCCATCCATGATGTGAAAATTCAAAGTATGCCCACAACATGATCAAGGGGATGTTGATTTCAGATAAGTAAAAAGGATATATAAATTGTTTTTCAGATAACTTATTGTTAAATAGCAAGGAATTAGTAAACTATTCCAAGTGCATCGTAAGACTGTGAATTTAGGATTGCAGGATAGAAAAGAAGAAAGTTTTTCACCTTCGACACAAGGATGTTTTTGACATAACTTATGCACCTCAGGCTACAGATAAAAGCAGCATATCAACCAACCAGGTCTCATATGCATAAGTTAACTGGATGCTATCATTATTATAGAATGAATAATGAGTCCCATAAGCAGAGAGAGGGAGAGAAAGTGAGAAGGTTAAGTGCATGGTGTAAAATAAAGGAGGAAAAAGGTCCAAGAAAATAAGAAAACAGAAACATACATGTCAATAACCAGCTTAATAAGGACGCTAACAGCCACATCCATTGATGGCTTTCTGCTGTTATTACTTAATCTAGAAGATACCGTCATGGTATTAGCATTTGTCGAAGATGTCTCAGAGCAGACAGCAGCAATAACCTCGCATACCTCAGCAGGATTTAATCGCAGAGGTTGTTGTTCACTGATGCACACAAATATATTTGATGAGAGAAAAAAAAAACATAGACACAAACTCGACCACTTTGCCACCTATCAATATTTGTGAATGAAACTGCACTTCAGAACAAGAAGCTATGTGCAACAGAAGCAGGATACACCCAGCCACAGATAATGATGCAATAGAACAATTATATAAATCAAAGTCAGTGGCTGTTAGTCAGTGCTTCATATTTAACTCAACAATATGAATGTCCTTAAATTATACATGGAATATTTGTTAACAACAGGGAAAAAAGAGAAGGTACCCTATTTAATCCCAAAACTATTAAGCTAGCATGCTAACAAATTACAAAAGCAATATACCATCAACTAAAGGATGTCAAATTGCACACCTGTAATGACGATACTGGAAAAGTCGCTTGGCACGTGGGCGGAATGTGCTTGGTGGAGAATCATCCCTACAGAAAAATCAAATGCAAGACTCGAAATGTAATCATACAACTGTATTCAAAATTAAGGTGTAAAATACACATAACTAATTTTGTCTTAAATTCAACAGTTTTTTATCTTACTAATATGCCACCACAAAAGCAGCTTCGTTTTTAGAATAGTCAGATTCTTAAGTCATAGTTCAAAGACTTGATATTAACAAAACATTGTGAAATATGAATTAAAAAGTCCTTGCTTTCATTATGTAGACTTTCATTTTGAACTGTATGTGCAATTAAATTAGCAGTCTAAAAAGCATATCATTGTTACATGAATCATTCCAATGTCTGTAGAACATTAGAGATATGAAGTAATATCTGCAAGAAGAGATGGAATGGGCCCTAGGCAGGTTCAGCTAGGTCTAATACCTGCCAACAAAACTGAAATTTAACAATTTCTTACAAACATTTGAAATTATATTAATATTACAATATATTCAAATAAAAAAGCATTATTTATATGATATAACAGATTTCACAGCCACACTTGGCTTCGAGAGCAGGCAGCATGACCAATGGGCAGGTCTATAACTAAAGACGATATAAGTATCACAAACAAGACTTAAGATTTTAAAATGGTATAAAACTCAACCTTAAAGCATATTTAAGGCAATAAACACAGGTAAGGCCCTAAGGCCATGCATCAAAGGTTTAAAGGGCTCACCAAAGTGCACATCTAATGCCTTACATGAAAACTGCAACAAGCTTACTTTTTTCATATCAGGCAGTTTTCATCTGCCATAAGAATGACTAGTAATATATTTATGGTAGCCCAACAGATCCCTTGGATATTGACAACTGCTTTAGGTATTGACAATTTCTGAATAACATGTGCAGTTTTGATTCCATAAAATTCATATGATGATATATCTTCTGTGCACCTATCCATACTCCGTAGAACTTGCAATGAATACAATTTTGTATCTTTTCCATAGTTCTTAACTGATTCAATACTGCATTTTCTTTATAATTCATTTCTGACCCTCATATTCCTATTCAGAATTAGAATGTGAAGACAATACCTTTAAATTGGTCCAAGCAAATTATAGTAGACATCATAACAGATAGATGCAACTTGTTTCAAGATCTAAAACTCACAGGTTATGTTCATCTCTGTTTTTTCATAAAGAACCCAGGAAAGACACATATGTGGCAGCCCATGGTGGGAACAAGTACAATGGTATCAACTTCCAAATAGAAGAAAAATTAAAGCAAAGAATGAGTGTACCCATATTGAACAATCATAAGCAACATTAAATTTTAGTATGAAACAACTTCTAGAAGTGAACCATACTAACATATATCTCTCTAATAGGATGAGTTAAATTCTTTTAAATCTAGAGTATGGCTGACATCAGACTGGTTGTATGTAGTATGGCACCAATAAACCAAACATACAGAGGTCATCCCTAGTTTCAATGTCCCAGACTATCCAACTTAACCAAATTGACAAACTCCATTAAAATCAGTCATAATAAAGTTAGGTACAGAAAAACGTTTAATCAACAAGCTGGACCTCGAAGCTATCGGACTCAAGTTTAACTTGAAAACCCAGGGTATCTTGAAATCACTGCCCTAGAGCTACCAGTCCACCACGTTTACCAGCCATCAAAATGCAAATCTCATATGTTTGACACAGTTTGTGAGAATAACAAATAGAAAGGATCCAGATGCAATACATGAGAATAACAAATAGAAAGGATCCACATGCAATACATAGTGTGAATAATATAATGGTAAGTGAGACTAAAGATAAAGTCATCAAAGCAATAATCTGAGAGACGTGGAGAACATACCAAATTTGACGAGGTCCTCCTTTACTGCGTTTCAAAGCTGTTATTGCTCTCAAGTGAGAACGAGCAGAAGCAGAATTGGCAATTGTGGTGACTGATGAGGGCTGTAAGAGTTGATCAAGATAAGGCATATCAGCAGTGCCAAAATATTTCCAGGGCTGGCCCTTCATTTTAGCTTCCATGTCTCCTACAAGTAAAGCAGCAGCTCCTACTTCTAAGAAATTACGTGTTCTCATGTCTTGAACAGTCACTGATCGATCACTGTTTTTTGAACATAGAACTTTCCGAGTGTTAAATTCATTTTAGAAGCAAAGGAACACATTGTAGAACAGTATTAATAGCCAAAAAAAGAAAAACTTAGAAGGGGAGAAAATAAGTCAATATTACCAACATGACCTATTTCAACACTTGATAGGTATAAGCAAAATCAATTACCTTTCAGAAAACATTAATGATGAATGATGATCCCCAAGCCAGCGCCATTTCAAAGCATCATGTGCGATATATTCAGGATTCTCTATACCATCAGCTTCCTCAATGCTTGACAAGTTTGAAACAGATAAAGTTGTAGCATCTTTCTTCTCAGAAGATTCTCCAACATTCACAGGCCCTAGCTGGGAATTGAAGGATCTACTCAACAAAGATGACAACGTAGGAAGCGACTGTCTTGATGCCAAGGTCGCTCCAAAAAAAGCTGCCGGTTGGAATGACCGCTTTGGAATATGTTTTGCCAATAGGGATCTCACATAATTCAATGACTTTACAAGTGCCATAGAAGCGAAACTAGATACAGGCAATGAAGGTGAAGCACTTGCAGATGAAGTTGATGCTGTTGATGAACCAGATTGTTGATTTAATGATCGGGACCAAGGTGACAATCTTCGATTTGGACTAATGTCACATTCAACAATTAAGTTAACACAAAACCGGTCTATTTGCAGCAATGTCTCCTCACTGGGCTTATATCTGCAGTAAATAGAACAAACAATGAAATCCTAAAAACAAAAGAAAAATATGAAATAGAACCTATAAATCTTGGAACCTATGGTCTTGATAGATCTTTCCAGTTAGTCTGAAACTGGGTAGAAACCATAGCATGTACTATATTTACAAATTGCCTATAACAGTAACCTAATTTTGTGCACACTTGGTAGATGACAATTCTCGTACACGTATCACATTCTAAAACCAACAGTCAAACATTTTCCTATTCTACATATAGTAAAAACTAGTAAAAACACAAATTTACAGCACAAACAAAATACCTTAAAAGGAATCGCTTCAAGAGTGCCACACACCTTCCCACTACAGCTGGGCTGGCACAAATTATAGCCACATTAGCAGCAAAGAAAAATAGTATAAACACTGTTCCAAAAGTAATGCTGAAATTAAAATGAAAAAATTAAGTAAATTGTGCATGACAAGCAATAATAATCAAATCATTAATTAACTGTAAAACAATTATGAGCCTGAGAAGAATGAATTATAAAAATAGTGTATCATTTCTTCTTTCTTTGCAATATTATATTCCAATCAATTGTTGAAGTATTATTGAAATAAACAGTATATTCTTCTGTGGTCATTTCTATGAAATTTCCAGATACTTGATCCAAACATAACTTATGCGTGTTACTAGAAGAAGTTACACAAGACTTGTTTTCAGCTAAGACTTGTTGCATTAATTTGGTGTCAACGCACTGTATCATATGGATTAAGCATTATAAGCTTTTAACACATCAACAAATTTTCTTTTCAGCCTCCTACTGGCGCAAACTATTTAAGTTACCACCACACTCATTTATCAGCAACAGGGTTTACCTCTAAATCACTTAAAATCAACATCTCCAATCTATTTACCAACAAAACGTGTCAACAACCGCATCTCTTTCTTGACTCTTTGTCGCTATAGAAGTATGTTAGTCAAAGTTATAACCAATCATCTATCTCTCCTACTATTGTTAATGAAAATCAAGCAACCCACTAGAATGAAAAAAAAAAAAAAAGAGGGAACCTTCCCACCTAGCTTCCCTCCTTTCATTCCTCTCCTATGTACATACAGTCAACTTATTTGTTGAAAAGGCATATACAAATAGAAAGATGGTCCACACCCAGGTTGGAAACTCACTATCAACAATGGTGCATGATGATGTATTGATGTAATACCTTGTATATACTGATCTCATTATCTTTCGAGCAAATGTTTACCAAGGAGATTGGTATTCAATTTCCATTTTTCTTCTAAACATATGGATTCAGTGCCATGAATAAGAGTGCCACTTATATCATGTCACATTAGTAAGAAGAGCTTTCTAGAGAGCCAACATTACTCATGCCTGCTGCCCTAGCCTAATTACTAAAACATCCATAATTTTACATAAAACAATAGATTAGATGTAGGATAAAAATGATAATGGCACTAAATTGTGATGCTTTAGCAAAGCAGTTGATGGAATGGGGATCAATTAGAATGACTAATGACATAAAAGATAACAGAAGCTGTTAATAGAAAATAAAATTACCTGCGTTCTCTTTCTGCAATTGTATGCTCTAAAATAACAATATAAGCCTGGTCAGTAGTTGAAGGTGCTGCCAGATAGTCCTGTCATTGTTAAATATAAAACATTCTGATATTATAACTTTCAAATACCAACTTCACAGGTAAGGTAAAAAGGAAGGTCTAATACTAAGAAAATCTCAAAAAAAGTAATCTACAAATATAAGACATTAAGATACTATAAGATTCAAATATAAATTCCACAGGTGAAGCAAAAGGAAGGTCTAATACTAAAATATACATTCTTTAAAAGGAAAAACCTCAAACAAATGTACTTTCAATTCTAAACATTTGAGGTGCTGCAAGAAGAAAAGTTATATGGGGAACTGAGATTTGCTTCACCAGCAGCCTTATGTTTTAATGATATCGAGCTGATTCAAGTTGGACTAAAAGAACAAAGCAACTTCAAGGTTACACTTGGATCCCCAAAAGAGAAAGAAGACATAACAAAGGAAAAGTTTACCATTGATTGAATACAAGATTTTGGAATTTCCTTTCCTGTCTCTATGTATGGCAAATGAACTCTCGGATCATAATGAATTCAGCTTAGTTTTGATCAAGCAACAAAAGCTAGCAATTAAGTTAGAAAATACAGAAATATAAAAGATTCTAATTCATTTCAATTCCTAATTAATTAAAGTAACCTGTAAGTAAAGCAACACTAGATTAAAAAGCTATTGCTCAGCCAAAAATTGTCAAAACTTTTCTCATTATAATAAATTCAAGCCCAATAAGTAGTTCAGGGCCAAATGCTACTTGGCTGGTTAATGTTTGAAATATAATAAAAAACAGCAAATCTAGAAATCTTACAAGGATAATACAGAAACAATCAAAGCATTGTTAAAATGAAGAAAAACACATTAGATACTTCATTACAGAAAACCAGGAAAAGCAACATTAGCAAGTCATTCACTTAAGTTGTATTTTGTTGTTTCTTTTACTACTTGCTTTTCGCTTTCCCGAAACAAACCACAAATTACTAGAGAACTAAAATTTCAAAACTAACTTTTGCAAATAACAAAATGCACACTTTTACTTTACACCATAATTTACATTTTAGTCATTTGGTCATTTTCACTTTTAGTCAAATATGATTTGCCTTTTTACTCTTTGCTTTGGCCAAGTCAATAACTTTCCAGGAAATAACAATGACGTGGAGCTACAAAGTAAATCATACAACTTTCACTAATTTACACTAAACCATATTTCTCTACCTTCTGCCAATAAATCAAATTTCCTAAAATTTAAATTTCAATAGCATTTCCATCTATTTAAATTTTTTTGAAAAAAATAATTCAATTAATTCTATTATAGTTTTTCAATAATAATTAACAGCATAAAAAGCCTAATTATATTGAAAACAGAAATACACAGTAAAAAGTCAAGATCTAATAATAAAACAATAAAAAAAAAGTTAAATCCAACAAAAATTACGAACCCGAAGCGTCCTCGAAGCTTCAGTTAAAACCAAAGAAGGACTCCCATGGTGATACGAGCTAACTCCTCCAGTCACCGCCGAAGGAGACGAAGAAGAAGACGACGAGGACGAGAGACAATCCGCCACCGCCCGACGCAACGGCTCGGGTGGCTTCTTAAGCGACGAAGATCTAAGCCTGGACACTCCACTGGCCGTGCCTAACTGAAGCCTCGAACTTCCCGGGCTCCGACCTGGACTGAACGTTGTTGTCATCGGAATTTTGGTTGCACTGAATCTACGCACAACCGCCTGTAATCTTATCTCCAATTAAAAAAAAAAGTTTTTTTATTAAATTTTTTAGCAATGAAGCTTTTTTTTTTTTTCTTGATTCAATTTTTTGGGGGTTAATTTCTACATTTGAACAGAGAGAGAGAGAGAGAGAGACAAATGTGGAAGTGAGGATTAGCTGTAAGTATAAGCGTGGATTTATGGGGTGTGTTATTAGCTGGCAACCGCTATTTTTATTTCCCCTTTTTTATTTTTTTATGATTAAAATAATAAATGCTTGGCTCAAGTTAGGGAAAATTAATTATCGTGTTAAAACTAATTGAAAATGAAAGGGGGGAAAGTAATTTGTTAATAGAATTATGGGTATTTTGGTCTTTCTATTTCCTTTTTTGAGTAGGAACTCACGTAGTAAAAATTAAATTGTGTTTTTTTTCCCTAATAATAGTAAAAATTAAGGTTTTTCTTTCATCCAATGCATGAAGGAATAATTACACATACCTTACATATAAAAAATAATTACCTTGACCTTGACCTTTACCTTTCTATTAAAACAAAATACTTGCCTTTAACATTCTAATTTTTTATTATTATTGTTTTCATAAAATGGATTTTTTTAATATATGATAACAAACTTTTTTGAAATTTTTTAATATAAAAATTTTGACAAAAACAACATATGTTATATGTTATTATGTAGTTCAACTCTCAAATTATTTTTTCTTTTACTTTTTTATCAGTCAAACATAAACATTATTATTTTCATCTCCTAAATCATACTTCTCTCTTTCTAAAATTGAAATTTAAAATTTTAATTTTCAAAATATTTTTTTTTCTTACCAAATAAAATCGGATTTAAGTTAAGTTTAAAATAAAAAATTTGTTTGTGACCTTTTAACATTTGATAGTTACTTTGAATTTCGATTATTTTAGAATTGAGTTAATTTAAATCTTATAAATAGATAAACTCTCTCAATATTTATTTTTTTTATTTATAAAATTTAAAATTAAGATCTTACTTAAAAAAAATTGAATTTTTAAACCATTCAGACTAACAAGTTCGTTAAAAATTTACATTGATTAACATTATACATACTTGTTATAATCCGCCTTAATTTTACTATTTTATTTTAATAAAAAAAATAAAAAACAGTAAGATATATAATGATTAAAACATAAGAAAGATAAATAACTTCAAGTATATTTTTATTTTTACTTATTTCATTACATAGTTTGGAAAATTGAAGGGAGAAAAAAAAATTAAAACTTCAAATCTCTTTCATTTTTTGAAGAGGTAATAATCACTAAGCTAAACTTAAATTATTATGAGTACTTTCTTTTTTTTTTCCTTTTTCTAATATATTTTTTTCTAACCACATTGCAACCATGCTACATTTTGGATGATGCAATTGCAACTTTTTTCACATCGTCTGTAGTTTCATCAGCTCCAAGCTTATCTAAAATCTCTTTATAAAGCTCCTTTCTATTTTCACTGTAAACTTCTCCATTCCATCCCTTTTTAACTAACTTTTCTCCTAACTCAACCGCACCTTTCACCGTCTCCGCCGCAGAATCATACGCCGCGTCGATGATCCCCCTCGTTACTGCTTGCTTTGCCGTCAACTTCTTCGCTACCAGCACCACCTCTCGTTTTACCGTGGCATCGCGAATCTTGCAACTAATAATAATTAAAGATATATGATCAATAATTCAAAAGTACGCAAATATGCTAACCTTCTGTTATTATTATAAAAGATTATTTCATATATTATTTTAATTAAATCTATTTAACAATCAAGTTATTATCCAATTCGAATTTAATTGAAATATAGACATAAATTTTAGATATCCAATTAGGCAGCATCGATTCGGCTTAATATAGGGATAAATCTAATTCCAACTAAATTAAAATATTACATTTTTTTAGAGTATATTTTTAAAAAATAAAAATTTAATATAATAAAACATCATAATTTTTTAACTATGCTTATAGGATTTAAACTTTCACCAACAATAAATCGAATAGTATCCATTATCATAATTATCAAAGCTCCAACGATCAGTATGAAATTAACACATTTTTAATCCATATTTGGATTTTTTTTTTTATTTAATAGAAGCCAGATTAACGTTAATAGTAGAGTTAAGAGTTTCAACCTTGCTTATTAACCAAAAAAAATCCTTCCATTATGAGCATATATAATATAATAATTACGTATTTAATATATTTATAAAGTTATTAAATAGTAGTAAATTTTAATTTTATAAATATAAGATTGATATAAAATTTTAAATATGTCGAATAAAAGAATAAAAAATTAAAATTTTGACTAAATTTTACTTACATGAGTAAAAGGATTAAATTGATAATAATAATAATACTCATAGTACTTATTTTGTATTTACTTCCTAACTTTAAGATTAAAAATATATAATAATTTTATTTTGAAAATAAAAAAGGAAGAAAAATTTGTAGGAGATATCCAAAAAAAAGGTCAAAAAAATTTTATGAGAAGAATTACCTTATAACGGCCTTGAGCCAAGCCAGAATCTTCAGTCCGATATTCATTTCACTCATATACAAAAACCCTCGATCGTTTCTCATAACAATATAATCATGGCTAAGAGCCAAGATGAATCCGCCCGCGCAGGCGTGGCCGTTGACGGCGGCGATGGTAGGCATAGGAAAGGAGATTAGGTCAGCGACGAGAGCTCGGAGATTGGAAGACATTATACGGATCTTGTCTGGTGAAGAGCCTGCCCAGGCGAGATCATAGCCATTGGAGAAGAACTTGCCGTGAGCGGTAGTGATGAGAACGGAGCCGGAGTGAGAGGTTGAGTCGGATCGGATTCGATTCAGTGCTGACCGGATTGCATCGATTCGTGTCGGGTTTAGACGGTGATCGTCTTCGCCGGTCAAAGTTAAAATGAACAGGTTACCTCGCTTCTCTAACGTGCACATCTCCATTTTTTTCGAGAGTTTTTTTTAAAAAAAAAAAAAAGAAAGAATTTGAGAAACTTGTAAAAGGATTAAATGTTAAAACTTTAAGTACAGAAAAATTATAAAAAGAGCTCAATCGCTCTTGTTTGTTTGAACTTTTTTTTGTTTTTTTCTTTTATTGAACACTAGTCAATGTAATTATTTTCATTTTATTTTTTGAAAATGATATTTGAAATTAAGAATACTTGACATTTCGTAATCAAGATTTTAATAAATTTTAAAAATAAAATTTTGGAATAATAAGATTAAGATATTTATTTAGATAAAATTAATAAAATTATTATTTTATATATTATCAGTAAAACTTTTGGATTCTATAAATAAAAAAAAAATTAAAGCAAACAAAATCAAATATTTATTTTATTTCAAAAGAATTATTTAGATATTAGATTTGATTTTTTAAAATTTTTTGTTTATTAACAGAAATAAAATTACAAAGTGAGAAAGGAATTCATTTGGGATTCAAACAATTTGGGTTGAATCGTTTCGAGCTTGAACTAATTTCAATTAATTTTAAATTTTAGGTGAAACGTAACAATTTAGCAAGATTTCTTGTTCAAATTCAATTTTTTGTTTCATCAAATGCATGCTCTTACGATGTTTGCATGCTCAACTAAATGATTTTTTTTAAGTTAATGCCAAAATACATTTAATGTATCATAACTAAATGATTCTTTGAAGTTAATGTCAAAATATATTTAATATTTCTAAATTTTAAGTTGAAAAAAAAAATTGTTTTAAACTTCATGACCTAAAGATTAAGAAGGTTTAAGAAGATACGTAAGATGAGGTTCGAACCTGATCCACAAGATATAAAACAAATTACTACTAATATGAAGAAACTATAACACAGTGAAAAAATCTGAATAGCACATTTTGAAAAATCTAAAGATGGAATTGTAGAATAACAATGGCATATTTATTTAAGAATAAATCAATTCAGAATCAAATTGTAAGATGAGTCAAACAAGGGGACGCTAATGAATGAATCCTATTAAATTGGTTGGCTAATAGTTAATACCTCAGTACACCACCATGGTCATACGTCCTTGCCGAAGGGCACTCGTAATGTAGGTGACCCCTCCCACCACAGTTATTGCATATGACAATGGACACTCAGTCGCGACTGATATGACCTGGCTGCCCACAGTTGCGGCAAATAACGTCCCGGAAGGAGTCTCTCATGTCTGATGACAGACTTGAATTAGTGCATTGTCGGGCTACATGACCTGATATATTGCAGATTTTGCAAACTGGCTCATTAGGGCAGTCACGAGCAAAGTGACCAGTTTTTCAACAGTTATCGCAGCCCTTCTCGTTGGTACAGTCAGCAGCAATGTGGCCTGCCTAGTAGCAGTTGTTGCAGAGTCTTGCATCATGAGCAGGAAGTCCAGGATTCACGCAATTGCGAGCTAAGTAACCCATCTTGCCACACATATGGCAAACTGGCTCATTGGGGCATTGGCTGGCAAGATGCCCTGGCTCCTTGCAGTTCCAACACATTGTGGTTGAGTTGCATTCCGCAGCGATGTGACTACAACAAAATAAGGAGAGGCAAACAGATCTGAAACAAATTTCATGGTTCGAGGAATGAACTAACATAACATGGAAGGTTATACCTTTTTCCCTTTTGGCTAAGTGAAAAGTTCTACATAAATTAAATGAGGAAGAGTTCATCTCACCCAGGAAGCCCGCAGTTGTTGCACACAGTCATATTTGGACATTCCCTTGCAAAATGTCCAGGTTGCTTAAATTTATTGCACAAATAATCTTGCCTGAGAAACGAAAACAGGGTTATCTAAACATAAAACCAATATTACAGAAATAAAGAAGAGCTTTATTTTTCGAAAAGGAGGAAAGATGGAGTACAAGCAGCAGCAATATAAATTCTGACAAGGGTTAGACAATGAAAATATCAACATGGAAGAGAAAAGCTGCAATTATAAAACCCAGCCTTGAAATTCTGAACTACAGAACTTGAAGTAGCAAAATAAACAAAAAGCAAAGCAAAAACTAAGAATGCTTCAGGATTGGAGATGGTTTACAACCTCAAACTTTAAGACACATTTTCATGCAACGTTCCCATATATTCTTGATATAACCACACCACCAGCTGGGACTGATTCCAAGGAATTCTAAGTCTTCTATGGTAGAGCACTATGAACAAACTAGATGATTATCACTGAAACAAGGTGCCGCCATGAATGGCAAGTGAGCATGGTCTAAAATCAAGCGCCGGGGAAGAGTTAAATAAAGTAAGCAACTTTACGGTTCAAGACCTTTTCTCAATTGACATCATAGTCCATTATTCTCATAAATCAGTCTGTCATGTGTCTTCTTTCTTACAATGACCACATCATCCATCTCACCTCACCCCATCTCTCCTCCAATCGACAATTCTTATGCATCACAATGGCACCATTGAATTCTGCCAAGTCTAGACAGTAAAGCATCCAAATTGGGGTTCTTGTTGTTGGTACCTTCAGTATCAAAACAGGGAGATCCTTGAACAATATATGGCTTTGCAACCTAAAAAATACAGTTTCCAAAAATAGGTAGAGAAAGCATTCTATCTTACATCATACTGGCAGTTTTAATAGTACCCTTTCCAAATCCTTGCACTGCATGTCCTCACCTTCTTTTCATCTTGCCTCAAAACTTTGTCTACCCAAACAAATGCATTACTCTCAAATCGTTTGTTTTTTTTTTAACATAAGAAGTTCAAACATCAAACATTGTTCTTTTTGTAAAAATTCCAAGGAAAAAATCATTTTCATCCTCAAAACAACTCCAACATAGTCTGACACAAATTTAACTTAAATTTCTAGCAATTTCACGTAGGCCTTGAATACAAAACACACTAGTTCCTGCTATTTTGATTTCAAAGCATACCCACTTCAATCTTTTCCACAAATTGTCAACTAAACACAATGAGACACTGAATCTACACTGCATATCCTCATCAATAATAAAAGTAAATCATAAAACGAAGATTCTTAATAACCTTAAAACAATCGAAAGCTGAGTCATACCGATGATTCCGGCGGTGTCTGGAGTAGGGCGAATCACAGTAAGAAATATGCTCAATGCTTCGAAACCTTTTGCCACGTGGCGGACTCTTGCTTCTGTTGAAACTCATCCTTCAAAAAGGATTCCAAAAACAAACCACTAACTCTAAAAACAAAACAAAATTTACGTATTTCAGATTATAAAAAAAATGTATTCCAATCTAACAAACAACAAAAAGGGAAAGACATTTTAGTTTATTTACGTAAGCAATACGTGTATGTGTACGTGTATATATGTATAGGAGGAGTTTAATTTACCTGGAAAATTGAGGTACCGTTTTCAGATTTGGGATTTTGCCGTTTTGGAAATGTTGTTTCAATAGAGAGAAAAATCTCAATCTGCGATTTTATGTTCAAGGTGGAAGGGTACGTGCTTTTTTTTTGGCTGCATTAAGAAAACGACATCGTTTTCTTCATGTTTCTAAGTTTCGGCAATGTTCTGATGTTGAGATTAGGTGTATTCAAAGGTAATTGCAAGAAAAAATAATGTCGATTTTGGGGTTTATATATATTTTTTCAAGTTTTCCAATCAAAATAAGTTACTATGCTTTACTAATTTTATTTTGTTAATTGAACACTTTTAAATAGATAAATTATTTTCTAAAATATAATAAGCTTAAAAATTACCCTTAAAACCTTTTTTATTATTATTTGAAGAATAAAGTAAAAAAGGCTATGGACGTATCATTGAGCTAAATGTTCGGATTCCAAAATCCACTAAACTTTCATATGAACTAAAACAACAATATATGTTACTATCTAATTGCTGCTGATGTTAAATCTCTCTAGGGTAGAGAAAGAAAAGAGTAAATTACCATCCAACATAAAGAAAGAAGGCATGCAATAGTCAATTTGTAATTAGATTGGTACCCCCACAAACCATCATATATTAGGCAGTGAATATTACACCAAAGGGGGGAACACTGACCCCATATGAATCCATCAGATATAACAAATCAAGACAGGGGATTGAAGAGTATAAACCCAAGAACAACAACCCAATGTCAAAGCCAAGTTTTAAGTTCCAAATTTGATATAGACATTCATTTAAGTGAACCAGAGACGGTATAAAACTTCCATTTCAAAGAAGATGATACATTTTTAAGTGGCACGGCTCCTTATGACATCGAGACCCATCTCGGTTGGATCAGTAGCTTGCAACTCTACCTGGATACCATCCAATTCCCTTTTGAACCTGTCCTTCGAGCTGGCATAGATCATCTTGCTTCTTACTTTTGATGTATCAGGAGACCTTCACGTATAAAATGTTAACAGATGAGTGAAACAGTTAAGGAGAGATCCATGAATAGAACTGGCCGCACAGATTACAAATTCATTAACACTTCATGTTACCAGGCAATGAAAATAATTCTGCTCTTCTGGCAGTTCTCATCAGTCACAAAATCGAAGTCATAGACAGCGTATCGACACTCATCAGCTGGAAGGCTAGCAGTGAAAGCTTCGTAACTATCAGTAGGTTCACCAAGCTTTTCCACAATAACTTGCTTTTGCTTTTCTTCTATCTTGAAAACTATGAAGCGATAAGTCCTTTTCGCCTTCAGTTCTAAAAACTTCAGCTTGCAATCATCATGCACAGCCATTCCTGAAGCTGCATTTGCCTGCAAAATATGCACAAAACATCTCAACAAGTATCACGTATCAACTAAACCAACTAAAAATCAATACAGCAGACTGCCAGAGAACTACTGAACAGTTAAATAAGACAAAGAGCTACCAAATTACTAAGAATCTAGTCATTGCAATTGTAACAATGACAATACTTACAAATTCTATTAATGAAATGTGAAACATATTTTGGCATGGAAATGAAACCTTGGTCAAATAAAAGAGTGAATTACATTGTTCAGAGGCAGTATAAGCAAATGTGTTTTCCCATTAGCTTAACAAACCAGTTACATCACTTGCTAGAAGGAAAGGATTCTCCCACTTTTACACCCAATTCTTCAAGTAGAAAGACCCATCAGTCATATTTACCCTATTCTATCAAACAATTTGACAAACTGAAGAATGATAACATTGAAAACCAGAAATGCAAAAGATTTGAAACAAATATTCCCAAGACAGACATAAAACCCATTAAAAATACCATGTTGATAAATTTAGGATGTGTTTGGTACATAAGATTATGATAAGATAGGATAAGATGATATCATGAATAAGATTAGATTAAATAATGTCATCCTATTTTGTGTTCGATATGTGCAACAATTAGGATAGGATAATTTATTTATTGGTTAAAATTATTCTTTCTCAAAGTTCATACAATTTAAATTATTGATGTAATTTTTAAGATTATAATAGGATATGTAAGTTCAATCCCATCGATTAAAAATAATCCTCTCCACTTCGGGAAGATTGAATCATCTTATACCAAGAGGATGATTCATCCTCCTCGTAATCCTATCATTTTCTTTAAATACAACTCAAACATAATATAGGATGATTATCATCTTATCCTATCTATCATCTTATGCACCAAACATGACCTTATTCCTTTAAATTACATTTTGAAAATGCGTATTCTACATTGTTCCTTCCCATTTTCTCAAGCTCACCATTAACATTTTTCCTTTTTTTTTTTTTGGGCTACTTAAAATTTCCCCTAACCTACCTGTGACAATCATTGAATTCAAATAGTTAATTTCTTTTGGGAATTAGTTACAATTAATATCGGTCAAGTTTTGATACCAAATATTATGCAAAGGTAAATGTGCAGAAAAAAATGAAAAAAATTACATGTGTTGCAAAATTTACTAAAATTAGAAAACACAAAATATTCTAATTTCTATATAAAGTAAATAAAAAATGCGATATGAAGCAAACCGCAATAGAACAAAAGAATCAACGCTTGAAAATCAGACACGTAATCCGCAATCGGTCAAACTGTCAGATGCGAAAATCGAATCGAACATTGAAATTAGATCGGAAGAACAAAATAAGACCTAATCAAACCCTAAATTGGAGTAGTATTTCGCCTAATTTCATGAAAATCTACCTAATTCGACAGATTGAAAATTAAAAAAAAAAATAGCATCAAATAAAAATGAAAAAAATTGAATAATTCAGAAGTTTGTAGATAGAGATAGTGAAGTAAAAGAGGAGTTGAGGAGAAAGTGTTTACCATTTTTTTCCCCCGAGAAAGCGAAGGAAAGAGCGATAAATGCCGAGAAAATCTAGGGCTTCTTCCGAGACAGAAGTAAGGGAAGAGAAATTGTGGCGATAAAAGATAGAATCTAATTTTAATTTTAATTTTTTTCCTTTTTATTTTACTTTTTGGTTTGGCAAATGATTTTTAAAAATTTTAAATTTAATTTTTTTGTTTTAATATAATTTTAATTTGCTACTTTATTTTTTCTTTTTTTTCCTGGCTTTCACGTTTTATGTGGGGTGGCCGTTCCAATTTCCATACTACAGTGACAGTGACGGTTTCCGGTGTTGTCGAAATGACTCAACGATGTACTGCCACGTATGCTTGCAGTGGAAAAGTTGCCACGTTGTGGTACGGTGACGTAATTTTTTGGCTCAGGTGACAGTGATAAAATTTTGTCACGGGGGGTTGCTGTGGCAACACAGTGTTGAACACTGAAATTTAAAATTTAGTTAATATCGCGAATTCTTTTTAAATTATAATAAAATATTTAATATAATATTTAAATTTTAAAAATATTTAATATGACATTAAATTTATACACTTATTAATTAATATAATATTTTTAAAATGATTAATTTTAAATGTGATATTTATTTTTAATATCACATTATTTAATAAATTTATAATTTAAATATCATATTAAAAATTTTAAAAATTTAAAAATTATATTAAACATTTAATTATAATTTAAGAATCATTTATAATATTAATATTTTTAAAAATTAATATTTTTCTTTTTGGTTTTAGTGAAAAAAAAATCCATGACAAAATGATTAATGTAATTAATTTTGGTTTAATATTATTCCTTTAGTTTTATTTTTGGTGAAGTTTATTTTTTAATCTTGATTTTTTTGCAGTCTCACCAGTTGATTGTAAAAAAAATAGATGCTGCTTTTTATGAAATGGCATTTGTTAAAATAAAAATTTATGGGTAGATTAAATTAAAAAAAAACAACATATCAAAAAGAATGAGAAAAAAACATTTTATAAATAAAGTTTTAACGATTAATTATAAAAATAATTATAAATATTTATATAAATATAAAAATTATTATCCTATAAATACCAAAATTTTCACTAGCGATAAAGAAGTAAATTTATTTGTCATTAACATGAACTTCAATTTCACTCAGCCCAGTTTAACATCCCTCACTTTCTAAACTCAAAGGAATCAATACATGTTAAAGCAAGTAAATATTATCTTTTGGCTAAGTTTTTCTTTTGTAAATGCAGGTTTTGGAATTGGATAACTGGTTTTGAACGATACTTTGGATTTAAATGGATGGATTTTACATATATTGTAGATAATTGAAAAAAGTACATTCACGTGCAAGCTTATTGTTGTTATTTCATCAGTGTTTGCAATCTCATTAAATTAAAGTAATTCGCGTATTTTTAAGTATAATTAGTTGTTATGTAACCATCTTAATTAAAAGAAACGGTCACATTTGATATTGTTATTAATTGAATTGATATTAACAAATCATTTAAAATTTTAGATAATTACTCGTAAATTTTGATCAATATCAATTAAATTACTAAAAAAAAGATTCACATGAAAACTCGAAACTTGACTTTGTGTAGATGTTAGATAGTTGTTCCTCACTTGACCATAATCGGAGTCGCAACTAATTGGTTTTGTAGCCAACTCCAAACCATTTGTTTTACTGGTCATTCTTATGATAAAGGTATGATGTAAGCAATATTCATATATCATAACAACCATAAAATAATTATCAAATAATTTAAAATAAAAGTAAATTTTAATTTTACATATTTTACATGACGATAACTTTAAAATATTATATGATAGATGATATAAATTAATGTATGGCATAATTCAGACATAGAATCGAATTAATAATTGCTTGCCTTAAAATAAGTGGAAGAGATACAAAGTAAAATTGTTTTATTGAATAGATTTATCTTTTGTTAAAGGATGCTGATGGCTCTGTGTCAATACTTAGTTGGTACTTGGTAGCATCTGAAAAGACGTATTTGTGTGTATGATGTTTGCAAAACTTCTAGAATTGTTTCATAATATTATATAGGTTTATATTAGAGGTGTTTTACAGTTAGTTTGTCCATGTTTGTTTGTCACTTAATGTAATCATGATCACACATTCTAAAAGATTTTGTCTATATAAAGAATTTGTCTATGATTGTATGCCACTTAGTGCAATCATGATTATATATTCTAGAATGTTTTATCTAAATAAAATGGTAACTTCACCTTTTATTCTTAAGGAGACCACGGGAGTAATTAAGGAAAAAAAAAAAGACAATTTTGAAATAGTTTGTTTATAATTATATGCCACTCAGTGCAATTATGATCGTACATTCTAAAAGGTTTTGTCTATATAAAATGGTAACTTCACCTTTTATTGTTAAGGAAGCTACGAGAGTAATAAAGGAAAAAAAATTTTGAAAATGAAAAAAAAGAAAAGAAAAAATTTTGAAAATTTCAAATTTGTCTTTTTTTTTTTTTCTTCTTCATTGCTCTCCTAATCTTCTTAAAAATAAAATGTGAAGTTAACATTGAGTACTATGATAAAAAGAAATAGGATTTTAAATATGAGATCTAAAAATATATATTTCCATGACACCGGTATTAAGTATTCTTTTATTCGGTTTTTTAGTGGGTTTATTGATAAAGATCAATCATTTCTTTCTAAATGTGTTAACATTATATTTTTTTAATTTAATTATTATTGCGGATGGGATGAAAAAGATTATATCGATATACAATCAAATATCTGTGACTAATCTCTCGTCCTTTTGACTTTGTAGTATTTAGAGTTATAATTCTATAAAAAAATAATTCTATATACAATCAAATATCTATGACAAATCTCTCAAATTGTTTTTTTTTTTTTCTTCATTACTCTTGTAGTCTCCTTAATAATAAAAGGTGAAGTTACCATTTTATATACACAAAATCTTTTAGAATGTATGATCATGATTGCACTAAGTGACATACAATCACTGACATACTCTTTATATAAACAAAATCTTTTAAAATGTATATATATATATATAATTATGATTAAAACTATTGTATGGAAAATCATATTATAGTAATGTAAAAGAAAAAGATCTAACACCATAACGAAATCAAGAATTATATATAATTATGATTAAAACTATTGCATCGAAAATCAGATTATAATAATGTAAAAGAAAAATATCTAACACTATAACAAATAGAGAATTATATAATATTTTACCCAAATTAGTCAAGAAAAATTGGAGTCTTATTGGATTTATCGAAGAAAAATTTTGAATGTTTTAAATTATTTCTCTGTAGTATTATTTAGAGAAAATAATTAATTTTAAAAAATAAAAACATAAAAGGTTGAGGGTGAGATATCGATTAGGGAAAAGTTGGAGATCACGTGAAAAAAGGATTTATATATAAATGGAAAGGTAGGTGAGACGGCGATAAATATACCTTCTGTTTTTAAAAAAATTATATGAAAAGCCACCAAATATATAATCTTTTAAAAGTTAGACAAAAAATGACGCTAATTTTTAATTTTGGGATTTAAATTTGTTTTTAATTAATACTTTATATCAGATTTTGCCCCTTTCTATTTATATCTTAAAACTACTAAGGTTTGACATATGATTTCCCCAAGTTAATCGGCACGATTTATGATGAGTTTTTTTCTATTAAAATTTTTTAAAATTTTAAAGTTAATAATTGCTTTTTCTATTGAGATTTATTTTATGATAACACTAATAGATTATGCTATAGTTAATTCTGAAATTTGAGAAAATCTAAAAGAACTTGCATAATGATTCAACTCCAATCCAAACTTTTTTTTTTTTTACATTCGAGCAATTGAATCTCTTATAACAAGAGACTTAAATGTTTTAATCCCAATGTTCTATAATTCCCCATTAGCATCAACTTAGGAATGCAATAATATATGAGATTGATATATGTTTTCTCCATTAGCAGTAACAGGATCATTTTCAAACACATAACTAACAAACCACATTAAATCAGCAATTAAAACTAAAGATCTTCTTCTTCTAACATCACCAACAAGTGTACTATCTTCATCTTCATTAGTATTATCAAAACTAATATCATTATGCTCACTTCTATCACTGATAGATTTCATTCAATTATCAATTAAATCTGAATATCTTTTTGTCCTAACTTCAGAAATATGTCTACCATGTTCAGATCTATCGATGCAAAACAAAGGAAAACTACCCATATGAATATCTTATTGTTTTCTCAATCTTGCAAATCATAACTTTTCTAATTCATTATATAAATACCTAATTTTATCTAGAATAATTTAATATTATTAATCCACTCTCATTTTTGCTTCAACTAAGATCACTATTTTTGAACTTATTATACAACCCATTTTAAAAGTCCTATTTAAAGCTAAAAATGTGGCACATAATTCGGTCACTTTTTAGAGACCTTTTATGAAGCCTGTTTTGAGCTCATAAATTGGCTCGCTTAAAAACCCAATTACAAGCCTAATTTATGGCTTATTTAAAAGCCTAAATAGAACTTATAATGTGACCCATTATTCAGCCCAATTACAAGTAAAAAAAAATTTGATGAACCCAAATGGATCATGGAGAATGGCCCAAATAAGAAAGAAAAAAGCAAAAGACAAAGGCCTTGAATTTAGCTTGAAAAGTTGCCAAACGAAAGGAAAAATAACCTAACTATTTCCTTTACAAAAAGACAAAATAAGAAATAAGCCTCTGCAGAGGCTTGGGTGGCATAAAAAAAAGAAGTTTGAAATTGAAACGAAAAAGAAAAAGAGAAAAGAGAAAAATAGAAAGAAGAGACTCCCACTCAACCTCGTCATTTGTGTGTGACTTGTGTACGAAAGGACAACCAAGCGAGATAGGAGCTGATGGCATTTATGGCAGATAAATTTTAAAGAATTAATGATCGGCCAAGGCAGTTGTAGGGAAGTGGGAAAGAGAATAAGAAGAAGATAAACGATGAAGGTTGGTGAAAAAGGCTGTGGTTTAATATAAAAAGAAAAGAAAAAATAGTAAAGAGGGTTTTTTTTAGAGCCGAGAAGGGAACAGAGTAAAAAAAATGAAAAAAAAAAGGTTTTAGGTAGCAAGAAAAAAAATAGTAAAGGGGGTGGTTAAAGAGAAAAGGAAGAAGAGTCTATCGAAAAAAAAGGATAGTTTTTTTTTTTAAAAAGAAGAAGTCTCGTAGGTTTAGGAAGAACAGAAAAACAAAGAAAAAAGAAGAATAAAGCAACAGAAGTCTTTGAGCTAAAAAAAATGGAGAAAAAAAAGCTTACTACAAAATGAAAAAAAGTTGATGCCTTTGGAAGGTAAACCTAAGAAAGCTAAATGCTTCAACCTGTACATGATTATTGGTTCTTTCTTCTATGTGTGGGTTTTTAGGGATATAGCTTGTGTTATATACGGTTGGTTCATGAAAGTTAGAGGCTTCGCACATGTTTGATTGTTTCCTTCCTTTACATATCCAGACCAACATACCTATAGAATTTTATATCCATACTTTGGTTCTATATGATATAGTTACATGTCCATATAATTTACAAACTCAAGCACTTTAAATTTCAATGAAAGGTTCTTTCATTTTTCTCAGTTTCTATTAGATCTTATAGGATGTTTTGCATTTCTATTACTAAGCTTCTTCACTTACCTTTCTTTAAGCTTTTACTAGTTTTTCCATTTCTTATTTCCTCTTACTGTGAAGCTAAATGTGCCTTTAAATTTCTGTAAGTTTAGAAATTTTGTTCTCTATAAGGATTGTCCTCTTTGTAGTCGGGTTTCATCATTTGTTATAGTATCTGTTTCTGTTTTTTTTTTTTTTTTTGGCATTCCATGGTTGTTTGGCGCCAGCTTCCATTTTAGTTTTTAGAAGCTTAAACCCTTCTCTTTTCTAAGCAAAATTCCTTCTTTTTCTGCTAGTTCTCTTGATGCATTTTCTTGCAGTTGGTTGAGTCATTTTCCTACTCTATGAGCCTATTATCTTTACGTTATTATTGCTATGTCATTCCTTAGTTGTCCTACCTTATAGCTAAGGTATCCTTCACAATTTTCAAGCTTTCAAGCCCTTTTTTTGGTGCAAAAACCATCTCTTGCCATTTGGTTGAGTCATGTTAGCCTTGGTTGTTGCACTCTTCCTTTTGTTTCTAATGGATGGATGGACTTGATTATGTCAGTACAAGGTAGCCATTAGGTAGAGAAATCCCTATAAGGCCTATTAATACTTAAATTCTTCATTTTCGATCTTTGTTCCTCTTAAAGTTTAAAATTCTACTTTTAGTTGTTAAGGTTCATTTCGATTCTAGATGTACAATGTTTATGGTCTTATATTTTCATACAATTTGCGTTACTTTGCAATTTCAAAAAAAAAAAAAAGTATAGAAATTATAAAAAAAAAACCTTTTGCTTGTTCTCCATAAGGTTTATCTTTATGCACAATTTATATCATTTAAGTCTAAACACATTTCTTTCATATTGTTTATGTTTGATTACAATTTGAATTTTATACATGTTTTAATTTTCTTGTGGGAGGGGTTTCTATGTTTATCTTAATTTTTTATACAATTATAATTTTTCATGTTTCAATTTACTTTTAGAATAATTTATTTCCCATACACTTTAGATTTACATAAAAAAATAATAATAAAATCGTAAATCTCCAAATATGAGATTTTAAAGAACTCTGAGTAGTGATTCATTAAAATTTCTATGTAAGAATATTTTTCTAAAAATATACCAAAGTAATGGAGTATTTAGGAAAATATTCAATACAAAAGATTTTTATTCATTGATTTTCTAAAATTATATTTATAATTATATGATGTCTTAAACAAAAAAATAATGAAAAGGAAAAATCAATCTTCTTAATAATGAAATTAATACAAGGATACTTGAATATGATGGTTAACTATTCTTATTTCTCAATAGGTATTAATTAATAAAAATAATAACAAAAGTTAAAAAATTAGAATTAGAATAAAATTAAATAAAAAAGTAAGAAAGTAAACGAAATCTTCAAGGACTGGATTTTAAGGAAGTTCGAGTAGAGATTCCTAAGAAATTCCTAGGTGAAAAATTCTTCTAAAAATATCACCAAAGTATCGAGGTATTTAAAAAAAAATTTCAATAAAAAATTTTCTTTACTTTGTTTCTTTAAAATTTTTTTAATAATAATGGTGAAATAATTAAGTGACTAGGACAAAATTAAAATGAGTAATAAAGAAATATAATATAAGGAAGATAAGTAATATGTCTTTTAAAAAATATATATAAAATATGTAATAAAAATATAATAAAATAAAAATTTTAATATATAGATATTAAATTAAAAAAAAATTGTATGTATATTGCACTTTATCATTGTCATTACATAATCTTGAAAGTAATGAGAGTTTTCACTGATGAGATTCTGAAAAGTTCGAGTAGTGATTTTCGAAAATTTTCTAGATGAGAGAATTTTTTGAAAAAAATTATTACCAAATAATTGAAATATTTAAAATGATTCTCAATATGGAAAAATTCTCGTTTTATTTTTCACTTCTAAAAATGAATTTTTATATAATGCAATAGCATCATAAATTAATTTATGTGCATCATATTAAAAAAATAGTAAATGAAATATCCGATGATGGAATTTTAAAGAAATTTGAGTAGTGATTCTTTAAGAATCTTTAAGTAAAAAAATTTATCTAAAATACTGTCAATGTATTTAAGCATTTAGAATAATTTTTAATAACAATTTTCGTTTTAGTATAAGAAATGAATTTTTAGAAAATATTATTTTATTTAAATTATAATCATATTTTATAATATATTTATTAAATATAAATATTGAAGATAAATATGAACTACCGAAGATAAGATTTTTGAGAAGTCCAAGTAGTGAGTCTTAATAAATCCTTAGGGGAGAAAATTCCTCTTAATATTACCAAAGTATTGAATACTTTAGAGTTTTTTCAATATGTAAGGTTCTTATTTATTTTTCAAGTAAACAACTAAAAACACAAATATATGTTTTTCATTAAAAAAAAAATAAGAAAATTAATTTTTTTAAATATCAAAATTAAGACCTTATTGCCAAAATTAAAAGATAACACATAATTAATTTGTACCATTTTAACGAGTGTTATAAGAGTACTAATCATTCCCCACGTGTAACCGACTCTTGAACTTAAACTATTTTCGTGGATCCAAAAAAATTATTATTTTAATTAATTTTAAAATTTTATTAAAATGATAAGTTTTAATAGGTGGTCAATCACACTTAACCAAAAAAGACAGGTCACGACTCCTCCCTTTGTTTTCAAATTAGTCCAGTGGTCCTAAAAACTGTTACAATACATTACATAATCAAATTTATAATCAAGTATAATCAACTATTATATCACTAGATAATCAACTAATAAACTATAATTTAATTAAATAACTAAACCTACACATAGTGGGACTTGAATGTAAAATTTTAAGGTTATAGGGCTTTCTCCTTACCATTAAACCATGGCTTTATTGGTACAAGCTTATTATTATTATTTCATAAGTATTTACAATCTTACTAGATTAAAGTAATTTGCATATTTTTAAGCATAATTAATTGTTACTTAATCATCTTAATTAGAAGAAGCGATGATGTTTGACATTGTTATTAATTGGATTGATATTAACAAATCATTTAAAATTTTAGATAATTATTCGTAAAATTTAATCAATATTAGTTAAATTACTAAAAAAATGGTTTACATGGAAACTCAAAACAGACCTTGTGGAGATGCCTTGTGGAGATGTTGATAGTTGTTTCTCACTTGACCATAATCGGAGCAAACTCCAAACCATTTATATTACTAATCTGTCTTAGGATAGAAGTATAGTGCAAGTAATATTCATACATCATAACAACCACGAAAATAATTATAAAATTTTTTTTAAATGAAAGTAAAATTTTAATTATACATATTTTACATGATGACAACTTTAAAATATTACATGATAGATGATGTAAATTAATGTATAACATATTTTAGACATAGAATCCAATTAATAATGGCTTGACTTAAAATAAGTGGAAGAGATACAAAGTAAAATTGTTTTATTGAATGGATTTATCTTCTGTTAAAAGATGATGATGAGCTATATGTCATTGCTTAGTTGGTTCTTGGTAGCATGTGAAAAAGATGTTGCATTTGTGTGTATAATGTTTAACAAAACTTTTAGAATTGTCTCATGTATATTATATAGGCTTATATTAGAGATGTTTTACAGTTAGTTTGTCCATGGTTGTATGTCACTTAATGCAATTATGATTATACATTTTAGAAGTTTTTGTCTATATAAAGAGTTTGTCCATGATTGTATGCCACTTAGTGCAATCATGATCATCCTAGAAAGTTTTGACTATATAAAGGGTTAACCTCACCTTTTATTCTTAATAAGAATAACCAACGTGCATGGCATTTTCTCGTTAAAGAATTTTTATAGTTCATGAAAATCAATATACTATAACATTTTCTTGTTAAAAAGTTTATATAATTCATGAAAATCAATTTTTTTTTTTTAATAGTTCATGAAAATCAATGTACTTAAAGTTATAACATTTTCTTATTAAACAGTTTTTATAGTTTATGAAAATTAATATACTTAAAGTTATAATAAAAACTTTTATAATTCATGAAAATCAATAGACCTAAAGTTATAACAGGAACTTTTATAGTTCATGGAAAACATTGAAGGCTAATTTTGTTCTTGTAACCCTGTGTTAAATGTAAAGTGTCAAGTAAATATTTAAGAAATATGACAATTATCCAAAATTTTATATTGCGACAGTTATGTATTAGCTCATCTATATATACATTTGTATTAGATATGTTTTATAATTAGTTGTCTTAAAAATAAATTTCTAAAAGATTTTGGAAAGCATCATCAATAATTTTAAAATTTTATTTTTTAGATAACATAATCAATGTTATTTGTTTTTGTTTAGTACTAAAATTAATAAAATCTTATGAAATATTTATACTTCTCTTTTAGATTGCTCATATAATCTTATGAATTTATTTTGTATCAAAAACTACTATGCCCAAACTTTTGATAATAATGCTCAATTTATTAGCATGGTACACTTTGAGAATATATATATATATATATATAAGAAAATTTAAAATTTAGTGTAAGTAATTTTAAATTTGTATGAATTTTTAATCAATTTATTTTTGTTTTATCAAGGTGCTAGAGTTAAGAAAATGTAATATCAAAATGATGGTGATATTATTTTAATAAAAAAATTTTTGTTTTGTTTTATCAAGTTAAGAGAGTTTAAAAGATGCAATGTAAGAAGGATGTTGATATTATATTTTCTGCACATGGTTCTCATATCACTTGAACTTATGTTTAATCAGAATGTTTTTATTTTTTTATTTTTTTTATCTAGAAGAATTCAAAAGGCGCAATATCAGATGATGGTGATATTGTTTTTAGTGCACATGTTTCGTATGTTACTCGAATTTAGTAAGAATTTTTATATTATTCACGTTCGGTAAAACAAAATTTTATTTTGGAAGAGTTTGAAATAAAATTGAATATAATGTTATATATAATCAATTTAATATATTGAAACATACTTAAATTAAAAGCAAAAATAATATATATAAGATATCAAATTGAAACACAATTATAATATTATGCATAATAATACCTAAACTTTTTTTAATGAATCAAAAAATTTAATTTTAAATGTTATAATCCATATTTCAAATTATAAAAATGATTGAATAAAAAATTTAAAGTCTTAAAAAAATCAGAGTCTTACTATTAACCTAAAAGTCATAAAATTATATCTTTTAGCCTATGTTTGGATTAGAATTAGTAAAAGAAAGAAAAGAGAAAATTTTTTTGTAAAAAGAAAATAATAATTTATTATCTTATTTGGATAGTTAAAATGAGTAAATAAAAGGAAAAAAAAAGGATTAATCACAGCCTTTATTTGATTAAATTGTGAAAAGGAAAGGAAAAGAGACATTATATTATATTGCTCTAAGTATACCCTTTTAAAATAAAATATTTTTTCTATCATATGAATAATTTTGATATTAACTATCTTAAATAATTTTGAAAGTTAATAAAAATAATTTCAATTAAAGAGAATATTATTAATAATTAATTCATAAAAAATATATATTTGGAATTGTTTTATAATAATAATAATTTTTTTTCAAAATTAATCCATAAATGAGAAAATTAAAAAATTAAATACTTATTATTAAGATGAAACTAATCATAAATTTGTTCAAATATTAGTATTTTCTGACAATTATACATGTTTTGTCATGTTCTTTTATTTTCATTATTTAGAATTTGTGAAGTGATAACAAAATGAAAAGAACAAAAAATCTAAGCATAAATTAAAAATATATAAAATTTAAAGTTATTGACAAAAAATTAGTTGAAGAATGAGTTGCAAATGATTTAAAGATAGAATCAATGATTAACATCAATGGTTAAATTTAAATATTATAATAATATTTTTTAAAAAATGATCAAATATAATAAGGATATAAAAGTTATTTTATATTTAAAAATTTTTAATCTTTTTTCAATATTTTATGTTTACTCCAAATTAGGGCAATTAAAAATTAAAACTTTTGAGAAAAAAGGGGGGATTTTCAATTTCCTTTCCTTTCCTTTATTAAAATTATAAAAATTGAATTGATAATGAGATTTAAAACAAAATTAGTTAATACTGTCATAACAATTTTGTGTTCGCTTGAAGAATTTGAAAATAAAATAAAAAATAATGAAGTTGCTACAAATCTTTTTTGATTAAGTAAGATTGGTCACCTACTAAAACATATCTTTTTAATGAAATCTTAAAATTAATTAAAATTAATTAAAAGGATAATTTTAGGTTTTGCCCAATAGTTTGGGTTTGGGAATCGATTACGTGTGAGGAATGATTAGCATCCCCACAATGTCCATCTAAAAATGATACCAATTAATTACGTGTTATCCAGTGATGTTGATAAAAATAATCTTATTTTCGATGTTTGAAAAAATATTTTCTTAGTTTCCTTTGTTTATTGAAATTTTGATTTTTTTCTTTTATTATTATTCCATATTTATTGTTTAAATTTTATTTGAGAAAAATAAATTAGAACCATTTTTATTAAAATAATTCTTAAAATGTTCTAGTAAGTTGGTAACATTAGAAGAACTCCTTCTCACCTAGAGATTTCTTAGGTATCGCTTCTCGGAATACCTTAAAATCTCATCATCGGATGCTCAAATTTATTTTTCGTAAAAACTTTATTATGTATGCGATGCAAAATACTAATATATAGATGCATATATTTTATTCTTTTTTCTTTAAATTTATTGATTTTTTTATTTGATTTTTTTTAAAATTTAAATTTTTGAAAAAAAAAGAAATTTTATTATATTGAAGTTTTTCTATAAATATTCCAATACACTGGTAATATTTAAAAAAAAATTTTCACCTATGGATTTTATAAAGCATCACTACTCGAAATATTTTTAGAATCCCATCATAGGATACAATTTTTTTTTTTACATTTATATTATTATTATTTTTAATTTATTAGTAAATTTTTTTTTTTATAAATACTCCAATACACTGGTGTAAACAATATTTTTTTTCATTATTATTATTATTATTATTAGTTTCTTTCTCTTTTCTCTTTCTTTCTTTTTTTTTCCTTCTTTTTCCTTCCTTATCTGGTCTAAATCTAGTGCATTAAATGCACTCTCCCTAAAATCCAAAATCACCACCGACAATTACCAACACCCTGCCTAAAGCGTGAATATCAGTCACCAAAAGTTTATCACACCAGTTGAAAATCTAAGATTTGAATCCCAGAAGATCTGGGATTTTAATCTTAAAAAGCTCTATAAATAGAGCTTGTTACTTGCAAGGAAAAAAAGGGAGGGGAATCGAAAAAAAATTACCAAGAAAATTACCAAAAAAAAAGCATTATGTAAAAAAAAACCTTGCAAAAAAAAATAAAAAAGACAAAAAAATCCAGAAACATAGTCCCTTGAAATGGGAAACCTAGCGCCAACATAAAAAAAAAAACGACACACAAACACAAAAAAAAAAATTTATGACCAAAACTTTCAGGCCAGATCTGCATCGTTTGGGACAATTTCAGGTGAAACGGAGGCTAGATTTGAGTTTAGAGAGTCGATAAGAGTATTTTAGTGTTTTTTGAATTTTTTCGACCATCGACACGGCGACCGACGACCACTGACGATGGTTGTCGTGTTTTCATGACAGCTGATGATCGACACGGCTGTCAACGATCGACACGACTACCAACACTGACACGACTTCTGACAACTTATCGACCGACTTAGAGAGAAATGCTCTGGGAATAGAAAAGAGTTAGAGAGAGAGAGGGAGAAATGAAAAAGTGAGAGAAAGTGAAAATTTTTGACTTTTATAGAAATTACCAAAGATCAAAATGACATTGTTTCAAAAATGCCCAAAACGATGCCATTTTGAGCCTTGAGGATTCACGCGTCAATCCGTGATTCGACCCGACGACTTGTTTCTTCTTCACTCTTTAATCGGTCAAGTTGAACCGATCCAAATTGAATCGAACCGTTCTTGAACCGCTGAACCAGATCGAACCATCGGCCCAAATCGCTCGTTGATCGAACCATTGACCGGTTTGGTTCAAGTAAAAAATTTTTTTTTTGAATTTTTTAAAGATTTTTTTATATATTATTTTTGTTATCTTAATTATTATTCTTAATATTTATGCATGTTAAAATGTTAAAATTTACCAGAATAAATTTTTATTGTTTTATAATAAATAATAAATAATAAAATATAATAAAATTTTTGATAATTTTGAATAAACCTTATAAAATAATTGATAAAAAATGTTAATTAAATAAAAATAATACAAAATTAATAAAAAAATGAATAAAGAAAAAGTTTATCCAATGATGAGATTCAAAGGTATTCCAAGTAGTGAAGCCTATGAAACTCTAGGTGATAATATTTTTTTAAATACTATCAGTGTATTGGAGTATTTATAAAAAAATTTTCAATACAATAAAATTTTCTTTTTGTTAACATTAAATAAAAATTAACTAATTTATTAAAAATAATAGTAATAAAAATAAGGAAAAAAAATTTTACTCAATGATGGGATTCTAAAAGTATTATGAGTAGAGATGCATTAAGAAATCCCTAAGTGAGAATATATATATATTTTTTAAATATTACCAGTATATTAGAATATTTATGAAAAATCTTCAATATAATAAAAAAATTTTTTTCTTCAAAGTTTAAATTAAAAATAAATATTAAATAAAACAATTAATAAAATTTTCTAAAAAAAGAATAAAATGCGTGTATCACCATGATAATATTTTACATTGTATGCATGACATAGTTTTTTACGAAAAATAAATTTGAGCTTCCGAAGATGAGATTTTAAGGTATTCCAAGAAGCGATACCTAAGAAATATTTAGGTGAGAGATAGTTCTTTTAATGTTACCAACGTACTGAAACATTTTAAGAGTTATTTCAATAAAAAGTTTTTAATTTAATTTTTCTTGAATAAAAATAAATAATAATAAAAAAATTAATAAAAAAATCAAGAAAATTATTTTTCAAACACAAAAAATGAGACTATTTTTTATCAAAATCAAAGGATAACACGTAGTGAATTGGTACCATTTTTAAATGGGCGTTATGGGGGTGTTAATCATTCCTCACACGTAATCGACTCCCGAACCCAGACTGTTGCGCAAACTCTAAAATTATTCTTTTAATAAATTTTAATTAATTTTAAGATTTTATTAAAATGATATATTTTAATAGGTAGCCAATCGCACTTAGCTAAAAAGGATTGGTGGTGACTTTGTTATTTTTTATTTTGTTTTCAAATTTGTCTGACAGACAAAAAATCGTTACGATAGCTTGGTGACTCCACTGGGAAGGCTTTTTATTTTTGAGAGTCAGGCCAAAATTAACTATGTATTATCCTTAATTTTTTATTTAAATAGTCATAATTGTTTTTTTTAATTTTTATTTTTCACTTTCAATAAGAAAAAAGCTAAAAAACGATAAATTGAAAACAAAAAGAAAAAATTCACACATATTTCTTTTACTATGCCTCTTATGCTTTATTTTTCTATATATATTACTTTCAATAAATTAGGATATATTTGCACATACAATAACATGATGCATCTCATGTATGAGCTCTATACCCGAGCTTCGTCCCTTAAGTAGAGTACATGTACCCTCATGAGGTGATAACTTTCGCAATGGTAAGCGAAATACTTCCACTTAAATTGAACCGTTTCTATTTGTAGCCTGTAATTAGTGAGGATCGATGTGCCTTACTAGTCCAATATGGACAACAATGAGGAGCAATTTGAGAATCTTTAAATATGTGTCAATCTAAACCCAGCATGTAATAAACCTAGAAAGCTAACCTTAGGTAGAACTTTGCCTACCCTATTGTAGAAAATACCTAAGTTAAAAGCACATAAGAATAAATGTTGTGTCTAATACAAAACAAAACAAAAGAAAAAATCCCAAAACATAAAAAAATGTTTTTTTTCAAATTGTATCCTCACTCTAACTCAATTTTATTTTGTTTTATTTTTTTTTTGCATTAATCATATCATATAGTTTTGCATCGAGATATTTGGTCTAAGACATATTTCTCCCAAAAAGTTTTCATGGATCCTATAGAACTACAGATTTGCTTATCCTCAATCAGTGTCTCATGTGAGCCATATAATGAAGTACATGTTTGGTTGAAAGAAGTTCAACAAAAGAATGAAGATTGCTTGTCTATTGACTATGTGTCTGAGTTACCTAAGAAGGTACATTTGAATCTCACACAGAATGATTTAGAAGACTTAGTTGCTATCTGGGGTCAGTTAAGTGAAGAAAGAAAAGAAAGCTTTTGTAAGAAGTACGGGCAGATTACGTCTTTTATTTTGGTAATGATGAATGAACAATTGATTAGGGTAGTTGTACAGTTTTGGGATCTATCCTATAGATGTTTCACTTTTAATCAGAAAGATTTAATGCCAACTATTAAACAATATTTGATTTTTCTTGGAATAAAATTATAATGTCCAGATAAAGTGTTTACTCCAAAGCCAAAATCAGGTTATTACAAAAAGTTGGCCAAGCTTATGGGGGTTAAAGTGAAAACCATTGATTAATTCGCAAAGCCTAAAAGTGAACATCTCGGCATTCGTTAGGACTTTCTTTGAAATTTTATTCAAGAGTATTTAAATGATGATCAATGCATGGCTGTGTTTGCTTTATCATTGTATGGCATGGTAATTTTTTCGAAGACGTTGGGTTATATTGAGATAATTATGATAGACTTTTTTAAGCAAATTAAAACCCAAGCAATTAATCCTGCACCAGTAGTTCTAGCAGAAACCATCTGATCATTAAATTTTTGTTGATAAAATAGAAAGAAACGATTCATAGGATGTGCATCGCTATTGTATATGTGGATTAGAAGTCATTTTAAGTGCGAAAGAAATGTATTCTTAAAGTCGTATTTATGAAACAAAGTACTAATTGAAGAGTTATGCAAAAGTCAATGGCCAACATTAAAGACTAAGGAAGAGTGGGTCATTTTCTTACAAAGGCTTACTGGTGATGAAATTGAATGGATAACGCCTTGGATGCCCTATGTGCCCTTATTGTATCATGGAAGAAATGAGCCATGGATGTCATTATTAGGGCTATGGGGCATTGTAAGTTATGCTCCATTAATGTGCTTAGGCAATTTGGTGCAAAACAGTTTGTTTTTACCACTCATGGCTTGGCCCAAGTAGAATTCATTTACGGAGAATCGAATCCACCGAGAACCTCAAAGCATTTGATTCAAGCATGAAAAAAAATACGAAGAATGAGATTAAAGCCTCTCATCGATAAAGTCACTCATGATTACCATATTTGAAAAGCAAGACGGCTTAGAGACATAGTACTCTGTCCTAATGATAGCTCACACCAACCAGCTAATCTTTCGACAGAAGTGCAATTATAAAAAATTAAACTTATGAAGAAAAAATTAAAAGCTGAAAAAGAAAAAATAAGAAGAGAAAATTTGAGACTTCGTCAGAAGGTGGGACAATTAAAATATGAAGTAGAAATCCAAGATAGTAGATTGGAAAAAGCCATAAAAATGAGATATGGCCAATAATGATTTGAAAGATCTGCACCAAAAAAATAAGAGGATACAAGTCCAATTCAGACTGGAGAGGTCACTAAGTCTTACCTTAGTCGACAACGTAAAGTGGATGAGCTTCAAGAAGAAATGAACTAATAGAAAGAAAAAGCTCAAAAAAAATAAAAAGAAGCCACCATAATTTCTCAAGAATGCCAGAATTGAAAAGGGTTGTAAACTACAGCTTTAACAAGATTGCTAAAATGTTAGAAAAAAAAGCAAAGGTTAAAGGCTATAGTCGTAAAAGAGAGAAAAAAGCACCTAGAAGTATTGAATGAGAAAGAATCATTTCACCGGATGATCCAAGGTTTGGAGCTACAACTGTAAGATCACAAGAATCATATTTCAACAATAATAGATGAGTGACAGAGATGAGAAAAAGATTGGATCTTCATATATGATTTAGAAAAAGATGCTCGTATGATATGAAAAGTAAAAAGTTTAGAGAGGAAACAATATATAGAGTACGTAACCAGTTAAGTTTGTAAGATAGTAAAAAAAGCATGAAAAATGGTTGAATAGATAGAAGTGTTAAGAAGAGAAGTCAATCTTATAAGAGAACATTGACAGTGCCTAGTAAACTTTCTAGATGAGGTGAAAGACCATTATGAGCAAGTCAAACGCTTTTATAGATATAATTTTAGGATGATAAATCTTATGTAATCAAAGTTGTATGAAATCAATAAAAATTTCTAGTGTTGAAATTTATCCAAGAGCAAATATTTCATACTTGCATTCATGCATCATTTTGTTTTCTTCCAAAAAAATAACAAACAATAAAATTTTTGACGCATGGCATTCTGATTTTTCTAAAAAAATTTTGTGGTAAAAGGTTCAAGAATAGCTTACCTTTCAAAAATTTTGACTTAACCTACTCGCTAGTCATACAACACCAGGACTCAGACAAGAATCGTGGAGCAAGAACAAGCTAGTCGATTTGAGAGAATTGAAAAAGTTCAAGAAGAACTAAGAGGAGATCTTAGTACAATAATAGATATGCTTAAGAAACTTGACAAAGAAAAAGTGATGGAAAAAAATCTCAACTTTCAAGAGCAATCACCTGATATGGTAGATCCTATTTACCCTTAAAGATTTAAGCCATGACTGACCCAACCTTCTCAAAAAATAAGAGTACAAATTTTTACTCTCGGTGGATATCTTAATCCTTATCTAGGAATGATATACATACATGTTCTAGGATAATTTCAAAATTTTTCTAATCCTGTTATGACGAAAAACCACCCGAGCTAATCTTAGTTCCTGATTTGGATGATCTCAAAGAAAGAGAAAAGCTAAGAATAAAGATACCTTAAAAAGTGAAAAATGCTAGTGCCAAGAAAAAGATGAAGCTCTAATAAAAAATGCTTAGAGTAGTAGAAGGAATGAATTTTTATGGTTCTACAAATGTAACTGAGCTTTGTTTGGTCATTGATATGATCATTTCACCTAAATTTAAGCTTTTTGAATTTAAAAAATGAGATGACATGAAATGTCAGATGATCCATATCATCATATACTGTCAAAAAATGGTAACACATACTCATGATGAGAAGTTGTTAATGCATATATTTCAAGATAACCTTACGGGTTCTACAACTAAATGGTATGTTTAATTAGACATGACTCGTATTCGTTCATGATAAAAGCTTACAAAGGCATTTTTTATACAATATCAACATGTCAGGGATCTGGCTCCAGATCGTCTATCTTTACAAGGTATGAAAAAAAGTAACTGAAAGCTTTAAAGAGTATGCACAAAAATGAAGATATGTGGTTGCATAAGTCTAACCTCTTTTTACTGAGAAAGAGATAACTGTCTTATTTGTGAATACTTTAAAAGCATCTTATTATGAAAGGCTGATAGGTAATGCAACCAAAAACTTTATAGATATGGTGATATCGGGTGAGATTATCGAACGTGTCATAAAGAATGGCAAGCTTGATGTAGGAGAGACAAATAGAGCAAAGAAAGGTGAAGTTTTAAAAAAAAAAGAATGAAGCCCAAGCGGTAAACTATGTGGAAAAACAGTTCAGAGGTTTCACGTCTTACTCTACATCAGTCTACCAAATCCATTACCTTTTCATAAATAATGTTACATCCATCCATTATCCATATCAACCATACCAACCACTACAACAACCAGCTTATCCACCTCAATTTCAATTATCTTTTTAGACACCTATTTATTCCTATAACCGTCCTGTTATACTTATAAGACCAGAATGGAGACCTAGTTCTAATAGTGTCTGAGAACTTCAAGAAATACCCAAAAAAAGCTCACTTTTGATCCTATTCTTATGACATACACAGATTTGTATCCTCAACTTATTAAAAAATCTTTACGTATTCATGTTATTGTTGAACCTTTGAAACCTTCGTTTCTCAAATGATATGATCTCAATGTGCATTGTGATTATCACTATGAGAATCCAGGTCATTTCACTGAGAATTGTACTATTTTGAAGCGTAAAGTGCAAGGGTTAATCAATGAAGATGTATTAAACTTTGATACCAACCAATAAGGGACTCAAAATGTTAATGAGAACCTTCTACCAAACCATATCGGACCATTAATAAATACCTTAACTGATAGGCAAAAAAGCCATGTGAAAGAAAAAATAAATGAAGTTAGGACTCCGATGGTTAAGGTGTTTGAAGTCTTGGTCAAAGTTAACATATTAAAGTCAATAGAACCTTAAAATTACTCTAAAAATTAACTCAACTGAGAGATATAATTATCACGGAGGTGCTTTAAGGCATTCTATCGAGAATTATAGTCAATTTCATCAAGAGGTGCAGAAATTGATGGATATGAGTAAGATAGAGTTTTACGAAGAAAGTGAAGAGTTGGTGAAAGTTGAAGTGTCTACCATTTATTCAAAGAATAAGTTTATGCGTAGACCGATAATTATTTATTATGATGAGAAGTCGACATTGAAGCTGAAAAAGTTCATCTCCCGATCAGTGGTAATAATTAAAGTTTTTGATCTTTTTCTATACTAGAATGATAAAGTAGTACCATAGAAGTATGATTGTGATATTGTAGTCAATTCAGATACTGTGAACATAACGGGTGTAAGAGGTATAACTCAAAATAGGAGATGTTATACTTCAAAAGCCTTAGAGAAAGCTAAAAAAAAGAAAGTAAAGGTAAGAAAAGAAGAGAAAAGTCAGAATAATCCTACTGCAGTCTCAGATAAAGAATGTCAGAAGTCGATTTCTAAAAGTGAAGCATACGAATTTTTAAAGCTAATAAAATATAACGAGTATAATGTGGTAGAACAGTTGAACAAGATGCCAGCTAGAATTTCACTATTATCATTATTGCTAAGCTCAGAGTTACATCGTAATGCTCTACAAAAGTACTCAATCAAGCATATGTGTCTCACAATGCTTATGTTGAATATGTGAAACAGTTTGTTGGCAATCTAACAATTTCAAACTATATCTTTTTCAGTGATGAAGAGATTTTTCATGAAGGTCGAGGAAGTACCAAGACCCTTCACATTACTATTAAATGTAAAAATCATATAATGGCTAAGGTTTTGATTGATAATGGTTCATCCCTTAATGTTATACCTATGACTACTCTGACGAAACTCCCTGTTGATGGATCTTATATGAAGCTTAGTTATATGATAGTTTGAGCCTTCGACGGGACCCAAAGAGAGGTGTTGAAAGATATAAAAATGCCATTACAAATTGACTCGTGCACTTTCAATATGAAATTCCAAGTTATGAATATTTTTCCCTCATACAGTTACTTGTTGGGTAGGTCATGGATTCATATGGTGGATGCAGTTCTATCCTTATTACATCAAAAAGTCAAATTTATTGTTAAAAAAAAGCTAATATATATGGTAAGAGAAGAATATTTATTAGTAATTCAATCAATAAATACTACTTATGTGAAATCAACAGATGAAGCACTAGAATGTTCTTATAGATCCTTCGAGATAGCTAACGCAACATATGTGGCTGAAAGATCTAAACTATATTCACCATACCTATCTACGACTATTAAAATGGTTGTTAAACAACTTACCAAAATGGGATGGTGACCTGAAACTAGACTAGGGAAGAATCTGCAATGAATCATAAAGCCATTAGCAGTATATGATAAGAAAAATAGATTCAGCTTAGGATATAAGCTAACAAGATGGGACAGAATAAAAATGGTGAATGAGAAAAAAATATAAAAGAATGGGTAATCTTGGGGGATATGAGCTAGAGTCAGAGCCCATGATCATTTTATACCTTTACGATTTTTTTCATTCGAGATGATATATTTACCCAGATCTACCTACAGCCCTAAATGTAAAATTCATAGAAGAGTTTTCTGAGCTGGCCATTCAAATGATAGATGATGAAGAAAAGAAAAGGTGAGATGAAGAGCTATTTGTGCACCCTTGTCTTTAGATTTTGAGCTAAATAATTGGAGAGTCATAGAGCTGGTTGTTGTTTTTAAAACTTCTGAAAAGTAATGTATTGTGAAACTTTAAATCTTTAATTACTTTTATAAGCATTGGGTAATCTTTTATGGTGTCTTTATGTTTATTGTTTTAATAAAAGACTTAGAAGATGCATCAGTATTTCTTTTATTGTTTTCCATTTTTTATTTTCATCATTTTCTTGTCATTCCATTTTCGTGTGCCAATATTCTCTTCATCTTACCCTTTGCGAGGTCTCGAATAATGAACACGAAGATAATATAGCAATAATCTCGAATTTGATTTCAAAAACTTAATTTATGTTGATGAACTTGATAATAAGAAAGATTCAGATAATTACACACTGCCTCTTGATTTATTAAAATTAATAAAACATGAAGATAAGCCAATTGAACCCCACCAAAAAATTATTGAATTAGTGAATTTGAGAAACGATAAAAATAAAAGAAAGGTCAAAATTGGTACATCTCTTTTACTAGCTGAAAGGTAGAAGCTAGAAGAGCTACTCTGAGAATATATAGATGTGTTTGGATGGTCTTATCAAGATATGTCAGGACTCAGCACTGATATTGTAAAACACAAGTTACCTTTGAAACCAAAATACAAGCTAGTACAGCAAAAGTTAAGGTGCATGAAGCCAAAAATGCTGCTGAAAATTAAAGAGAAAGTGAAAAAGTAATTTGATGCAGGATTTTTGAAGGTGACAAAATATCCTGAATGGGTAGCCAATATAGTGCCAGTTCTCAAGAAAGATGAAAAAATGAGAATGTGTGTCGATTATTGAGACTTGAATAGGGCAAGTCCTAAGGATAACTTTTTTTTTCCCCATATCGATACTCTAATTGATAATACTGCTAGGCACTTCATATTTTCCTTTATGGATGGCTTCTGAGGCTATAATTAGATCAAGATGACTCAAGATGATATGAAGAAAACTACATTTATGATCATGTGAGAGACATTTTATTATAAAATCATGCTTTTTGAGTTGAAAAATGATGGTGTTACATATCAAAGAGTAATGTTGACTCTTTTTCATGATATGATACATAAAGAAATAGAAGTATATGTAAAAATATGATCATAAAATCTCGTGAAAGAGAGGATCATGTAATCAATATTAGAAAGCTATTTGACAAGTTGAGAAGATTTCAACTAAAGTTGAATCTTGCTAAATGTACATTTGGTGCCAAATCAAGAAAACTATTGGGCTTTGTGGTTAGTGAAAGAGGAATCAAAGTGACCTCGATAAGATACAAGCCATCCAAAACTTATCTCCTCCTCGTACCCTAAAAGAAGTGTGAGATTTTCTAATGAGATTAAATTATATTGCCCGTCTCATCTCTCAACTCACTTACAAATACAATCCTATTTTCAAGCATCTTAGAAAACATGATTAAGGAGAATGGAATAACGAATGCCAAGAATCTTTTGATAAGATCAAAGAATACTTGTCAAATTCACCTGTGTTGGTGCCGCCAATCTTAAAAAAACTTTTGATTTTGTACTTGACAGTGCATGAAAATTCAATGGGATATATACTAGGGCAAATAGATGAAACTAATAAGAAAGAATGAGCAATTTACTACTTGAGCAAGAAATTCACTAATTACGAGTCCAAGTATTCACCATTAGAGAAGATACGTTATGCATTGGCTTGGACAGCTCGAAGACTCTAACAATACATGCTTTACCATACCACTTAGCTTATAGCAAAGTTAGATCCTATTAAATATATCTTCAAGAAGTCTTCACTAATAAGGAGAATAACGCGATGGCAAGTTACACTTTCGGAATATGATATTATTTATGTAACTCAAAAGGTTATTAAAAGAAGTGCAATAGTCGAGTTTCTTGTCGATCGTGTAATCGAAGATTATAAGCCAATGAAATTAGATTTTTCTGATGAAAATGTGATGACCATTGAAGAAAATAAACCTGTTGAAAAGTCTTTGAAGATGCATTTTGATGGAGCCGTTAATGCTTTAGGCTATGGTATTGGGGCAATTTTAATATCGCTCGATGAACATTATTATCCCATCACAGCAAGGTTGAATTTTAACTGTACAAACAATGTGGCTGAATACGAGGCCTGTGTTATGGGTCTACAAGCAACGATTGAAAAGAAGATCAAAGTATTGGACGTGTTTGGAGATTCAACTCTAGTCATCTATCAGTTACGAGAAGAATGGGAAACAAGAGATTTCAAGTTGATACAATCCATAATTACATCTCTGAGTTAGTTAAGCAATTTGAAGAAGTTCAATTTGAGCATTTGCCTAAAGAAGAGAACCAAAATGCTGATGCACTGATTACTCTAGCTGTAATGATTAAAATAGATGCGAATATTGAGATCCAACCCATAAAATTAGATGTGAAAGATATTTTAGCACATTGCTTAGGCATTGAAAAAGAAGTTGATTATCATGACATTATGCAATAGATTAAAAGCCAGTAATACCCAAAACATGTAATGAAAAATGACAAGAGGACTATTAGAAGATTGGCTATGAGTTTTTTTCTTGATGGAGATGTCCTCTACAAAAAGGGTCGAGATCAAGTACTCTTAAGGTGTGTGAGTGCAGCTGAAGCAAATAGGATTATTGAAAAAGTACATAACAGAGTATGTGAGGTACATACAAATGGTTATATGATGGCTAGACAAATCATGAGAGTTGACTATTATTGGTTGACGATGGAGGGCGATTGTATTGATTATGCTAGGAGATGTCATAAGTGTCAGATTTATGTTGACAAGATTCATGCTCCACCATCAGCATTATACGTTCTAGCTCTTTCATGGTCATTTTTTATGTGGGGCATGGATGTCATTGGTCTTATTACTCCAAAGGCTCCGAATGGACATAGATTCATTTTCGTGATAATTGATTACTTCACTAAGTGGGTAGAAGCTGCATCATATACTAGCGTGACCCGATCTGTGGTATGCAAGTTCATAAAAAAAGAGATAAAATATAAATATGGGCTTCTAGAGATAATTATTTCTGATAATGTCAAAAACTTGAATAGCAAAATGATGAATGAAGTGTGCACTCAATTCAAGTTTCATCATCGTAATTCTACATCGTATCGTCTGAAAATGAATGGGGCAGTAGAGGCTATGAACAATAATATTAAAGAATCCTAGAGAAAATGACTGATACTTACAAATATTTGCATTAAAAGTTACCTTTTACTTCGCATGCTTATAGAACATCAGTCTGAATATCTACCGGGGTCACCCTATTTTCTTTGGTATATGGAATGAAAATTATGCTACCAGCCGAAGTAAAAATTCTCTCACTAAGAGTCCTGATGGAGGTAGAGTTAGAGGAAGCATAATGGGTTCAGAATTACTGCGAGTAGTTGAACCTCATTGAAGAAAAAAGACTGTCAGCATTTTATCATGGTCAATTATATCAAAAAGGATGATGAAAGCACATGATAAGAAAATTCGTCATCATCGCTTTAAGGAAGGAAACTTAGTGCTGAAAAGAATCCTTTCAAATCAACATGACAATCGAGAAAAATATACACCAAATTGGGAGGGTTCATATGTGGCGAAAAAGGCCTTTTCTGGTGGGGCATTAATTTTGACAGAAATGGATGGAGGTGATTTGCCTACTCTAATAAATTCAAATGCTGTGAAAAAATATTTTGCTTGAAAAAAAAAGTCAAATAATGAAAAATAATGACTCATCTAAGCTGAAAACTTGAGCAGCTTGGATATACTTACAACACTAGGGCAAGTGTAGTTTGATGAACTCTGAAGAATCAAGAAAGTCATCTGATTTAGTTTTAGAAAAAGAATCTGAGAATATTTTGTTCATGATTATCATGTGACCATTATTTGGGCACCTTTGTTTCAACTAAAACACTTTATTAGTCTAATGAAATATGTTTTCTTTTCTTTGAAAATAATGCCTATCTTTTCCTTTATCCTCATTTGATATTTTTGTTCATCGTACAAATGAATAAGAGAAATGTGTAATTGCATTTTGTTTATCTTGAACTTAAAATGATGAAAAGAAAAACAAACTCGGAAGATCTCTGCATTACTTTTTTAGAAGATGACAAAGGTAAATGAAAAATGATGAGAAAAGCATGACAAGACATTGATGTTACAGACTTTTGAAGAAGAGAAGTATTGTTAAGGAAGAATACAATGGTTAGATGTTAAGAACATATTAGTTATATGGCAATTGTTGATAATTTTGATAAAAGAAACAAAAAATGAGAGATTTTGAGAACCTTTTTACTACAATGGATAATTTTGATTGCATTACATATATTGCATTTAGAGCACTTAGTACATGCATCCATGAGCAGTTATAATAAAGATAGAGAATTTCCATTTCCTAATGAAAAAAATAAGATTTTGATATTAAGATCAAACAAAAGATTTCAAAAGAGAGAAATTTACTTATTAAAAAATGAGAACTCGATTTCGAGAACAGATGAGATTTTTAAAGTTATTGAGCTTGTGCTTAGAGGAACTTTTTCAAGATTGAATTTTAAAGTTGTTGAGCCTCTGCTGAGATGAGTTTTTTTCAAGATGAGAATTTTAAAGTTGTTAAGCCTCTGCTGAGATAAGCCTTTTTTAAGATAGATTTTTTTTAAGTTGTTGAGCCTCTACTGAGAGGAATTTTTTCAAGAAATTGTTGAGCTTCTACTGAGATGAGCTTTTTCAAGATGTTTAAAGTTGTTGAGCCTCTGCTTAGAGAAGCCTTTTCAAGACAAGATTTTAAAATTATTTAGCCTTTGCTTAAATAAGCCTTTTAAATTTTCAAAAATATTATTGAACTTCTGGAGCCTTTTAAAAAAAAAATTTCAAACAAAATGGTTGTTTGTTTGTCTTTACCTTATTCTTGATTCTTAGAAATAGGCAAAGAGGGGCAGCTATAAACAACATTTTTTTTCATTATGATTATCATTATTATTATTTTTTTATTTTTTATTTATTTTTTTATTTTTCCTTCTTCTTTCTTTCTTATTCGATCCAAATCTAGTGCATTAAATGCACCTCCCTAAAATCCAAAATCACTACCGACAGTATTCGACACCCTACCTAACGCGTGAATATCAGTCACCAAAAGTTTATCACACCAGTTGAAAATCTAATAATTGAATCCCAAAATATCTGAGATTTGAATCCCAAAAAGCTCTATAAATAGAGTTTGTTACCTGTAAGAAAAAGAAAGGAAGGGAGTTGAAAAAAAACTGCCAAGAAAATTACCAAAAAAAAAAGCATTCTTTAAAAAAAAATACCTTGCAAAAAAAATAAAAAAGGCAAAAAAATTTAGAAAAATAGCCCTAAAATGGGGAACCTAGCGCCAACATAAAAAAAAATGACACACAAACACAACAAAAAAATTTTATGGTTGAAACTTCAGGCCATATCTGCATCATTTGGGACAATTTCAAGTGAAATAGAAGCTAGAATTGGGTTCAGGGAGTCGAAGAGAGCATTTTAGTGTTTTTTAAATTTTTTCAACTGTCAATGGTGGCCGGCACGGCAACTGACGATCGACTGACTGGCCTAGAGAGAGAGGCTCTAGGAATGAAAGAGAGTTAGAGAGAGAAAGAGAAATGAAAAAATGACAAAAAGAGAAAAATTTTGACTTTTATAGAAATTACCAAAGACCAAAATGATGCCGTTTCAATAATGCCCAAAACGACGTCGTTTCGAGTCCTGAGGATTCATGCGTCAATCCTTGACTTGACCTGACCTGAGGTTCGCGCACCCGACCAGGTGACCTGCTTCTCCTTCACCCTTTGACCAATCCAGCTGAATGGATCCAGACCGAACCGAACCGTTTTTGAACCACTGAACTAGACTGAACTGTCGGACCAAATTGCCTGTTGACTGGACTGTTGATTAGTCCAGTTTAGGTAAAAAAAATTTTTTTTTTTAATTTTTAAAAGATTTTTTATATATTATTTTTGTTATCTTAATTATTATTCTTAATATTTATGCATATTAAAATGTTAAAATTTACCAGAATAAATTTTTGTTGTTTTATAATAATAATAATTAATATATAATATATAATATAATATAATAAAAGTTTTTGATAATTTTGAATAAACTTTATAAAATAATTGATAAAAAATGTTAATTAAATAAAAATAATACAAAATTAATAAAAAAATGAATAAAGAAAAAATTTATCCAATAATGGGATTTAAAGGTACTCGAGTAATGATGCCTATGAAATCTCTAGGTGAGAAAATTTTTTTAAAATACTATCAGTGTATTGAAGTATTTATAAAAAATTTTTCAATACAATAAAATTTTTCTTTTTGTTAACATTAAATGAAATTAACTAATTTTTTAAAAATAATAGTAATAAAAATAAGGAAAAAAAATTTTACCCAATGATAGGATTCTAAAAGTATTCCTAGTAGAGATGCTCTTAGAATCCATATGTGAGAAGATTTTTTTAAAAATATTACCAGTATATTGAAATATTTATGAAAAATCTTCAATATAATAAAAATTCTTTTGTTTTCAAAGTTTAAATTAAAAATAAATATTAAATAAAACAGTTAATAAAAATTTCTAAAAAAAGAATAAAATGTGTGCATCAACGTGATAACATTTTACATTGCATGCATGACATAGTTTTTTATGAAAAATAAATTTGAGTCTACGAATATGAGATTCTAAGGTATTCTAAGAAGAGACACCTAAGAAATCTTTAGGTGAGAGATAGTTCTTTTAATGTTACCAACATATTGTAACATTTTAAGAGTTATTTCAATAAAAATGTTTTAATTTATTTTTCTCGAATAAAAATAAATAATAACTAATAAAATTTTAATAAAAAAATCAAAAAAATTATTTTTCAAACACAAAAAAATGAGACTATTTTGTTATTAAAATCAAAGGATAACACGTAGTTAATTGATATCGTTTTTAAATGGGCGTTGTGGGGGTGCTAATCATTTCCCACACATAACCGACTCCCGAATCCAGACTGTTGCGCAGACCTTAAAATTATTTTTTTTAATAAATTTTAATTAATTTTAAGATTTCATTAAAATGATATGCTTTAATAGGTGACCAATCGCACCTAGCTAAAAAAGATTAATGGCGATTCTGTTATTTTTTATTTTATTTTCAAATTCGTCTGGTGGACACAAAATCGTTATGACAACTGATAGTATTTAAAAAAATCTTCTCACCTCAAGATTTCGTAAATATCACTACTTTAAAGTACTTTTAAATCTCATCGTCGGATAAAAATTTTTTTTCTTACATTTTTATTAGTTTATAAGGTTTATTGTAAAATTAACTAAATTATCAAAAATTTTTATTATATATTTCATCATTTACTTCTTTTAATTGTTATTATAAAACAACAAAAATTTATTTTGGTAAATTTAAACATTTTTACATGCATAAATATTAATAATAAAATTTTAAATTACAAAAATAATATTTAAAAAAATAAAAAAATTTAAAAAATAATTTTTTACCTGAACCGAACCAGTCAACGATTCAGTCAACCTACGGTCTGATCCAACAGTTCGGTCTGGTTAGGTCAGTTCGACATCAGCGGTTTGGGGATGGTTCGGTTTGGGTTGGTTTGATGGATCGATTAGAAGCTGAAGGAGAAGTGGGTCATCGGGTTAGGTATGTGGACCCCGGGTCAGGTCACGGGTTGACACAAAAATCCTTGAGGGTTAAAACGACATTGTTTTAGTCTTTATTGAAATGACGTTGTTTTAGCTCTTGTAATTTCTATAAAAGGCCAATTTTTTTTTAACTCATTTCTCTTTTTCTTCACCCAAAAATAAAACCAAAATTCTCTAAAAAAAAAAAAAAAACTTTAGGCTGGTCAATTCCAAGAATCGACGGCTACTCCGTCGATCGATTGCCGTGCCACAAGTCATCGAACGCTATCGTCGGTGATCAAAAAATCTAAAAAAAAACTTAAATGTTCCTCTCAATCTTCAAAGTCCAGATCTGAGTCTAGTTTTATGAAAATAGGCTTCAAACGACGTAGATTTGGCTTGAAAGGTTTGGCCAAAATTTTTTTTTGTGTTTGTGTTTTTTTTTTTTTTTTTGTACTGGTGCTAGGTTCCCTATGTTGGGGACTATGGTTTTTGGTTTTTTTTTTTGACAGAAAGCTTTTTTTTATTCTAAAAACTTTTTGGCAGTTTTTTTGCTTTTGCAAAACTTCTGGTTTTTTTTTTCAATCGATCGTTCCCCTCTTTTATGCAGGCAATAAGCTCTATTTATAAAACTTTATGGGATTCAAATCCTAAATTTTTAAGTCAAAATTTACGCTATCAAGTTAGGCAAAGTGTCAAGCGACTGCCGATGGCTAGGATTTTGGACTTTCGGGGGAGTGCATTTAATGCACTTATATTTTTGTCAAACTAAAAGAGATAAGGAAAGAAGAAGAAGGTAAAAGAAAGAAAGAAAAAAAAAATACAAATGATGTTTACAAATACATTGTTAAATTAATCCACAAATTTTAAAAGATTTGGATGAAGCATCATTTTTAGGTTAAGTTCAATAAAAAGAACCAGCAGAAATGAAATTATTTGTTTAAAATTTGACACTTAATTATTATATATTTACTTTTTAATTATCTTCTATTTGTTTTTGTTGATTGTAATTATAAAATCAATTAATTAATTATAAAATTATAATAAAAAATAGTAGGTGAATTGTTTTCTGTTAATGTTATATCTAACACCTTTGACCATGTTTTCTCTTATCTTGCCTTATGTTTGTTTGTTTTTTTTTCTTTTTTTTTGGTACTTTTCAAAATTAAAAAACGAAAGCAACAGTCTTCAATCACATTTTCACTTATCTTGCCTTATGTTTGTTTGTTTTTTTTTTTTTTTTTGGTACTTTTCAAAATTAAAAAAAGAAAGTAACAGTCTTCAATCACATTTTTACTAATCTTCCCTTTCTTCTTCTAAACTCGTAGGTAGATTTGTTTGGTATTATATAAAATATTAATAATTTATATATTTTTATTGTGTTTTATATAAAAATTATATATTTTAATTCGTATTATACAAAAATATAATTTTTTTATTTTTTAAAATTTTTTTATTTTTTAAAATTTTTTTATAATTTTTATTAAAATTTTAAATCATATCATTTTTTAATTTTTATTCGTATTATATTATATAATCATATTTTAATTTATCAAATCTAGTCGAAGTAACACGTTTCAATCATCAAGAACTCAAGGAATCAAACTAAAATGATAATAAACAGGTTCCATTACAGCGTAGAATTTCGAATGCTGAAAAAATTAGTAACAGAGAGCGAGAACGAGAGGGAACCGTTTGGCAAGATAGAAAGTGAGAAGGAAAAGGAAAGAAATTTCCCACTCAAATATTGGGTAAAGCTTGGCTTTGGGTGCACTTTGGCTCTCCCTCTGTAACAAAACTTTCCCTTTTTTCTTTTTTTCACTCCATCTGAGTCAGAAGTGGTCTATGCTTTGTTTAGTAAATCATTAAGAAGAAAATGGACCCAATCCCCAATATGATTACTAAATACTGCTCCCATATTGTAACTAGAAAAAAAACCAAATGTTTCTTTTCTTTTACTACAAATTTAACTGTTAAAATTGGATAAACAACATGATATTGCTATTAAAAATTTCTAGGGATGATGGTTTTTCTTGATATATAATTAGTATCAATCTTGTCTTCTTTTGTCACTTGTTGGGTAAATGAAATGGGAACCAAGCAAAGCCCTCCGCTTCTTAAATCCTGTTGCTTCTTTCCAATTTCCTGTTGATATGCAATTTTATAAAATAAGAATTTAATTAAAAAAAAACCTCAATGGCTATATCGTACAAAGGAGGTTGTAGCTCTGACTTCATCTAAGATGTTTTTTGATACAATGTTATTATTTACCTGTCGATGAATTGCTCTTAGACTGGTATATGAGCTGCTCAGCATCTGAAACAAATTCTGTGGTGAAAGTAGAAAATTTTAAATGAGAAATTAATCCAAAAAAAAAAAAAGTAAGAAAGAAGCCTTAATTTGGATTTTGAGCCATGAATAGGTAAGGAGTTTAAAATTAATATACCTGAATTTGTTCTTGCAGAAGTTTGATGTAAAGAGCAGCCTCTTGGAGGACTGAAGCAGTATCAGTCTGCAATAAATTCAATCAAACCAGACCATTTATTCTTTTTATTTGCCAAAAGACAAAAGATAATAAATTTTAATGTGGAAATGGACATTGGACCGAACAAAATTATCAGATTAAACTAATAAAGATGTTTCTTTTTTTTTTTTTTTAATTTAATGTTGGATTTATTTATCATCTTAAAGTACAATTAAAACTGACCTTTCCATATGGGGAAACCAACTTTTGAAGAGCTGTAATCTTGTCACTTAGCCTTTGGCTTCTTCTCACTGGCATATGCAACTGTAAACAAAAAAAGAGGAAAAACTTGAAACTTGATTTTTGTTTCCTTTGTAACTACATTACAAAATTCAATAATTTTCATTAGATACTGCAAATTCCATACCCTGCAATCTTTGATATCTGTTAATGATTCAGTGATTTGATGAGGTTGTTGTTGTTCAAAAGATGACAATTTCTTTCTCTTGTTATTCTTCCACTCATTCAAAGAATCAGTCCCATTTAATGGCATTTGGTCATTGTTAACCTCAATCCCACGTTTCCTTCCATTTTGTAAGTTCTGAATGTCCTAAGAAAAATGAAACCAACAATTTTTGAAGATCGAAAACATGACTTTCCCCTTATTCCTATAGTCTGAAACAAAGGGCATGATCAGAGTTTATCGTACCGGTTCAAAGAGGGGAATTGCTAGCTTGTTGCTAAGTGACATGGACTGCTGAAAATTGTTGTCACAGTTGGAGCTACCACACTGATAATCTAACACCAAACAAAGGGTATTTTTACCTTTGTTTTTTTTTTTTTTCACTACTCTCGCATGTAAAATTTCATATATGAACCAAATAGAAAATGTGTCACAGAGAAAAAAGGAAATGTTAGGCTGAGACTGAACGGAGCTTAGCTCAATTGCTTCGTGCTGTCACTTTTAAGAAATGATATTGAGCAGGTATGAAATTCGAATCCCAACACTTGCCAACCCTACCCCTAGGTTACCGTCTATTTTTGTGCTAAAAAAATGGTAGGCTGAGATTCGGAAAAGTCAGAAATTCCTGCAAAAAGTTGTGATAGAGATATTAAACAAACCTTGTAAATGAGAGTTAATATGGGATTGGTAAGGAATAACGAAGGCCCCATCTCTGAGCTGGTTGTCATTGTTGTATATTTTTGATTCCAGAGAAAAGGTATCCCCATGGGCATCTCTGCTAAAAATGTATACAAAAGGAACAGGTTATAAAAATAGTCAGACATTTAATTTGGATTTTTTCAATAAATAAGTTCTTCAACTGCAAGAAAAAATATTCCCCTTACAACTAAAGATAGCCATTCATGAATGAAGTGGTATCCCACCAGCACTTCCTCAGTCTTGACATTGAATTCAGGACAAATGGAATAAAGTTTGACAACCATGATGTAAATAATTTATGCTGCCATGATGAAATTACTTGATCCTAAGAACTTATCGATGTCCGGCTGTAATTAAGGGATATTTTGATCTGATCATTTGAAGAAAAACATGGTTGCATAAAAGTTTTGTATTCAATTTTACAGATGGAAGATGAAATTAAATTTTCATAGTTAATTGTTCCAAGTGTAATGAGTTCTTATATATCTTCTTCTGTTTCTCCCGTCAATGGAAACTGATAAGCTTAGCTGATGCAAATGATTCCCTTTTATTGCACAAACTAAATTTTGGTTAAGACAGAACATATACCCTTTGTTTTCCATCTGCGTAAGGACATCCAAACATGGCGTCTGAACTTCATTGTTTCCTAAAAAAAATAATAATAAATAAATGAAATTGAGAGCAAAAATAAATATAAAACTAGAAATTAAGGATTACCATAGCATATAAGTCCCTGGGGATTAATCTTATAGGGTTTAGAATGATCATTATACCAATGTTGTAGAACTGTGAGGACACCGGCGAAAGAAGAGCATTCCTCATCTTCAACAATTGATCAGATTTTCCTTCAAAGAAATTAATCCCTCAAAATTTTCAATGCTCAAAGATCAGAAGCTGGATTCCCCCTAGCTTTGAGTCCAAAAGCCTATACATAATATATAGCGAAGTTCAAAACAATCAGACAACTTAGGAAAGAAAGATTGTTGGAACTGTCATGTCTCAAACCTGAGAATTCAGGATATAACAATGCCGTATACTCATAACACAAAGCATACTAAACTGATATTATACTAAACCGAAAATCAAAAACATCATAGCAAAATGAAAGCAAGGCCAAAAAAAAAAAGGGTTTCCTTCCCTATCATGCTAAAAAAACTACTCATGATAACATGCTGATAAAAATTCTTATCTTTGCATAACAGCAAAGGTATTAGTCTCTCACCTCTGATCTGAGCCGATGACGAAGACCGAATGAAAAAGAGTTAAACTCTTTGGTTTGTAGCAAATGAAGAGGGAGATTAAATCCAAGCTATATGGTAAGATTTTAAAAGGGTTTTCTTTTGAGTGCAGGAACAGTTCATTTCCTTTCACAGAGACACTTTGAGGTCACAGCTTATATATTGCATGAAAATTATATGAAACGTCTAAGGTGACTCATCAGAGGATGGAAAAAAAAAAAAAAACCTTTATATATATAAGTAGGAGGGGCGGCTCTTCTTTGCTGGCAAAGTTATTATCAGTTTAATTTCGCTTTCAAGTTAACTTTTGACTTGATTTGATTAATGGGAAGTGGTTAATTATTATAATCATGATTAAATTATTGAAAAAAATGTTGGTCAAAACTTAAACTTGTTGAATCAACTCAGATATAAACTCCGTTGTAGGCATGGCTAGTTGGCAATAAGCTCCGAGTTCAATAGGGTATTAATTACTCAAAATTGGCTATAAAACAGCCTTAAAAAAACCAAAACTATCTATAATTTTAACTTTTTCCCCTTATATTCCCACAAGAAATGTAGTTGTTGAAATGAAAAAAAAAAAAAGACTAATGAGATCACTTCATTGAAAATGATTCTGATTTATTTTATTATTTAATTAAATAGATTTTAAAGCTAGCATATACTTTGAATTCGTACGAAAAAAAAGTTATTAATCGATAATAATCGAGTAGGATTGCTTCTTGATTTGAACTAAGAAATACTTTAGACATGATGCTATAATGTTTAATTATAATAGCACATTCAAACTGTTCAAATATGTATTTATTTTTGTAAGAAATTAATAGTGCCAGACAAAAGTTATTGTTTTAAGGGTTATATTTCTAAAGGAATATAGGAATTGAGCCTAACATGCGTACTTCAAATGGATATAAGCCATCAAAGCAAACTGGTTAACTTAGTTTCCTATCTCTATCATTTGCTTAAAATAGTGGAATCATTTACTTGTATTACTCTTTTGGACAGCATAATTCATCTGATAATTAATGTCACAGTTTCTTTTGCTTTAATTGGGAACATTGGCTGAATATCATACTTTGGCTATGAATAAAATGTATGCATCACATTGAGACTTTTACTTCATACCCTAATATGGCAAAGGGTATTTTATTTTTGGGAAATTAAGTTGTTGTGAACTTAAGTGAATTAAGAAAAAGGTGGGGGAAATTAAGTCCTGGCATTGATGCAAATCAATACAAAATTAGCACATAATTGGGAAAACCATGAGATGAAAATTGTGTTGGAAAGAAATGTGGTATATTTATTATTATTATTATTATTTTGGTTTTTTTCAAAAGTAGAAATTTTTGTTTAGAATCATGAATTGACAGAAAATTTTTAATCTGATTCTCTTCCATTACTTTTCAATATATCTTTAATTACTATTTACAAGTTTGATTTCTGTAATTCATGAGTAAATTTTACATTATTTTTTTAAATTTCCAAATCAAACCTAAGAAATTCATTTTCAACCATTTATTTGAATTATGGGCTAAGCAGCTAAGGCACAAAAATAAGAAACACCGAGTTGAGCACATCAACTCAGTGAACTATGAAATTGTATATAATGAAATAAATTAGTAATAAATTCTGACCAAAAAAATAATTATGATCATACCCTTCTTTTTGTCTTCCTTAATTACAAGGTTCTTCTAGGTTGTTTTTAACCAAATGCAAACAACCAAGTAAGACTCGAAAGTCAACTAGCAAGTTTTCTCTTTGTCTTCTATATACATTTTGCATATATTTTTTAACATATAAGTAAAATCCTTGAACAATTAACACATGTAACAATGTCAATGCGAACATAATTTATATTTATATATATTTTTTATGTATTCATGAAATCGACCTAAATTACAATAACAAAGTCGATGTTATCATATACTTGTCAAGTTTATAATTTTTTATTTACATTCAAAGAATCAAGTTCGAATTTTTTTATCGAGTCGATGTCTTAAAAATTTTGTCTTACATTTTCTTGTGTATATTGTTTCTTTAATCTCTTTTCTAGTGTAAGAACATTAATTTAATTGTCGAAGTCAACATGTCTTATGTTTAGACGACATTAGTCCTAATTTCTTAATTTTATGACAAGTGGATTTATTAGGATGGTTTGGGATTTTTCATCAATTTTAAACCCATCTATTTAATTAATGGTCAAATAATTAATTCGCTTAATTTAATCCAATATTGTAACATCTCACTAGCATTAAAAAAAATCTCTAGAAATTTCTTTTATTTCCTTAATTTAAAGAAAATCTTTACCCAAAAAATAAAGATTGTTAAAATTTTAATTAAAAGAATTATCTATCGTGTAAAAAATATTTTTATTTTTATACCAATTTATTTTGGAAAAAAAAAAGGAAAAAGAGCATTCATAACCCTAAGTTGATGGATGTATTGAAAGAATAGAATCAGAAAACAGCAAGAGGAACTATGGAAAAGGAAAAGGATTCTTAATGAAAAGGCAGCATTTTTTTTTCATGCATGATTAAGGCAGGATACAATATATTTATTTAATTAATTAGGTGTATTTATTGGATAAGATTTAAAAAAAAAAAAATTGTATGGTGATGGATCAGCAATGATAATAAAAATATTTTCTATGTCAAAGAAGATTGTCAGTTAGGTCTTGTAATCTCTCTAATAATCCCCATATATATGATATTTTCATGGGTCAAATAAAAAAAAAGTGAATGAATCTCCAACATGCAAATTGATTGTTAGAATAAATATTTAATGGATTTTTTATATTACATTTTTCATAAATTAATTAAAGAATTAAAATCATAATGTGATGCCATTTGATCTTTTGATAACAGTAAAAGTAATATTTTTTGGCCTGCAGATCATTGATTCTTTAAGTAAAACATTATCAAATATATATTTACAAACTACAATATTATTCTAATTTTATGGACTGCATGAAAATTAAATTAAGATGAGTTTGATAACGTTTTACTTAAAGAATCAATGATCTGCAGGCCAAGATACATGATTTTTATTGTTATCTAAAGATCAAATGGCATCACATTATGATTTTAATACTTTAATTAATTTATGAAAAAAATTGGATTAAAATTGTTGAGAATAATAACTCAAATCTCATAAAAGATTTGTTTGGGATTAGTCATATATTACTTGATAGATAAAAAAACTTGCAAAAGAAGAATTCTAAGAGAAAAAAAAATCTTAATAATAACTTAAATCCCATAAGAAATTTGTTTGTAATTAGTCATATATTACTTGATAGACAAGAATTCTTGCAGAAAAAGAATATAAGAGAAAATTGATTCTTAATAAGCAAGTTTGATTTACATAAAAAAAATTTTAAAAGGAAAATGGATTCTTAATAGTAATTTTCTATGGTTATAAATAGGTGAAGTATCTATAAAGTTAGAGAGTTGTAAGATTTTATGTGATAGACAACTCATAACATTATTGGAGATTTACATTTTATGAGTGTGCATTCTTGTATGTTTGTAAGTAGATTAAAAGAAACTGAGAGGGTATACATAGGTATGATGCATGTGGGCACTATTGGAGATTTACATTTTATGAGTGTGTATTTTTGTATGTTTGTAAGTAGACTAAAGGAAACTAAGAGGGTCCACATAAGTATGGTGCATGTGAGTGGACTAGAAAAAATTGAGATAGTCTACATAAGTATGATGTATGGATGTATATGAGTATGTGTTTGGTCACATGGGTTTATATTTGTTTGAATTGAGAATATTTCGTAGGACTAGAGGGGATTGAGAGAACCTATGGGTATTGATTATTGAGTGAGATTGATTTGATGTATGTTTATAATTCTCTATAACTAGTAGATCTTGTTTCTCATCCGTGGACAAGGTCGGTTGAACTGAACCATGTTAAATTATTATCTTTTGTATGCTTGATTAATTGTTTGATTATGTTTCCACTGGTGTGATTGGACTCGGGCTTTTTAGCTTAACAAGTGGTATCAGAGTCACGGTAATTCCTAATGAGTGATATCAGAGTTGATAGTTCAAGACATGGGAAGAGGTAAGTCTAGGGAAGCTTGATTCAAGAAAAGAGTTCGAGTTTAAGTTTTGAAGATTGATGATCCGTTTACGTGAAGCATGAAGACACACAAGAGAAAATGATTGTGAAACTTTCATTGCAAGTGGAGCTAAGCATGTTTAGCATGAAAATAGATGATTTGATGGAATTTGAGTCAAGGTGGAGATTATTGAGAATAATGACTCAAATTACATAAGAGATTTGTTTGAGATTGGCTAGATATTGCTTGATGGACAAAAAGACTTATAGAAGAAGAATTCTAAGAGAAAAGAGATTCTTAATAGGCAAATTTGACTTGCATAAGAAGAATTCTAAAAGGAAATAGATTCTTAATAGGCAAGTTTATATGGTTATAAATAGGTGAAGTCTTTACAGGGTTAGGTATAAGAAAAATATATACGAGAGTTGTAAGATTTTATGGGATAAATTCCCCATAAAATTACTGGACGTTATATTTTTATATGTTTATGAGTGGATTAAATGAGACTTAGAGGATCCACATAAGTATAATGCATATGAGTGGACTATAGGAGATTGAGATGGTTCACATATGTATAATGTATAGGTGCATATGGGATATGTATTTGGTTGTGTTGAAATTATGCATATAGGTTTGTGTTTGTTTGAGTTTAGAATACTCTGTAGGATTAGAGGAGATTGAGAGAGCTTATAGGTATTGATTATTGTGATATTGATTTGATATATGTTTGTAATTATCTATAACTAGTGAATCTTGTTTTCATCTGTGAACGTAGATCAGTTGGATTGAACAACGTTAAATTGTTATCTCTTGTGTGTTTCATTAATTATTTGATTATAATTTCGTTGATGTAATTAGATTGAGATTTTTTAGCCTAACAAAAATAACTAATTAATTAACTACAAAACATCTATAATCAATGATAATGACTTTGATTGCTAGAAATCGTCGAGAGATTATAAAAAAATAATTTCTCATAAATAAATCCAAAAGCCCTTTACGGTTAAAAAAAAAAAGACTTTGGTCTCGGGTTCTGAAAAATGCAAATCAGCCATTAGAAGCTGCAGCATCATATCTTCACCTGAGGAAAAAAAAAAGTGGGTTTGCTTTTGACCTTTTCCTGCCCTATTAGGCACATATTAAACTTGCACATGGGGCAATTTATTTGCTTGCTGCATGCAACTGTTTGAGTAATTCAATAAATCATACAGCGTTTGGGGGCTTTACTGAGTTGTTGAAACTCAACATGGTAATTATATTAGTTTCCAAATATTCCTGCCAGCTTAATCATATCAAAATCATAAAATCTGATATCAACCTTTTGATTCTGCTTTCATTTTTTCTTTTAAAACTTTGATGTGAGTTTCTGCTTTGTAGATCCATCGAAAATGATTAATCCACAAAAAGTATTCAGAAAAAATGAAAAATAAAAACAGGTTAAAAATATATGAAAGTGAGGATCACCCAACTTGAGTCTCAATTTTGTGTTGGGAATTGGGGCTTTATCTTCATATCTTGTGCTTCCTGCCTGGGAAAGTAATCATTAAAAACACCTACACCAATACAGCAAATTTGGGAAAAAAAAAAAGAAAAATTCTTTGGATTCTTTTAACCAATCAGAATTTTCAAACAGGAAAATCTTCTCTTAGCAATAATCCCATTAGTTTCTTGTTTAAAGTGTAGACTTTTTCCAATAAAAAAGAGTTTTGTTTTTAATTACTAATTAATCAAACACTAAACAAAAATATAAAAAAAAAATATAGTATGTTGAGCATCTATCTATAAATAAAAAAGTACTAAGAAAAATGCAAAAAAAATAAAAAATAAAATAAAAAGATAAATCCTTACATTAAGATGGCTTAAACATAGTAATAACAATTGTATCTGAAAATAAAATACTAGTACATTAATAAATATTGCCAAAGGTTCGTGGTTGCCCTAATGTTATATAGAACAATTAAACCATCATGATGACTTAACCTTGAAAGAAGATTAATCCAATCCTCCATTATTATTTCACAGCAGCTGCTTCCTTCCACCATCATCATTATTGCTAGACAAAACTAGCAATAAACTCCATTGAAATAGCAGAAGAAAGCTAAGCCAAAGCTGAAGGAGCGAATTTGATATATAAATGGAAAATAAAATTTTCCCAGAGAGGCCTTTCATGGGGGAGCAATTGATTGCTTTTAAATGGAGAAGGGGGAGAGGATCTTCTCAGCATATACTTAAAGCATATATAACTTTTTTTTTTTGGGTTTGCTTTTGCTGATGTTTTCTTCTTCATTTCACTTTTTCTTTGTTGGGGATTTAAAAAAAAAAAAAGACAACTGTAGATTTGATCTTTGTGGAATCTGCCTAAGGTTTTTTCATGGCTTTAGTGGGTTTGTTGTTCCCAACTTTTCTTTGTTTTCACTATAATTCAAACATCAGCACAATTTCAAGTATCGAAACTTAAATTTTAAATTTATTCGATGACATATCTTTAAAATAAAAATACTTGACATATCTTTAAAGTAAAATATGAACCAATTAAAAAAAATTATACATCCATTATTAAATAGAATGTTCCAGCGCATATTAATTTGGTATATACCGAGTGAAATTAACAAAAAAAAATTGTAGGTTGAATCAATGATGATAAAGACAAAAAATTTTTCTTATTTAAATCGTTTTTATTTACAACTCATATCATTATTTCCATTACTACATTTTTTAACCAGATTCTTTTATTGTTCAACATTCTATTTTATCATGTGAGTGAAAGAGAGAAATAGATAAACTATAATAAATGAATAAGAAATATTGTAATTTAAAAATAAATACTTGTGAATTTTTTTTATTTTACATGTGAAAGTTTTAAGTGTAAGATTTTATGAGAATTCACGTCTAGGAAAGTAATTAAAATATATTATTTTATATAATATATGTGACCTAAATAAAAAAAAATTCAAGATTTATATTCAAGTCCTGATAACTTTTAAATATATAAAAAAATCCAAATTACTCATATCTTTTGCAATAAAACATTTTAATGAAAATTTAAAGCACTTTTCTTTTATTATATTTTATAGATTCCTTAGTAGAACAACTAAGCTTGATTTTTTTGTTCTTTGTGTAGAACCATTGGTCTGCCACATTCATTGGTCTCCCACTAATCTCACTATGCACATAGCCCATATGCCAATGTTTATAATCTAAAAAATATTGACAAAAAAATTCTAAAATATATCAGCAAAAACAAAAATTCAATGTCAATAATTGTTGATTTGTCGATTAAAGTGTTAAATTTTTAATTTTAGTGATTATAATATAATTTTTAATAATTTTAAATATTAAAAAAATTAAAAAAATTATAATTTTTTTTTTAACTTTTGGGAAGTTATTAAAAATTAAATGTTAAATATAAATAAATTAAAAAATCATCAAATTTACATGATGATATTTTATGTCCTTGTTAGTAGGTGAGAGAAGTAATGTGGTCATTCTTTATAGTTAAGAATCACATGCAAGCAATGACCCAAAATGCAGGATCATTGATGATTGAATTGAATAATTAATAATTCTTCGAGAATTTAAAGGCCCATAGCAATATCAAAATCAAAGTTTTAAGCCCATTTCTAGCCCTTGCTACACCATGATTTAGGGATTGTAGCACCTTATTATTTCTAAATAATTTTCCTTTTTTAAGGAATTCTAAAATAGTTTTCTCAAATTCATAAGTTCAATTCCATAAGAATTTGGAAAAAAAAAATTATCACATTCACAAATAGCAAAATTTTTAAGTTTTATAAACAAAATTAAAAAAATAATAATAAAAAAGAAATAAAGAATAATTAAAAGATACAAAATGTATTAATCTTTTAATTCCATTTATGAAATTAAAAATTTCACTATTAATATAAAAAATTAACTCCACTATGTTTTAAGCATTCAAAGTTATCATAAACTTTCTTAAAAAAAAAAAATCCACTAAAGCATTATCATAGACAAATTTAGCAATTTTTTTTTCAAAATTAATGTTTTAATAACAATATAAAAAATAGGTTCTTGATTCATTGAGAGATTGCTGGAATTTGAAGTAGTAAAGGTTTTCAAAATGTATTTTTATTGATTAAATTAAAAACTAACTATACATCATATTTTTTATTGTAATTAAATTTATAATAATTCTTCAAATTTGTTTCTTTTTCTATCTTCTTTATCTAGTTTAAAATTTAAAACTACTTCTATCCCCCAAAAACTAAAACTATTTAAATTAATTTTTAACATATTTGATACTATCTCTAAAAAGAACTTTATATTCATTTTTTAATTTAATAAATTCAATATGGATAAAAGAAAAAAAAACCTTTAAATAAAACATTCAGCATAAGACAAAATCCCATGTGGCCAATCCTATATAAACAAAATCTTTCAACCAATCACCATGCAGAAACCGAAACGTAACACGTATCAAAAAGTGAAGAAACAGAAAATAAGGAAATTTCGCAATTCATTGGACTGGCTCTCTCACTCTGCATCTTAGGTCCTCTCTTTTCCTTTTCTCAATTATGATCTGATTTTTACAGTTTTCTTTTCTTTTTTTTTTTTTTTTGAAAATGAATGCTAATTTTTCTTTGAATGCAGATAAGTAAGAGAAAAAGATAAGATTTTTTTTTTTATAAAATTGGGATTTTTGTGTGTGGTTTTTGAGGATCGATGGCTGCACCACCGGCAAGAGCTCGGGCTGATTATGATTACCTCATTAAGCTTCTTTTGATTGGTGATAGTGGTAAGTTTTTTTTTTTTTTTTTTTTGGTTAAAGTAATAATTTTTATCGTTATTACATTGAAAAATGAAACATGGGTATTGAGATTTTTTTTTGAATTTTTGTTAGTTTTTGATGGTTTTGATTTATGGGTATTTATGATTTTATTGTGAAAGAGACTAGATGCTACATGGTTGTTGGTCTGAGATATGTTGGCTTTGACTTTAGATTTTTTTTTTGGAGCTTTTTCTTTGGTTTTGAAGAAATGCTTTTGTTCAAAAATTGATTTTGGCCATATTAAGTGCTAAATTTCTATCAAAAGTTAGACATGTTGGTGAGTTTAGATTGGGATCATGATGGAGGGGGCTTTGTTTGATTGTAACATAGAAAGTGTCATATACTGGGTTAGCTAGGGTCTGTTTTTTTGTTGCCTTCTAATCACTGAATGGTAGATTTTTATGAGTAATTTTATGCAAGTTCGCAACTGGGCTATGACCTATGTTAAGACTGAATGGTTTTTGATCATGGGGCTATTTTAGGATTCTACAGCAAATGTTTTAGTTGGCAAGTGTTCTACACCTGCAGAAATTGGCATTAGCTGGACTCTATTGATATACACGTTTCTGGGAGTTTTGGTGGGGTAAAAGTTGGGGGCAGACTTTTGTTGATTTTCTTAACCGTAAAGTCTACCAGATAGAATCTTGATGCTGAGACTTGCTATGGATTATTTGTCATACTGTGGCATATAAAACTTGATGGTGGTTGGAAGCTTTGAAACTTGATCTGATGCAGGGTCAGAAATTGAATTGTTATATTGACAATTTTAGTTGATTTCACGTAAAGAGGCATGCCGTGTATGGGTGGGCTTACAAAGTAAGCTCATGCTTGGGCTTGGATTTGGCACACTCTTCAAAATGAGCTGCAGAGTTAACCTGTAGCCAAGCTAACTTGAATAACCCTCAGCACATTAGCTCATTTTGACCTCTGGTTTGCAGTCTTTCCTAAACACCTAGGGGAAATAATGGATGCTAACATGTATTGAACAGCATGGTTGCAGAACTCACCTTCCATCCCCAGCCTAATTTCCTCTATAACAATGAGCATTAACTCTGTATTTCTATTCATGCATTCAGAGATACTTTTCCATCTGAAGATATCTTTAATGTAAACCTTCAAATGGTTTAAATATGAATTTTAGAGTTTCCTCTGGCTTTAATTTTAGTGCAGCATAGCTGTTTCCCTTGGTTCTTCATTTTTTTCCCTTTCTAGTGGCTGGAATTAATGTGGCCTCATGTCAACCCAAGACAAATGGTTGTATGAATTCCAATATCATAGGCCAATAGCATGCTAGGTTTTAGGCACTCAAGCTTCGACTTTTCCTAACTGTGCTTTTCTTATTTGAATTTATGCAGGTGTGGGGAAGAGTTGTCTGCTTTTACGCTTTTCTGATGGTTCCTTTACTACTAGTTTCATAACAACTATTGGGTTTGTATCCCTTGCAACTCTTGAAAATTATATGGTTACATTATTTTGCACTATTTGCATTTCAGTGGTGAAGCATTAGAGGGGCTTAATAACATGACTAACAGGGGAGAATTGAGGATTGTTTGCATCATTTGGTTTCCCTTCCAATGAAACCGCAATATTATAGGAATGGAATGGAGCTTACGGTACCATAATCTCAGTTTTTCATTGATCTGTCTGGGACAAACCCTTTGTAATTTGTATTCAATTTTGTGCTTAATGAACTATTTATGGCAAGGGTCCTCAAACCTTCCACTCCACTCACTTCTCTGCCTTATATATTAGTTGGGGCATTTACTCATCGGATACTTTATGATTTAGAAGTTCAATTCAAAACTTTGTTGAATATTTTCCCTAATTGATTGTTCTATTTTCTTCTACAGAATCGATTTTAAGATAAGAACCATTGAGCTTGATGGTAAGAGGATCAAATTACAAATCTGGGATACAGCTGGTCAAGAGCGATTTCGAACTATTACAACTGGTATGTTTAAGCTTGTGCTGGTTGCATTTTTATCTTTTCAAACTATTGCAACAGAACCATAGAGTTTGATGCTTGACTGTGCTGATGGATCATACTCCTGCAGCTTACTATCGTGGAGCCATGGGGATTTTGCTGGTTTATGATGTTACTGATGAGTCATCTTTCAACAGTAATTTCCCAACTTTCTTAGTTCTGCTTTTGGCATATTGTGAAAATTTTGATTTAGATGGATTGACAAGCCTTTGTTGTTGGATGATTTCCATCATTTCTTTGATGGTGTCCTTCATTGGGTTAGGCAGTGAAATTAGTTTATAGTTGATCATCCTCATCCCTGCTTTTGTTGGGGTGGATGGTTTAGGATCTCTCTCTGTTGGAATGGAGTTTCTTGCGGTGGCTTCTACATCTCTTGCGAGTTTTATAGTGCCAGCTTCTGTTCATGTACAGATATTAGGAACTGGATTCGCAATATTGAACAACATGCTTCGGACAATGTCAACAAGATACTGGTTGGAAACAAGGCTGACATGGATGAGAGCAAAAGGGTAAGATTTTCCCATTTGCCTATTTATAGAAATTTCTTATCTTGTTTATGTAGGTGTGTTAGACTGTGGGTTCATTAATTTGGGAGGCAGCCCCTTCTCTGTTACATGACTTGTATAACTGACTTTGCTTCTTGTAGTCTGTGCACACTCACACTTTAATAAGTGTGACAAAAAGATGAGTTGCAGGTGAATCTATAATTCTTGGCGTTAAAAGGCTAGGTCTCCTTATTTTTCATACATGCATAGAAGTTGGACACATTTCAATGGTAATAATTCAAAATCATCTCTTTTCCAGGCTGTGCCAACCTCCAAGGGTCAAGCTCTTGCTGATGAGTATGGTATCAAGTTCTTTGAAACTGTAAGTTGCATGTTTGCTGCTGACTGGATCTTTTCTTTTGTGATGCTGTTAACTATTTTGGGCCAATTGCAAAATAATGTATTCTGCAGAGTGCAAAGACAAATTTGAATGTGGAGGAGGTTTTCTTTTCAATAGCCAGGGACATTAAGCAAAGGCTTGCTGAATCTGATAATAGGGCTGAGGTATTCTCTTATCTACACAACTTTTACTTTTCTTCATTCACCATGAGTAACCTTGTCAATGGCACCTCAAATTCGAAATGATGGATTCCTTGTCCTTGTTTGCGGTTACAGGCCTCGACACTCAAAATTAATCAGCAAGACCCTGCAGCAAGTGGTGGTCAAGCTGCTCAAAAGTCGAGTTGCTGTGGATCGTAAAGGTTATAAAAGTATGCATATTCACGATGCATGGTTCAGCTATTGGCACTCAAAAGTAAAACTAATTTCGATGACATTATTTCTGTTATTTTTTTCACAACTACCAGGCTAAGCTGTTAAATGCAGTTCCCTATTTTTCACATAATTTGTTGAATTTATAAGCATCTGTCTTTACTCTTCTTGAACTTAAGTTACCCTTGTTATGTATTTGTCTTGATGTAGATAGATAATCTGAATTCAAGCATGTTTTCTCTTAGAAGGATAAAAAAGAAGGCCCAGTGCCAGGAGTTCACTTTTGTATTCATAATTCATGCTCATATACGTGTATGTTGTTTGGTAATGTCTTTATCCAGGTGAGCTCAGAGACCATTGATGCTTAGAACTTACACCTTTTGGTAATAATAAAATATATCAAATTTTGTTTGATCATATTCGTTTATTAAGTTTAATAAATAATTATAAATGCATTAATTAAATGAATAGATCATAAACATAAAAAAATTTATTCATATTCAATTTGTGAAAACTAATAGCCATCAACAAATGATACGTGAACAAATTTGATTTTTTTTTTTTATTATTTATATTCGTTTATTATGTTTAATAGATGATTACGAATAATGTTTCATATTCGTTTTCACTTTTACTTTCTATCCAAAGCCAATCTTAGTGGTACCGATTCCACTACGTGGGAAGTTTATTTAACAATGATAAACTAATATGCGCACTTCATATTTAAAATTAAGAAATTAAAGTATTATTTTTTCTAAACCTGATTTAGCTGAGGTTCAGAAACAAATTTACTTTTTGTCCAAATCAATCTGTTGACCTTTTTTTTGGATAAAAAAAGTCAAACAAAGGCACGTCCTCTTGAATGGGTCTGTAGACAATCAAAATTTGGGTATAATTCAGACAAGAAAGAAGGTTATGGTTTGAGATTATAGATAATTCAAAATTTTAAATAGAACTTTTGTTAAGGAATGGTGCATGATGCTTTGCTTTTGTTCAAAAATCAAGGTTGATTCGTTACTTTTACAAACAACAAAAGAATCATTGGAAGGATAATTTTAATATATAAATGTTAAATTTGGACCATAAATGTCTAATTTCTTTAATAAAAAATACTAGGAACTTTAATAATTAAATTGATTATTTTCTAAATCTAACCCTCAAGTTCATAATTCTTCAGAAATAAAAGAAAATTACTATTTCATTACTTTTTCACTAAAATTAAACAAAAAAATTTTCTCCTAAATCTTGAAAAAAAGTTTTTTTTTTTATAATTTTCATTATATATGAGTTTTATTAACTCGTGATTTAAAATATATGTTAAAATCAATTATAGTGAATAATTTTTAATATATTAAAAATATTATTTTATGAAAATTATCATATTTAAGAATAAATAAATTAACATATACTCTATAAAAATTAAAAAAAAAGATATAATAATTTTTTAATCTTATTTATTGAGTTAAAAAATTACGATTATTTATAGAGTTAAAAAATTACGATACATAAATAATGTATGCTTATCGTATATAAGAGTCTTCTTCTTCAAGTATTCCTTAGGAAAATATATATTCCAATTTTCATTTTAAATATTAAATATATATTGCTCCAACATTTTTATTTTTGTTTAAGATTTTATTAAAAAATGGGCATTTTCCAAACTGAAAAAAGGGAAAAATAAAAAGGAAAGTGAAATTTTAGGTCTTTCTAGAAAAAAGAAAATACGAGAAAAAGGAAAGTATAAAATGGAAGAGTCAGACAAAGCTTTTGATCTTAACAAGTTTCGAGCCAACACAACAGTCACCGCCACCCTTTGCCTTAGGCTTTTAATTTTCTCTCCTATTTTCCAATTACCCTTCATTTTCGTCCTTTCCAAACAGTCCTTACCTTTAATTTTCATCCTTTTTCTTCATCTGATTTCTCTATACACTGATTATCTCTTGAGTTTCACAGGTAAATCTGCCTCTTTATTATTAATTTTGGTAGATTTTCTTCTGCTTGATTTTTTGTTGGTTTCTGCTGGATGAATATGCTATAATCAGTCAAAAGATTAACTTTTTTTTTTTTTTTTTTTTAAATTTTGTTTCCTAAAAAATTTGAATTGATTTGATCTGTTTGAACCAAGTGGAAACGTAGAAAAGTTACATCGAATATGCTTTCGGATTTAATTTCTATTGTTGTAAGCTTGCCAAGAAGTTTTGATTTTTTTCTTGAAATTTTTGTGCATTGGTTAACATTATTACTTTAATAAATTGTTGGCCTTAATTCTCTATTGTTTTAATCGATTATTATCATTCGAGCATTTGTATTCATAACCTTGAATCTACCCTAATTTTATTGGTCATAAATTGAAATTTTCTATTTATTTTCGTGCATTTGAATTATTAAAGTTGTCAGTTTAATGAGAACTGGCTTAAAAATATTAGTGAAATTAGATGCATAAACTTAACAATTTCATGTATTTTCCTGCATTTGAGCTTTAAATGTTGTCAACTTTTAATATATATATATACTGTTTATTAATTTTGATTTGTTTTTGTTAAATATGTTTATAATAGAGGGTAGTTGGTTTTTTATGAAGTTCTGAGTTTGGAGGTACAGTACGCTCTTTGAGAATTGGTGATACATAGAGATTGTTGATTGATAGATATGGGGTGGCTTAGAGCTGGGTCAAGTGTAGCAAAGCTTGCTATTAGGAGGACTTTGTCTCAGGGTGGATCATATGCTGCAAGATCACGCATTGTTCCTTCAGAGAGTCGATATTTTCATACTACTGTTATTAAATTTAAGGCACAGTCTGCACCTGTTCCTCGCCCTGTGCCACTTTCTAAGCTAACTGATAGTTTCTTAGATGGGACCAGTAGTGTGTACTTAGAGGAGCTTCAAAGGGCCTGGGAAGCTGACCCAGATAGTGTTGATGAGTCATGGGACAATTTCTTCAGGAATTTTGTGGGTCAGGCTGCCACATCCCCTGGAATTTCAGGCCAGACCATTCAGGAGAGTATGCGACTGTTATTGCTTGTGAGGGCTTACCAGGTTAATGGTCATATGAAAGCAAAGTTGGATCCCTTGGGTTTAGAGGAAAGAGAAATCCCTGATGATTTGGATCCAGCACTTTATGGTTTTACTGAAGCTGATCTTGATAGAGAATTCTTTTTAGGTGTGTGGAGGATGTCTGGATTTTTATCAGAAAACCGACCAGTGCAAACACTTAGGTCGATTTTGACTCGGCTTGAACAGGCTTACTGTGGAAGCATTGGGTTTGAGTACATGCACATTGCTGACCGTGAGAAGTGCAACTGGCTGAGAGACAAGATTGAAACCCCAACACCAATGCAGTACAATCGCCAGCGGCGTGAAGTCATTCTTGATAGGCTTATATGGAGCACACAGTTTGAAAATTTCTTGGCTACTAAGTGGACAACAGCGAAGAGGTTTGGGCTAGAAGGTGGTGAGACTTTAATTCCTGGAATGAAAGAGATGTTTGACAGAGCTGCAGACCTAGGGGTTGAGAGCATAGTTATTGGAATGCCTCATAGAGGAAGATTGAATGTGCTGGGTAATGTTGTCCGAAAGCCACTTCGTCAAATATTTAGTGAGTTCAGTGGTGGTACAAAGCCTGTGGATGAAGTTGGGCTTTACACAGGAACTGGTGATGTCAAATATCACTTGGGAACTTCGTATGATCGACCGACAAGAGGTGGAAAGAGAATCCACTTGTCTTTAGTTGCAAACCCCAGCCACTTGGAAGCTGTGGACCCAGTTGTTGTTGGAAAAACTAGAGCAAAGCAGTATTACGCCAATGATGTGGATAGGACCAAGAACATGGCTGTTTTGATTCATGGAGATGGCAGCTTTGCTGGGCAGGGTGTAGTCTATGAAACTCTTCATCTTAGTGCACTTCCAAACTACACTACTGGTGGCACTATACATATTGTAGTCAATAACCAAGTGGCATTTACAACTGATCCAAGGGCAGGCAGATCTTCACAGTATTGTACTGATGTTGCCAAAGCCTTGAATGCTCCCATTTTCCATGTAAACGGAGATGATGTTGAGGCAGTTGTCCACGCATGTGAACTTGCAGCTGAGTGGCGCCAAACCTTCCATTCAGATGTGGTGGTTGATTTGGTCTGCTATCGTAGATTTGGGCATAATGAGATCGATGAACCATCATTCACACAGCCAAAGATGTATAAGGTCTGCCAGTCTACTTACCTGTTTGGTTATGTATTTTCACTTTACACGTCTTAGTTGTTCCCGCCCTTAATTTTTTTGTGATTCTATATGCTCCTGAAAAATGACCCAAACTTCACATATTTAGATTCTTTTTGTTTCTAACAGATCATTCGGAATCACCCCTCAGCTCTTCAGATCTACCAAAACAAATTGTTAGAGTCTGGGCAGGTGATAGAGGAAGACATTGGTAACATAAGTCAGAAGGTCAGTTCAATTCTTAATGAAGAATTTTTGGCCAGCAAAGATTATGTTCCCAAAAGAAGGGATTGGCTTTCTGCTTATTGGACGGGATTCAAGTCACCTGAACAACTTTCACGTGTCCGAAACACTGGGTATGGCATCTTTTTCAATTTCAACTTTCTTTTTGGGTAGCTTGATCTGTACTCACTGATGAAACTTTCATGTTATGCAGGGTTAAACCTGAGATATTGAAGAATGTTGGCAAAGCAATTACAACCCTTCCAGATAATTTTAAGCTTCATAGAGCTGTAAAGAAGGTTTATGAACAACGTGCACAAATGATTGAGACGGGGGAGGGCCTTGACTGGGCTATGGGTGAAGCACTTGCATTTGCTACCTTGTTGGTGGAAGGTAACCATGTTAGATTGAGTGGTCAGGATGTTGAAAGGGGTACATTCAGTCATCGGCATTCTGTGATTCATGATCAGGAAACAGGGGAGCAGTACTGCCCTCTGGACCATGTTATCATCAACCAAAATGAGGAGATGTTTACTGTCAGCAATAGGTAACCTTTTCATACTTTGAGATTTTGTAATAGCTAATATTTAAGTCCATTATAATATTTTTTCTCCTATAATGAATGTAAAGAATTTGAGGTTACATGTTAGAGTTGGAAATCCTTTGAGAGGAAGGGAAGCCATCTCTATTATACTTTTCCAAGGTAAAGAAAAAGGAAAAAAAGTAAGAAAAAAAAGGAACTTTATTTGTGTAACGATTTAATATTAAAGTTAATTGGGAGTCTGTTTATATGTGTTTGCTAAAGAATTCTTGTCATCTAAGTAAACATTGCAAATTAAATATTGATTGTGTTCTGCATCATGGTATAACTTACTGAAAATTGCTCCACTTGACTGCACCTTGTGCTTTGAATGTGCTTTCCATGTGGTTCACAGCATGCAATGACTTCTATGATTTAGCACTTATAAGATATATCTTTCACTGCAAATTTATAGTTTTCTGCTTTATGCAACAAAATCCTTGCTCCTTGTGCGAAGTTTTGTCCCTGCCTGAGAATTGGTAGATTGTGCATGTTAATTTTGTGTAGCAATTGTCATTTTGTTGCTTTTGTTAATTTTAGAATTCTTTTCTGAGCAATATATGGTCTTGAGTGCAGTTCTCTTTCTGAGTTTGGTGTGCTCGGATTCGAATTGGGTTACTCAATGGAAAATCCAAATTCCTTGGTTATGTGGGAAGCTCAGTTTGGTGACTTTGCTAATGGTGCTCAAGTGATCTTCGATCAGTTTATAAGTAGCGGGGAGTCAAAGTGGCTGCGTCAAACTGGTCTGGTTGTGCTGCTTCCTCATGGTTATGATGGACAAGGTCCTGAACATTCCAGTGCACGACTAGAGCGTTATCTTCAGGTATTCCCTAATAAACAACATGCATTGTTCTTCACATCCTTATTTAGATTCTTCATCCTTCTTCTTTTATTTGCATTCAGGCTATGCTCCCTAGCATTTTTTTGTTTACATCAAAAGCGAAAAGAAAAAATGACTTCATGGCACACTGAAAACTACATCTTATAAATTTTTGCAGATGAGTGATGACAATCCTTTTGTGATACCTGAAATGGATACAACTCTTCGCAAGCAAATTCAGGAGTCCAACTGGCAGGTGGTTAATGTTACAACACCTGCTAATTACTTCCATGTTTTGAGGCGTCAGGTCAGTGCAACTAATGGTTATTAACAATGTTTCAGAGTTGAGGCTAGTCTTGCCATTTCCTTTGCTTATCGTTTCTTCTCTCCTCTCTCAGATACACAGGGAATTTCGTAAGCCTCTTATTGTGATTTCCCCCAAAAACTTGCTTCGTCACAAGGACTGCAGATCAAATCTTTCTGAATTTGATGATGTCCAAGGCCACCCTGGTTTTGATAAACAAGGAACTAGATTTAAGCGCCTCATAAAGGATCAGAATATGCACTCTGACCTTGAGAAGGGTATCAGACGCTTGGTACTTTGTTCTGGAAAGGTGTGCTATGCCCTTGGTTTCTGCTTGTTTTCCTCTTGTATCGCTTGTAAAAGCAGTTTAATTCTGGAACTTTATCCGGTAGAGCGAACCAGACTTATAAGGGTTCATAAATTGTGTTATCTTGTTGGGCTACAAGCTTAGTTTTCTAAGCCTACTGAGGAAAATACGTGCTGAATCTTCACTGCAGGTTTAATATTTCTCTGTTGTTTTTTATACAATAATCAATATTCTATCTGGTTTTAGGTTTACTACGAGCTGGATGATGAGCGAAAGAAGAACAATGCTACTGACGTTGCCATATGTCGTGTGGAGCAGCTTTGCCCATTCCCTTATGACCTCATCCAGCGAGAGCTTAAGCGATATCCGAGTACGTACTCCAAACTTAGACTAGGACTTGATCTATAGCACTCATTGAAACTAAAGAAAATGAAAAGCTTTCAGTAGGTTTCTTAAAACTTTTATTCATTTTGGTGCTAATTGTCTGTCCCTCTTTCACTTTATTTATTTAGTAAGCGTTTATTTCTTTCCATGCTTTTTTTTTTTTTCATATTGAGACATGATTTCTGATTTTTATCTTTTGGGGTTACTTCAGACGCAGAGATTGTTTGGTGCCAAGAAGAACCGATGAACATGGGTGCATACAATTACGTCGCACCTCGACTTGCCACATCAATAACTGCTCTGGGTAGAGGAACCTTTGAGGATATCAGATATGTCGGTCGTGCTCCATCTGCTGCCACTGCAACTGGTTTCTATCAGTTTCATGTGAAGGAACAAACCGAGCTCGTGCAAAAGGCCATTCAACCTGAACCCATCAAGTTAAATGTTACGGTGTGAAGCATCTCCAAAAACCAGACTTGAACTTGCAGAATTATACGAATTTCTCAAATAAAATCTGGTGCAGAACTTGAAACTCTGTTAGGGTTTGATGTTTTGACACATTTTTCGCTCATCTCTTTCTGCCAAGGCAACATTGTACCATTGTTGGTGAACCGTTGGTCAAATATTTGATTTGATGCATAATTTTCTTTGTAATTTTTTTTACCTGTCATTATGAACGATGCTTCAGTTTCTTTTATCATGCATAAATTGAACTGCCCGTCTCTTCATTAGGATTGACTTCTCGGGGCAATTATTGCACAAATTGAGCATTGCCTGGAAATAAGAGAAAAAAAAAAAAAAACCAAAGAAAGTAATAGGAAAAGCTATAAACAATTGTTGCGATAAGCTTGTTTGGATGGGTAGGGGAGTGAATGTATTGGGTAATGTTGAAAAATTTTAATCTCTTAAAATATAAAATAAAAATAAATAATGACAGATGTAAAATTTGAGTGACGTAAAAAAAAAAAACCAAGTGCATAAAAGCTAAGTAAATTCATATACAAAAAACCGTAGACCGTAACAGTATTATGGAAAATGCACTACCTGACTGCCAACCCTATACTTATCTCCTTTGAACCGTATATTTCGCAATTTTTCTTTGCATTCTTTAGAAAAAAGAAAAAAAAAAAGAGTTTAACACTCGACTCCTTTTACAATCTTTAAATTATTTTTTAACGTTTGAGTTTGATTTTCTTCTAATTTCTCTTTAACTTTTGATTTTCTTTTGGTCTCCTTCAGTGACCGTGCTGATAGACTTTAATTTTGTTTTTGATTTGTTTTGATGTTCATTGATTGAGGATTAAACCTTGGCAGTACAATCTTAAGCGTCTACTGGCAATTCTTTTTTGATAGCTTGTGTCAAAAGTAATGGCTTGGTTTAGAGCAAGTTTTTGTGTAGGTAGGCTAGCCATCGGAGGAACTCTTTCTCAGGGTGGATCAAATGCAATTAGAAGAAGTATCCTACACAGAATCAATATTTGCATTCAACTGTCTTCAATTCAAAGGTGCAAACTTCACGTGTTCCGCGAGCCGTGCCTCTTTCTATACTAGCTGATAGCTTTCTTTGATGGGTCAAGTAGTGTGTACTTGGAAGAACTTCAAAGAGCTTGAGAAGCTGATCCAAAAAATGTTGATGAATCCTAGTATAATTTCTTCAGGAATTTTGTTGGACAGGCATCAGGGTCGCTTGGAGTTTTGGGTCAAAACATACAAGAGAGCATGCATTTGATGTTGATTGTAAGGGCTTACCAAGTTACTGGTCACCTGAAATCAGATTAGACCCCCTTTGTTTGGAGGAAAGGGAAATTCCTGATGAATTAGACTCTGCATTCTATGGTTTCACAGAAACAGATCTTGATACGGAATTCTTTATAGGCAACCATGTCAGACTCAGTGGCCAGGACGTTGAAAGAGGCACATTTAGTCATCGGCATGCTATCGTTCATGATCAGGAAACAGGAAATAATTATTGCCCTCTAGACCATATCATGGAGAACCAGAATGAAGAGATGTTTACTTTAAGTAACAGGTAGAAGTTTGTTAACCTTTGTATGTATTGTCCATAAACTAGACATATTGCTGATATGTTTTATACTCATATTTTGATTTAACATATTTACTATTACAGTTATATTTCAGCTTGAGGAAGACAATTTTCAGCTAGTGCCATTCTTTCTGTTTATCTATATTCAACTTCTATCCTCCTTAAGTTACTTTTATCTATTTAGGGATCCATATTACTTTGTAATATCTTTGGCCAAAAAGGGGAAAAATGCAGGATATTCTTTGGTATAAGCCTTTTAAGTACAAGTATAAACTTCATGATATCTCTCAAATATTAACAAGGAATCCCTTGCAAACCTCAAAATGTATTTTGTTTTGATGCTTTAAAGATGCATGATTATCCAAGATTTGCAATTAACTTTTCCAGCAAGGCATCCATCAGTTGTCAGATTGTTTACGTCTCAGATTCAAATGCATTGTCCCGCATACTTTGTGTCTTAGGATGCAACTTTGGAATGAATGTTGATCATAGATAAGTTTCAGAGGATAATCTACATTTTTTTAGTACTGCATTGACATAGGTTGCCCTCTGCAGATCCAGTGTTTGAAGGTACTATAGTGTGTTTCGATTTAAGAATTCCACAGTTCAGACAGAGACGTTGTTGAGTATGTGGCTTGATTTACTCCAGGATGACTCAAGTCTCGATTTAGCAGTCATTTTTCATAGTCACGGGTCCTGCTTTAGCACTGTTTCACATTTGCAACTGTAGAGGGCGGTTTGTGACTTTCCCATTTTCCAGTGAAACCGGGGACCGAAAGGTCGGTGAGAGATAGCAATAAGATGCATCGATTTCTAGGCTAATTCAGTGTCTTGTGGATTCTATCTATGAGGTAGTTAGACACGGCCCTTGGGGGGTCTGTTAGGTCTTTTAAAAAGACTCAATCAAAGGGCACAAACAAATGAAGGGAAAGCCTGCTGTTTTTCTGAGGTTGGTTCATCTCTTCCCTTAAATGGACAACATCCTCTTTTATCAAGCTGGAACTTTAGTTGTTTAGAATGTGCTATATGTGGTCTTTTAATTGAGGAATATATGTCTTGGTGGCAGCTCTCTTTCAGAATTTGGTGTTCTTGGATTTGAACTGGGTTACTCAATGGAAAATCCAGATGCACTTGTTTTTTGGGAGGCACAATTCGGTGATTTTTCTAATGGTGCTCATATTTGATCAGTTTCTAAGCAATGGAGAGTCTAAGTGGCTACGTCAGACAGGGCTTGTAGTACTGCTTCCTCATGGTTACGATGGCCAAGCTCCTGAACATTCAAGCGTGAGACGAGAGTGTTTCCTACAGGTGCCCACCTATCATATCATGGGATATGCATTAACTTTTGTGTTGCAATTGAGTTTTGCGAGTATTTTTTTCTTATTGTTTTTATTATTATTACTCCACAGGATCAGAATAAGATATAGGGTCAGTTTTCTGAATGCGCCTTCTATATTTTTTATGTTATTTTTCAATGTGAACTGGCCCTCATTGGATTCAATCATGTTCATGTTAGGACTATATATCCTTTTGAGCTTGTTGAACACGACTGATTCTTTGGTTTGATCAGTCATGATTGAAGTTTCACACTTCCCAATTTGGAATTCGAGATACAAGACATAACAACACTTTCAAACATTTGTCTTTGTCAGTCATTACCTTACCATTTTGCTTCTAACTTGTGGTAGGAAGATATGTTTTCTCTGGACAATTTGCCTGGCTAAGAAAAACAGTCAATTATTTTTCTTTCAGTTCTAAAAGATTCTAAGATTTAGATGCTTTGCATTTTAATATAATCATTCTGAATCAGCTAAGAATTTCAATGACTATATTTACTATGCCAATGGCAGATGAGTGATGAGAATCCTTATAAAATACCTGAAATGGATCCAACACATTGTAAGCAAATACAGATGCAATTGGCCGGTTGCGAATGCTACAACTCCTGCAAATTACTTTCATGTTTTACCATGACAGGTGAGATGAGCACTTCCTCTTGTACAGTTATAAGTCACTTGCTAGTTTGCTCATACACATGGCTTTATTTCTATTTACACAGGGAATTCCGTAAGCCTCTGATTGTAATGCCTCCAAAGAAACCGCTTCGCTACAAGTTCTGCAAATTAAGTTTATCTAAATTTGATGATGTCCAAGGTCATGAAGGCTTTGACAAACAGGGAACCAGATTCAAACGACTTATAAAAGACCAGAATAACAGTTCTGATCTTGACAAGAGTATCGGGCGCCTGGTTCTTTGTTCTGGAAAGGTATCTTTGCCTTTAAAAAGAGACTTTACTCTTCCCAGTTGATCTAATTTATCATGCATTGTGCTGATTAAAGGAGTGCTAATTTTATTGTATCTGGTGAAATATGGCAGTTCTTAGCTGCTTGAAAAATTGGTAGTTTTATTTTTGTCTTTGATTCCACTACTAATATCTCTTCGTTGTTTTCTTGATCGTATTGGATACTGAGATTGTCTGATACCAGGAAGAGCCAATGAACATGGGTGCTTATGTCACGAGCTTCGGTCTTAAGCTTAGCAATTGTGTGGCCTTATGCAGGAAACTATCATTCAAGTATGCTTGAGTTAGCCTCTAATAGAGTTGAGTGGGTGTGCACACTAAGAAGGCACTTGGGGAAAGAATACAAAACCTTTTCTATTTCTGAAAAAATGTAACTTATGTACAATTGTGCTTGAATAGCTTGGGTGGCTTATAAAATCACTGGTTCTTATGTGTATTACTAAGGGGAGGGGCACCCCTATTTTTACATGAGCCCCCATGGCCTATATGATCAATAGAGAGCTAACTGTGTGGCTCTTATATACATTTTAGAAGGTTTCAAGGCCCCTAGCCACATACAACGTCGATTGGGCAATCTCTAGAAGGGAGTTGGTTCCAGGCACTCTGTGGTGCACTGGGTCCAGAAGGTTCCAGAGTACCCATGCCCAGGGCCTTCTAGAGGCTTCCCTGTCTGGGCGCTACAGTGCTTCAATCCGTTTATGCATCTGGCACTTCCAAAGAGTTTTATGCCCGCACCATTGGCCTTGACCTAGGTTTATCTAGAGCTTTTACGTATGGAATGCCCGCACGACCAGGGCTTTCTGGAAGTTCTCCCGCAAAGTCCTTAGGCTCAGCAGCAGGCAACTGTTGCAGGGACTTGTTTTCTCGGCCTGGTGCTTGAGCGTGGGTCTGGGCTTTTGGTGTTGGTGCTCCAGCCTTGGCCTTGGCCTTGTTGCCGCTCCTTTGCACTGCCATGATGGACATAGGTAGGCGATCCCTAAGAGGCATCAAATATGTTGGTAGAGCTCCATCTGCTGCCACAGCCACTGGTTTTCTGAAGATTCACCAAAATGAACATGCTGAGATTCTACACCTTGCCATGCAACGTGAACCAATCAAGTATCCTTACTCGTGCCATTCTAAGCCTGTCGGAAACCATTCCAATATAAGGGCCTCATTTCAGGATAAAGTTCAAAAATCCAAAAAAGGGTATCTTCTCCAGATTTTTAGAAGTTTTATTCTCTTATTCAAATCATATTCAGCAATAAACCGATATTTGTATTTGACAGTTCTTGCTTTATGTTAAATTATGTCAAGAGTCTGATACTACTGACCTCCAATATGTCGATCATTGTAATATGTGTTAGAAAATTTCCTCCATTTTCCCCTTATCTGGTTTATATTTTCATCTTTTTTGACTGATGCTTGTATCTATGCTTTCTCAATGACTGATGCAAATGACTGCCAGGTGGTAGGCAGGTTGATTTGTCAATTGTGCTCAATTATTTTTGGGCTAACAGTCTGTAAAAGCAAAATGCTAATTCTTCCAACTTAAAAGAAGATATGAAATATTGAACCTGAATTTAGTGAATCTGAATATTTCTTGACCCAAACTTGATTTTAGTTATTCATATGAAAACTAGAAAATGTTCAGCTCTTCTTTTTTCAGAGAGAAAACAAATATTATATCAAATTATCTCTTACTAAAAGAATAATCGCAAACTATCTCTTATAATATATGCAATTAATAATTAATTAATTATAGTAAAGCTGTTTAATCCTATCTATTGCCCATCTGGTGCTAAGAATTGCCATGGATTAGTCAAGGTGGCCTATGCATTCCTTGCAAGGATTTGTATCTTGCCTTTGTAATATAACAAGTTAGCTTAGTGGTACTAGAGTGGGCTTTAGAGCTAAAGGTCTCGAGTTCGAACCTAATAATAATAATAAAAAAAAATAGTTGCAGAGCCTGAAAAGAAAAGGATCCATGCTTAGCTGCTGATTTTATTGAAAAGAAGTTAAGAACTAAAATGGGATAAATAGATTTAGAGCTATGAAATAGTAAGTCATAATCCACTAGATTTCAAATGCATGCATTTGTTGAAATAGCTACTCTTTCCAATGGCTTCTTTCACTTATTGAGTTCTTTAGACAATCTAATTTGGAGGTAACCCAACATATCGCTGATTAATTAAATATAATCCAATGCATTTAAGTACACGTGAAAAATTATGTTATTTGCCGATTTGTCTTTGAATCCGAAATAGTTTAATTGGTTCATGTAATCATATTTAAAAGTGACATCCAATAAATTTAAAATTTAAATATGATCATTAGATCAATTGATATATCATTGAAGTTGATATTTAAAAGTTATAAATTCGAGAAAACTTATGTATTTAATATCTTTTTCAATTAGGTAAGTAATAAGGTAAGGATTTAAAGATAAATTAAAAACTTAAAAAAAAAAAATTCTAATACATGTAACTTCTTCCTCTATAATGTGGCCTCATTTGTAAAAAAAATACACATGGAATAGTCAAATTGTTTTCTTCAACTAATTAAAGAGACAAACCAAATTGTTTTCTTCTACTTAATTTAGATGATGATGCAAATGATAATTCATAAAGAAAACTAGCATCCTTATGGCGTTATTCCTTTTTGGTTTGATCTCCATTGCTCCAACACATGATGATGCACAAATTTGCAATAGCAAAATTAAAGAAAAAAAAAGAAAAGAAAAAGAAAAAGTCCAAGAGTTTCCCTTTCTCTCTAAACTATGGGCAAAGAATACGTGGGTAATTAGTGCCTGATAGTGCATCAGATATGCAAAATGTTAAAGGCAAATCAGAGCCTGGAATGAGCTAGTGAAAGTATGAGATGGATTGCATTTTGGTTGACAAAAACTTAGTTTAATAGCAAAACATGCCATCAAATCTATTTATCTTCAAAAAGCTGAAATCAAAGGCCAAACTGAAAGCTTTTCTCCACCTTTCATGCTTTAATTTAGAGCCATACATTTCCTCCACCTAATCAGCATTTGAGGCCAAGAGAAATGCTTCTTTTTATATGTAAATGTCTTGAATTTAAACCTCATTGGCTGAAGTTTGATAAATCAAGAAAACTTCACTTAATACTTCAGGATCTGTTTTAGTCCTTTTTTTTTTTTTGTTTCCCAACACATTCTGTTTTATTTGTTTGGAACTATGAACCAACTTGGTCATCCCACCAAGTTAAAAGTTTCAAATTAAGATGTTATTAATTAATTTACTTCTAATTGTGGAGTTGTAGCTATCAAAACTATGTCTATAGCTGAATAAAGAATTGGAAGTGAGAAGCTTAGTCATGACAATAAAAAAAGTTGATGTCAAATGTAATCTGATTAGGATGCCAAAGCCCGTAAGGATACCTCCTGAAAAATTAATTAAAATTGATTGATAGGATGTTAATTTTTCCTAATTTGAAATAAAAAATATATATTAGCATCTTTTTTTTTTCTTATTTTAAGTCCACTACGGTTAAATTTAAAACTGTTTCACTTGACGAGTTAAAATCAATAAATTTAGTTCAATTGAGATTTTATCATTTTGAGAATTACTCTGTGAGTAGATCTGTTCAAGGATTGGAATATTCATCCAAATCTAAAGATTCGCTCAAATTTTGAGAGGATTTAGATAAAAATTAAAAATTATTAAATGAGTTTGGACACAATTTTTAAACTCATTTAAATTTCGGGTTAGATCTTAGACAAAAAATTTAAAATCCGAACCCATCTAGGTCTAGTTTAAATTCACATATATAATTTTTTTTTATTTTTATATATATTTGAGTTATATATAAATTAATTTACATATAAATAAAAATTAAAAAATATATATTTTATTAAGATAAATAATTTTTATTTTTATTTATATATATGTGTATGAATTGAATATAATCTTATTAAATTTAATTTAATAATATTTTAAAATTTTTTTTATTATATAAATTAAGTTTAATGGGTGAATTTTAGATTTATCTTTTTAATTTGAATCGAGCTTAATAAAATTTTGAAATTTGAAATATTAGATTAAATTGAACCAAAATAAATATATAAATTATTAATACTAAATATGAGCTTAGTCAGAATTCAACTTGACTCGACCCATAAACACTGCGAGTAAAATCTTGATTCAATCAAAATGATGTGGTGGATTGTGTCCAAAAGAAATTAGAATTAGGAAATGTTTAAGGACAGTGTATTACAAAAAAAAAAAAAAAAATCAATGAGCTTTAGGCTTAGTTAGTAGTAAATACTTTAAATTTGGATAATAAATGATAAGGAATTGGAGTAATAATTTAACAAAATTTCTTAGAAGTTGAAGCTCATAACAAAAATTATTAAAAGTTTTTTTTCTTTTAAAAAAAATTAAATCTTCTATCGTACTCAAGTGAGATCAAAGATGAAAAAAAAATTACTTTATTAAGTAATCTAGAAATGAATGAATTAAAAATATTAAATATAATGTATCAAAATCCAACTTTTGATTCACATGAAGTATTATTTATTTTGACATTGAATTAACCAATTTATCTTTCAAAAGATACCTTCTCACATGGGAGGGTTGGCCTATATTGAACCATTGGCCTATACTCAATGTGTTATATATTCATATTTGCCTTCCTTACATCACCAAAATAATATTGAATCATCCACCAAAGAAAATGCTAAAAACCAACGTCTATAAAAAGGAAATGAAGCATGAACAAAATTTTCTTCTCTAAAGAATAAGTATAAATGACTCAAAACCTTGTAAAAACTTTGTTTGGACTCAACAGTGTTTCGTATGAGCAAATCCCACTAAAGTTTGCTTTTAGTAGCCAAATTTTTTATGGTTGATATTTTATATGCAAAAGGACTGCTGGGTTTTTTTATGTTTTTAGTGACAATGAGAGGTTTTCATAAATGGTAATTTCAGTTCATTTTAGTGGAGTCCCTAGATTTTGATACAAGAGGTGCTGAGATTTACAATTTTTCGTACATGAAAAATAATCTATATATAAGCAATCAATTGTGCTTCATTTCTACACCAAAAAAGAACCTCTATAGAAGAAAATAGAGAAACTTGAAGAAACAAAACGTTGTCAATGGATTCTTTGGCTAGCATTTTCAATCAAGCTAAGCCATTTTTGGCTGTAATCTTTTTGCAGTTTGGGTATGCAGGCATGTGTATAATTTCTAAGTTTGCTTTAAACCAAGGCATGAGCCAGCATGTCTTGGTAGTCTACCGGCATGCCATTGCCACTCTTGTCATTGCTCCTTTTGCCATTGTTTTGGATAGGTCTATTTCTCTCTCTCTCACTCTTCCAAGTATAATTGAGTTTTTGCATCTTGGTTAAGTCTACATCTTCAAGAACTAACCATTTTGGCTAATTATAACATTACAGGAAAGTACGGCCAAAAATGAACCTGTCTATCTTTGTTAAGATACTGTTACTAGGCTTATTAGAGTAAGTAAAAGTTTTATTTTCTTAATCTTATATTTCTATTTATTTTTCCTATAATAGAATATTAAACTTTGTTCTTCAGGCCAACAATTGACCAGAACTTGTACTACACTGGAATGAAGTATACTACAGCAACCTTTGCATCTGCCATGTGCAATGTTCTTCCCGCATTTGCATTTATGATGGCCTGGGTCTTCAAGTAATTAACTTCTAGGCACCCTCATATGTATAAATTTGGTATTTTGAGGATGATTTAGGCAGTGGATTGACCCTGGAGAACTTTTTGCAGGCTTGAGAAGGTTAATATCAGAAAATTACATAGTCAGGCAAAGGTATTGGGGACTATTGTGACTGTTGGGGGAGCAATGCTAATGACTCTGATTAATGGACCAATGTTGCCTTTGCCATGGATAAAATCAAATAGCCAACATGAGTTTTCAATTGCTGCAGCTCATCAAGATCCTATAAAAGGTTCTCTCATGATCACCATAGGCTGTATCTGCTGGGCAAGTTTCGTCATTCTACAAGTAAGTTTTCTCATTAATTGACATTTTGTTCATGTACATTCACATTCATTTTCTCTGTTATTTCCATTTAAAGCATCCATTTCAATTGACAAAGACGTAATGTTTTCTTTGATAGGCAATTACGCTAAAATCATACCCTGCTGAGCTCTCCCTAACAGCGTTAATCTGCTTTGTGGGCACCATTGGAGGAAGCATAGTAGCTCTAGCAATGGAAGCTGGCAATGCTACAGTCTGGTCTATACATTTGGATGTTAAGCTTTTAGCTGCAGCTTACGGTGTAAGAAATTCTCAATTCAACCGAAAAAAAAACTCAATGAACAAACTAAATGGCGTTGGATTAGGAGGCTTTCCATGCTAGAATTGGCTATGATTATTTACAAATCTTCTGTCTGCTTGCAGGGAGTGATCTGTTCTGGAATTACTTATTATGTTCAAGGAGTGACAATGAAAACTAGAGGACCTGTTTTTGTGACTGCTTTTAATCCTCTAAGCATGGTTATTGTTGCAATTTTGAGCACCTTCGTCTTATCTGAAATACTGTACTTAGGAAGGTACATAATCCTTTGAATTCTGCCATAGAAAATGCTGAAAATCTTCATAAGTTTACAATTATGTGCTAATCTTTATAGGGTCATTGGAGCAATTGTAATTGTCATTGGCCTCTATCTGGTTTTGTGGGGTAAGAGCAAGGATCAACCTTCATCAAATCATAACATCAAAATGGAAGTATCAAATGATCAGAAAATGACTGTCATGGATGAGAAAACAATAGTTTCAATTCAAGATTGTGTTGTCCTGGATTTAACCTGCAGCAAAGTGACACCTACTGATGAGTCTGTTTGAGGAACCGAATCGAATACGAAAATCACAGCAAATAACTGCTAATTAAGGATCTGATCAGTTTTTTTTTCCTACATAAAACTAGTTTCATGCAATCTGAACTCCTTCAGAATGTGTGTCTTCTTTTTTGTTAGTTTCAATAGAGTGTTAAAGAGATTAAGCTGATGAATGGCTATGGAAAATGAAACATCAGTCTTAGGATCTATATTGGCCTGGATTGATTCTTCTTTTGTATGTATTATGACTTTAAATCAGGAATTTGAGTCAAACGTTAAAATAAATTCTTGCAAAATGCCAAAACGTTCATCATAAGGTATCGTTGGTTGCATTTGACTTCTGAAAGTGGAATGATACCCATCTAATTATATCCAAGTTAAGAGAAAATCAATAGTCAACCTAGGCAATTTTAAACACTATATATAATAAAAACAAAACCGACATAATTTAAAATTTTAATAAAAATTATATATAAACTTGAAAACAAATTAAAAAAATGTATTTATATTTAACATGTCAACATAAATTATAACACAATAATTTTTTTGTTTTATATGTGTTTTACATGAAATAAATAAATTATCATGTCTGAGTCGAAAAATACTGAGCACCTTCTCGTACCACAAAAAATGGTTGTAAATGAGATTTGATTGGGATAGTAAGAATTGTGGGAGACATCCTGTATACTACTAACGCATAAAATTGATTGACGGGAAATTCATTTTTTTACGAGAAAGAACACTTTACATGCACATGATTTTCATTTTTTTTCCCTTGGGCACTTTAATTTTTTTGGATGAAGGATTACTAATGATCAGTACTAAATTTTTTTTTTTTTACCAAAAAGTTTTTAATCTCAACTGTGAACTTTAAATTAAAAAAAAAAAAAAACAGAAGCAGAGATGAGTTAGATTTCTGGTTCCCAGCCTTAAGCAAAGCAATTAGAAAGTGACTTTTAAAAAAAAAAAAGCTTAAAATTCTCAATTTTTTAAAGCTTTGAGAGTGGTATGAGATTTATGAAAGAAATAAGACTTTAAGTGCAAAGAGAGAGATAGAATGCAAATTCTAAATAAAACTGTTGTGTTGGGTTCTTGGTCATTCCCCAATTGGTTTTCAGTATCATTTATCATTATTTTTTTTTTGGAAAATTTTAATCAATTCTCAAACCCTTTAGTCTTATATTTATCTAGTTCAAAAAATATTACATGTATAAATTTTTTCGAATCTATAATCTTTAAATGTCGACTAATCCAAAAGGCAATGGATATCATTAATAACTTTATTAATTACAAAAAATTGTGCCTTATTACATTCAAGGATAAAAATCTATAAATAACATAAAAGAAAAACATAATTACATTCTTAATTCTTATATTACTAAAAAAATTCAATACTTATTGTTACGTGGGGTTTAGCCCCCTGCATGGCCAATTAAAAGGTTCAAAACTTTTTTACTTTTAACCTAAAATAAAGTCCTAGATAATTAAAGAGAGGTGGGGACTGTTTAGGTGTGAATAGTATTACGTTGAAACTAAAAAGAAAAGAAATCAAAAAAGATAGAGAGAAAAAGATAAAAGAGAATTCTCAGTTAGACAAAAGTTAATTCAAAATTTGATTAAATTAAAATTTTATTAGTAGGTTTACAATTCAATATTTTATATATTGAATAGTGGAGATCATATTTAAAACTCTCAAGGAATAAATTTATGATGTATTTATTGAGTCACTTATTTGGTGAGATTTTTTTAATTATCTTTCTAATTGTTAATTAACTCTAATTTTAGAAAGAATAAAACTTTGTTTATCAATTATTTTATAGTAAAAATTTTTCTGATGATCCATGATTTTTTTCTCTCTATACTAGAGGGTTTTTCCATATAAACGTTTGTGTGTTTTACTTTTACTATGTTGTTGATTGTTGTTTACTGCTATAGATTTATTGCAATATATTACTTATATATTATTGTGTTTGTTGCTTCAGACTCAATAAGTGATATCAGAGCTACGGTTATTTTTGAGACATCGACATAGAAGCAACCCATAACAGAAATAAATTTTATTTGAGATCATGGAGGGTAATACAAGTTTTATGATAAAATTGATAATATTAAATTATTCAATTTAAAAACCAATGATGGAAGATCATTTATACTACAAAAACTTGTATAAGTTGGTATTGGGTGATTTTACTAAATCAATAGATATGAAAAATGAAAGCTAGAATAAATTAAGTAGAAAAATACTGGCCACAATTAGAAAATGAGTTGATATCATCATGTTTTATCATGTAAATAAGAGATAGATGCCCACACTGTTTGAAAAAAAATGACAGTATTATATGAGAGAAAAATAGGCATGAATAAAGTTATGTTTGTTAAAAACTTGTAACTTTACAGTACAGGGATAGACGATGAATTACGGAGCACTTGAGTGATTTTTAAGATATATTCAATCGGATGACTACTATGGAGCTTAAAATGGATGATGAAATGAAAGCATTATTTTTTTTTTGGTTCATTGCTAGACAGCTGGAATACTTTAGTTGTAATTGTTCTTAATGCAGTTCCTAATTACAAAGTGATATTAGAGATAGTAAAGAACAATATGTTTAATAAAGAAGTAAGGCGAAAAGATTCAGACTCTGGAAATCAAGATTTTCTCATAGAGAATAGGAGTAGGAACATCGATAGAGGTCAAAACTCAAAAAGTCGTAGTAAGTCTAAACATAGATCAAAGTTGAGAGATAAAGTAAAGTGTTATCATTGTGGTAAACCTGGTCATATAAAGTGATACTGTAAAATCTTGAAGTAAAAGTGAAAAGATAAGAAAGGTAAGAGTTCAGATTATGGCAATATTGTAGCAGCAAGTTCAAATAGTGATTCAGTTACTTTGATTTATTACATGGCTATTGTAATCATGTTGGTGATCCTAGTGTTGAGTGGATAGTTGACACAGGAATACTATATCATTATATTCCTAAAAGGGAGTTGTTTACAACTTATAACGCAGAAGACTTTGATTACAGTAAGATGAAAAACAAGTGTGTCATAGATTATTAGGATTAGTGATATTGTTGTACAAACTAGCACGGGCTACATATTGACTTTGAAGGATGTTAGACATATTTCGGATATGAGAATGAACTTGCTTATGATTAATGTCCTTGATAAGGAAGGATATAAGAGTCGACAAAAAAATGGGTGTCATAACTTATATATCTATAAATCTATAATTAGACTTAACAAGAGAAGTCACCACCAATCTTTTATTAAGGTGTGAATGGCAACCTAATAAATCTATCATTTTAAGAAATTCCTAAGCTTTACTAAGGGTCCATAAATAATAGGTTCTAACCTTCTGAACAAAACTAGGATTGAGAGTTCAATTATGTGTGAGAAAAGTTATAGCAACTCCATAACGTCCATCCTAAGATGGTACCATTTAACTTTAAATTATCTTAACAATTATCTTGGTTTTAATGGTTTTTATTTTAATGTTTAAATATTGAAAATGACTTCTAAGATTTCTCCATCAATCTGGTAGAATTCTTAAAAATATTTTCTTACCTTAAGAGTATTCAAGAATCCTATTTATTTTCTTGAAAAGGCTCCATCGTTATAAAGCTTAATCAAATTTTTTATTTTTTATTTTATTGAAAATATATCTAATTCTTCCACCATTTGGGTTAAAATTAGAAATATTTTCTCACTTAAAATTTTTTTTAGATAATCATCTATTTGTGATTATTAAGAATTTTATCTTTAGAATTTATTTTTATTTTTATTTTACAAGTTTTATTTCTAAATTTTTCATAATTTTGTTCTATTTAGAAAAATTTTTTTATCTATTTTTGAATTTTTCATCATTTGAGTCTATTTAGAATTTAAACTCTTGTTAATTTCTTAATCTTTTAAGAAGAAAATAATATGACAATTATTTTTTAGTCTTATTTAAATTTTTTCACTATTTGGGATGAATTTAGAAAAAACCTTTCACTTAGAAATCTTATGAAAATTCAATAGTTTGAGATTTTTCTTAATATTTCAACCTTGAATAATTGCCAAATATTTTCACCCAAATTTTAATTTACTTTTTAATTTTTTATTTGGGAAAGATTACAATCATTTTCATTAAAATCTCATTTAAATTATTCTACTATTTGAGTTAAATTTAGAGAAAATTTTACCTAGAGATTTCTTAAAAAATTTTACCATTTGAAATTTCTGATAATCTTATCATTGGATAAATTTTAATTCAATCCCAAAATTTTATTAAACTTATTTATGTTTTATGTTTTATATTTTTTATAATTATTCTTTCTAAAATAACTTTCTCTAATTCTCCTAAAAAATTTAATCATGTAAGACATTTCAAAAATAAATAAAAGATCAAAATAAGTAAATAAATAAACTAAAAATAAATAATAAATAAAAATGAAAAGAAAATACCAAAAAACAGGAAATCGGCTTGGCTTGGCTTGGTATCACAGCTCGGCTGTAGGCACAAGAGCTGGCTCAAGAGACGTGGCTTGGCTTGACTTGGCTTCACTTCACGACTCAGCAGCAGGAGCTGGATATCGGGTTAGGCGAAACAAAATGGGTCAGGTACAACAAAACAAACGGATCTTGCGTGCTTGTTTAAGGGTAAAACAACGTCGTTTAATCTAGGTATAAAGCTCAAAATTTTGTTATCTCCCTCAGATTCTCATTTGCTCTATCTTTACCTTATTTTTTTCTCTCGCTTTCTCTCTACAAAGAGTTTACCCAAAAATTCAAGAACCCAGAACACAGTCACCATGTTCTTCAAATTTCCAAAATCCGGCGGTGCCCCGCCGTTGTTGCAACCACTCACTTAGTCATCGTCGACCACCACTCACTGCACCAATTAGCTTTCAAACTTCACCAAATAGTTCACGTTTACTCTTCATGTTGGATTTGGGCTCGAATTTTCGTGAATCCTCTTCAATAGCCTTGGATCTGGAGCTACAAGCTGTGGCTTTTTCCATTGTCTCAGCCCCTTTCCATCATCCGATCAAGCTAATTTTTGAATGTGTTGCTCACTGTCTTTTGTTCTCCCTTTCTACCATTTCAATTTCCAATAACATCTCCACCATGGACCGTTGCTGGCATTGCCACTGTAGGGAGAAGCATTTCTGCAAACTTTATAATTTTTGTGTTTTTTGAGATTGTTATTGGTGTCTGACTCATTTTTTTAATTGTTTTTTCCTAACTTGGGTTTTGAATTTCTAATTGTGTTGCCCTTATTAATTCCCAAATTGAGATTGGTTTTGTTATGGGATTGCTGTATTTTGTTTTTAGAATTGCTTTAACCTTGATCATTTTTCTCTGAAATTGATTATGTTGGTTTGTGTCGATGACTGTGGCAATGGCAGTATGTGAATAGCTTGCTGGTTTTGTTGATAAATTTGGTAGTGCTTGGTTTTTCGATGGTGGCAGTGAATAAGGTAGAAGGAGCTTATAACAAAGATTTGAAGAGATTGGTTTTGGCTTGAATTTTGTTTTCTATCAATTGTTGTGTATCCCTCTATTGATTTGTAGGTTAATTTATCGGAACACTTAGAGGAGATTTTGATTGTTGTAATTTCATCTTTGATCAGATTTTTGTATTATCATGAAATAAGAATTTATCCTTTATAGATTGAATCCAACTCTAATTCTAATAAAACCCAATTTTCTCATAGCAAAACATTTTTTTATTAAACTGAAAAGATAAATAAACTATAAGTAAAATAAAAATAAATTTTAAACTTTGGATAAAATAAGGTGTCGATAACTATCCCTTTTTGTGTATTTTCTATGAAACAGAAATTGTGTAAAGATATAGATATCTATTATGTCTGGGTGTAGCTTAACAACATTTACAAAATCTCAAAACTCCAAAGATTCATAATTTGAAATATTCAAAAACTTCACAATCCAACAATTAGTAATGCCAGTTGTAACTCAAAGATTTATAATTTGAGTTCAAAAAATCACTATTTCAAAAATCAAAGGTTGCAATTCAAAGATTCGCAAGACTTTTATATTCATAAGATTTTAGATTCACAAGATTTTTAACTTCGTAAGAATTTTCAGATTTGTAAAAATTAAAGATTCTCAAAACTTTCAATTGTGCAAGAATTTAATTCTCAAAATTTTAGATTCGCAAGAACTTAGATGCATAAGAATTTTCAATTTTGCACTTGAGAGATTCACATCCAAAGTTTAATTTAGGGATTCACAAGAACTTAGATTCACAAAAATTCAAATTTGTAAGAACTCAATTTCGCATTTGAGAGATTTACATCCAAAGTTTAATTCAAAGATTCGCAAGAACTTAGATTTGCAAGAATTTTCAATACCATATTTGAGATTCACATCCAAAATTTTGCTTCTGAGAGATTCACATCTAAAATTTTAATTCATGGATTAGCATCAAAATTGCAAGGCTCACATCCAATATTTAAGGATTCACTTCTAGAGATTTACACCCAAAAGTTTAAACATTCTCATTCGAAAACTTTAGAGATTTACTTCCAATATTTAAAAAAAAAAATTCTCATTAAAAAATTTTAGTGTTTCACATCCGATATTCCTCATTTAAAAACTTCATGATTTCATTCAAAATTTCAAAGTTTCTCATTCAAATTCAAAGATTCACATTCGATAAATTTTAGAGTTTACATCTAAATTCAAAGGTTCTCATTCAAAAAATTTAGGGGTTCACATCTAAAATTTCAAAGCTTTTCATTTGAAAACTTTGAGTGATTCACATCCGATACTTTAAAGATTTGAATTTAAAAAACCTTTGGAGATTCACACAAATTCTTAAGATTCTCATTTAAAACTCAAAGACAAAGATTCTCATTCAAATATTCTCATTCAAAAACTCTAATTTAAAACTCAAAGATTCGCATTTAAATTTTCTTAAAGATTTTTTTTAAAACTCAAATATTCTCATTATTTTTAACATTAAAAATGCTCCTTTAAAAGGCTCAACAACTTTAGATTTCTAAATGTTTTCCTCATAAAATATTTTTTCTCATTTGAGAATTCACAAATTTATCTTAAAAGACTTCATCAAAGATTCAAAATTTCTTTTCCAAACGACTCTCAACCTTTTATCAAAGTCAAAATTTTGTATGTAATGAATGTCATGATCATGATGCAAATGCTTTCTTAATGATGCAAATACAACAATCTAGATTCTCATAATAATGTATGTGTCATACTTTAAATCATAATTTAAATATTTACTATATGATGCAAATGCATGTCCAAAATAATGTTTTAAATATTCACCAAATTATGTGCATGTATTGTTCATACAACAATGCAAACATAATGCATGTAATGCAGATGTCACTAACATTAATGTCATGAAATTCTAATTAATTATGGTAATATGGTTCTCAAGACTCCACCATCTCATATTTCCTTTTTAGCATTTCAACATTAACAATTTTAGAACAAATTCTATCAATTGATCCATATTATTTTCATCATTTGATCACAACTCACAGGTTTCTCAGTACTAGCAATTTTAGAATAAATTTCATCCATTGATTCACATTATTTCCATCATTTGATCACAAGTCATAGGTTATGTCAACTAATCCATTACCATATTCATCACTTGATCATCCCATGTGTCTTTTCAAATCATCTGTTTAGGCTTATTCTACCTTTTCATTATTTTTCCCCTTAGATTTCTTTTCAAAGCAATATAAAAATCTTTTCTAAATATTATCATTCATTTATTATCATTTCAATTCTTGACAAAATTAATGCAATCATATATTTTCTCAATTTATTTTAAGGATGTAAAAATAAGATAGTACAAGGTGAATTGGGAGAAAGGTAATCAATATAAGAATGAGTCTGGTACAAAAATAAATGGGCAAAGAAACAAGTTCAAAGCATGTCATTGGGGATGGTATTGAATGGTATAACGATGTCCAAACAATAAATATTCAGACAATTATTAACATTAATCCAGAATTCTCTTTCAAAAACTCATTCCATTGACTTTCGAAATCATTCTGGAGCTTATTAAACTTTGCCCTGACTTTGGAGGATCTTTGGATGACATTGATATTCCATATATTAAACTGTCCATCTAACTCTCAACTCAGATATTTTTCTACCCAAATAACCCTTTTAGGTTTTCAATTTAAGTACTCATTTTCTCGCATTTCACATTTTTCTCATTTTTTATTTTTTTCACTTTATTTTTCCACTTTTCCACTTTTTTATTTTTTATTTTTCATTTTTTCCTTCTTATTATTGATATCTCCTACACATCAATCTCTAAAATATGAGAATAAATTACGATTCCATTACTCCATCATAAGCATGCGTTAGCCCAACATATGATCATTCAATTTGAGCATTTATATGTGATCAAAATAGACTTTTAAGGGTTGTAATGTAGGCTACGGTGAAGGGTCATGAAAGAAATGGATAAAATAGGCTTAAAACATATGTTTAAAGGGTTTAAACTAAAAGATCATTACTCATCATTTGATGCAACTTGGCACTTTACCCTATTCCACATCATTTCACTACTTTTCTTTCTTTTTTCATTCATCTTATTCCTCATAAAAAGATTCTTATTACTTTATCCTAACTCATTCGTGGCATTCATTTTTCTCTCTTTTTTTTTGTATAAAAGGGTTTTTCTTTTTTTATTTTTTACTCTCTGTTTTGAGACCTTTTACGATCTTTTACCTCTTTCTTTTTTTAAGTAGGTTTTTTCTCAAAATTTACCTTTCAGTATAATGGGTGATTCTTGGTTGGGGTTTTTTAGAAAAAAAATCATAATATATTCAAAAAGGGGTAGCAATGAATGGTTTTATGAATGGTAAAAGAAATATGGTTATTTTTCATCTCAAATGTGAATGTTTTCTCTAAAGATCATCTATTGAACAAAGATAAACTCATGGATCATTCCAAGACATGTCTATTTCATTTTCTATGAATGATATCTACTTATAGATTGCTTCATTTGCTCAAATAGTCTTCACATATCAATATGAATGAGTTTCCAAAATTAAATTCGAAAATATTGTTATCATTGTCTAAATATTCATCATTTGAAATTTGAGAATGAGAATAAAAAGACATGAAAAATAATAAAACATGGAATAATGGCTTAGATAAAAGAGAAAATGTAATGAAAAGCATCAACTTGTTTTTTATTAAAATGATAAAAAATAAAATCTTATTACATAAAAAAATCCTAACATTACTTTAAAAGAAGTCTCAAAATGACAAGCAACTTTCAACTAGCTTTATCATTTTTTTTCAAAAATTATGCCACTGTGTGATTAGGCGAAAAATTTTTATTGACATCTAGCCCCCATTATTCGTCGAAGCTCACTAAGCCTTTTCGGATCAAACTTTACACTTTGTGTTTAAAACCAAGACAAGTTTCAGTAGAATGACCCACATTCTCATTATAGTAATCGCATGTGACATTAACATTATACCATTTGAGATAAAATGGCTTTAATGGTTCTAGAATAATTGAAGATACCAAATCATTCTTGACCAATTCAAAAAATGTCTTAATGTAAATCATGAGAATATGATCAATGTGGGCCCTTTCTTGGTTATTCTGATATCTCTTCAAATCATTTGCTTGGTTGTTAGGCTTTAAAGGTGATGTAATAATATGAATAAACCCATATACAGGTATTTAAAAGGTTGGTTAATAGGTTGATGGGCAATTTGGTTATGGAGTAGGTTGGTAAAAAGCCTGCACAATACCATTAACTGTGGGATAGTAAGTAGGATGAACATATGGTGGATATGGAACATAGCTTCTGAATTATTACTCATCGAAATTCACAGCTTAGGCTTTAGTTTCTTTCTTTTTTGACATCCTTTTTTTCTTTGTACTGGTGATTTCTTCTTCCTTAAGCTTATCATTTTTTATGGCATTTTCAATAATTTCTCTTAAGATCACCATATTAGCGAAGTTCTTAGCGAAGTTCTTAGTGGCATTTCCTATTATCTTCCTATAGTAATGAGATTTTAAAGTACTTAAAATAGTATTGTAATCTCTTTCTTAGTCAAAGTTGGCTAAACTTAAGCAGTTATATCTCTTTACCTTTGGGCATACTCCTTAAATGACTCAATCATCCTCTTTTCCATATTCTACAAAGAAAAAAAATCACAAGCTAGATCTAGTATATGTTGGTATTGATTGATGAAGTCATAGGCCATCATGCTCTAGGAGTGAATGCGATCCTGTCCAGCTAGACATACTATTTAACAGCAGAGCTAGTAAGGTTATCTTGGAATACGTGTATAGTAACATTCATTATTAGCATAAGTAGCCATTTTTCGACAGTATATGATAATATGGGTCATTAGACACTTTGTACCATCATATTTTTTAAACTTTGGTACTTTGAACTTCGGAGGAATAATAATGTTTGGGACTAAACAAAGCCTAGCAACATCCACGAAAGCATAAAAACTAATTTCCTCTACTATTCGTAACCTTTCTTCAAGCATATTCATCTTTTTGTCAGCTATTGAGTCACTTAGCAACTTGATCACTTTTGTTTTTAATTTCTTTTTTTTCTCATAACTATCCAAGTTAAGGTTTAAACTGGCTTTACTGCCTTCTTAGTAAAAACAAGATTTACATAACTTTGATAATACCCTGGATTTAAAGTCGACGGCATTTCGAGATATGTATACTTTATAGGGTATGTGAATTGCTACAAAAAAATGTCTTGTGTGGATTGGGCCTGAGATGGGCCATTAGAAGGATAAAAAGGATCAACAACATTTTGTGAGGGATGGTTTTGTTAGCTAGCATTTTTTTCTACACTTTTTCCTTTATTCAATTTATTCAAGGCTTGCAGAATCTTACTTAACTCTTCTTTAAGCTTCTCTTAGGCTTTCTCTATCTTGTCAAGATGATTAACATTATCCTATTCCATTTGCTTGGCTCGAGCTTTGGTATCATACTAATGGTGAATAGGTTGAACTGGGTTCTTAAACGGTGGAGCTATATCATACTAATGGTGAATAGGTTGAACTGGGTTCTTAGACGGTGGAGTTATCTTTGAACCTTATACCATAATTAGCGTGTTTGTTACTAAATGTATATGTGAAGAAGCTTTTTAACCTAATTTTTTTAAGAATCCTATATGCAGGAATGTATGAATGGATTGAATACTTGACATAACAAACTATGATTCATAAACTTATGAATATATGCACAGTAATGTATGAATGCATGTACTGATGTTTGTCGCATTACGATGCATGGATGAATACATATATTAGTGATGCTAGATTAAAATACAATATATTAGTGATGCTAGATTAAAATACAATATCTTAGGGATGCTAGATTAAAATACAACGCATAATATATAGCAACTTAATAATAAATAAGAGATAAAATAAAGCTCAAAAAGTTCACTCATACGTCCTAACCAGGGTTCTCAAAAAGTTTACTACATGTGGTTTCGCTAAATCTAAAGGTTCCTAAATTGTTTTTACATCATTATCCATCACAGATAGTAAGATATTCCAATCTTCGTCCATCATAGGCTAAAAATGAAAATGATTCAATTTAAATGAGAGTGTTTCACTAGTCATTGTGAAGATTATCATCTCATAAGAGCGTAGGTACTTTATTCTCTCCTATAGAGGACAAAGCTCGGGTATAATGCTCATGTGATGCACATGAATGTGAAAGTGTGTGTGTGTGAAAAAATACATATATCTTGATTCGTAATTTTCACAAGCCAAGTCAAAGAATAAATAATTTAAAACCAAGCAAACCAAAAATTAGGATAATTCAAACTTAATTAATGGCCTAATTCTTAGAGTCTCCAGTGGAGTCACCAAACTGTCATAACTTATAAATCCATAAATCTATAACTAGACTTAATAAGAGGAGTCACCGTTAATATTTTATTAAAGTGTGATTGGTCACCTAATGAATCTATCATTTTAAAGAGCTCCTAAGCTTGACTAAAGATCCTTAAAGAATATGTTCTGACCTTCTGAATAGAACTAGGTTCAAAAGTTCGATTACGTGTGGAAAAGGTTGTAACAACCCCACAACGTTCATCCTAAAATGGTACCATTTAACTTTAAATTATCCTAATAATTATCTTGGTTCTAATAGTCTTTATTTTAATGTTTAAATATTGAAATAACTTCTAAGATTTCTCTATCAATCTGGTAGAATTCTTAAAAATACTTCATCACTTCAAGAGTATTCAAGAATCCTATTTGTTTTCTTGAAGAGGCTATGTCGTCGAAAAACTTAGTCAAATTTTTTATTTTTTATTTTGTTGAAAATATATCTAATTCTTCCATCATTTGGGCCAACATTAGAAATATTTTCTCTCTTAAAAATTTCTTAGATAATCATCCATTTATGATTACTAAGAATTTCATCCTCAGAATTTATTTTTATTTTACAAGTTTTATTTATAAATTTTTCACAATTTAGGTCTATTTAGAAAATTTTCTTTATCTATTTCTGAATTTTCTATCATTTAGGTCTATTTAGAATCTAAACACTTGTTAATTTCTTAATCTTTCGAAAAAAATAATATGACAATTATTTTTTGAAGTTTTATTTAAATTTTTTCACCATTTGGGATGAATTTAGAAAAAATCTTTCACTTAGAAATCTTATGAAAATTCAACCATTTATGATTTTTCTTAAGATTTCATCCTTGAATAATTGTCAAATATTTTCACCCAAATTTTAATTTATATTTTAATTTTTTTTATTTGGGAAAGAATACAATCACTTTCATTAAAATTTCATCTAAATTATTTTACCATTTGGGTTAAATTTAGAGAAATTTCTCACCTAAAGATTTCTTAGAAAATTTACCATTTGAAATTTCTAAGAATCTTATCTTTGGATAATTTTTAATTCATTCCCAAAATTTTATTAAACTTATTTATGTTTTATATTTTATATATTTTTTATAATTATTCTTTCTAAAATAACTTTATGTAATTTTCCTCAAAATTTTAATCATGTAAGACATTTCAAAAATAAATAAATGATCAAAATAAGTAAATAAATAAACTAAAAATAAATAATAAATAAAAATGAAAAGAAAATACCAAAAACAGGTAACCAACTTGGCTTGGCTTGGCTTGATATCATTGTCCTACTGCAAGCACGAGAGCTGGCTTAAAAGATGCGGATTGGCTCGACTTTGCTTCACTTCATAGCTTAGCAATAAGAGCTAGATACTGGGTCAGGCGGAATGAATTAGGTTAGGTTTAACAAAACACATGGATCCTAAGGGCTCATTTAAGGGCAAAATAGCATCATTTAATCTATGTATAAAAGCTCAAAATTTTGTTTTCTCCCTCAAATTCTCATTTACTCTCTCTCTACCTTATTTTTTCTCTCCCTATCTTTTTACAAAAAGTTTACTAGAAATATGGTTACCATGTTCTTTAAATTTCCAAAATCCGATGGTGCTTTACCGTCGTTGTCACCACTCACCTAGTCGCTGTCGACCACTACTCACTATACTGGTTGGCTTCCAAACTTCATCAAATAGTTCACCTTTATCTCTTCGTTTGGATCTGGGCTAGGATTTTCATGAATCATCTTCAAAAGCCTTAGGTCTAGAGCTACAACCCATGATTTTTTCCACTGTCTCAACCCCTTTCCACTATTTGATCATGCTAATTTTTGGATATGTTACTCATTATCCTTTGTTCTCTCCTGCTACCATTTCGATTTCCAAACAACATTTCCACCATGAACCATCGCTAGCATTACCACTACTAAGATAAGCATTTTTGCAAACTTTATAATTTTTATGTTTTTTGATATTGTTATTGATGTCTGACTTGTTTCTGTATTTGTTTTTTGCTGATTGGGTTTTGAATTTTTTATTATGTCACCTCTATTGATTCCCAAATTGAAATTGCTTCTATTCTGGGATTGTTGTATTTTGTTTTTAGAATCACTTATACCTTGATTGTTTTTCCCTGAAATTGATTATGTTGGTTTATGTCGATGATTGTGGCAATGACAGTATGTGAATAGCTTGCTAGTTTTGTTGATAAATCTGGTAGTGCTTGGTCTTTCAATGGTGGCAGTGAATAAGGTAGAAAGAACTTGTAACAAAGATTTAAGAAGATTGGTTTTAGCTTAAATTTTTTTTTTTATGAATTGTTGTGTATCTTTTTATTAATTTGTAGGTTAATTTATAAGAATGCTTAGAGGAGTTTTGGATTGACTGTGATTTCATCTTTGATCAAATTTTTGTATTATCATGAAACTAGAATTTATCCTCTACAAATTGAATCCAACTCTATTTCTAATAACACCCATTTTTCTCATAACAAACCTTTTTTTTTATTAAATTAAAAAGATAAATAAACTATAAATAAAATAAAAATAAATTTTAGACTTCGAACAAATTAGGGTGTCTACAATGGGTAGTGAAAGCTTTTCAAAAGATCTATGGTAATTATAAAAAGAAAACTATGTTGAATAATGTACAAGACATAGATGTAATTGAATGACAACCAGATAAATGTCATTAAGGATAATGCTTCAACAAATACGTGGCACAAAAGGCTAACACACATGAGCGAAAAGGAGTTACAGGTTTTGGTAAGCAAGTCTTTCATTTCCTTGACCAAAAGTATGTTTCTCGATTCATGTGATCATTATTTACATGGTAAACATCATAGAGTTTTCTTTTGTAAGCACTTTTGGAGGAATGAAAAGAGATTAAAATTGAATCATTTTAATGTATATGGTCATATTAAGATTGAGTTATTAGGTGGTAGTAGGTATTGTATTACTTTTACTGATGATATTTCACGTAAGACTTGGATGTATATATTAAAAACATAAAAATCAAGTATTGCAATATTTTAAAAAAATTTACGCCATGGTGGAAAGGATGACAGTGTTGCCCTTAAAGTGTATTTTGACTAATAATGGTAGAAAATATACATCCAAAGACTTTGAAAAATACTGTTTAAAGCATGGGATCAAGCATAAAATGACAAAACCTGAAACACCGTAGCATAATAGTGTAGTTGAAAAGATGAACACGACCATTGTAGAAAAAGTCAAATGTATGTTGATGATTATAAAATTACCAAAGCCATTCTCAGGTGAAGCATTCAACATAGCTTGCTTTTTGCTTAATAGATCACCATTAGTTCCTTTGGGCTTTAACATTTCAAAACAAGTATAATAGAGAAAGATGCTTCATACTCTCACTTGAATGTTTTTTAGTGTAAAGCATTCATGTATGTGCTAAAAAAACTTAAGTTAAAGCTTGATAGTAAAGTCACATAGTGTGTGTTTGTCAGATATGGTGATGAAAAATTTGACTATAAGGTATAGGATTCAATAAAAAAAAAATAGTCAGAAGCAGAGATGTGGTCTTTCGTAAAAAAAAAAACCATAGCAAACTTTAAGAAGAATGAAAAGACTACACAAGTTACTATTAAACGTAATGTTTCAACACTGAGAGGGTTTCCAATGAAAAAAGCTACTGATGGTGAAAATGAGTAAAAGATAAAACTTAAGGATACGAATGAGCTAGCCATAGTTAGTGATGAGCCAGATGCAGTAAGTTTTAAGTAAGATAAGTAGTCATTTCCATCAGAGAATGTTGAACAGGTGGAGTTACCTTTAGCATCAGGTAGTGCAGAGTCTCAACCTAAAAGATCTACTAGAAAGTACCGACCATCAACCAGGTATCCAAATTTAGATTTTATTTTAGTTACCAATGATGAGGGAGTCAAAGAGCTTATAAGATGTACAAACTACTTCGGATAAAGAACATTGGTTAAAAGTAATGAAAAAAGAAATGAAGTTATTGATCTTGTTAAATTTTTGAAAATGAAGAGGTTGTTAAAGAATAAATGGGTTTTCAAGCTAAAAAAAATGGTGACAAACTAGTGAGATACAAAGCTCAATTAGTGGTAAAGGGTTTTTATCAGAAATCTAGCATCGATTTTAATGAGATTTTTTTTTCAGTTGTGAAGATAAGTTCCATTCGAATGGTACTGAGATTAGCAGCTAGTTTGAATCTAAAACTTGAACAAATTGATGTTAAGATTGCATTCTTACATGGTGACTTATAAGAGGACATTTATATGGATTAGCTTAAGGGTTTTAAAGTGAAAGGGAAAGAGCATTTAATTTGCAAACTAAAGAAAAGCTTGTATGACTTGAAACACGCTTCGTGATAGTGGTACAAAAAGTTTGATTCTTTTATGATAAGTCTTAACTATAAAAAAATAATAGCGGATCCTTGTGTATATGTAAAAAAACTCTCTAATGGTAATTTCATTATTCTTTTTCTATATGTCGATGATATGTTGATTGTAGGACAAAATACTGTTATGGTTCACAGGTTGAAAAAAAAATTTTCTAAATCTTTTGACATGAAGGATTTAAATCTAGCAAAGTAGATTTTTGGTATGGATATTATCTAAGATAGAAGAGTTGAAAAATTGTGGTTGTCACAAAAAAAAATATGTTGAAAATGTGCTGAGTAGTTCAATATGTAACATGCTAAATCAGTTAGTAATCCACTTGCAAACCATTTTAATTTGAGTAAAAAATCTTATCTGGTGATTAAAGAAGAATAACTAGCTATGTGTGGTATTTTTTATTCTTCTATAATCGATCATTTGATGTATCTTATGGTTTACACATGACTTGACATTATTATTGCAGTTGGTGTAATGAGAGATTCGTTTCTAATCAGAGAAGCTTCACTGGAAAATAGTAAAATAGATTTTCAAATATTTGAGGGATACCTCAAAAATGTGCTTGAATTATGAAACTACACAATCAATTTTAGAAAGGTTTACTGATACTGACATGACAGGTAATCTTAATGATAGAAAATCTACTTCAGGATATTTATTCACTTTTGCAGGAAAAGCTGTGTCTTGGTAGTTTAAGTTATAGAAGTGTGTTGTCTTGTTAACTACAAATGTTGAATATATTGTAGCAACCAAAACAGATAAAGAAATGCCTTGGATAAAATATTTTCTTCTTGAATTAGGGTTGAATAAAAAAAAGTATGTGATGTTTTGTGACAGCTAGAGTACTTTAGATTTGAGTAAGAATACCATGTACTATGCTAAACAAAGCACATTAATGTTAGATATCACTAGTTATGTTTGGTGATAGAGGAACAATAGAGGCAGTTGAAGAAAATCCATATTGATGAAAATGCAGTAGATATGTTGACTAAGACACTTCCCAAGAAAAAGCTTAAGCTTTATAGTAACTTGGCCAAGGTAAGTTCCAAATGAAATTACTATAGTAATTAATTTCCTCCCAATGGGGCTGAAAAAAGAGATTGTTATGCTGGGTTGACCCCATTCATTTGGTATTGGCCAATTAAAAAGCCCATAGCTTTTAACTTTCAACCTAAAATAAAGCCTTAGATAACAAAAAAAGATATAGAGGTTGTTTAGGCATGAACGTGTGGCACCAAAACCAAAAAGAAAAAAAGCTAAAAAAGATAGAGAAAAAAAAGGGAGAAAAGATAGTTACCAGTTGAATAGAAGTCAATCCGTCGTCTAATTAAACTGAAATTTTGTTAGCAAGTTCACGATTTAGTATTCTACATTTTGAACGATGAAAATCATGTTTGAAACTCTCTAGGAATAAATTCAAGGTGTATTTGTTGAGTCACCTATTTGATAAGATTTCTCCAATTGTCTTTCTAGTTGTTAATTAGCTCTAGTTTTAATTAGAGTAGAATTTTGTGTATCAATTATTTGATAGTAGAATTTTTTTTATGGTCCGTGATTTTTTTCCTTCTATACTGGAAAGTTTTCTATATAAATCTTGGGGTGCTTTATTTTTTCTGCATGATTGATTGTTGTATATTATTGTGGGTTTATTACAATATATTACTTCTACGTTATTATATTTGTCGCTTCAAGCTCAACACTTATGACAACCACATGCATAATATCTTTTAAAATTTTATTGTCCATAGGTACTTAAATTGCCTTCAACTAAGACTTGGTAATTATTAAATTCTTTCCCTTTTGTTTTTAAATGAGGTTTTCTAGTACAGGAACAATGAAATAACTTTTAGAGATTATGAATAAATTTATCATTATAATACAGCTCAATATTGAATTTTATCATTTTATTTAATTTTATTAATTTTTGTCACCATACCTTAAATTTTATTAATTTTTTAGATAAAAAGTAATAAAATTGAAATGTTTTACGAAATATTTTGTTAATGCAAGGGACAAATTTTTGTCAATTTTTCTTTGGTTAGTAGAATTATCTTGACCAAAATTGAAGGGCAAAAAAGTCAAAAAAATTCTTAAATAAAAATTCAAAATCATTTAAGCTTATGATATTTTATTACAATTAAGCAAACCCTGAATTTTTTATTTTGAATCAATTAAACTTTTAAACATCTAATTTTTTCTAATTCAATCTTTCATTGGATGGAAACAATTAACTTTTTTTTCTCACAAAAGTTTAATCTGAGAATATAGATGTTTGAGGATATAATTGATTAAAAAATTTTTTTGAATGATTATTAAATTTTAATTCAAAGAATTTTTATCATTTTATCTAAATAAGCTCCTTAGCTAGTGTTATTTATAATCCTAGAATTTGCTTAGCCCAAGAAGCCCAGCACTCATTAACATTTAAAATTTACCCTTTTTTTTTTAATTGAAAGATCAATTTAGAAAAATTTATTAGACTAATTGAAAAAAATTAAATCATTAAAAATGAAAATTTCGATGATTTAAACTAAAATAGGTTAGCCTTTTAGCATGGATGAGTTAAGGTTTAGAATTCAACTCTCTTGTCTCGTCATTTTTTTTAAGAGTTAATATCATAAATTACTTTTAAATTATAATAAAATATTTAATATAATACTTAAACTATAAGTTTTTTATCCTCCACCTCTTGATCCAGTGGTTAAGAAGACTTTATAAGGATATAGAGATTCTAGTTTCAAATCAAGATTTTTTTTTTTTTTCATTGTAAGGGTTATGCCCTCTCTTGAACAAAAAAAATAATATATGAATCTATTAATTAATATGTTATTCACTCTTAAAGTAGTTAGTTCTAAATAATGACTATGACAAATAAACAACTATTTAAATAACATATTAATTAATATATTTATAATTTAGGTACCACAATAAAAATTTTTTAAAGTAAAAATTATTCGTGATAGTTTTTTTTAATATACCAAGAAAATTTTGGCTAAAAGGTTAATTGATTGCTCAGCCCCCTTCCAATACAAATTCTAGCAAATACTATGCCTTTAATCCTTCCTATTCCCCATTTCAATTGTCACCAACTCGGAGATAATCTTGTCAATAGTCGTAAGATTGGTACAGTGCTGACTTTTAATTATAATAAACATAATTTAATTTTTAATGATTTCAAATATAAAAAAAAATCTTAAAATAAAAATGGTGAGAATTTGGGATTCGGACGTTCTTTGAACTCATGTATCATACGTTTGAAGTAACTTTCATGATTCTATATAAAATAAATAAATAAGTAAATAAAAATTATTAAATCATTTCAAAATTTTCGAGTTCTAATCTTATTCCATTTTGAGTTTCCTAAAATAAATTTTTTGGTGTCAACCCACTAATGAAAGTTTGATTAGGCTGCAGCTTTCAAACTCTTCAGCTTCAAAATAATAATGTTTGAAGGGTCCATATTATTTTAAACAAGTAAAATTTTGCCTATTTGTAAAGACTAGCTTGTCTCTTTGTAGAAAAAAACTTACTTATGGGACTCAAAGTTACTATAAATTGGACAAAAATTGACCAAAAACCATTGCCTAAGATTGGAAATAAACTTGCAGCTTAGCTGTTAATTGCATGTTGATGGGCTACAAGCTGATCCAGGGTGAACTGAAACCTACCATATACATTTCCATATCAATTATCAATGATTCTAAAGCATGACAAATATCAATATCATATCCTAAAATTTCATGTCGGGTTAATTGAATTTGAGTTAGGGCAAGCCAAATTTATAAAATCTGCTTTGTGCCTTGTACGTCAATGTCAACTTGTAAGAACTGAAATTCTGATGAGAAAATGATGTTTGATACTTTGATTGGTTTAGAAGTGAAAAAAAAACAGAAAAATGGAAATTATCCGAGGAATCCCAGGCTTTTTATAGGGAAATTACTGTTTTTTTTTTTTTTTTGCCTGGTTGGCATGAAAGAAAGGGAAGAAAAATCTTACCCTACAGCATTTACTGAATCCCAGGCTTTTATGGGGAAATTACTGTTTTTTTTTTCCCGGTTTGCATGAAAGGGAGGGAAAAATATTCCTGACAGATTTTACCCACAGCATTTGCTGAAGCCTATGTTTGGATTGAAGGAAGGATAAAGAAAGAAAAGGAAAAGAAACAAAAAGAAATGGAGAATTCTTTCCTTTATTTGTATATAACGTAAACTAAAATTTACACATTTTACACATCTAAGGATCAGAAACCTTATAATTTGAAGGTTAGAAAAGAAAAAAAAGAAAAATTGGGTTCTTTATCTCACTCAAGTGATATCAAGGATAGAAGAAAGTTACTTTCAGTAAGTAATCTGGAAGTAGATGACCTAGAAATACTAAATATAAAATAAAAAAATTGATATATTGATAATGAAATTTTTTAATTTTACAAACGAGATTAAGATGAAAATACATGATTTTTTTTAAATTAATTTTTTTAAATATATAAAAGACATATATCACCATCTTAATTCTATTTATGAAATTAAAAAACTCCACTCCTCATTATATTTAATATTTTATCTAAATATAATATATTAAAATCTGATTTTTTATTCATATAAAGTATTATTTATTTTGACGAATTGAATTCACAAATTTATCTTTCAAAAAATACCTCCTCACATGGGAGGATTGGCCCATATTGAACCATTGGCCTATACTCAATGTGTTATATATTCATATTTGCCTTCCTTACATCACCAAAGTAATATTGAATCATCCACCAAAGAAAATGCTAAAAACCAATGTCCATAAAAAGGAATTGAAGCATGAACAAAAATTTCTTCTCTAAAGAATAAGTACAAATGACTCAAAACCTTGTAAAAACTTTGTTTGGACTCAACAGTGTTTCGCATGAGCAAATCCCACTAAAGTTTGCTTTTAGTAGCCAAATTTTTTATGGTTGACATTTTATATGCAAAAAGACTGCTGGTTTTTTTTATGTTTTTAGTGACAATGAGAGGTTTTCATAAATGGTAATTTCAGTTCATTTTAGTGGGGTCCCTAGATTTTATACAAGACGTGTTGAGGTTTACAACTTTGTTTTTACATGAAAAATACTCTGTATATAAGCAATCAATTGTGCTTCATTTTCACACCAAAAAAGATCCTCCACAGAAGAAAATAGAGAATCTTGAAGAAACAAAACATTGTCAATGGATTCTTTGGCTAGCATTTTCAATCAAGCTAAGCCATTTTTGGCTGTAATCTTTTTGCAGTTTGGGTATGCAGGCATGTGTATAATTTCTAAGTTTGCTTTAAACCAAGGCATGAGCCAGCATGTCTTGGTAGTCTACCGGCATGCCATTGCCACTCTTGTCATCGCTCCTTTTGCCATTGTTTTGGATAGGTCTCTCTCTCTCTCTCTCTCTCTCTCTCTCTCTCTCTCTCTCTCTCTCTCTCTCTCGTCTAAGTATAATTGAGTTTATGCATCTTGGTTACATCTTCATCTTCAAGAACTAACCATTTTGGCTAATTATAACATTGCAGGAAAGTGAGGCCAAAAATGAACCTGTCTATCTTTGTTAAGATACTGTTACTAGGCTTATTAGAGTAAGTAAAAGTTTTATTTTCTTAATCTTAATTTATATTTATTGTTCCTATAATAGAATATTAAATTTTGTTCTTCAGGCCAACAATTGACCAGAACTTATACTACACTGGAATGAAGTATACTACAGCAACCTTTGCATCTGCCATGTGCAATGTTCTTCCAGCATTTGCATTTATGATGGCCTGGATCTTCAAGTAATTAACTTCTAGGCACCCGCATGTGTATAAATTTGTATTTTGAGGATGAATTAGTCAGTGGATTGACCCGGGAGAACTTTTTGCAGGCTTGAGAAGGTTAATATCAGAAAATTACATAGCCAGGCAAAGGTATTGGGGACTATTGTGACTGTTGGGGGAGCAATGCTAATGACTTTGATTAATGGACCAATGTTGCCTTTGCCATGGATAAAATCAAATAGCCAACATGAGCTTTCAAGTGTTACCGCTCATCAAGATCCTATAAAAGGTTCTCTCATGATCACCGTAGGCTGTATCTGCTGGGCTAGTTTCATCATTCTACAAGTAAGTTTTCTCATTAATTGACATTTTGGTCATGTAGATTCACATTCATTTTCTCTATTAGTTCCATTTAAAGCATCCATTTCAATTGACAAAGAAGTAATGTTTTCTTTTATAGGCGATTACTCTAAAATCATACCCTGCTGGGCTTTCCCTAACAGCTTTAATCTGCTTGGTGGGCACCATTGAAGGAAGCACAGTAGCTCTGGCAATGGAAGCTGGCAATGCTGCAGTCTGGTCTATACATTTGGATGTTAAGCTCTTAGCCGCAGCTTACAGTGTAAGAAATTCTCAATTCAACCAAAAAAAAAAAAAAAAACTCAATGAACAAACTAGATGGTGTTGGATTAGAAGGCTTTCCAGGCTAGAATTGGCTATGATTATTTACAAATCTTCTGTCTGCTTGCAGGGAGTGATCTGCTCTGGAATTACTTATTATGTTCAAGGAGTTATAATGAAGACTAGGGGACCTGTTTTTGTGACTGCTTTTAATCCTCTAAACATGGTTATTGTTGCAATTTTGAGCACCTTCGTCTTATCCGAAATACTTTACTTAGGAAGGTACATACTATACTCCTTTGAATACTGCCATAGACAATGCTGAAAATCTTCATAATTTTACAATTATGTGCTAATCTTTATAGGGTCATTGGAGCAATTCTAATTGTCATTGGCCTCTATCTGGTTTTGTGGGGTAAGAGCAAGGATCAACCTTCATCAAATCATAACAGCAAAATGGAAGCATCAAATGATCAGAAAATGACTGTCATGGATGAGACAACAATGGTTTCAAATCAAGATTTTGGTGCCCTGGATTTAACCTGCAGCAAAGTGACGCCTACTTGTGAGTCTGTTTGAGGGAACCAAGCCGAATACGAAAATCACAGCAAAAAACTGCTAACTAAGGATCTAATCATTTTTTTGTTTTCTACATGAAACAAGTTTTATGCAATCTGAACTCCTTCAAGAATGTGTGTTTCTTTTTTTTTGTTAGTTTCAATAAGAGTGTTACAGAGATTAAGCTAATGAATGGCTATGGAAAATGAAACATCAGTCTTGGGATCTATATTGGCCTAGATTGATTCTTCTTTTGTATGTATTTTGACTTTAAATCAGGAGTTTGAGTCAAACGTTACAATAAATTATTGCAAAATGTTCATCGCAAGGTACCGTTGGTTGCATTTGACTTCTGAGCGTGGAATGATACCTATCTAATTATATTTCTACACTTTATTTGGTCCGGACTCAAAACAATTGAGCTCAAACCACTTTGGGCTAATTTATTCAAGCCCAACACATTTTATTTTATTTATTTATTTATTTTCATTTTTTTGGTTTTATCTTTTTGTATATGTTGATTATTCATTTATTTGTTATTAATTTTTTTATTTATCTTTAATTTTATTATTGATTTATCTTTAGTTTTTATTATCAAATTAGGTGTAAGATAATAATAAGATAATAATAATAATAATGATAAAAAAAGAAAGATAATTCCTAAGAAATAAAGAAATTAAAAAAAAAAAGAAAAAAGGGGATATTGAAAGTTAAATAGAGGTTGAGCTTGTTTAAAAGATGACCTGTGAGTTTAAGAGGAAATGAATTCTTTTTAAAGAAAAAACCTAATATGATGGATTTTTTTTTAGGAATTTGATTCTTACCACAACACCAGTTGAACCAAAGAAATTATTTTATAAATTGGCTTTAATCAACATAAAAGAGGGAAAAAAAAAAGTGTAATCAAAGAGAAAAATAAGAAAGTCAAAAATGGGTGTCATTGTTTTTGAAATTTGATTTTGGGTTGATTGTTGGATTTTAGAGTGCTTTTAAGAGTTTTTTTTATTGGAGATTGTAATTTAGGTTAATTTGGGAAGTCAAAATTAGTTTGAAAAAACATAAAAAAAAATTTTTTGGAAAATTCTAAGAATTCCAAAATTCAATTGAAATTTTCAACCAAATTCAATCTTTCTGATAGGATTCCGGTGAGAAACTTAATTTTTAGTGACCAACTCAAATTTCAATGATTCATCTTAGAATTTGATTAAAGTCTTATTGACACATTCCCAGTTCCTGGCATTGTTGCCTAGAATCCGATAAAAGTTCAACTAATGTTCATATGTTTTAGAGAAAAAAAAAAAAAGGAAAAGGTTGAAGAGAGAAAAAAGAAAAAAGAAAATCTAAAAAAAAGAGACTTTTTTAGGCTTTTATATTACATAAGAAACGATGCCTTTTGGTCATAAAGCCTTCAAGATCCACATGCCACCTCGAACACTCGACTTGATTTGTAGCACTTTGACCCAAGACCCATCTTTTTTAAGTTGTTATGGAGCTGAGTCACCAGTCAATTGAGCCACGCCTCTAAAGCTGTTCTTCGTGTTTGGAGTTAAGTCGGCACTATAGTTGAGTCGAGCTGAGTTGGTCTTTTTGTTTTAGTAATTTTTTTATGGCTTTATTTATTTTTATTTTATGTTATTATTCTTTTTATTCATTTTTTTTGAAATATTTTTGTATGATTAAATTTTAAGGAAAACTCTAGAAAAAATTAAAATTAAACATTAATAATTTGAAAAATAACTAATAATTATCCAATAATGAAATTTTAAAAAATTACAAACGGTTAATTTCTATAAATTTTTATGTGAGAATTTTTTTCTAAATTTAACTTAAATGGTGAAAGAATTTATATAAGAATAAAAAAAAATAGTTCGTAGGGTTAGGAAGCAAGTGATGAATAAATAGAAAAAAAAATTTTCTAAATAGACCCAAATGATGAAAAATTTAGAAATAAAACTTATAAAATAAAAATAAATTTCGATGATAAAATTTTTAGTAATAACAAATGAATGATTATCTAAGATATTTAGGTGAGAAAATATTTTTAATTTTGATCCAAATGGTGAAAAAATTAGATATATTTTTAATAAAAATAAAAATAAAAATGATTAAATATTTTTTAAACAATAGAGCCTTATCAAGAAAACAAATGAAATTATTGAATACTCTTGAAGTGAGAAAATATTTTTCAGAATTTTATCAGATTGATGGAGAAAACTTAAAAGTTATTTCAATATTTAAACATTAAAATAAAGACCATTAGAACTAATATGATTATTAGGATAATTTAAAATTAAATGATACTATCTTAGAATGGGCGTTGTAAGAGTGCTACAACATTTCTCACACGTAATCGAACTTTCAAATCTAGTTCTATTCAAAAGTTTAGAACTTATTCTTTAATAATCCTTAATCGAACTTAGGAGTTCCTTAAAATAATAAATTCATTATGTAACCAATCACACTTAAATAAAATATTGATTATGATTCCTTAAGTTGTGTCTAATTATAAATTTACGAATCTATATATTATGATAATATCTAAGTTAAGAGAAAATCAATGGTCAACCTAGATTATGTTAAAAACATATACAATAGAAAATATATATAAAAGAATTATAATTTAAAATTTTAATAAAAATTATTATGAAATTACAAAAATTAAAAATATATATTTATATTAATGTATCAATAAAAATTATAACACAATAATTTTATTATTTTATACGTGTTTTAGACGAAATAAACAAATTATCATACCTACCACGAAGAATACTGAGAACATTGTCATACCACAAAAAATGGTTGTAAATGTGATTTGACTCGGATGGTAAGAATTGTGGGAGACATCCTGAATACTACCGGAGAATAAAATTGATTGATAAGACATCCATTTTTTTATGAGAAAGAAAACTTTACATGCACATGATTGTCATTTTTTTTTTCCCTTCGGCACTTTAATTTTTTTGGATAAAGGATTACTAATGATCAGTAATAATTTTTTTTTTTTACGAAAACGTTTTTAATCTCAGCTCTGAACTTTACATGAAAAAAAAAAAAAAAAAAAAAAAAAGAAGAAAGGAAGATGAGTTAGGTTGCTGGCTCCCTGCCTTAAGCAAAGCACTAAGAAAGTGACTTTAACTTTTCTTAAAGCTTGAAATTCTCAATTTTTTTAAGCTTTGAGAGTGGCATGGGATTTATGAAATAAATAAGACTTTGCTTTAAGTGCAAAGAGAGAGAGAATGCAAATTCTAAAATAAAACTGTTGTTGGTCATTCCCTAATTGGTTATCTTTATAATTTATAATTATAACTTTATTTTTTTTAAAAATTTTAATTAATTCTCAGATCCCTTATTTTTATATTTACTTAACTCGAAAAGACATTACGTATGTAAATAAATTTTTTCAAATTTATAATCTTTAACCACAACTGATTTAAAAGGCAATCGACGTTATTAATAATTTTATTAATTACAAAAAAAACAATGCATTATTACATTCAAGGATACAAATCTATAAATAGCATAAAAAAAAACATAATTACATTCTTAATTCTTATACTACCATAAAAAGATTCAATACTTATGATAGCCACATGCATTCTATCTTACAAAATTTTATTTTCCATAAGTACTTAAATTGCCTTCAATTAAGACTTGGTTGGCACTTAAAGGCAATTATGAAAATTTTGTTCCCTTTTGTTTTTAAATGAGGTTTTCTATTACTGGAACAATCAAATAAATTTTAGAGATTATGAGCAAATTTATCATTATAACACGGCTCAATATTGAATTTTATTATTTTATTTAATTTTTGTCACTATACTTTTAATTTTTTTTAATTTTTTACATAAAAAGTAATAAAATTAAAATGTTTTACAAAATATTTCATTAATGCAAGTGATAAATTTTTATCAATTTTTATTTGGTTAGTAGAATAATTTTCACAAAAATTAAAGAAAAAAGGTCCTCAAATAAAAATTCACTATCATTTAAGTTTTTTTTATATTTTATTATAATTAATCAATCAAACACTAAATTTTTTATTTTGAATCAATTAAATTTTTAAATATTTATTTTTATCTAATTAATTTTTTATTTTGACGGAAACAATTAACCATTTTTTTAACGTGAGTTTAATCGGAGAAAATAAATGTTTGAGGATATAATTAACTGAAAAAATTTAAATTTAAATGATTATTTAATTTTAATTCAGAGATTTATTTTCCCATTTTACTTAAATAAGGCTCCTTAGATGGTGTTATTTATAATTCTCGAAATTGTTTGGCCGAAGAAGCCCAGCACTCATTAACACTTAAAATTTACTTTATTATATTTTTTTCCGAAAGTTCAACTCGGAAAATTTGATTAGACTAATTAAAAAAAATTAAATCGTTAAAAATTAAATTTTCAATGATTTAAATTAAAATAGGTTGACATTTTGGTTTGGAGCTAAGGTTTAACATTCAACTCTACTGTCTTGTCATTTTTTTAAGAGTTAATATCATGAATAATTTTTAAATTATAATAAAATATTTAATGTGATATTTAAATTATAAATTTATTAATTAATGTAATATTTATTTCTAATATAATTAGTTCTAAATAATGACTATGACAGATAAACAATTATTTATGTAATATATTAATTAATATATTTATAATTCAAGTACTAAATTAAATATTTTTAAAATTTAAGTATTACATTAAATATTTTATTATAATTTAAAAATTATTCATGATATTATTTATTTTTTTACATACCAAAAAAAAAATATGGCTAAAAGGTTAATTGATTGCTTGGCCCCCTTCCAATACAAATTCTAACAGATGCTATACCTTTGATTCTTCTCATTCCTCATTTCAATTGTCACCAACTTTGAGATAATCTTATCAATAGTCACACGATTAGTATTGTTGAATTTTTAATTACAGTGAATATAATTAAATTTTTAATGATTTCAAAAATTTTTAAAAAAAAATCTCAAAATAAAAATGGTGAGAATTTGGAATTCAGACTATCTTTGAACTCATATATAACTTTCATGACTCTATATAAAATAAATAAATAAATGAATAAAAATTATTAAATCATTTCAAGTTTTCGAGTTTTAATCTTATTCTATTTCGGGTGCGTCAACCCACTGATGAAAGTTTGACTAGGCTGCAGCTTTCAAACACTTCAGCTTTTAAAATACTAATGTTAGAACGGTCCATATTTTTTTTAAACAAGTAAAATTTTGCCCATTTGTAAAAATTAGTTTGTCTCTTTGCAGAAAAAAACTTACTTATGGGACTCAAAGTTACTATAAATTGGACAAAAATTGACCAAAAACCATTGCCCAAGATTGGAAATAAACTTGCAGCTTAGCTGTTGATTGCATGTTGATGGGCTACAAGCTGATCCAGGGTGAAACTGAAACCTACCACATTCATTTCCTTATCAGTTATCAATGATTCTAAAACATGACAAATATCAATATCATAGCCTAAACGGGCAAACCAAATTTATAAATCTGCTTTGTGCTCTGTATGTCAATGTCAACTTGTAAGAACTGAAATTCTGATAACAAAAATTATCCAAGGAATCCCAGGCTTTTTATAGAATAATTACTGTTTTTTTTTCCTGGTTTGCATGAAAGAAAGGGAAAAAAATTCCTAATAGATTTTACCCTACGGCGTTTGCTGAAGTCTAAATTTGATTGACTGAGAAAATTGTAATTAAGTAATTAGCAGCTTGGTTTGCTAAGCCTACGTTTGGATTGGGGGAAGACCAAAGAAAGAAAAGGAAAGGAAAAGAAAAAAAAAAGGCGGAATCATCTCCTTTGTTTGTATATAGCAATAATTAAAACAAAGGAAAGAAAGGGACGCTTGACTTCCTTGGTTTCCCTCAAATTCCTTCTTCTTTTAATTATCTCAAATTTGGGAGAAAAGGAAGGGAAAGCAAAAGGATAAAATTTTTAAATATAAAATGACTATTATATTTTTATTAATTTTTTAAAATTTTAAAATATATGATATTAAACTTTAAAATTATATTGAGAATACAAAACACCATTTACTTGTGAATAAATTGTCTTCAAAAGTTTTCACTTGATATTCTATAAATTTCATTGATGATTATTTTTATGAATGAAAGAGAGAAAATTGAAACATAGAATTCATGCACACAAACATGTAAATATTATAGTAAAAACGAAAATGATATGTCAAAGGTGAAGTACAGTTTCATACCTGTATATAATTGTAATTTGATAAGATATACTAATTTATTTATATTGCTTTAGTTGAACAAAACTAAATATATCTATTGTTTTCTTCTTTTATTTATTTTTGTACATTATTTTATAGTTATATTCCGATAAAAGAAGTTTAATTCGATACTATACATTTTTTTTTTAAGTTCCTAATCTACTTTTAAATTTTTTATCCTATTATATATCTGATTGAAAAAAACATTATGTCATCCAAGTGCCAACTCCCTATCTGATTCAAAAGATAGTTGACAATTTGATACTATATGTTATTTTATAAAAAGAAGGTTGTTAAGATTTCTTTTCTTTTCCTCTTCTTCCATATCTATATATATATATATATATATATATATATATATATATATAATGAGTCATTTCTTTTTTTTTCTATTATTTGACTAAAGATTGGTTGTTAGAATTCTTTTCTTTTCCTCTTCTTCCATTCTTCCACTTTCTTTTCCTTTCTTTCCATTCTTTTACTTTCTTTCCTTTTCTTTTTCTTTACTAATATTTATTCAAATATAGCAGAGAGTTCACATACAACAACCATTAATTCGACTTGTATAATTCATGACCAAAGGATGATATCTGACACTTTTAGTAAGTTTCATGAGTTTTCATTTCCATGATTTTGTTTTTGTACTATTGGGGAATGTTTTCAGTTCAGGAAATCCATTTGTGTTAAAGAATGACATTGTTGAGTTGATTCCAATGCCTGCAAAAAGGAAAGAAAACTCTTCACATAATTACTATAAGACCTTTGCTTAATTATAAGCTCCTCCTAGCACACTCTGATGCACAAAGAAAAAGAAAGAAGCAGTCTCATGGAGCCCTTGCATCAACTGTTCAACCAGGCAAAACCATTTTTGGCTATGATCTTGATGCAGTTAAGTTATGCAGTGATGTCGATAATCGCGAAATTTGTTCTGAATAAGGGGATGAGTCCACATGTATTGGTAGCATACAGGCTGGCTGTTGCCTCTGCTCTCCTTTCGCCTTTCGCCATTGTTTTAGAAAGGTCTCTCTCTCTCTCTCTCCTCCATTGCTCGCCATTGTAGTTTAACTTGAGAATCCTTTTCACTAAAAATTTCTGAAGAAACTAACCAACATGATCTCGTACTTATGCAGGAAATCAAGGCCAAAGATGACATTCACCTTCTTTGCCAAGATAATGTTGATCAGTCTACTCGAGTAATCTAGACTCCGCCTCAAACCTTTAAATTTCGCATTATAATCATCAATGGTGATTTATGGTATCTGTGTATAGGCCGATGCTTGATCACAACTTCTTTTACACTGGAATGAAGTACACGACCGCGACGTTTGCAACTGCTATGTGCAATATTCTTCCTACCTTAACATTGGTATTGGCTTGCATCTTCAAGTAATGTTCTGCTCACTTGATTTAGATTTCTTGTACTCTTTTACACGCTGGTTTGACGATGATTTACAATTCATGAGGTGTTTTTAAGGCTTGAGAAGGTGGAGATCAGGAGGGTGCCTAGCCAGGTAAAGGTGGCTGGAACTATGGTGACAGTCGGAGGAGCAATGATAATGACTCTAATCAAGGGGCCTATTCTAGAATTGCCGTGGACAAAGGGCAGAAACCACCCTGGTCAATCTGGTGCAAGTGGAGCTCACGAGCAAGATCTTCTGAAGGGTACTCTTATGCTCATTGCCGGTTGTTGCTGCTGGTCTTGTTTCATCATTTCGCAGGTACATGTTAAGTTTAGCCTCATGCTCAAGTAAAATCAATTATCAATAGCTAATGACATCTGAGAACTGAACTTGAGGGGTTTTAACAGGCAATTATCTTAAGGTCTTACCCAGCTAAGCTTTCCCTCACTGCTCTGATTTGCTCCATGGGCACGGTAGAAGGCACCATTATGGCATTAGTAGTGGAACGGCACAATACTTCAGCCTGGTTAATTCACTTGGATTTCAAACTCATTGCCGCTCTCTACGGTGTAAGAAATTCTTTCAAAGTACAAATAACTCCTAAAAGTTGAAACATATCACCTGAAGAAAAAGACAAAGATTGGAGGTGCTGAGACTCGATCCTTAAAACTGTTAAGTTACTAGATGTCATTTTTTAATATGACAACATGAATTAATTAAGGAATGTTAAATTTCTATATATTCTAGAAATGTTAAAACTTCGAATAAGTAATTAACTGATGGGTTCTATGTGCAGGGATTGGTCTCAGCTTTGGCTTTATATGCAATGGGATCGGTAATCAAGAGGGGTCCTGTATTTGTGAGTGCTTTTAATCCATTACAAATGGTTATTGTTGCAATCTGCGGCTCCTTTTTCCTGGCTGAGGAAATGTGTCTAGGAAGGTGTGAATCAATCTCTCCTATATAAGAAGCCAATAGTCTTTGCAATTTCAAGGTCTTTGAACCATGGAATTTGTTTTGCAGGGTAATTGGAAGCATTGTTATCGTTATTGGCCTATATCTAGTTTTGTGGGGTAAAAGCAAGGACCAACCTCAATCTAAACCAGACAGCACGGTAGCACAAGCTGATCAGCAGAAGGCTACGGTTAATGACCATATAGAGACTCCAGATCCTGAGTTTACCGCAAATGGAGAGAAGCCAAAGGAGGGAAACCCTTTAAGAATCTGATTGAAGGTACCGATGGGAAAATATTGAAAAGTTTTTGAGTTTTCTGTATGTCAGTGTCCAGCATTAGTCTATTCAGGAGGGCTGTAAAATGAGTTTTCTGTATGACCCTTGGGAGTCATAGCTTTAAAATGAACATCGATTGCTGTTAATTTTAGAAATGCATACAAAGAAACCAACGTGGCTGTTGAAGAAATTATTTCATGCTGGACCCAGACTCTAAGCCATGAAAATAATACTACTAAAGAACCAGGTTAAAGGCTCTTCTTAGGCTTCAAAGTGGAAAAACAATTTCCCATAAACTAAAAATGACATCCTTGTTTCTAACTCCTAAGTCTATTCAGGATTCTCTTGTCTTGACTCATCATTCCCAAGCTCAAAATGCATATAAACATCGACATAATCCAAGATTCCACTCATTTGCTTCGAAGGAGATTTCTTCCTTCTGGACTATAGAAAAATCATACTTGCGACAAGCTCAAATATTTGGTAGTCGTAACCTAAACTAGACGTGAATAAAGCTGGATTGATATAGGTGAATAGGAGAGACCACCTCACCCCAAGCAGGTCGAATTTAGTCATTCATTACAACATGATGACATAATCTGGATTCTTAAACTCCTCATAAAAAAGTATCAAGAATGAGTCATAGACTTGCTGCCACACCAAAGATGCCACTAAAACTAGGTAGCTCAAGATATGAAAATTGTTTATTCTGAGGAAGATTGTGCAGGGGGTCTTGGGGGTGGGTCAAATTGGGAATCATCTGGTTACATTAGTTTCAATTAATAAAGAAATCTCCCTATGCCAAATGATCTATGGGTAGAGAATATAATAACAAGGTCTACAAAGTGCCCAAGGCATTCGAAGAGGAATGCTTTGCCACCATGGCTAACACAGATGCAGCAAGTCAGCAACTCTATACTTCAGTCATACACATTCAGAAAAGTTAAATTCTACTTCTCAAAACAAATACGATTATCAAAATAAATAAAGTTATCATTTAGAAAATTTGGAAAGCAAAGATATCTATTAGCATCCATCTGCTCAAATTATTGAAATCCCAAAACAAGTCTATAATTTAGTATAAAAGATACACGCTGCTATGCACAGATCTGACCCACCTCACAAGCTTTGAAAGACAGTCTTCATCTCAAGATGACACAACAACATCATCCTTTCCATAGATACGCTGAAGTTCACGGGTGGCAGCTTGATATGATGCTGAGAAAAAAGAAAGAAGGAATTTGAGTGAGACAATTTACAAAATGGACCCTTCAGGTATGCATCCGGTCAGTCAACTAGAACAGCTACATTACCTTTCCAGATGCGATAGTTCTTCTGATTGATTTGAGACCCTGTCACATTTTGAATTGCATCAAAAAGCATCTCCTGTGGAGTGTTCTTGAGCTCTTGAACAACTGCATAGATGGTCTTTCCATTCTCAAAGTAAATGTGATTATTGGGGTGTTTGGTCTTGCAATTAGCATGACGCTCAAACTCATATGCATTCAGAGCCTGCATAATAAATTATGAACGATAAGACAACGATACTCGGATAATAATCTTGTTCTCTTCCCATTAATCTGTAGTTGGGAAAAGGGGAAGAGAGAGAGAAGCTACATTTTTGTTTGGCACCTTAAAACAGGCTGAAAAGCAGTGTGATTATTTGAGTTGCTTACTTTTTCAAACTTGCAGTCGTTGCAGCCACACATATACCCAGTCCCTTGTATATATCCTTTAAGGTTTTTCTGCCAAGGGAAAGGTTACCTTACATAAGTGAAATTCCAATGGTGAAAAGTTAAGCATAGGAAATAACTCACCTCTCGTGACCAGGAAACATACTTGACAGCAACCCCATCAAGCATACCAGTTGATAACAAACTTTTGACATTGGAAGGGAAGCTGTTAGGAGAAACCTTTTTAGCTGTCTTTGGTTCTTTATGCTTTGCTTTGGTAACAGTCCTAGAATTATTTTTAGGGGCACTATTTACATTTGAATCTGGATTCGACTCAACCAACTCTCGCTGGCTAGGCACTTCTGAAGCTTGTGCTGAATTCTGATTATTCATCAGTAAGTCATAGCCACTAATAATACTGCCTGAGGGATTTGTCTCAGATTCATCATGGAAGACCCCAAAAGATATGGTATTGCTCTCACCCTTGTTGTAGTTTTGATGCATAGACAGAATACCTGACTCTCCTTTGTCCTGTGTAGTAGCCATTGCTGTGATGGTACAATCCACCTTATGATAGGATGGTCCCATTGGTATGATGCTATCATCATCCTTATCAAAAGAGGGGGCCATTGAAATCAAACTCTCATTTGGTTTACCATATGCAGAGGCCATTGAAATGAAATTTTCCTGCCCCTTACCATAGGAAGGGCTCAATGAAATTAAATTGGCATCTCCCTTCTCATATGACTGACCCATTGAAATATAATTGCCATCTTCCTTGTCAAAAGGCTGACCCATTGACAAGATATTCTCATTTCCTTTGTTGTAATTGTGGCCCATAGATATGAAGTCGCCATCTCTCTTGTTAATGGAGTGACCCATGGAAATATAATTGCCATCTGCCTTAGTAAATGAGGGGCCCATTGAGATGTTATTCTCATCCCCACTGCCGTAAGTTGAGCCCAGTGATATAGCATTGTTATCACTTTTATTGTAAACAGTAGACATTGAAACTGTGCTATTAACTCCTCTGCTATATGGGTGCCCCATTGATGCTGGCATACCATTGTTGGAATCCCTAACTTGATTGACTTTAACTTTCCTTAGTCCACCAAAATTGAGACATGATGAGGCATCTTCAATGTTGTGAGACATAGAAAAACCCGCAGATGAGCTATTACCGTATTGATCCCCAAAATCCTTTCTTCTGATATTCATATTTCCACTGTCAACAGAAGAAATGTTCCTATCAACCAGGTTGACAGTTCGCATGGGCTCAGATCCAAATAGGCGGTCATTGAATTGACTAGAAACTAACTGAAAACTGGAAGCATTGTGCCAAGGAGAAACATTGATGTCTGCAATTCCTGAAACTGGTTGGCTGTTAACTGATTCTATTGCTTGCTTCTTGTTGCTCAATAATTCTGGTGCAGCAGCATCCATAAACCACTGATGACCACGCTTTGGTTCAGATCTTGAAGAATTATCATAACCCATCTCTCCATTAGTTAGACAAGCACCATCTCTTGGCATCCAGGAGCTCTTTTGCTGGAAAGACTGCCCAAAATCAATAACACAAATAATCAACGTAGCATTTATTATCATATGGCAACAAGAGTGATGTCACATCACAAAAACTCAAACCCAAAGAAATCATGTCATCAGAAAATTAAGAGAAAAATAAAGATAAGATATATGTCAAGCACAAATTTTTGCAAGCTTAGTAAGAGACATACAATATATCTGTGGAAAACTGATTAAAGTCACATAGATTCATCGGAGGGTTTCTAAAATCAAACCAATACATCCTACCACAGATATCAGATAAACTTTCAGGGTATGAATTAGCTGCTAAACAAACATAGGTACTCCAAGAAAACAAATACTCAAAGTTAAAACCAAAATATTCTTTTTTATACTTACATGAACCAAATTGAATACCAATTGATGATATCATCTAAGTAGGGATAACAAATTTTCCAGTTTCTTTCAGATCTTAATGAAACAAAAAAGGAATCCTAGGAAACATTTCCACTCTTAGATGTTGACAAAAAACTGAGTGAGATAGCTCATTGTCCAGGTCTGCTTACAATGAGACTAATTATGAACAAACTAGCTAATCAGGGAGGTTTCTAGAATCATATCATGGCATTTAAAATCTTCACAGAGTTGCCTAAATAATACATGCATGAATGGAGACATTTTTTGCAAGAAGCAGTGATGAACTTGCCTTTCACGGCTATAGCCTATTCAACTTCTTAAGGTTCAAAACTTCCCTTTTATTTCTTGCTAGATGGACCTACTGATATCAGCAATTTCTTAAAAACTGATAATAATAAGACCAATGACATACGTTTAGAATACATGTCAACACTTAAGATCAGGACCAAAAAAAGAAAGTTTTTACAGCAATAAAGTTGCAACAAGCCTAATCCAAAAGTCTCTTAAGATAAATATAAAGAGGCTAACTATATATTAATTATATTGGGAACTTTATTAATGTAGAGACAACTTTAGTTTCATATAGTTTCTTGTGGGATCAAGTTTTTCATCTAAGTATTTAGATCAGGAGTTCAACATCCGAATGAATAGGATAGACTAATACTAATAAAAATTCTATAGTAATGGAAAACTATACAGTATAAATAAAATACTTTGCAAGTTAGAAACTCATTATAATAACCCTGCAACATTCAAACAGTTCCTTCCTTTTTCTTTTTCTTTTTATCTGGACATGTAAACTAAATAAGGCAGCAAGGGAATACTCAGCAAATACAAGAGTAATCCATATCAGACTAGTAGCCCAAACAGAAGGCAGCTTGGCTCATTCATGTGAGTCATCAAACTTACAGATTTTTTTTCATTCATGGCTAGAAGCTTGTGAATAAGGATGAAGACAAAATAATGAAAAGTATTTACCAAAAATATGACAGATATTAATACCATAATGGTTTTGTTTCTACATGTTGTGAATATATGCACTCACGCCATAGAATTGAAATGAGAACCATCTGAAGTTCTGAAAAGCATGTGCAAACCTACTAAATCTCCATGTATTTATATAAGTTATTTTATTTATACATTTTTCTGATGATCAATATAATGGTAAAAGAAAACATAGCACCTTTGTTTTTGGTCAGGGAAAAACGAAAAAGAAATGTTATTTATATAAGGTGTTGTATTTATACATTTTTTATGACATTTTAATAAGATGTACCTGTCACCCACTTTTGGACTCTTTAGGCAAAATTTACAAGTCCAAACTTTGAGTAATAGGTGAGACAACCATTTAGACAATACCCATGTTGGACAACCATACCAGAGTCCATGTTAGTTAATCTACAGTTTCCGTGGAGTCAAAAGAAAAACCAAAGTCTTTCCACCTTGAAATTTGAAGAAAGCATGAGCTTATAAATTCAGTTGACATAACAAAGGAATTAATCATTTAGAAGGTTCTCCTTCCTTTATTTATTGGAGTACTTATTTTGCTTAAATCATTATACGTTAGATCTTGTTCTCATCAATATATATTCAATTGTTAGTCAAAAGTAACCACAAAAATCTTTTACATAAAAAAGGCCCAAAAGGAAACGTGTCCTTTCAGTTTTAGAAGGATATTGCACCACCTTAAATGGTCGATTGACTTTAATGCCATCATTTAAGGCATATCAAAGGGGAAATATACAGAAAAACCAACAGCTGCTAAAATGCAAGCAGTTTAGATCAGCATATCAAACAAGTGCCCGAAATTGCTAGTCAAAAAAGCTCCAAATGGTTGAACATAACATAAATCATCATGTCTGCATATCTGAGGCACATAAGCATCAGCATTGCTTTCATTAAGACTTTAAATTCCTCAAGTTTCAACGTCATTAAACCTAAAATAAGTCACCATATATGCATATCTAAGGCAAATGACCATCATGTTTAGAAGTTTATTTCATTAAGACTTAAATTCCTAAAACTTCTGACATCAGAAAACCTAACATAAATTATCATAGTAAACCTAAGACATATAGTCATCACGATTACTTTTATTAAGACCTTTAAATTCCTCAATTCTGACATAATCGAACCTCACATAATTCACCTTTCTTCATATCTAAGGCACATCATCATCATGATTACTTTTATTAACACATTTAAGCTAAGGAAACTAACATAAATCAGAATACACCGATATTTGGGCCACTTATGTAGCGTGGCTATGCTTACTACAACATTTAAATTCCTCATAGCTACTAAATAATGGAACCTAACATTAATCATTATATCTGCATCACTAAGACATGTTATCAACTTATTAGTACGGATTACTTTTCTTATCTATATACTATAGATTAAAAGTATCCCTAACACTTTTCCTATTGACAGCAGGCTTTTTTTAGAAAGGGTTTGGCGCGTTTTTGAGCTGTGGGTTGTGAGGTTTGTAGGGCTTTAAACGGTTTAATTGTAAATGTAAGTTACCTCTTTTTACCAGTATTTTTTTTAAGCACTAAAATTCCAGCCACTTTTTTTTACCAGTCTTTTTTATGTAATAGATTTTAGTGGCTTAAGACCAATGATACATGTACCAAATGTTCCTGAAACTTAAGTAAAACATATTGTGAAAAAAGAAGGTCTCAATTTGAGAACAATGCTGGGATAATCCACTCTTGTGGTTGGATCAGACAAGATTGGAAAGAATAAAACAGACCAAACAAAATACTTTTTTCCGAAAAATAATTCCCACTTTACAGACTCAACAAACAAAATACTTTTTCATGAAAAATAATTCCCGAACAAAACGATCTTTTAGGTTTAATATTTATTCAAACAATTTATACTAATTTTAACTAAAAAAAAGGGCGGAGCCAGGCATGCCACCTAGTTGCACTTAAATAAAGCTCCGAAATAATGGAGTCTAACATTAATATCCATAATTCATAACCACATATCTAAGGCATGTGATAATCATGAATACATTTAAATTCTTCAAATTTCAAACATGATGGAACCAAATATAAATCACCACAGTGGTATATCTAAGGCAAACGATCATCACGACGATTACTGTTACTAAAACATTTAAAATTCAAATCCCTCAAAGCTCCAACATAAGTAACGGAACGCAACGTAAATCACCATAAATGCATAGCTAAAAACACAAAATCATCTCTATCATATTTATTTAATTATTTAAATTTCTCGCGCCAAATCTTTAATTGTAACTCCCAAAGTTTCATTCAACTAACAACACTTGACCTAGTGAGACAAAATTATAAATACTCCATGTAAGCACTTTAATTCATGCATACGATAACCAAATCAAACACAAACCAATACCGATCCATGTACACCAAACAAACAATGAAATCTTCAAACAAACACTCATAACAAATGAAAAAAAAAAAAAAAAAAAAAAACTCAAAATCATTAACAAGAAAGAGCCAAAACTTAAACAAAACATTTGCATGCAATAAAAAGGGCTACAATAAGAGTTGCTATCATACCATTTCTCGCCAATCTTTCAACTCAATGAGTCAGTGAATCACTCACTTGAAATCAAACTCGCCTCTACTCGATCAAAAACTAAGCTTCTTTGAACTTCCGAAACTCCTTTAGAAGATGAAAGGACAATTTAATCAATTTAATCAAATCAATCGAACCTTAATCACAAATTACACATGCATTAATCGATTTTAAAAGAGAAAATTAAACTTTTTTATTTAATAAAATAAGGCAAAAAAAATTACAAATTTTCTTGGTTTTTCTCTGATTTTTACAGAGGAGAATTTAAACAGGCTTTTCCAAGCAATGGTGCTAACAAAAACCCTAGAAAATTAAAATGAAAGAGAGAGTTTATAAAGTTAATACCTTTTCCAGAGAAATCGCCGGGGAGACTTCCCGGCGAGAACTCACCGGAGATATTCAACCAAAATTTCCTTTATTTTTTTTTTTAATTCTTTGAAGTGAAAGTACCAGTACTTGATACACCGAGTGCAACTGAGTCACTTAGAGCTTTCGAGCCTTTAAATAGGAAGGAGAGAATATGTAACCTGCACCGCTGTAGTTTTTCCATTTATGGACTCCTCAATCTCTATCGTCCACGTGGCGCTTTCAGTGCATGTGGGTCCCACGTGGGAATGAGGTGTATCGTGACCGTTAAATTTGGTTACCAAAATTGGGTTGCTTTGGATGGAAACCTGTTGAAGTTCTGAAAACACTGATTTCTAACGTCAACTTGTCGCTGTCTTCGGTGGGGAAAATTACCTGCGGTTTAAATGTAGGGAAAGAATGTGTGATATGTACAGGTGGTCCAATTGGATGTTGCCATGTCAGCTTTCCTTTTGGCCCTTTTCTTTGATGCTTTGAATTCTTTTGAAATTCCTTTTTTTTTTTTTTTTTAAATCCACAGGGAAGACCATGTTGGTAACATTTGTGCGCAGGTAAGTATCACATTAATCGTGGCTCCATAAATGTTTGAGACAAAAATTGCCAAATGGAATCCAACAATTGTACTTTCTTGTAACCTCTTCCTTATTTATGTTAATATCTCATATTTACATAAAATGTCGCACTTTTAATTTCAGTTATCAAATATCATATTTTATATTTAAATATTAATTTTACAAATAAAAATAATTAAATTTATATATTTTAACATTTAATTCAATTATTGAGATAAAATCCTTTTACTCGTTCAATATGATGGGAATTATTGTTTTTTAAATAAAGAAAAAAAAAGCTGTATTTATATTATTCATCTATATAAGTGAAAAGTTTGAAATTGTAAATTAGTGCTCCATGAAAGTTACATAATGTTATGCTTGAATATATCTATGTATGATTGAAGATTGAAATGCTACTAAACTTGGATGGGATGTATCAAAGATATGTACTTTGGACAACATTATCACATGATATGTTGAAGCTAATGTTCTTCTTAAATGACTGCACAATGATTTCAATGGCTTATAATGATTTTATGAATGAAAATGAATTGTTTCAAATAAGGCAACAATGCTATGAAATCCTTGTGGGTTTGGATATAAGTGATGATGATGATTTAAATCATTTTGTTGGCCACTTTTAAAAATTTGATGTGAACCTAAAAAAAATCTATGGGTGCAATTAGAGACCCCATTTTTGCCAAATAAAGTTTCTGTCTAGAAAAAAGTCAAAGGATTAGAGTCATTTAACTCAATTGTATGTGATAGATTGGTAAATACATTTGATCACTTTTCAAATAAAAATCTCCCCCAAATTGATAGAGTATGTGCTAAAAATTTAAAATTCAAGCATAGATTAGGATTCGAAGGAGTCTTTCGAATTAAAAATCTTAAATTTATTAAATTGATGTGAGGAGTGTGTCTTTAAAATTATTCGAGAAAAAAATTAAATATTGATAAATTTTAAAAATATTTTTGATCAGGTTAAAAATTTATAGATATATTTTTTTTAAATACCCAAATCTTATACGGAATTATATATATTATAAAATATTGTATTAGACTTATTTTAATTTAAAATAAAAGTTTTGATCTTATACTAAAAACAAAATTTTTTAATCTTCAAATCAATATTTCACTCTAATTTAATTTCCTTTTAATTGCAATATATTGATTCTTTTGCTAATCTTTTTAAACATTTCTAAAACATATGCTATGAAAGGTTCAAGAGTTAAATATTATGGTTGTGACAAAATTTGGGAACATGAAAATTATGTGATTCTAATTACCAATTCACATGAATGATCAATGATGTATGCTTATTGAGCCAATAGCCCATATCTTAATTCACCAGTCTCAACCTTTCCATCAAGCATCTTTCCCAAAATTTTGAATTATTATATAAATTGGTACCTTTAAAATTAAAAAAAGAAATTATACTTACTAGTTAATTTATTTTGATAACATTTTTTTTATTCTTGAGGCACGAAATTTTGAATTATGATTATTGAAATTAAGAGTCCAACATTTTATATATTTTTTGATAACATTACCTACATGATAGTGTATTGATTCTAAAAGATAATGTTACATTTTAAATACTCCATACTTTTAATAAAGAATTTTTATAAGTTTTTTTTTTTTTAAAAGAAATTATTTCTGGCATTAAATTTTTTTTACTAATTTTTTCTATACTCCTTAGCTTCTTTGTAATTTTATTGTTGGAATGTTACTAATTTCAAAAATCACCTTAGACATTTTATATCAATTCTATGATTTATTTGGTGAGACCTTGATCATTTATTGATTTTTATGTTCTCTAGTATCTGCCAAATTTTATATTAGATATTTTTATTTAAAGTAATATTAATCATAAATATTCAAATATTATAACATTTTTTTCTAAAATTTGTCAATATTGTAATAAAATAAAAGAGGTTTCATGTTCATACTTTTTGTTAACAATTAAACAAAATTAAATAATATCTCAGGTTGATTCAATGGTAAACGTCTTCATTCAGTCCTTAGAAGTCCAAAAGTTAAATAATATCCCACTTGAGGCCAACACATATCTATGTCCCAAAATAGCCCCAGAACCTTAAGTTGTGGCCTCGATGTAGATGCGAAGGAAATTTAAATTAGGTCTAATATATTTTATATAAAAATTATATGTCGATAAAAAAATATAAAATATATTTTTTATTTTATTAAATTTTTATATATAATAATTATTAAAATTTTAAATCGTATTATTTATATATATATTTTATATCATATTCATATTTTATTATTATATAATATTTTATATTATCATATCTAATCTAAATGTGTGTGGGGTAAAAGAAAAGAACTCAATAAAAGGCGCAATGTTTCTTACCTGAGTCGCTCCACAATAATAAGAAGAAAAAAAAGCTTCCATTTATGCATAAAAAATGAAATTAAATAATATTTTTTTAAGAAAAATAATATTTATTAAAACATATGTTTAATGATTGGACGAGGAGAGGTAATATATGGGGTAGAAACGTTTATAAAAGCATGTTGTGCAATATATGGTACTTGAGGATCTACATAAGGGGTCTTGGGGCACTAAGATCTTAAAATTTTATAAGTTAATTATAAAAAAAAATCTCATAGATTTTAGAAAATTTAAGCTTTGCTCCCACTAATTTTTTTTTTTTTTTTTTTATCATAGTTGCCCTCGTTAAATTGAGACTTATAAAAGAAAAGTTTGTATTTTTTATCTAATAATTGAATAATTTATTTAAAAAATTCAACATTTTATATTTTGAGTGATAAGCAATTTTGTTATAATATATATTAATTTTGTAAGAAAAAAAATAAAAAAACTTTTAAAATTCATATAGATAACATATAAAGAATGAACTAATTAGAATAAAAAAAAAACCTTTAACTAACATGTCTTCCTTATTTTTATTGTATATAAGAAAATATTGTTTTCCTTATATATAAGGAAATAAGCATTTGTTATTTTCCATGGAAAAATAAATAAAAGTAGATAATAAAATTAGACACTTTAATTTTTATTCTTTCACATATTACATTTATTTTAAGACTTCTATAAATCCATAAAATTTTATTAAATTAATATATATTTATATATATGCATGTATCTACAGTGTGCAAGTTATATTCTCTGATAATTATATACTTAATTTTAGTTATTCAAATATTGTATTTATGACATAAAAAATTGTTATACATGTTAATTTTGTTTAAAAATTTTTATATTAATTTGTATTTCAATAAAAAATTTAATAAATTTAGTTAAAATATTAGCCCCACTGATGAAAAATCCTAGATCTGTCATTGTTCACATATTTTGTTGGTGCTGGAATTGCTTGGCAAGAAATAAAAAATACACAATTTTGGATGTTGATTATTAATTTCCAACAATATCTAATATGTTACAATTGACTGAAGGACTTGATTGAGGAAATAATTTTCATAAGCTAAGAACAGGTTAGAATAGAATACAACAAAACCATACAGTCTTTTTATAATTCTAATCATGATAAGTATATGATTTTGTGTGTGCTTAAATTCATGATAAGGCAAAATAACATAAAATTTTTTCTTTTATTTTTTGAATTGATAAATTTTTAAAGTTAGATATAACTAAGCTGAAAAGTAGGAAATATTATGAAATACATGAACCTACTTTAAGAATAAATATCTTATTTTTTATATCATTTTATTATCTCTATCTCCTTTGAGTGTTGTGAGAAAAATTATTTTTATTTGAAATTATTAGATATTAAATTTTGATTATTAAAATTAAAAATTTAATATTCTATCAATAAATTACACGATTATCGACAATTATTATCATTGAATGTCCTTAATAGAATGTAACATTTTTATGCATATATTTCGAAATTTATGAGTCTTAACATATAAAAGGAAAGGAAATAATTCTCTTTCATTTCATAAATTTTGTACTTCTAGTCAAATCTAACTCTTAGGTACCACATTGGAGAATAATAACAAAAATGATATTTTTCAAGTTAAATAAAAATTTTTTAATTTTTTATTCTAACCTTGACCTTTTATTTTTTATATTTATTTAATAAAAAATATTATATATAAAATTTTTTTTAAATTCGTAATCTCCAAACACCAAAAAAAATCTCATGTCAACTAATTCGAAAATAATCGGGGTAAGTAAGTGTCTTTAAGAAGTTGTCATCCTCTGAAGAAGGGAAAAACTGTGTAATTTATAAGGATAAAAATTATTTTATAAACCTGAAGATGATATTCCACTAAAGCAAGAAGCCCAAAACGTTGGCTGGCAGTCAGGAGCTGATTCTATGGGCCAATTGGACACAAAGTAATTGTTAAATCCTGCATGGAAGCCCAATCCAAAACCAGTTTGTACAATGAAATCCTATTTTCAAAGCATAATTCATTTCTATATAAAAATATTTTGTCAAAATTAAGTTAAAAATATTAATTGCCACTATATAAAATCATTGAACCAAAAATTAATATTTTTTCCACTCCAAGAGCTTTCTATTTTTTATTTTTGAAAAGCAAAATTAGTGACAGTTTTATTAATTATGGAAATTAAAGAAAGCATAATTCAAGAGTGTTTTTTTTTTCTTTAATGGAATTGGGAAGCTATATAGAAAAATGGTTAACTTAATTTCTCCATTTATTTTCTTTAATACTTGAAGTTATGAGAAATTGATATTTGATTAATGAAATTAAAAATCTGATATTCTACTAACAGATCATACAACTGTTAACTCTAATTTATTTTGTTAACTAAATTTCTTTTAGATTTTATTGAATATATAACAATATATAACTAACAAAAGGAGAAAGAGAGAAATTCTTTTAATAAAAAGAAATCGTTTTGAATTAAAAATCAAGCTAGCAAGAGACTTGTGCTTCTCCAAGTGAGATCAAGCACTAGCTAGTTTAATTAATCCATAAAATACAAAGTCTTAACAATACTAGCTATAGCGTAATTAATATACAATATCTTAAAGTATTTACAAAACTGTCAACATTTCCTTTAAATTAGAGAAAAAGAAAAGTTAGATCAACCCTTAGCTAGTTTAATCCTATAGCAAATGTACTCTTCATAAAAAATTTCAACATTAATTTACTTTTAATAATTTCTCCTTTTTTTTTTTTTTTACCCCAGGCTTTGTCCATTAATAAAATTAATATTAAACAAAAAAAAAAGTGATGAAACATGAAGAACAAGCTTTGCATCTTCTGGGCATACTTCTAATCTTGTACTAAATAGTAATTCCTTTTGAAAATGCCAATTTCATATGATCTATTAGTAAAATATCAGGTTTTTAATTTTAATAATCAAATTTTAATTATTGGTAGTTATAAAAAATTCATTTGGAAATATATCCATCATAGAAATTAGTATATGCATCATCTTGCATCATGTTGATGAAACAAATTCACCAAAAAAATTATAATCAGAAAAAATATGGATTTAAAAAGAAAATGAAATATAGTGATGTATATATATCATATCTCTATCTGTAATTAAATTAATGAACAAATAGCAAATGATACTAGAAACCCTCCCTCCCCCTCAAAAAAAAGCTATGTGGCTAGAATTAGAAGGAAGAGTTTACAAGAAACAATCTATTTGGTTGAGCTGCCTTGCCAAGCTTAAACAATTCCAGATCATTCTCCGAAGGAGTCAAGTTCAAATCCAAGCACAGAATCCTTCTGCTATTAGATTTCTTCACAATTGGTGTCATCGCTGGATCATCAGACGAACTCAAAGGACCATGCTGGTTTTCACTCAAACCAGCCCTATGCCTCCTCATATGTCCCCCCAACGCTTGCCCGATCGCGAATTCGAGTCCACAAATCGAACACTCATGTGTCTTAGGCTTAGCCGGTGGATGGTTCTCCGTCCCGGCATCTCCCTCCGTCAACTTAGGCTTCTTATGACTCGCTCGGTGACCCCCTAGAGCTTGAAACGAAGGGAATTGTCGATTGCATGTTTTGCACTCGAAAACCCGGGTAGGGATACTATTGTCCATGGCAAGTTCATATTTGTTTCCTCCTTGTGAAAGGAGCATCAAACAATTTGCCAAAGATAAATTATTCTCAACCTCTATATTGGAAAAGCTTCTCTTCATGGTTTCTTCTTTTTGGGGTATGGTGTGAAAATGCAAGTTGTTTTTGATGTTTGATTTCAAAGGAAAACAAGTAAAATGGGACTTTAGGGTAACGTGAGGTTTGGTATATTTATAGGTTGGTTTGGTTTGAGTGGGAGAAATGTAAGTTTTAACTTTTAAAGTTGACCTTTTGGAATGACTTTTGTGCCCTTGTTTTACTTGCTTGATAAGCCAATAAAGTCATGGGGATTTTGGGAATTAAAAAATAGTTTGGCGTGTAGAGAGTTTGAGTGCGAAATCAGCCGGCTGATGTGCACGTCAGCATGACCGAGTTGCTGAGACAAGCCCCGTGAGTTGAAGCGAGTTGGAGGTCTTTCTTAGAAGTTAGAATCTTCAATCCTCTAGAAGATTCGAACTTTCTCAGAAAAATCCTGTAACTGGTCACACCCAATGATCTGTTTCCACGTGGACTTGAAAGTCTTGGAAAGTTAGGTGGCAGTTTCTGGTTGGTTGTATGATTTTACTTATAGTAGGTTCATTTCATGTGAACATAAACCAACGAAGTAAAGATAGAGTTTTACATGTAGAGTTGGTGACTTGATAAGTAGGAATAATCTTTATATGTTTTCACACCTTTTTTTTTTATTGAACTTCCTGTCTTAGGTCTTTAGGATAACGCAAATTTATGCAACCTTATCATATATGCCTAAAAAGTCATTTACAAGTAAATATTACTCAATTTTCAAGTAAATTATGTAAAAAAAAATATTTTTATATTATAATTTTAAGTACATTAATTTTTTATTGGTAATACAATTTTGGAATGTCTTCGAATTTAATTTGAACCTAATTTTTTTTCAAATGATTTTAAGTGCATAAATGAAAGAGAATTCATTTCTTTATTAATTGGATCAACCCGTATTAATTTAAGTACATAAATGATATTCTTCTTTTTATCATAAATGAGGGTGATAGTTTAAATTTAAGATCTTATTAATTTTTTAATTAGGGATGGAAAAGATTTGAATCAAGCTTTTTAAATAATTTATATATTTATCTATATTTATCAGTAAATCAAATGTTCGAGATGTTCAAATATTTATTTTTTAAATACTTAAATTAAATAAAAATTTCCTCTCTGAATGACATTGGAATTTAATTATAATTTTTCATCAAATACACAAAGTCAACATAATTAAGATGTACATAGGAATATTATCCAATTTGTAAAGAGGCTTCCTTACAAAAGCTAAACAATACAATTTGTTAAGTATATCAACTTGCTTCATTATCCTTTCGTCATCGCTTATTAGATCTTTCACTAACAAACTTGGGAAAAACTAATCAATATTCAATCTCACGAGAATCTTCCTTTCGTTGCCTGAAATAGTCGTGTCAAACAATGCACCACATCTTTGCTTTTACTATTAGCGACGACGTCATCTTGAATTCGTGGGCACTACTCTAAATTCCCACATTGTTGCTTTTGAGCTTAAAACTACTACTTCTGACGTGTCATAGACTCGAAGCCAAATCTTTTTAGTGACTATTCCCTAAAGGGTTTATCTATTAGACAAATTTTTTTCTTTGTTGGGTTGTTGATTTTGCTTAATTTTCCATGAAACCCACAAATTGCTTCACACACACATTTGAACTTCTCCTTATAAATTTTTAATTTTTACACGTAATAAAAAATTATACGACGATAAATAAATTGATCAACTTATTTATTTACGAAAATTTAAATTTCAAATCTCTAATAATTAATTTATATGCAACCTTAGTTTGCAAAGTGTTGTTGAAGTATTAAAGATTTTTAAATTAAAGAAATGACAAAGCAGGAGAATGAGGGGTGGTTCAACTAAAGATCAAACAAAACAACAAATAGGTGGCGGCTAGTCAACTTTGTCGCTCATGCTGACTTAACCAGAAATCCCCTAATTTTTTTTATTATATTTCATTAAGTTTGTTTAATTAGTGATTTTTTTTTATAATTAATGACTTCCTTGAGTAAACTGTTTTACTTGACAAGGTGTACATTTTATTTGGTTTTAACAAAACAAGGAGTGTTTGCAGCAAATTTTGTCCCATAAAAAAAAGTTAGAAGTGTAATTAATTATAAATTTATAAAGTAAACTTAAATTTAAAAAATAAAATTAAGGCGAAGATGAAAAAATCAATGAACTGTTAGTTCAATGATATTGAAATCCGTTTCAAAAGTAAAGATTTCGAGTTTAAATCTTAGAAGTAATCAATAAACAAAAAGAGCCAAATATTAATATTTTTAATTTAAATTTAATTCAATTAATTTATGTAATTATTTTTAAAATGAAAGATAAATTAATAAATCTAGAATTTAAATTCGAATACTGACAATCTATTTTCCTATATCTTCATGCTATAACATATTTTATAATAAAATAATGAAAAATAAGGGCTTTATTAGAATAAAATATGGTTTATATTAGGTGCAATAATCCATTTTCAAAGTTGGTAGTGTCACTCAAAAGTAAATTTTTGTTTGAAGGTAGGGCAAAAAAGAATTGAGATTATTTTGGAATTATATAACTTGATCACATAAAATCAATTCCGTACGCATCAAATTGTCAAATGAATTCCAAAAGATGGGAAATTTGACAAATTGCTGAATACTTTAAAATTTTGTATTAGGCAATTAATTTTTTTTATGTGTTTCGCTAACATGCATTTACATGCCAAATAGAAGCCATTGACGAATATCAAACTCCAATAATTCAAGGTGTGGAACTCGTTTGTATGACCTTTGATGATTTGCTTGTACATCCCAATGCATGTTTCAAGTTTGTTCACTTCTTTTTTTTTCTGAATCGATTTTTCTCTAATTTATATTAATATTAATTTATAATCAAGCAATTTTTTTATTCTCATAAACCCTTAATTTGGTGCAAGAACGTATTTTTGTCTGATAAGGAGTTTGGCCATCTAAATTTAATACTCGATTATGTTTAAAACAATAAAATTTGGATCGAACGACAACGAATTTAAAAAATTCGGGCAAATTGACTTTATCAAGTAATTAAGTTGATTAATGACGCTTTAATTGAATGACATTTCAATTGATTAAAATTAGTCAAAAATTAGATATATATTTGGCGATTAAAAATTAGAAATCGTTGGGTGATGTAACGCATATTCATTATATTGTAACTTCTTGTACTAATGTGTATATACCAAATTAAAAATTATTGAAAATTCTATTTTATTTTTCCCCTTCAAAGTCTTAGTAATTCTAGAAGAAAATGAGAGATTAATTTCCAAATTGCAGTGCCGTAGTGACATTAATTAAATTGTAACCAAACAACCCCATCCTTAGAATATTCTAATTTAGAAATTGTAAATTAAAATTTTGATTAATTATAACTGGAAAAGTCTCTTTGGAGAACCTAAACTATAAAATAATGTATTAATTTTATAAATAATCTTTAAATTATAGTAAAATATTTAATATAGTATTTAAATTTTAAAAATTTTAATGTCGTACTTAAATTATAAATATGTTAATTAATATAATCAATTTTCTAATATGATTAATTTCAAATGATAATACGTGACGAATAAATAATTTTTTAATATCATATTAATTAATAGATTCATAATTCAAATATTAAATTAAATTTTTTTTAAATTTAATTATCATATTAAATATTTCGTTATAATTTAAAGATTTTAAAATTGGATTGTATCTTACTCATTCAGAATTTTGTATTAGCTTTTCTTTATGCCGACTTTCATTCCCTCAGTGTGCTGGCGATGCCATGTCCATATATCTATGTAATCTTTTAATTTTATTTATTGCTTTTACTTGTAATTTATATAAACATTCTCTTTGGGGTAAATTTATATATACAAACAAAATCAATTTTTTTTAGAATATGGATTCTAAAAAAAACGTGCATGTACGTAACTCTTGAATTATAGAGCTATGATGTGATGCCATTTCCCACACTAATTCTACATAATTTTGGACCATTTCCACACCTATTTCTTTACTGGTCGTTTTTATTGTGATTAATTAATTCGATTAAATTAAAAAAAATTAAAAATTAAAATAAGTTCTTACTACAAAAGAATCATTTCTTGAAAACCCTATAATTTTTTTAAAAATTGAAATAGTTAATGTATCTAACTGTTGCAAACTAATTAACATAGTGTTACGATATTATCAAGGGATTGACTTAATTGTTAAGTCGTTGGCATTGATAGTATCTTTTCTTAGGTTTTATCTGTGATTTTTCATTGACCGTAATATTAAATGTTACATAATATAATACATTATGTCTTACAAAAAAAAAAAAAAACATTTTTAAAATCATTCGAAGATGTGATTAAATACGGATAATACTCGAAGATAGTTTTGACCGTCATAATAAAAAATGTTTTAATATTCTAAAACTTAAATAAAACTAATTCTTCCAATTCCCCTTCTACGAAACTTCCTAATTAATTAAAATAGACTATAACATTTGTGGCCCAAACAACATCAGCCAAGTGGTTCGCGAGAGGAAAATTGCAAGGTTTTGGTTTTTTGGTCACGAAAAACGGACAAAGCTTGACTTACTTTGTACAACCTTCCACACGGTAAGACCAAATTGCCGTGAGTGATAAGCAGAAAGGATAAATTTTGATAAAAAAAGGTTGATGTAACAGAAATTTAGGACGGCAAAGTTTCAAAGTATTTTGGTTGAAATTTCCATAACAAAGAGACCACATGAGCCAATTTTGAGTTAATTTTTTAAGCCATTTTGGTCAAGCATAGGTGGAGTAGAGTAATGGACATTAATTTCCCTATCATTATCATCATTTACTACATTATTGTCCAGGCTTCGCTTAGGGTACTTAGTGCAATTTTGGTGCAAAATGGTTAGTTTAATTGGTTTTTTTTTTTTTTTTGTTCAATTAGGGTTCCATCATTGTAATGCAACAAACCAATGTGAAAAAAATCACTGAGGAGGGAAATAGACTTAGGCAAAACCTTGAAAATACCCTTAACCTATTACCAAAAAAGAATCAAAAAACAAAATGATTTTTATTTGCAACACATGATACATGTTGTTAAATATAAGAAAAAAAAATTGCTTTGTAATGCTATATATAAAAATTTAAAATTCGAATAATTCAGGTTCGATTTGATGCTTGTTATGCTTTTTTTAAAAAGATTTAGGGTTCGAATTTTTTTTTCCTTTTAAAAATTTTATAGTATATGTAATAAGCCTTTACTTATTGAGGGAATATTAACTTGTAGACTTCTATATTTGTGTATATATAATAACTTAAAAGCAACCAAAATAATAAAAAAAAATAAGCAAAGACCTCTATACATCTAACTAGCTATAATTATTTATGTTATCAACTATTTAACTCGTGTTCAACATGTATTAATATTGATAATCTTTTTTAAATATTCAATGACCTGAATATATTTATCTATTTATCTATATATCTTGGGATTTAATAAATAATACCAAAAAAATCCCACAATAAGAATGTTTAAGAGCTAAATAATTAAAAATCTAATAAATTTGGGATTCAAATTTTAAGACCTGTAATCCCATTTCTTATTCTTCGATTGTGAGCTATTTTCTAAAAAAATTGTAATTAGCAAAGGCAAGAAATTAATTTAAAAGAATTGACTAGTATTCAAATTTACATATGTACTTCATTAAGTTTATACCTTTACGACTCAAACTTAACTTCTCTATTCAACTGTTTATTACTTACCTTGTGATTCGGGTTAGGTGATATGATTAAGTCATTGTATTAATAATTTTTAGTATGAATATTTTAATACCGTCTAATGTTTAACCAAATTCATGGAATTTTACATAGAAAATGTGTAGCACGAAAAATAGAATGGTATGAAGGAAGACTTAAGCAGATGTAAGAACAAATCAATTGGGAATTAAGTCAAAGAAAAGTTTTAAAGTCAGTAATATATTCAATTCCTATGCTAACAAAGATTAATGGGTCTTTTTTCTTTAAATTTTTCGACTGTGTAAATTGCAGGGTATTGACTATATATGAGTTGGTGATTGTTTATTTGATTATAATTGTAATTCCGCCAATACATGTAATTTCATAAAAAAAAACAAAATTTCTAGCCAGGAAAACTGAAAATTCATAGCAGGTGATGTGAGGCTATAAACTTTTAAAATTTCTCAGATGACAAATTGTTGCTTCTAGATTATTGCTGATCAGGGCCATCGTTCTAGAAATACATTAAATTAGGGGGTTTAATTTCAAAATCTCAATGCCGTGTAACTTCAGTTCAATACCTACTTCTCTTTGTTTGCTAACCATAGAAGTCATTAACTCCATTGTTATTATCTTCTGATCAAGAATTTTCAATGCTAATTCTCTGAATTTTATAAAAGTAGAATCCACATCTGATCTTAATTATTTATTCACGTTTCGATCATTTTCGAATTAATTACACTTGTTTAAATTTCAACGGATGAAATTGACGAGTGAATGGATGAAATTAATGAGTGAATTTTATAAGATGTATGTGAAAATGAAATTACCTAAGATCATAAATTGTACGATGGTCACATAATCGAAGACGAATAACTTATAGCATCAATCAACTAAAAGTTAAAACTTTTCATTGTTGGTTGTCCTCCAAGTGAGCTTCACATTCTTTTTTATTGTACTAATAGTCAACATTATATAGTAATTGTACCAACAGATTTTCACTTTCTTGTTAAGAATATGCCAAAAGCTTGAAGATGACTACTTTCTTGTTGTTTCCCTACTATTCTTACTTTGCTCATAAGATAAAATATAAAGGAATAATCAATAGTCATTGACTTTATTAGCAACCTTTAATTAAAAGCAAGTTGACTATTAAGCTAGAAACTTAAATCATTTTCATTGTCACAATCATAATTAATATTTACATATCATAATTTTTTGCATTTCTCAAAGAGTTTGGTTACATTAAGCAAAGCCCAATTCACTCAACACAATTCTTTTACACAATAATTTCTCCTAAGGAGAGAGTAATTTCTTGGAAATACCCTTTATAAGGTGGAAGAGAGGAAAAAAAAAAAAAACAAGAAATCATCTAATGAGAGCTAGTTAATTTCAAGAAAATCTTCACCTTTAAATAGATTTTTATAGGAACGTGCTTACATTTGTTCACATACACACATACATATATATATATATATATGTGTGTGTATGTGTGTGTGTTGAATCAAATCTTAGTTTATTTGATTCACGTAATTATTTTTAAACAATGGCATTAAGTAAGTTTTAGAAAAATGTCAACACATGTAATCTTTTTTTTATCTTCAAGTTACGATATCCTTTATACCAAAATATATATGATTATTCTAATAATTAATCTTAGTAGTTTTTCATAATCGAATTAGTAAGTTAAGGCTCATTGGGTAGTCAAAGAGATGTACATAATTTGAGTTTTTTTTTTTTTTTTTACTAGAAATGAAATAATTGAGATGCCGAATTTGTTATTTTCTTTATGGTATGACTGCTATTTTCTTGTCAACCAAACCAAATGGATTATGTAAGAAAATCAAATCCAAACTAGAAAATAAAATTTAGTTTGGATACAACTTAAATGTGATGTAGTTATATCTAATTCATTTTATATGTCTTTTTTATAAGTAATCTCGTATATGTATTTTTTTTTAATTATTTTTAATATTTTTGCTTTTGATTAATATGATATCGTATATATATAAATGAAAACCTAACCTATAAAATGCTACAATATTCAGATTTAGTTTTTAACTCAAATAAAAAAGTTATAAATAATATAAATGCAATCACATTTAACTTAGGCTTTGTTTTTCTATGTAAATCAAATGTATAGTGTACACTCCTATAAAATTAGTTTATAATTTTTTTTTTGTATTCGAAATTATTAAAGATTGAATTATGATTAAAAGAATTAAAAGTCGGAATTTTTTGATAAATTATAATATATATTTTTTATATTGAAAATTATTAAAATTTGAATCTTAATTGTTAAAATTAAAAATTCATCACTTTATCAATAAGTCACATAATCGTTGGCATCTTTTCAAGTTTGCTAGAAAAACAAAAATATAAAGCAAAGCTAAGAAGAGGTTGCTCTAACCGTGGGAATAATGGAAAAGAATGTTCAAAGTATAAAATTCTAATTAGATGTGGAAAGGAAGGTTTGATGATGACAAAAATGGCTGTCTGGTCTCTACACGCATATATAAGAATATTTCTATGGTTTTTTTTTTTTTTTTACGTTGGAATTCTCTTTGTGGTGTACCAAAAATTGGGCCAGCTTTTTAATATGGAATTTTTCATCCATTTTCAGCTACCAAAAAAATATGTATAATTTGCATGATTGACTTTTGAATTTGTTGACATGTCATTAGAATTGATGTTTAGATGTTGTGATTTTAAGAGAATTTATGTGCGTAATATTTAAAATATATATATGTATAATATTATATATAATTATTTTTTAAATATAAATGTGTTTTCTCATATTGGTTTCTTGCCAAAATTGTGGAAGATAAGCTTGAAATGATGAATATTTCTATATTTTTTTATAATTTAATTTCAAAGGTCTAAAATGAATTTGATAATTATAAATAGTATAATTTACTATAATTTAATAATAAAAATTACACCCAAGCATTTTTTTTAATGTCACTTGAACGTTTTACTCATAGTTGATATATGTATTCATACCAAAAAAAAGTATAGTATAAATAGATCGTATATGTAGAATCTCTCCACAAATACTAACTTAATTCCTACTTTTTTTATTTTTTATTTTTTTATAGAAGAAGTTAAAGCTTTGGAAAAATTGGAGAAGGGGAATTTGTAATTGCTGGGATCAAACTTCAATTTTACTGAAATTCAACTCCTAAAGTAACTGATTGAACCGTTTGATCTCAACCCTATGTGCCCCCCCCCCTTCAAATTTTCCATGGTAAAATAGAGCCTAAATGTCCAAATTTCAAAATTGTGATTAAGTTAGATTTCAAATAATTTATACAATCTACATCTAAAGTACTGTGTGAATTAGAACATTATGGAAGAAATTTTTTTTTTCATTTTTTGAATTATAATTAAATTTCAAACTCGAAACCTTCAATTTTGAAATCAACTTTGATACCATTAAACTAACAATTGATCGGTAAAAAAAATCTCCTCCTTAATTTCTTCATACTAATAGTTAATCTTAAAATTTTGAATTTCGGGTTAAGCATTTGTTAAAATTAAATAAAATATTGGAGTTTGAATTATTTTTAGAAAATTGCAAAAATTATTTATTAAGATCTTTCATACTTTTCGTTCCTATTTGAGATTCAAGATGATGAAATGATTCATGAAGCATTACTTTGAACCATTAACTTGTTAACATAATTAATGTGAACAAAAGAATCTCAAATTCACAAGAAACATCCCAAATATAATAAACTCCATAATTTTAGGCAGAAAATCATATAAGATTTGAATTACACGTGCACGTTTATCTTTTCAAAGAAAACGTGTATAAATATATAAACAGTCCAAAAATAAAAGATATTGAAAACTTAGAATTAAAAAAGAGTCAAATTATGAAATAATATTCCCCCCAAATATAAGTCATTGCTGACCTACCTACTGTAGATCATATATGCATACTAAAAGGGTTTTCAGATGAGGAATATCAAACAAGATTATATGTTTTACTTTCTGAGTATTTAATGCAATGATATATTTTTTTAATTTTTGCTCAAATTAAAAAATAGGATTGAATTCTTTTTAATTTTTTTAATTAAAAAATAATGACGTGTGAGCGAAAAATATTTTATAGATGGCAATTAAAGTATAGCCAATGTAGCAGCAATCAATAGCAGATTCAGAATTTTTTTTCTCAAGGGTATTGAAGAATTCTCGATAGATTTATTAGTTTCATCGATAAAAAAATTATTTAAAAAATTTTTTGAGGGTGTCCAAAGAAATATTTTCCTTCAAGTTTTTTTATTTTACAATTTTTAGATGTCCATCAACACTCTACTAATACACATGGATCCGCTTCTGGCAACCATTACTGCAGCCGATGCCAAACCTGTAAACATGGTTGATGTATATACATATATACATATATATATATATATATATAAATATATATGTATATATGTAAGTATGGAAAGTAAACAAGCATGGGCAGCAGCAGTTAGGTTAGCAAAAATGAAATCTTAACTGTTAATAAAAAAGTGACATGAGAGAAAGACTTAAGTATAATTAAGAAATGAAAAATGTGAAGTCAAAAGATGGGATTTTAAAGTCAGTAATGGGTTCAATTTCTATCAGTTGGAAACATATGGACGGTGCTAGTTATTGGCAGTGTCTTAAAACTGCTGATGAAAGGGGAAAAGTAATGAGAATTTGACTTTGATTATGACATTTTTGATAGATTATTGGTAGCCTTAAATTATTTTTTTTAATTGTTTTTTTCATCGATGACAACTGATGATTTCATCACAAACTTTAAACACCATGTCTGGGAAATACTTGACTCTTGAAATTTGAAATTTTTGTGAAGCTTTCGCTAGTCAAATTCAGGGTCCATTTTCTTGCCCATTTTGATAGGCAGTTTTAACCTACCAACCCTAGTTACTTAGAAAAAAAAAAGTATTGGAGTTAGATCAGCCAAGGTTTTCGAGCTGGAAAGTCAATTATAACCCAAAAAAAAAGAAAAAAACCCTATTTGAAGTTCAAGATATGATCATATTTTTTATTTGAGTTATTATTTAAGTTCGAATTTGAAATTTTTAATTTTGAAATTGATTTTTGATTAAAAATTTTGAAACCGATTACGATACCATTGAGCATGAAACTGGAACTAAGCAAACCTTTCTGCCAACCAAAAACCAAGAATTTCTAGTTTTCAAAAGTTTGGAAATCTAAACAAATTTCTGTGTAATTCTTACGTAATTCCCCCATGTATTAGGTAAACAGTTAACTTTCACGTTCGTCCTGTCAAACTTTTCTTTGTCTATGGTTTGATTGAGGATGAATACTTTGTAATGCTCCCATAAATGAAATGTCAAATTTGTGACCTAAAGATTTAAGCAGACGACCATGAACGGATTCCCATGGAATTGCAGAAAATCCAGCTGCATAATCCAAGATTAAATATACAAAAAAATTGTGAAAGACTGGGGTTCATTCCCCACTTCCAAGTTATTGTGCATTTCCAGTTTTCCTTGAAACCGTGAATAAGAGTTTCTTTTCAATTTTTTTTAAAGTCCCACAGTCAAATCTGGAACAGGAATAAGGCTACCTTTGAAGGTCCTGTTGGAAGTATAGCACAGTTTACTAATAATATGCCAGTTTGTTTAGGCAACCGCCACTTTGGATCGTTGAACCTAAATACTAATTCCAATTTCCTCAGTCAATAGTTCTCCATTTTTTCTTCTGCACCAGTTCCAAACTGCTAATGCTTATTCATCTTGACTCAATGTATTTAGACATTTGAAGAGAAAAAAAAAAGACTTGGTTTGCTTTCCTAATTATAATGACGTTTTAGGTTAATTATTATAAAAATCATAAAAGTTTTGTCAATCACGACATTTAACACATTAATATCCTACTCTATGAAGGTCCATTTCTAATCCTTCATGCCTGAGGTTTTGGCAGAAAAATGTGATCTAATACCCTGCTTTAAGACTAAACTTTATTAAATGAGTGATGTCCAATCATAAAACGCATATGCTACGGTATGATGGGAATGCTCCCACTGTTGGGATTAACAATCCAACCCGCCTTCGGTGAGTTTTCACCCGATTTAATCTCATAGGATCGATTTTTTTTTTTTGAAAAATCAAGTTTCGAATCGAATCAAAGTATTGTTAAAAAAAAAATCGAGTCAAGTTGGATTCGGATTTTAAACAAACCTGACCCGACCTAATATTTATATAAAAAATAATTTTTTAATTAATTAATTAATTATATATTTAAATATTTATATTTAAAAAATAATATTTTATATTTTAAAAAATAATATTTTGTTAATTTTAGATCGGATCATATTAGGTACAATTTATACAGTGATGAGTTGGGTATGAAAAAAATAATAAAAATTCGGATAAAATCGGATTCAGGGCAAGAAAAAATCCGCCCTGACTCAACCCCCAACTCTACCCACCATGCTCCCAAATGCAGCCTTAATGAAATGGCTTTAACTTGCACGACTGCTGCTAAACACGTAAGCCGCGTGTTTAAGGTCCAAAAGCAATTGCTAAATAAGCCTTCATCTGGTCACCAAGCTGTTCCTTCATATGTTCATGCAATAGGCACTCAAATGGACAATATATGCATTTCCTTAGTCTGATGTTGAGCAGTAATAGAGATGACGAATGACTTTGGAGAAAGAAGAATTGGCGGAAAAGAACACGGTAAAGCTAGTGAAAAATGCACTATTTCCATGATTTGGAGAAACTATTGAGTGCCACCATCTCTGAAAACTGTGAAACACATTCATTTGAGTAAAATGCATGTTAGAATATGCACCAAGGAATTTGAGGGCAGCTTTCATTTTTAAATCTCAAGGATCATATCACCACACCAATAATAAATCCTAATAATAAATCCTAAGAAATCTCGTCTGATAGACTGAAAAGCAGATGTTGGTGCAGAAGTTAGCAAAAAACACTCATCTTGAAATTTAGAAGGAAGAATTGTTAGACATCCATGATCCATCCCAGCACTTATGTCACTTATATAGCTTTAATTACCACCCCCCACCCTACTAATTCTCAAAACATGTTCACTAGATTTAACACTAGATTCTGAGCTTGCAACTGTGATTTCATACGACACCGAAGCACTGCTTTTGACTGATGCCACAATATCTGGATGCATACAGTACAGGAACTAGGAAAATACTTGATCTTCAAAGATAACTAGATAAGAATGCCACCTGTTTTCAATATCTCTTTTGCTTCAGGCATCAGTCATGACATCATGTTATTTTCAAGAAGAAAATCTAAACCACTTGACAGTACTTACACAACTGGCAACCAAAAGCTTTGACGTAAGCATGCCTTGACGACATGTTTAAACCAGTACCACACAACATGTTTAGTATTAAATTTAGAGCTTGCTAATCTGATTTCGTATGACACCTAAGCGCTGCTTTGTGACTGGTGACACAATATCTGGATGCATATGGTACAGGAATTAGGAAGACACTTGATCTTCAAATATAACTAGATAAGAATGTTACCTGTTTTCAACATCTCTTGTGATTTAGACATCATTCATGACTACATGTTATTGTCTAGAAGAAAATCTAGACCAGTTACCAATACTTACTCAACTGGCAACCAAGCATTGACATAAGCATGCCTTGAAGACATGTTTAAACCAGTTCCACACTTGAGAACTGGTTTGTACATAACAATCACACTGAATTTGTCCATTACAGTTTACCACTAAATAGTATAATCACACCTGCAAACTGCAATCAATTAAACTTGTAATATCAAACCTTATTTCAAAATTTTGTGCATAATCTTCACAAAAAATGACGCATTTTACAATCAAATCATTTGAACATTAGAATCTAAACATTCTACATTGCTCCAGGCAATCACACAACAAAACACCATTTAAGGCAAACCATTCAATGGAAAACATGCGAACATTTACGAATTTCAGAAATTCAATTTCCAGAGGACAAGTAACATGACATGTGAAAATAAATTAAAAAAAAAAAGAAATTGGTACTTTACATAAAGATTTTGATTAATCCCACCGATACTAAATATTCTTGAACCTCAAACTTCTCTCTACCAAACAAAAAAAAAAATGAAGAAAAAAAAATCCATTTACTGATTCCTGATTAAAGAAAACAGTTTCAACTTTGAGATAAGTTTTCTTGTTCACCATCATTGGATTGTTTTACTGTACCAAATTTTTGCTTGAAAGAGTCTTGCCTTTGCATCCACATCATATGCCCCTTCAAAAAACCATAAAAAAAATGAAAATAAAAACCAAAAACCCAAAAATTCAAATGCAATAAAAAGATTGAAAACCCAGAAAAAAATGTTAACTTCGCAACAAAATATCAGCTTTTTTTTAAAAAAAACTACCTGGAGAGAAGCAGCCCAAGCAATGAGGAAAGACGCAAACCATAACTTTTTGTCTTTGAGGAGAGCTTGGGCATCAAATTTTGCCATGAAACCCTAATCCTAGATTGCCTCTTTTTGCTGTATTTTACTATTTTAGGGTTTTTCGATTAGGCGTAAAAGATGAGATTTGGGGTGGTTTTCTTTGGGTTGGGCCCTTCTACAGTTTGCTTCCCTGCAATCTGATACAGTTGGCATCTGATGCTGCCATGTCATCAATAGAAATTCCACCACCCCTTTTTTTTTTTTTCGTTTTTCTTTCTTTTGGCGGTGACTTACCGTTCAATTATGAACTTGATAAAAATGAAAATAAGTATAATCAAGTTACTTGAATGCTCTATTGCTGTATTATGAAAGCAATGGTTCAATTGTTTCAAGTTAAAACTCTTGGGAAAAAAATGTTTGTATAGACCTTTAGATTGCAAGACCTTGTTTTGGAACCAACAGATTCGAAGAGAGGCAAAACAAAGCTGTTAAGTTTTCTTGATGACTAGAATGTCCAAAATGTTAATGAATTATGACCTTGATTATCCTAAATCCGAAAACATCCATCAATGCAATTCAGTTTCTGCTTCCAGATATTCAACAGAGTTGCTTGTCATAAAAATCCATGTCTGAAGAATATCAGATAATATAGGCTACATGTTATACTGTCAAAACCAAAAATAGATATGCTGCTCAAAATGAAAGGAACTTGTATCGCAGTGCATTACAACCACCTGCGAGGAATCAGGATAACCAAGCTGGAGAAACGATTGAAGGATAGTTTCAAGGTGGCAATTTTCCAGTTAAGTAGAGAGAAAGTTTATCTCTCATGATCAAGGCGGACTGGTCAAAAGATTCACAATTTTGTGGACGATAGCCAATGTCGTGATGATGGGACAAGGGCATATCATCTAGTACCTCATCCTCAAGATCAATGAGAATGTTGTGCAACAAGCAGCAAACAAGAACAATTCTTGGCAATCTGTTCTTATCAGGCATCCACATCACACCATGTATTATCCTCCACATCTCCTTGAGCCTGGCCAGAGCCATCTGTGCTACCATTCTGGTTGCAGCATGCCGTTTGTTGAACTCAATTTGAAGATCTGAGAGGCCTTTCCCTTGATAAGGAGTAAAAAGCCATGGCAATAGGGGAAAACCTGCATCCCCTATAATATATTCTCTTATTTCTGCTCCTTCTGAAATGTTTAGCTTCTTTCCATTTAGCCTCTTTCCTTCTTCAGAAAGTCTGAAGAGACCTGAGCTCCTGAGGACAATGGCATCACTTAAACTTCCCGGCCACCCAGCAATCACATCACGGAATCTCATCTCTGGGTCCACAACTGCCTGCAAAATCATGCTGTAGTTCTTCTCCCGATCAAACCAGACATTATTCGATGGGTCCATTGTAGGCAGAGTCATGACAACGTGTGTGATGTCAATTGCACCAAAGCAATTAGGAAGGCCCCGGATTTTCTCAAACTTAGACTTTATTTTCTCCATCTCTGCTTCAGTTGAAGGCCAATTGAGGTGGCACAGCCCTCTTTCCTCCATTGCTTCCACAAACCGCCAGGTTATCTGGGAAACAGTTGATTGATTCATCCCAAAAGTATCACCAATGATTGATAATGATTCGCCAGAGCTAAGCCTTCTAAGAGCAACAGCTACTTGATCATTTAGGGACAAAGGCTTGCCATTTACATCAGTGAAGCTTGATTGCCTAGCCATCAGATCTTCCTTCACTAGTGAACAGATGTAGTTGAATGTCTTTCTTGAAATTCTGAAAACTGATTCAAAAGTTTTTGAATCCTTTGATTGAGATAAAGGACCTAAAAAGTGACAATAAAACAAGGTCATTTCTTTTATAAAAGGAAAAAATTTCCCTTTGGTAAATAGAAAAACATGTTTTATGGATCTTAAAACTTTATGTAAGATCACTAGCTTAAACCACTGAAACTCAACCACTAACTAGATAGCAGCCTCAACATTACTGTTTTATACACAGAGCCACCAAAAATCTGTTACTCCAATCATCACAAGGCTCACTGCATATCAACCACATTGTGCTTGCAATCTTAAATTTTGAACGCCCCAAAAGAAGATTTTCAAAACAAGACTAAAGTGCACATATCTTTTTTATTTTCATCTAAAATGCCGAAATTATCAGATAATTCAGTATGTTCTTACCAATTTACAGGCTATCCTCAAGCTCTCTAATCATGAACAGCAGAGAGAAATTTAAAGCACATTAGTGACTAAGAGAAATTAATGACAACTGAATCATAGCACAACCCAATTGCTGTCGTTACATAAGTGATTTGAACATGCTATCATTCATCTGATTGCAAGTCAATAAAGAAACATTGCATATGCAGAACTGTCTCAAAATTCTTTCTGCAGAAGGGAGTAAAAGATTAGAATAGAGCTGGGGAGACTCATTATTTAGCCTTCTGAGATGCACATACTAAAATTTCAGGATAAAAATGTTAGGTTCAAACTTCAACTTTTACCTAGCACATAAAGAAAAAATATTGATACAGGGTTCTATCCTGATATAACTGTAAAAATGTGGATCTGACTTATGTCCTGATGCCCTTGAAAAAACAATGCCTGTCATGATTACCATTGATGAAGAGAATCAACAAAAGCCTAAATCACAGGCAGAAAAAAAAAAAAAAAGGAACAATGAAATGCATACTAAGTTATTAAGGAATATTTACTAACTGCATTACATCCAAATGGCCTCAAAACATCAATCGACTCACTAAAGCTGTATATTTAACCCATGTAGTAAATCCGAAAATTTATCAGAAACAGTTTAAAGCAAAAACCTAATAAATGCCTCTAGGAAAACTGCATAGGCCACAGGCCCCAAGGGAATGTAAAGAATAACCAAATTCCCAGCAACGCCAACCATCTAAAAAGGTAAAATACACAGATACATAAAACTTCAAACTTCAAACTTGCAACTTGCAAAGAATGTAAACCAGCAATGCTTTATCTTCTAACATTTTTATACACCAGCCATATTATATAAATTCAACCAAATTAACAGAAACCCAATTGGACCCAAGGCTTGAAATTTCATTAAACATGAAGCAAAGCCAATAACTTCCCTTATAATCATCATTGACATACAAGTTCAAGTCACAGGAAAAGCAATGTATAAAAACTGAAAAATAACAAAATCAAATGCCTTAACATTGAGAAGTGTAGAGAAAAAGGAGGGTATATAATACCCGAAATCCTTTTAGAGAACTCATCCCACCAATCCAAAGGCTGAGGTTGAGACCCCAAAGAAGAGGCAACAGTAGCAGAAGAAGGCAAGACATTCTGGTCAACCACTTTCTTGTCTGCTGCTTTCTTTCTTCTCTTGAACCCTCTAACGGGTCCCATTGAAACAAACCCAACAAAGAAACACAAACCCTGAGATGAGTTAAGAACTTGGAAGAAACTATCACAACAAAGATCAAAAGAATCTTAGGAAAGAGATTGAGTTTGGCTTTTTGGTTTGGGATTTTAAAGCATGCAATGATAAGTGGTTGAACGAAGAGAGCAGTAATAAGAGAGATGGTGAAGATTGAGGAACAAAAGAAGAGGCCTTGAGACGGTAAACGAAAGCCAAAGAAAATAGTCCTGAGTACTGTGTAGGCATTATTCAAGTGACACAAGGTCATATTTTTGTTGTTAAATGAAAGACCCTGTAGACGAGGAAAGATCAAACAAGTGTATGGCCTGTTCCTAGGGTGAAAAAAAAAACAATTATTCTAAATTATAACGTTTGATTATGTTTCGATTTATTTTTTTATTCAGTTCAAAGTTCAAATATTAAATATATATATTAAGTTTAAATTAAATTTTAAATTGAAATGTAAAAAAATAAAAAAAATTAAATTGAACTAAATTACATATTTTTATTAATTTTTTATTAATTTTTAATTTTTATAAAATAAAAATAATTGTTTTTTATATAAATTTATTTAAATATATTTAAAATATTATTAAAATAATATATAAAAATAAAAAATTAAATTTAAAAATTGATGAATCTAACCTAATTAAATTTAAAAAAAATCAATTTAAATTTATATCATATTTTAAAATTTTATAATATTATATATCATTCGAAAAAATTGAATTGAATTCGATATGAATTGTTATTACTTCTGAACCATTATAAAATTTTTTATTTACTTTTAATTATTATTATTATTACATCGAATATTTTAAGTTTTGCTTGAGTTTAATTTATTTTAGAGATACGAAGGACACATTTTTTTTTTTTATGAAATTGATGCATTTAAGATTTTAATCTCGAAATATTTTTTAAAAGAATTAAAACATGATTAAAAAATTATTTTATCATAAGCATAGACTAATCTCTAGTGGCTATTTTATATTTTTTACTAATATATAGTTTCTTTTCTTTCTATATCCCATTAAATGATAGTTACATAATGAATAAGAGTTCATTTTCTATGGTCGCTATCAATAAATAAAAGATTACATCTTAAATATTTGATACAATTTTATTGATTAAGTTGAACAATGCTACTTCAATTAAATGTTTGTAATGTTATCACTTATGAATGTTTAATTTAAATAAAATAAAATAGTTTCAATTTATTTTTTACTTATGAAATTTCAGCTTTCTATTATCTCAGTAAATCCCATCTTCAAGAAATCTTGAACTCTTATGCAACAAATGGTCCTCAGTATGACAGATTTGAATACTAAAATGTTTTGTTAAAAAATTGCTGAGAAAGTGGCTTTGTCTCGGTTCCACTCAGCAGACAGCTGACACCAATGATCACCAATGTGAAACACGAACTTGACCAGGAATAGCTAAAAAGTTGGACTCAGGCTTGGCTCTAGTCCATTGAGTGCAACAGGCCATCCGTGGCTCGGGCCTACCACAACCCAAATCCAGTATTTCTTAAAGCCTACATACAATGTTTTCTGTCACATTGAAACACAATTTTTTTTTTTTTCATTATTTGAGATTGACAGAGATTAACTTTATCACTTGAATGGTTTTTCTAATGAAATATAAATTGCTAGCATATAGTCTATCCTAGTTATTGTCTTGAATCTTTTATTTATTTATTTTTCAACTTTTAGTAACTTAACATTGAAGTAGATGGAAGATGATGATCGGTAACATATTTTCATCTTCATGAACTTCTGAAAGACTTTTGCCATGGTATCTTGGAATATGACTAATTCTACTCATTCATAAAACATGATCAATCCTTGATTTCCATTGACTCATAATCCTTAGCCCTTCTTGATCCACAAGCAATCAACTGCATTAGAACTGCAGATGCTTTGATCCTTCCACTCGGGCGATCGTTTTCGACATTTTGATCTCTAATATCTGCTGAGATGTTCAGACTTCCTAGAACTTCTGAACTTGAATTTGAAGAAGGTCGAGAAGGCTGCTGTCCATTCAGTTCTATAATGCCTCGATTGCCTTCCCTTTCATGTTCTTCAGCTCCTTCATCCTTAACTCTTCTTTGCCTTGCATTATCATCTATCTGTGTTGACGCACTGTTGATTTTGCTTCTAAATTCTCTGCTGGTTCTGGCCTCGTAGATTTTGGGTTCATTAAGCTCCTTGAATTCACTCCATGAATGGTTTTTCCTTCTATTTTTGGCTCGAACATTGGAGTCTTCACCTGAACTGTTTGTTTCTGAGAAAATTTTGGAGACTGATGAAGTTGAAGAAACTGTTTCATAGGATCGAAAGCTTAAAGAAGTTTCTAGGAGTAGTGATCCCTTGAGAATGTATTCACGGCCATGGGAAGGGTATATGAAGTCGTTTTCGGATAAATCTTGCCACACATATCCATTCTTGAAGCACCTGAAATGAAGTTGTCACATCATCCAAGGTGAATCAACTGTCATTTCCTTCAACAAACACAATGAAAATAACAGTTAGAATCTGTCTGTCTATCAGATACCTCTTTGAAGACCAGGAATACCTGTTCGCCATGCCTGCACCTCGGAGGCTGTTCAGTCTATTTATAACATCTGTAAGATAGAGCAAATTACAACAGAAATCATTACAAATCAGATAAAGTTTACTCAATTTCAGGAGAAATTCAGTTGTTACCTTTGAGAAAGAGTCCTTGGGGAGAAGAAAGAGGCACTTCTAGGAAATGAGGATGCTCAAGCTGACCATTGCGTGAGAGGGAGTAAACGACAGGAACTTTCTGTTCCTTGTTTGATTTTCTTTCAACCCAAACCATGGTTCTTTCAGGACTGGTTTCTCTGTCTTGATATCTCTTTGGCATTGGCAACTCTATCTTTCCTCTTGAGTTGGTTGCCATTAACTGGATGAGATAAAGCTAACTTTATCAAGCTCAAATATGGTTAAATGAAGCAGTGATAATGATGCTAAGAGAACTTGCTAAACATAAAATATATTGAGCATTCAAAAGTTTTGACTTGTAGAGCCTACATATTTTGAAATTTGTGGGCAGGTAAAGGTAGTAACGGCGCCAACAGCTCAGTGACTTGTTGGTAAAATGCTGCAACTTTTAATTTTAGTAATGAGGCTAAATCCTGATAGGTTCAAATACATATATATATATAAATAACAGCAGAGAGGAAAAGTGAGACTCTACATATGTGTAAGTGCCTGGAAATTGGTAAAGACAACTACTAGGAAACATAAAAGAAATTGTACATTATACCAGCTTCAAGAATGCTTTGATCATTTGCAGCAAAAATCAAGAGTTAACATGATATCAAGGATGCTGGAATTTTGGTTATATAGAACCTCCTCACTTATTAGAGTACAGGGAGCACACTTGCCAATGAACATTTCAAATGAGAAAGAGCAAGTCAAATTTAGCTCTTAAATCACCACCCTTGTTTACTTGCCTCCCTTTTATATTGAATGAAAACCATTTTTCCCCTTAACAGATCCAGTTGCATTGATTAAAATAAGGACGTGATCTTTGAAAATCATTATTGATTAAGATATGTATGGCATATCACAAATTGGATAATTTATTTTAGACCTATATCATTAGACAATTGCTTCCGTTGCAGGACAAATCCTAGCATGTTGGCACATATTCGTCAATTACCAGAAGCTCACGGACCAAAGTGAAATCAGGACAAAATTTCCATTTTCAAAATGAAAGTCAAAGCCAGTCCCGTGAAACCATGATGCTGAAAACATGGAGACAAGCTGACAACATTTCGAACTTCCAAAATGCTACGGTTGAAGCTCGCGGATAGCTCCAAACATAAAGAGCTACCCAGTTGCCTACTGATAATCAGAGATTCAGTCACAGGCAATTGCCCTTACCTCCATGCTGTTTTGCCTGTTTAAATCTATTTCTGCTTCAATCTATTCATTGCCCAGATTATAATATTCTGTATATCTGTTATCAGTAATTCACTATGATCCTATTCCATTGCAAAGGAAGTTGCAAAGAAGCTCGGCTTAGATCATAATCGATTACACCTGCAAATATCAAGAATGTTCTGTGGTCTTTGTCCCTGTTAATTTTCTTCCATGAATCTCGATAAAAAGGATTCAAAGTATAATTATAACAACGGCTTCCCTAGGCTCAGAAATTCCTCAGGGCAGTCTATAAAATCAGAATTCATACCAAAGTAGAAAAAGATATGAATAATTCAGTTGTCATCTGAATCTTTACATCTGTCTACCTATTGAATAACACTTTAGATTATGCCAGTACAACAGGAGTCACATGTAAATGGCTGCAATTGAGGTGATAGGGAAAAAACCTTCCATTAATGGTCAATTTGTGTTTGTATTTGTTGTTTCTGCAGTTTTCTTATTTGGGCAAGCAGAAGAAATATGGCCCTTTTGTCCGCACTCATAGCATGTCCTCCTCCTCAACTTACCACGGCTGACACTTGAACCACCGTTCTCAGCTTCATTACCCGCAGGTGCTTCATTACTTTCTGTTGCTTCTTTACTTGGAGATGCTTCATTTTTTGTAGGAATTTCTTTACCTGGAGGTGCTTCATTTCTTGTAGGAACATTATTAGTTGGGCAAGCAGAAGAAATATGGCCCTTTTGTCCGCACTCATAGCATGTCCTTCTCCTCAATTTACCACTGCTGACACATGCACCACTGTTCTCAGCTTCATTATTCATAGGTGCTTCATTAGCCGGAGGTGCTTCATTTCTTATAGGAATTTCTTTACTTGAAGGTGCTTCATTTGTTGTAGGAACTTCATTACTTGTAGCACGAGATCTTGACTCAGTTTTTACTCCTTTCTTAGGAACTGCACAACTTATCTTGACAGGTCTACCACACACAATTTCTTGGTCCAACTTTAATGCCATGGCTACTGAGACACTATCAGAGAAATCCACATGGGCATAGCCTCGGAATTCCCCTGTTTCCTTGTCCATGCCAAAGCGTATAGATGATACACTGCAATCAGAGAAAAGCTTCTTCAGATCATCCTCAGTTATATCCCATGATAAATTTCCAACATATATTCTGTTGTAACCATCCACCATCTTTGGGGCAAAACCAGTTGCTTTATTAGTTCGAGTGGATTTGTAGGGCTGAATTGTCAGCTGCATTCCACCCCTGAGGAACACATCACAAATTTTATATGCATTCATTAATAATGGGAAATAATGTGAGATATGGTCAACCGAAGATCATAACATTTACTTACATTTCAGCTCTGTCAAGAGCCAAGGCTTCTTTTGCTGCGGCTTCAGTCTGTAGTAAACTCAATCAGTACTCAGGCAACTACAACAAGATTTTTACTAGTTTCAAAATTTTGATGGATTTTTTATGTATATGAAAATTCCATTTTCTCAAAAAAGGAAAAAGCCGACTTTTCATGTCAAGAAGTAATGTTAAAATGCTTCATTTTCAGCTCCTTTGGAATTTCATAAGTGGTAGCATGTTATGAACAGTAACCTTAAGTTAATAAATGACATAAATATGAAGAAATTGATATAACCCGAATTTAATTTACAATTAATAATTGTATACGAACAAGAAAGATAGTTACCTCGAAACAAATAATTGCAATTCCTCTAAACTTCCCAGTGTCAGGAAACTTCATACAATCAACATCAACTATGGCACCACAACCTTCAAAATAATATCGAATATCATCCTCAGTATAGCAATATGGAATGCCTCCAACATAGACTTTTGTGGCAACATCCTCTCTAGCTTGGCTGCATAAAAATGGAACAACATGAGAAACAATAATAACCCCATTTATAAGCACAAGCAGAAAGAAGGAAACATCAACATTCCACTAACAATCAAATCACAGAAAAGCAAACAGAAATAAAAGATTTTTTCCCCAAGGTCCTACCTTCAATTCTTGAACCTAATTCCCAACAGAAAGACAACTAAGTTAACATATAAACCTATTCTTTCTTACAGAACATGGTGGATGCAGTAAATGGAGTCCCAAAAACAATATTCAGAATTAAAATTTTTTTCTTTCTTTTTTTGCTCAGCTTTTTAATTGACCAAAAATATGACAAAAACTTTAAAAGCTACAAATCAGAACACATGATAATAAAAATACACCAATGGTAACATGCTGACACAATCAATTCAGCATTGACACTTAAAACATGCAGTAACCAAATGGGCATTTTGAAAATTACCTTTCAGTCCCATTGTCAACCTGAAAAACTCCTTTCTCTTCACTTACGTTTTTCTGCTTCTTCCTTTTCTTCTTCTTCTTCTTCTTTTCCTTCGTCTCCGACGTCCTTTCCTCCTCCTTCACCTTTTCCTCTTCTCTCTTCCTCTTCTTTGTCTTCTTCTTTTCAACCTCCTCACTCTTTTCTTCTTCTACTTCAACCTCCTCTCCCTTTTCTTGACCTTCCTGGTTTGACCCTTTTGAAAAAGAAACGATTTTTCTTCTTTTTTCTCGCTTTGACAATCTGGGTTTCTGAGTTACTGAGTCTAGGAGCGATTTCAGGGACTGGGTCTCCGAATTCGAATCTGGGTTTTTCTTATACAGGTCGGATTCGGCTACCGTTTTTGCCAATAGTTCTGCTCTAAGCTTCTGCTTCAGCTTCTTGTTTGACAACACCATATTTTCTTTTCCTTCACTCAAATGTCTAAAACCCTAGAAAGGGTTTTTCACTTTGTTTTTTTAAGTTAATGGGGAGAGCTCTCAACGACGTCGTTCTATTTGTTGTTAGTTTATTCTAGTTTTTCTTTTTTATTTTTTTTTAAAAGAACACTAATTGGATTATAACAGTGGGAAGGAAAGCCTAAATATAACATAATATAATATAATAAAAAAGTTAATATATTTTTCATATACATTTGAAATTATCTAATTAAATTCTGATCATTAAAATTAAAATTTTAATACTTTATCAATAAATCGTAGTATATGTATGGATAACTTAAATTTAAAATTGTAGTTGTAAGAATAATTACATTGTATATAATATTAAATAGGATTCATAAAAAAAAAAAAATTCAAATAGGAAAATTAAGAGAACACTTATTTTTCTTACTTAAAAAGAAAATAAGAGTGAATGGTTAGACTGTTTTCCACCGCAAAAACTTGATGAACCATAGCATTGGTCTTAAGAAAATGACAAGGACACCAGATGGTTTTCTCCTCGTGTATGAAAAAAATTTGAAAGACAAAAAGAAAAAAATAAAGGAAAAATTGAACAAGTTTGAAGTAGGAAAGGAGATGATTTGATAATGTAGCAACTAAAAGTCAAAACTGAACAAAGCTTTCATTCATCTGCTTCAAAAAATAGCATTACAGGTCTTATATACAGTCACAGATGAGCTTGATCTCTAGAACCGGCACGTTCTAGCTAACCCTGGCTGTAATTTGCCCGGCCACAGGCAGCTCTGAAGGCACAAAAAAACACGACCAGAACCTCATCTAGGCACAAAAAGCAACTGAAGGTTGATAAAACCTAACCATATTAATCAGTTTTAGCATAGACCCTTCCCATCCTTTTCGGTGCAAATCCCCTCACATGCTGTCGTATGGAGAAACTAAAATCTTCAATCCACCCCTAAGGAACACATGAAAAGGTTTGTTAACAAATTTGCATATGGGAAAGAAAGAGAAACCAACTGTTCATGCTACTCACATATAAGCTAGGTGAAACCACAGTGCTTGTTTGGCTGCAGCAGCTGTCTATAGAAAAAATAGCAAAGCCAATTTAAAAAGAGAAGTCCATTTGCTTGGTGTCATGTTTCAATAATAATGTGCTAGACAACTACATTATCATTTTAAGTAGTTTCAATGTTCTGAAATTTCCAAAAGAAAACTATCATTCCCACAAGAACGAGTAGTTTCTTATCCCAGGAGATAACATAAAATGCTTTAACATCAGCACTTCGTTTTGACCACATTCAAGGTAATTTGAGAAGCATCGAAAAATAACAAGTAATCCATGTTCTAGTAAATTTCAATATTTAATGAAACTGATCTATTTGCAAGTTGGTTTAGCAAATTTCAATATTAAGTATCTCTAAACTATGGTCCAGTAAGTGTCAATGCTTGTAACTCGTGACTAAACTCTCCTTAAACTATGGCATTTCTTTTCCTTAGAAACTAGTTTTTGCAGTTGCATGCCATCAAAACTATTATGAGAGTTGATAAATAGCAATTTCTGAAGTGCTGTGGTAAAAGTTCAATAAGGCCAATTTTTGCATTCTGATTAGTTGTCACAAGGAGATCAAACCTTGTTAAGTAGAAATTACGGTGTATTTGCTTTTAACTAAAATTTGAAGGGAATACAAAGCACAGGGATCTACAGCCAACATATTTTGCTTTCATGAAATACTAAAGTGAACATCTTAATCTAATGGGCTGTGAAGAGTTTTGTCAAACCACAGTTAAAATTGAAGAATATCCAAATAGAGATAAACATTAGCTTATACTTGCCAATCATCATAGGTACTTACCTCAAAAGTAACAATTGCATTTCCATTGAACTTCCCACTAGGAAACTTCATACAATGAACTTCAGCAATGGTGCCGCAGGATTCAAAATAACTTCGAATTTTATCCTCAGTATAGCGATATGGAATGCCTTCTATGTATATCTTTCTAGCAATATCTTTGCTGGCTTGGCCGCATAAATATGGTAAAATACATAAAATGATAGTTAACTTTATGCATAAGCACAAGGGTTGAAGATCACAATCTTAAAATTTTGAAAGAACATCTTAACATCATTTCATGAACCTAATACCACAAAATAGCATCAACCAAATTACATAGTTGACTGGTATCATGATGCACTGTTTTCCCCCTCAGGGATAAAACAAATGCAGAACAATATAATCCAGAATCCACCAATCATTGCTTCCATAACTCTATAACAGTACTAGACCTCAAAAGGGATAGTCACATTGTTAGCAATCCAATCTTCTACCAGGTCAGAATTGTGATTGACATAATAGAAGCTAAAAAGTGAGGGTCACCTCTTTCAACTAATCTAATACAATAAATTAAGGCCTCTATTTCCCATGTTAGTGAGGGTTTTTATCATTCACCAAAGATGTAAGTTCAAGGCAATTAAATTCAACACGAAGTGAGGTGTGGCAAAGAAAATTTGCTAGAAAGATTCTTTCCTGAAAAAACTGCAAACTCTAGCTTCCCTATGAACCACCCCTATGAACATAACTCCCTATTGGATTCAAAAGCAGCATTTGTGATGGAAACCAAAGAACTAAATTACTAAGATTTAGTCTAACAAATCTCATCCAGCTTTCACTCTGCAAATCATATGATTGGGGGATGCAGCAAAATGCAATGCTCAAAACTCAATTCCCTACTTTTTAGTTTTATACAGTTCACTCACCAACAATGAAATGAAATGATAACAAAAGCATACTAAAGGGGACCAGGAAAAAAAAAACACTCAAAATATAAACTTTAGCCTACTCACAATTAACACACATTGTTCCACATTACAATCAAATCAAATTATAATATAAACAAACTATGGTGCAACCAGAAAAGCTCCAAAACAATCAAATTAAATCCAATAACAATAGAAACAAACTATGGGGTGACAAAAAAAGCTCTAAAGCAATAAAATTTCAGCCCCAAAAAAAAGTCATTTCATATTAATTTACCCAAAATTTAACTCCAACCACAAATATGGGAAAATCATTTTCTAAAATACAAATTCCATTATCAAAACAAACCATAAAAAGGGTATTCCCCAAATTACCTATCTTTCCTTTTCTCCATCTCCAAAACCTTTTCTTCTTCACTTCCCTTCTTCTTCTTTATATCATCTCTCTTTCTCTTCCTGTTTTCACCTTCATTTTCACCACCCTTTACCCTAAAATTTTCATTTCCTCTTTCAATTTCCTTACTTGTTACTTCCTCATCATCTCCACACCAACAAGCTTTCCTTTTAAGAACCCCAAGATTAGCGAGTGACTGATCAACCTCTTCACTAACAAAACCTGGTGAAGAACCTTCGTTTCTGGCCCAAAAGAAATTCTGGGTTTTAAGAAACTCTGGTTTAGGATTTTTATCCTGGTTTCCATCTCCCCAGTTGGGTTTTAGTGATTTTCTCAGTTTCTCCAATCTTTTATCTAGACACTTCTGTTTCATCTCTGTTTCTCTTTTCTTCTGCAGTCTTTTGCACCAAAAGCAATGGTTTCTCACCATAGAAATAGACCCAACCAAAAAAGAAATAATAAAAAAAGAAGGAAATTAAAGAATAAGGGAAAAAAAGCCTAGATTGAGAATTTTGGTTTGGGTCTTTGGGAGGGAAATTGGGAAGCTTTTCTGCCTCGATTCTCTGAAACGGCATACTTGTAGCAGTCCAAAAACACTAATGCGACGTCGTTTCAGTTGAATCTTTTTTTTTTTTAATTCCTCTATTTTTGGGCTCTTAATAGCCTATTTGGGCTTGACGGAAAACGTTTAATGTCCAAAGGAGTTTTCAAACTGGGTTTGGGCTTTAGATTTCAAGGCCTAGATTCTGCTCCAATAATTATTTTTATTATAGTAATAGAAAATATAATTATTATTTATTATTTTTTTAGTAAATCTTGCAATTTAAAACATAAAAGATGACACAACACCAATATAATATGAAAAAAGATACTAAATTGACATAATTTAAAATTTTAACAATAACTTTATATAAGTTTAACAAAATTTAAAAATATATTTTATGTTTTCGTATTTATATGAATTGTGACGTATGATTTTTTATGTAAAATACAAAATGAATATATAAATTTAAGTATTTTATATAACATAAATATATGAATCATAATATATATATTTTAATACTATTTTGGTATATAAATATGGAATCTTTTAGCTTATCGGTGAGATTAAGTTTAGAATTCCAAGCATGGCTTAGCTAGAAAAATTATGAATCAAACTTGATGGGATTTGCGGATATCTCTAATAAATAAATTGTAAGATGTTTTAACTTTATTCTTATAATTTCACTTTTTTTTTCTTAGTTGTTAACAAAAAAAAATTAATTAGTAGAGAACACAATTGTCCTGACTCCAAATTATCTTGACTTTGCATTTTTTTTTAAGTATTATATATAATTATATAATATATATATATATATATATATATATATATTACCTTTCTAACCAGCTCAATAATTTTTATTAATAATTTTTAAAGTTTAGGATTTAAGTTTTTATATGTCAACATTTCTGTCCAAAACATTCCTGCCAATTAGGACATATTGGTGAAACCAATGAAAGAGGCTCGTCCTCAACTGTAATTTAAGGTAAGTCAATGGCCCAAAATGATAATAGTTTCATAAATTTCTTTCATCAAACCTAAACATTGAGATAAAACCAGAATCAAACATCCCATTTTGATCAACATTTAGCCATGTCTCAGTCTGACCAAAGTGGTTCATTTACAAGATTCACCAACCAACTCAATCTAATCCAACCTTTTCAAAAAGTTAAAGCAAAGATCAAACACAAGATTGATCAAGATGATAACAAGTAAGAATTACTATTATTCTTTTTTTTTTTTTTGTTGATAAAGATGAAATTATGTTCAAAGATTGAGATTAGTCTTCTGCCTTTTGGACAGGAAGTTGGAACATGGTAAGGTTGATATGATCAGCTCTTTACCTAATGACATCCTTTGCAGAATCATTTCCTTTCTTCCTTTTGAGTCTGCTGTTCAAACTAGTTTGCTTTCAACTCGATGGGAAAACTTATGGAAGATGGCTTTGGTTAAAGATGGAAATAAAGATGAAGCTGTCTTTGTTGTTCTGAATTTTGTCAATGATTTTCCTCAGCTTCATCTACCTGCAAACAACTGGGGCCTGCAATATAACTTTGGTCAAGGCAGTGTCCTATCAGTTGCCATTGTACCTAAGGGTACACTTCATCTGGATTTCTCTGCAGGGAAACAAGAAATTACAAGGCAATTCAGCTTGTCCTTGGATAGAAAACGCCACATCAACTATCATCAGCCGTCTCTTTCCACTGCATTCAAGTTGAAATCTCTTTATCTTGTATCAGTCAGCCATGTTTCTACCGAGATGGTTTCTTGTCTGTTTTCAAACATGCCATTTCTTGAAAGTTTGACAATAGCAAGATGCAATGGATTACAGTATATACAACTTGATGGAAATTCACAACTTCAACAATTAGCTGTCTTAGATTGCTTGCAATTGTTGTCTATCCAGTTAGATTTCAACTTCTACTTCAGTTTAAAGTCCTTCCACTATCGAGGAAGAGCTGTGTCTCTTAAATATTACAACAAAGATCCACTGTACTACTTCTATTCTCCTGCAAATGACGATTCGCCTTTCGACCTGGAAGATGCCATGCTTGATTTCAGACAAGGACCAGGCTACTATGGCATAAATAGACCTGGCTTTAACTTAATCCTTCAAAGCATAAGAGAAATTAAAACTCTTACATTATGTAGATGGGTTTTCAAGGTATGTTCTAGCAGTATAGGTTAGAATCCATTCAAACCTTGATCAAAGCTTTTGCACAAAGGTTTAACTATGGTTCTTTCTTTTTTCTTAGGAACTTATATGCCCAGAGCTATACCTTTTAGGTGAAGGCTTCTACCGGCTAACAGAATTGTGGTGGATTGATAATTCACTGGAGAAATATGATTCTACTGCCTTAATCTCCTTTCTTAAACTCTGTCCTCAGTTAACCAGGCTCTATATCACTGTAAGTTTTTTTCACTTTTCATACATACATACATACATATATATAGCAAGCCTAACAGCTAATTATAGCAACTTTTTTCAAGTTTTAGCAATTAGGTATAAGGAAGATCCAAACTCAATCTGAAATGCCAAAACTTGAATTGTACAAAATTTTGATGTGCTGAAAGAACTCATAGCAGAAGCATTGCCACTAATTTTTTTAATTTTTTAATCTTGTAGTATTAGTTTTTGATACTCCTAAAAAATCTTTATAACTAGGTGATTACTTATGCAGATTGATCCTAACAGCTATTACACAACAAACATAAATATGTCTTTGATCAAGGTGACGAGTCCTATAAAATTGAAGCATCTCAAGGCTGTCAAGTTAGAAGGATTTGAAAATGAGGAAGAGGAGATTATACTGGCAAAGCAGTTGAAAGAGGTATTCCAAGCAGAACCACTATTTATAAAGTGGGATGGGACTGTCAGGCAACTAGTAAAAGTAGATGAGCAACTAAAGGAAGGGACAGATGCATATGAATTTATTGAGAAAAAGGTTGAAAATCTTCATGAATTATGTCCTAAACATGTTCATATGGACATCTAAATACAACAAGTTTTCACTTGTTATTATACTTGTAAATTACTCATCAAAAAGAAGAAACCATAATATCAATTTTGTATGTTTGAGCATGCCTTGGCTTAAAACAGAGCTGTTACTTTAAGGAATGATGCTAACTATCAATGTCTGTTACCATGTATGATTGGTCCATTTCATTAGCAGAGGATGTTCCAAGATTGATCACGTTGGTGCTTCATCCAATTGACAAGCTTTCATCTCATTGAAAAATCCAGTTTCATTTCAGAGAAGGCAGTAATGTGGCTACCACTGAAGATCAGGAGGAACTACATCTGAATTTCTGTAATGGAGGACAATGGAATTTTCATTGCAGCTAATCTGTAAACCCCAATTAATGAACTGGCTTCACGAATAACTGTCCTTTGTTTAAAATCAGTAAACAAGTTGACTAGGGAAATAGTTTCATTTGTTATAAAAAAACTCCAGAAATTGGTGTTTTAGGAGAAACTTCCCTGGTTTTGCTCTTTTATTGAGAATACCATTCTTGATTTCAGAAATGGTACACTGGCTGCATTCCTTTTGCATGTGAATATCTTTTGTTTCTTCTATTGGCTATAAAAAATGTCAAGACTCAATGGAAAATCATTTTTGAAGTGGCTATCTTCGTTCTTTGGGAGCGAAAAGACTTTCTATTCAACAATTTAACGGTGTTCTGTTGCGTTTACAGCTCAACAGAAAATCACAGCACAGCAACCTTGAGTTTGTCTGTCCTAAAGATCTACCCCTCTTCACCTTCAATCTTCTTCTTCTCTTCGGGTCTTCACCTTCATTGTCAATTTTTCACTACCCTTTACCCCAAACTTTCCATTTCCACCTTCAATTTCCTTGTTACACTCTCATCACCTGCAAACCAACAAGCTTTCCTTTTCAAAAACACCAAAGTTTAGCAGCTGGTTAACCTCTGCACTGTCAAAATTGGGTAACGCTTCCTTTCTAGGCCAAATGGGTATCAGGGTTCTTTTGCCTTGGATCTTAGTTGCTTTTCTTTAGTTTTCCTGTTGCCTATTCTAACCTTTTCTTCTTATTCTTGAATGGGGGTCCTTGGATGTTAATTTGGAAATTGATTATTCAAAAATTGAATTAATTGGATTACGATTATTTTATTTTTATAATTAAGTTAAATTTTTTTATTTTAAAAATTAAATAATTAAAATTAATTTAATCAATTTGATTAATTTTTTAATTTAATCAATTTGATTAATTCTTTTATAAATCAAATAATAAAATATAAATTAAATTTTATTTTAAATATTAAAAATCATCCAATAAAAATATTAAAATATTAAAACATTAAATTAAAACTTCAATAACTTGTATTAAAATGGACTATTTTTTATATTTTTAGTTATATATATAGGTTTTATAATATTTTTAATTAAAATTTTAGTTAAATGGTTAATTTGATTTTCAAATCAAATTAATCAAAAATTAAAATTTTTCTTAAATCATTTTTTATAACAAAATAAAATTAATTCAATGATTGATATTAATTAAATTAAATCGATTTAATTAATTAATTCAATTAAAATTAAATTATAGACACAATCTTTTCTTCTTTCTTTTGCACCAAAAACCATAGTTTCAGTAACAGACAAAAAATAACTCTTATGTAGTAGTTTTATTATATTTTATTTCTACTTTTAACCAGCTTAAAAATTCTCATGGAATTGTCAATTAGGAGCCTGAATCTGTTCAACTTAGCTTATGAATTTGGCAATTAATCAAACAAGCAGCTCTAAAAACTTTTCATTACTTCAAAATGATGAATTTAATGTCACTTGGCTTAACTTAATTGATTGGAGAAATAAAAATTAAAAAAGGGCACTTAATTTGAACAATGTCCTTGGTAAAGTTTATTTTTCATTTTTAGAATGATGAATATAAGTTAAAAAGTTGAAACCTCTTTGAATTAATGAAATTGTAACTTTGATTCCTCCTGGGTTTAGGCTATAAATCCCATTTCTTAGATCCTTGTAACTTGCAAGGGTCATCATCTTCAATGTGTTAAACCAAAAGCACTTGTAGTTCAGTTCAAACTTTATAATTTTACACATCAATTCCTTGATGGCATCTTTCAATAAGTTAGGCAGTCATTTTTTTCTTTCTTTTTTGTGTTTTTCTGTTTGGATTTGGTATATAAGCCAGTTCCTGATTCACAGTTTCAAACATCTGATTGTCACAATCAACCCTTTGATGGCATTTTCTTGTTCTTTAAGCCAACTTTTACTAGTCAATAGGAGTGAAAGTTCTTTACGCTTTCTAATTCATCGCTAATTGGTCAGTCCAATATAATATGAAAGTCTATGGAAATAAAATAAGCATATTTTAGCCACCACCAACATTTCCTTTTGAGTCGAATCGACCACCGCCAACATTTCCTTTTGAGTTGAATCAATCATGGGTAAGAAACTCAGAAAGAAGAAAAAGAACAACAGAAACAGGAAGCAGAACCAACAAAAGAAAACCAATACAATTTTAAAGCAAATAGAGTAAGGAGATATTGATTCTATTTTTTTTCCCTGGTTTTACTATTTGGTATTAAGATCACGATGTTATGACCCTGCTTAAATTTTCTCTTTTTGGACAGAAATCTTGCTTTAGAGGAAAAGAATGATGACTTCATTAGCAGATTACAAGATGATATCCTTTGCCACATCCTTTCTTTAGTCCCTTGCAGATGTGCAGTACAAACTAGTCTGTTGTCAAGTCGTTGGAGATATGTGTGGAGGAAATCAATAGAATTTCAAGGAACAATAGATGATATTTCTGAGGTGATCACTTTGCTTCTTGATCGATTCGACAAGCTTTCATCTGATCGAGAAATCCGGTTTCATTTCGGTGAAGGCAGTATTCTAGCTACCTTTAAAGATGAAGAACTTCATCTGAATTTCTGTTATGAAGGACAAGAAACTTTTAGTCATTTTGACTGGAGTCTAGAGCTCAATCCGAAAATCCCAGTTTGTGAACGGGCTTCATGTATGAAAGTCCTTCATTTAAAGTCTGTGAATAAGATGACAAGAGAAATAGTTTCATCTGTCATTTCAAAGTTCCAGTTTCTTGAAAACTTACAGATTTCTGAATGCAAGGGATTACAATCACTTTACATCGAAGCTGGCTCAAGATTTCAAAGCTTGATAATTTTGGACTGTTTACAACTGAATGAAATCTATGTTTTTGCACATAACCTCAAGAAATTGGTGTTTCAGGGGCAACTTCCTTGGATTTGGCTCTATTATTCTCCTCACTTGGAGAATGCCATTCTTGATTTCAGAAACGGTCCAGGCTACAATCCCTTTGCATGTGAAAATCTTCTTTCTCTTCTATTGGCTGTCAAAAATGTGAAAACTCTTACAATATCTGGCTGGCTTTTCAGGGTATGTATTACTTGCTTCAATTTCTTAAAACAAATCCAAGATTGTAATGACTTTTTGTAGGTGTTGATCCTTCTGTTTCTTCTTCCAGGTACCGATTTCAAAGTGGCTATCTTCAGCTGGAGCCATTTGGGAGAGAAAAGACTTTCTCTTCAACAATTTAATGAAGTTATGTTGGATTGATAGTTCAATGGAAAATCACAGCATAGCTACCTTGATTTCTGTTCTAAAGATCTGTCCTTCTCTGGAGAAGCTATTCATAAATGTAAGATTCATACTACAGTTCTCAAAATTATATGATTTATACCTTACTAATTAGAAAAGACCTTAACTATCTCCTGTGATTTTCAGGTGGATCCAAGCAATTACTGCAGTCCAAGCAAGGGAGAATATAGTTTCTGGATCGAGTACTCAAATCGAGTAGCTAGTACTACAACTTTGGATCATCTCACTGTAGTTAAATTGAAGGGTTCCTTAGGTCAGGAAGACAAAATTTTATTGACAAAGCTTCTAGTTAAGGTAGCTTCAGTGGAGCTGATACAGTTTAAGTGAAATGTATGAGATTGAACCAGATAAATATTGATCAAACCATGGTGAATATGGTTGAGCTTCCACCAACAAAAGTTTGCAGGCTGATGACTTATCAGTGGGGCATCCTTTGATGAATATGGCTTCCTTTCGAGGATAGTTGCAGCTTTTGGAGATGGATATGTTTGAATCTTTGTTGACTCCATATCCAGTCTTGATGCAATTGAATTTTTGTTTCATTTTTGAGCTTATCAAGGAGATAAAAGTTGTTGCTATATCTAACCTGTTGTATTGAGATTGATATGTGGAAACAATTTCTCGACATTACAAGGGGAATTATAGCATTTTTCTTAATCTTTCAATCTGATAAATGCTTGTTTAGTTGTTCCTGAGCTACTTCTTCCTCGGTAACTTGGATTCAGAGATGCACCTTTCCAAGATTGGTTCTTCTTTCAATTTCAACCTTTGAAGCATTCAAGAAGGAAACAGAAGAAAACAAGTTAGAACCAAAGATTATTTTATTTGCTTCAATAATTGCAAGAATGCTACATTGACTTTGTCAGCTTTCTGTTCAGGATTTAGATCTGTAACCTATAAATTCACACATTTGTACAAGTAAACTATAGATACGACTAAATACATTGTGTATATAAAAATGGCATCAAAATTGTCGTCGCCTCTCTAATAGAAGTTGAGTAAGAAATAATCAATTTGATTGGCATAAACATTTATGTTGATAATAACAAGAGGAATTTCATAACTCTTCGGTTAAAATATGCAGACTAAGCACAGATATGTGCTCAAACAATGATCCGCTAACTGGTTTTTAATCAGTTGCCTGGACTCTTTACTGTCAAAATTAGAAGGATTTGTATACATTGAAGAAAGGCAAAGCTGCAAAGCTGGTTATATATATGCTAAAGTCCCACAGGACATGTTTGCAACTTCTTATCAAAGGAACTGAATCTCAAGTTAAGGTTATTGAGAGCCTTCATGAGATTTGGCCTGATCATATTGAAATTGACTTCTAACAGTCTAGCTGCAAAATTCTGTTAACATCTATATGCATATACATAACTTCAATATCGAAGAGGGGTTAAAAAGGCATTTACATTAAATTTGGTATTCAACAGATAAAAATTTTCGATGTCCTAATGATTTTATCAGTTTAATACCTGATGACATCCTTTGCTGGACCATTTCCTTTCTCCCTTTTGAATCTGCTGTCCAAACCGCTTTCCTTTCTACTCAATGGAAAGTCCTTTGGGAAAAGGCTTTGATGGATTTTGTGCAAAATGCTACCTTAGAAGATGCTGTTGTTGCTATATCAAACTTTCTTGATGAATTTTCTGTACTCCTTCAATCATGAAACAAATGGGATTTCCAATTTGACTTTGGCCAAGGTACAGTCCTCTTGGTCGCGATTGCGCCTAATAATACACTTCACATTGATTTCTCTGCTGTGGAACAAGTATTTCCATGGCCATTTGATTGGTTCTTAGGGCTATTATCTTCCCCTGCCAACATACCAGCCATCTTTCTAAAAATAAAGGCTCTTGATCTCATACCACTAAGCCAGCTTTCTAGCAAGGCAGTTTCTTCTATGGTGTCGAATTTCCCATTTCTCAAAAGCTTGACCATTGCAAAATGCAATGATTTACAATCTTTACATATAGATGGTGCTATAAACCTTCAAAAATTAACTGTTCAGGTTGCTCCTCTGCAATGGGATTTCTATACATCCCAGCCTGAATTCCACCTGGAAGGTGCCAAGCTTGATTGCAGACAAGGCCCTGGTAACTGCATCAATAGTCCTGGTTTTAATCAATGCTTCAAATAGAACGCGTTAAATCACTAACACTATGAATCCAATCCTTCTTTTTATGTGTGCACTAATCATATGATATGAAGATAAGCATCCTATCCACCAAATATATCTTAAATTCCATTAAATAAATAATGTTATACGTGAAAAAAAATGATAATTTTTTTGGTCATGGCTGGTGACCAATGATAGGCCAAGTAGAGGCAGAGTACCATAGACCTTGCTTTCAGATTCAATTCTCTTCCATGCTTACAAAAGAATTGCTTTCTGACCAAAGTCAATTGCCATTACTTGCATTCTAAGTAGTCCAGAAAAAGCAATGCTATATTTTCTTTCCAGGAAAGTTCAAAGTCAACCCCTTTTAATTTGACAAACCTCTGGCGGTTGAAGAAAAGATGGGAAAGCAGAGCATGATCAAGAAGAAGAATCGAGAGAAAGAACAGGATCCAGCTGACAATCTAAGAAACACTGCAAATGAACAACTGTTAGTTTTTTTTTCTTAAATCTTACTTTTGCCTGTTGACATGATCAGATCAATTTTACCTATCTTTTTTCAACGAGTCCCTTTCCCCTTTCTTATGATAACACATGAAAGCACTGCTACATTTTCTTCTGACATGATCAGACTATTTTATCTTTTGATTCATTGTGGGATAAATCTTGTTTTTCTAACAGGAATATGGAACCTAAAGATTTAATCAGTTGTTTCCCCGATGAGATCCTTTTCCGCATTATCACCTTCCTCCCTTTCGAATCTGCTGTCCAAACCACTCTTCTTTCGACTCGATGGAAAGACCTTTGGAAAAAGACTTTAGTACTAAAGGGAACCATAGAAGATGTTCTTGTTAATATATTTAGTCTTCTTGATGATTTTGCTGAACTCCATCCACCAAGAAATAAGTGGGGATTCCAATTTGACTTTGGCCAAGGTAGAGTTCTTTTTGTTGCCATTGCACCTAATAATACACTTCATCTTGATTTCTCCAGTGGGGAACAAGAAATTCCTAGGTCATTTGATTGGTTGTTGCCGTTGAATCTTCCATCAAGTAACCAGTGGCCATTTCCCTACAACCATGACAAGGTATTGGAGCTAAATCCCACATTGCCAGCTGATAAGCAATTCAAAATAAAAACTCTCTATCTAATATCATTAAGCTGGTTTTCTAGTAAGGCACTTACTTTGCTGGTGTCGAATTTCCCATTTCTTTAGAGTTTGACTATTGCAAAATGTAATGGAGTACAATCTTTAGATATACACAATGTTGCTAGGCTTCAAAAGTTAGTTGTCTTGGATTGCCTACAATTAAAGTACTTTTGTTTTAGCGGTTTCTGTTTAAAGTCTTTCTGTTATCGAGGCAGATTAGTGTCTTTTCGTTATCAAGCATCCTGCAAATGTAATCCCCCGTGGCTTTCATTTATGTGGAACTTTGGATTACACATGGAAGATGTCATGCTTGACTTTAGACAGGGTCCAACACAATGGACATGGCAATATGAAAACGATTTCCATTACACTCCTCGTTATGGAATCTACAAAAGGAACCATTGTGGCTGTGCCACCAAGCTTAAATGCTTCAAATCAATTGGGAAAAGCATAGATAATGTTAAATCTCTAACACTATGCAAATGGTTCTTCGAGGTATGTTTCAGTAAAGAAATGTTCGTTTTCATGCTTCTTACTACTAACCTCTAATAACTCAATCTTTGAACCTTATTCTTCAGGAATCGATATGCAAGAAGCTACTCTCTGCAAGAAGAAACCTTGGCTTTTGTTTCAACAAGCTAAAAGAGCTTTGGTGGATTGATTGTTCAATGGAGAGAGAAAATATCGATGCCTTGCTTTGCTTTCTGAAGTTCTGTCCTAACTTGGAAAGACTCTATGTGACTGTAAGTCTTCCCATTTCCTTGATTACTATGCATTTTCATGATATAAGTAGAGCGCTGCATGCTGAGAAAAATTGGTAGTAGTGACTGTTGGAATAAATTTCACTTTTCTTTGATGAAAAACTAAATGACTTCGATAATAGAATTCGTGAGAACTAATGCAACGATTAATGCACAAATTTCCTCTTCAAATATCTTATTAAGTAGTTGCCGATCAAACTTGCAGATTGATCCTAAATGCTACAACTTGCCTAGCACTGAAAAATTCTCAGCTATAGTCAGTGTTACTGATAAACTCAATGATCTCAAGGTTGTCAAATTAGAAGGGTATGGAGATGAGCAAAAGGAGATTTTATTGGCAAGGCGGTTGATACCTTTATTCAGAGGGAATCCAGTAATTCTATCAAAATCTAATGGGACATGTTTGAGGCATATGGTAAAACTACATAAGCTGGAGAAGAAAGGGATGTATCCTTACAAGTTTAAAGTGGTTGAAAATCTTAAAGAAATATGTCCTGATCATGTTCATATGAAAATTTAATTTAGTTTATGTGGAAAAACACTTATTTACAGCTGGTTGTAATCTTGTAATCTGTATATTTATATTTGTATCTCTAGAATTAAGTATTTGTATCCCTAAAATTAAGGAAGATTTAGTTTCCTAGTTTAAACCCTAGTTAGTTGTATATAAACCTAAGATTCTTGTATAATTGTAGATAAGCAGTTTTTCAATATACATTCAGTTTTCACATGGTATCAGAGCTTTAGGCTCTTCTTGGGAAGAAAAATTTTCAGCCTTCATTGCTGACTTTTTTAGGCCTTCATTGTCGACTTTTTTAGGCCTTCATTGCCAAATCCTATTTAGGCCTTCATTGCCGAACCCTTTCAAAGAAAGATATCACTATCACCCAATTTGAGAAAATGTTAACTGAAAAAATCACTGGAGTACTACAGATATCTCAGAAACAAGGAGAGTTCAACAGGGAAGAGATTGAAAAGCTGAGAAACTTATTGAAAATCCTTGAAAAGCCTACTATGGTATGTTTTTGGGTAAAGTTTCTAGTTCAGGTAAAGCTTCCGGTTCTCATGGATTAAATGTCTCGGCTAAGCCTATTACGAGTTCTTGGGTCATTGACTCAGGAGCCACAGACCACATGACACATTCCCCACAAAAGTTTAGTACATATAACCTGTGTCCTAGTAATAAGAAAATTGTTGTTGCTGATGATTCACTTACCACAGTGGCGGGATTAGGAGATGTTCAAGTTAATCCCTCGTTTGTTCTAAAAAATATTCTTCATGTTCCTGGATTATCTACTAATCTGATATCTATACAAAAACTTACCAGAGATATGAATTGCAAAGTAACTTTTTATCTCTCTTATTGTGAATTTCAGGACCAGAGTTCGGGGAAGATGATTGGACTTGCTAAGGAGAAGGATGGACTATATTATCTTGAGACATCAAATAACATAAGTAATATAAAAAATAGTTTACCTTTGTCATTTCTTTCTGAAAAATCTTTCAATAAAGACAAAATCTGGCTTTATCATTTTCGTCTTGGACATCCTTCTTTTGGAAACTTGAAAAACATGTTTCCTTCTTTGTTCAAAGAATTAAATGTTGAAGATTTTCATTGTGATATTTGCAAATTTGCAAAACATAGACGTGTGTCTTTTCCAATCAGTAACAAAAGAAGTTCTACTCCTTTTTACTTGATTCATAGTGACATTTGGGGTCCCTCTACAATTCTTAATATTTCTGGTGCGAGATGGTTTGTTTCATTCATAGATGATTGTACTAGGGTCTCTTGGGTTTTTTTACTTAAATCCAAATCAGATGTGAATAGTATATTTTTAAGCTTCCAAAACATGATCCAAAATCAATTTGGAGTAAGAATCAAGAGATTTAGGTCTGATAATGCAAAAGACTACTTCAACCAGAGTCTATCCACCTATTTTCAAAAAGAGGGGATTATCCATGAGTCATCTTGTGTTAATACTCCACAGCAGAATGGAGTGACAGAGAAAAAAAATAGCCATTTATTAGCCACAATCAGAGCCTTCTTTTTTCAAGCAAATGTACCTAAATCTTATTGGGGGGAAGCTGTTCTCACTGCCACACACATTATAAATAGGTTACCTTCAAGAGTTTTGGGATTTAAAACTCCTATGGAACTACTCTCACAATTTTATCCCAACCTCAATACCACAAATAATCTCACACCTAGGATATTTGGTTGTACATCATTTGTTCATGTTCACAGTTATAACAGGGAAAAATTGGATTCAAGAGCGATTAAATGTATTTTTATGGGGTATTCTTCAACTCAAAAAGGATGTAAGTGCTATCATCCTCCTACCAAAAAATTTTATGTGTCTGCAGATGTCACTTTTGAAGAAAATAAACTATTTTTTACTCAACCTTATCTTCAGGGGGAGACTTCATTCATGAAAGATAAGGATAAAGACTTCTTTTTGCTTGATTTGCCCCTTTCTTCAACATTTACACCCATTAATTCTTATGAGTCGAAATCTGTTTCTGCTGAGCTTAAGTCAAACATTGAATTTGAATCTGAACCGATTCCAAATACGGAAGATGTGATAAAGGATAATATTGTTCTTGATTCTATGAAGGAATTACAGGTGTACTCAAGAAGGAAAGTTTCAGATCCTGAACCAGTGCCAGTCCAAGAACCTAATCCTAACTCTGGAAATGAGGTAACTACAGTTTTTGACTTTGTTTCTCAAAATGAGCATGAATCTTCTAAAACTATAACTAGTGATTATGATTTACCTATTACCATTAGGAAAGGAACCAGAGAATGTACCAAGCATCCACTATACCCAATATCTAATTTTGTGTCATTTGAAAATTCTCACCATCCCACAAAATTTTTTTTGTGAGCCTAAACACTATTTCTGTTTCAACTACATTATCCGAGGCATTATCCAGTGAGAAATGGGGGCAAGCCATGAAAATAGAAATAGAGGCCTTAGAGAAAAATCAGACATGGGAACTGGTAGAGTTGCCTAAAGAAAAAAATTCAGTGGGGTGTAAATGGGTTTTCACTGTAAAATACAAGGCAGATGGTACTGTTGAAAGATATAAAGCCAGCTTAGTGGCTAAGAGCTACACTCAGACCTATGGAGTGGATTATTAGGAAACCTTTGCTCCAGTTGCCAAGATGAATACAGTTAGGATTTTGTTATCATTAGCTGTAAATTACAATTGGCAGCTTCAACAATTTGATGTAAAGAATGTTTTTTTACATGGTGATTTGGAAGAAGAAATATATATGAAGGTTCCACCGGGATTTGAAGGTCATCTAGAAGCAAACAAAGTATGCAGGTTAAAAAAAGCTTTATATGGCTTTAAATAGTCTCCTAGAGCTTGGTTCGGGAGATTTGCCAAAGTGATGCTAGCAATGGGATATAAACAGAGTCAAAGAGATCACACATTATTTATCAAGCACTCTGATTCAGGGAGAGTCACAGTTCTATTAGTGTATGTTGATGATATAATTGTAACTGAAGATGATGAAAAAGAGAGAGAATCTCTAAAACAGTGTTTGGCTAGAGAATTTGAGATAAAAGAGCTAAGGAGATTGAAGTACTTCCTAGGAATTGAAGTAGCTCACTCACGATATGGTATTTTTATCTCACAACAGAAATATGTGATGGATCTTTTAAAGGAAACTGGAAAGCTTGCATGTAAACCTGCAAATACCCCTATAGATCCTAATCATAAAATTGAAAAAGCTAATGAAGATGCTGCTGTAAATAGAGAGATGTACCAAAGATTAGTTGGAAGACTCATTTATCTCTCACATACTAGACCTGATATAGCATATGCTGTGAGTGTGGTAAGTCAATTTATGCATAGTCCTAAAGAAGTGCACCTACATGCTGTTTATCGTATATTGCACTATTTGAAGGCCAATCCTAGGAGAGGTATCTTATTCAAAAGAGATTCGGAGTTAGTTCTAGAAGCATATACAGATGCTGATTATGCAGGTTCAGTAACTGATAGAAGATCTACCTCAGGCTACTGCACTTTTTTAGGTGGTAATCTTGTGACTTGGAGGAGTAAAAAACAGAATGTGGTGGCAAGATCAAGTGCTGAAGCAGAGTTCAGAGCAATGGCTCAAGGAATTTGTGAACTACTATGGTTAAAGATTATCCTAGAAGACTTGAAGATCAAGTGGGATAGACCAATGAGACTCTACTGTGATAACAAGTCTGCAATAAGCATTGCACACAATCCTGTGCAACATGACAAAACAAAACACATTGAAGTAGACCGACATTTCATAAAGGAGAAACTAGACAGTGGGTTGATTTGTACACCTTATGTATCAACCAAGGGTCAACTTGCAGATGTGTTGACTAAAGGTCTCAGCAGTGCAACATTTCAAGAAATTATTTCTAAGCTGGGAATGAAAAACACCTATTCACCAGCTTGAGGGGGAGTGTGGGAAAACACTTATTTACAGCTGGTTGTAATCTTGTAATCTGTATATTTATATTTGTATCTCTAGAATTAAGTATTTGTATCTTTAGAATTAAGGAAGATTTAGTTTCCTAGTTTAACCCCTAGTTAGTTGTATATAAACCTAAGATTCTTGTATAATTGTAGATAAGCAGTTTTTCAATATACATTCAGTTTTCACGGTTTAAATATTCCTTTGCCAAGAAGAATTGAAGAAAGCAAAATTCAGATTTGTATCTTTGAACTCATGAAGACATGGTTTCTGTTTCTGTTGGATAATTGAGTTTGTCCAGGAAAATGTCATGATTTTTCGACATTTCAGCTTGAAAGTTCATATCCCTAACCTTCTCTTATGATTGTTGATTGAAAAAACAAATGCCGAAAAATATCAGCAGGACTTGATTGAAAGACAGGCACAATTCTGGCATGAAAATTTACCAAAACAAACATGTCATGAAAGCTAAAGATTAAAGTTTCAACCATTATGTATACTTTTTTTTTTTTTTTTTGGTTTATAGACATCATTCAACTTTTGTAATGTCAGCAGCAGAATTGGTTCAATTGTCTTTTCAAATAAGAGCTTGCTTTTATTTCTCACTTGACATGGAGTAATTCTTTTTGTGCATATATGTGGCATACAGAGAGCTAGCTGACCTAATCAAATAATTTTCCTCTATTCATCAATTACTTTTCCCTTCTTCCTAATATATATATCCCTAAGGAAAAACAGATCATAGGTCTTTTGTGAACATATACACAATTCCCACAGTGGATACTGGAGAGTTCTCTGACACTTTCTTAATAAGACAATTTTGGTCCTAATTTTATGTTTTAGAATCTGCTAGAAACAATACTTTATACTTATATTACTGATCTATTTCTTAGTGCCAAACTTACAATCTTCGTAGTTATAGGGAATGATGTGAGCTTGGTTTTATCGACCAAAGTCCAAGTGTTTTTGGACTTGTATTTGTTTGTAAATTTAGTTGTTGGAGGTTTCTCAATTTTGTTAGATTCTGAATCTTTCCTCATCAAGAATGAACTGATCTAAGCACCAGTGCTTTGAGATTGTCCCCTCCTGCCTCCCCATCGCTTTCCAAATGGTTGAAAATAGAGAAATAAGGTGTGTAAAAGTGGGAAAGGGAGCATTTTATTACTAAAGAAATCAAGCTTGTCCTTGCTGCCAAAGGTGGATATGGCTGTTTTGAGCAGAAAAAACAGCATGGAAGAAGACAATTAATTAGATAATGGTTAATGGACCTTATATTATATATAAACATTAAAACATTGTACTTTCAAGTTTCAAAGACCTCTTTAGAAAGTTTAAAATGGGAAGCAAGGACTGGAGCAAAAAGAAGAATCAGCAAGAGGAATTTTATCCAGACAACAATTCAACAAATATTGAAGACACTATGAAGTAAGAACTGTTAACTGGTTTTATTTGAAATTTATTAGTACTGTTACAATCTGATCAATCTGAAATCTTGAACAGGACTTTGGGCATTAATGAACAAATCAAGGATGATATTATCAGTTGTTTACCAGATGATATCCTCAGCCGGATCATTTCCTTTCTCCCTTTTGATTCTGCCATCCGAACCAGTTTACTTTCAACTCGATGGGAAAACCTATGGAAAAAGGCCTTTTTGGCTAGAGATGGGACCATAGAAGATGTTGTTCATGTTGTTACAAGCTTTCTCAATGTTTTTCACCAACTTCGGAAATCAGATAAAAACTGGGAGTTTCAGTTTAGCTATGGCGAAGGCCATATCGTCTCAGTTGCTGTAGATCCCAATAATAATACCCTCCATCTCGATTTCTCTTCTGGTAAACCAGAATTTCCCACGGAGTTTGGCATTGCATTTTCACTAGATCACAAAATCCGTACCCATGAGCCATTTCCCTATACATTCAAAGCAAAAAGTCTTCATCTAACGTCACTCGGCAAACTTTCATGTGTGGCAGCGTCAGATATAGCATTAAATTGTCCATTTCTTGCAAGCGTGACAATCACCAAATGCAATGGATTAGAAATTGTAGATTTTGCTCTTCATTGTTCAAGTCTTCGAAGTTTAAGCGTCTTGGATTGTCCACAATTGAAAAAGCTCTTCATCGGTGGTGATTCCTTTCTTTGGTCTTTTCGATTTCGGGGATTACTCCCATGTTTTAACCGTTTCGTTTTCAACTTGGTCATTGCACATGATGCCATGCTTGATTTCAGACAAGGCCCTGGCGACATCGACATCAAGACTTTTGATTTTACCATATTCCGAAGCATAGAATACGTGAAATCGCTTACAATTTGTAGATGGTTTTTCGAGGTATATACAAATGTTCCAGTAACTTGTTCGTTCTCAAAGTCTAAACACATTAGTCATCGTTAATTCATCAGTATCTTTCCTATGATTTTGCAGACAGTAATATGCAGAAAGCTGCAAATTTCGGGTGAGAATTTATTGTTCGGCTCATTAACAGATTTGTGGTGGATTGAATATTCAGAGGCAAGATACAACAGTGATGCTCTAATTTCTTTCCTAAAATTCTGTCCACGTTTGGAGAGACTTTATGTAACAGTAAGTAACTAAGGGTACTTCTTTCATTTATTAATTTTTTTCTTATGTATAACCTTTGCTATAATTTCATGCTGGAAATGAACCTGAATTTGAAAATCCGTCTAAAAAGTCCGAACCGAATTTAACTAGAAAAGTAAAAAATCTAACCTAAAGAAAATTTGAATCCAAAATGACTCAAACCAAAAATTCTTGAACTCAAAGAACCTAAAATGATATAAACTTGAAAATTTTGAATCCCAACCTGCACTCGAAAATCACATTGAAGTAGTTATATCTTAAATAAAATCTAAAAGTTATCTAATTAGCTCGAATCTGAACTTAATCTGAACTCAAAAGATCCCAAACTTAAAAATGCTCGGAATGAATTAACCTAAAATCTCGAAACCAAAATACTTGAACTTGACATGACCCAAACTGAAATGCTCAAAGCCACCTCTACTACAATTTGCACAACTTTAGATCTTTGCATTCATTTTGATATACACTCTTAAAATCATAATCTGGTGAGAAAATTTTGTAGATTGATCCTAGCAGCTATGGCGTGAGCGGTAGATATTGGTATCCAGAGAAAGTTCCATGGACTTTAAGTAGAAAAAATCTCAAGGTGGTCAAATTAGAAGGATTAGCAAATGAAGAAGAGGAGATCTTAGTTGCAATGAAGTTGAAAGAGTTATTTTCAGTTGAACCATTGATTATAGCAAAGTCAAGTCGGACTTGCTTGCGGCGTCTAGTGAAAGTACCCAACAAGAAGATGAAGAAGAAGAAGGAAGGGAAGTTACCATACAAGTTCAAACAAGGAGTTGAAAATCTTCATGAAGTATGCCCTAATCATGTTCATATGGATTTGTAAGAGTAATAAATTTCAGCTTGTGCTTAAATTTTCTTTGTAAAAAAAAAAAGGATAAAATCAGTTTCTCAATGAATTTGAAAGTAACCAAATAATGTTACTATGTATGTTAATTTGTTATGGGATAGTACCAAATTATGAAAGAAATTCAATTTATGACTAATAATTATAGAATTCATTTTCTATACACAGTCCGAATTATTTTTAAACTCTACAAGTTGTGCTAGAATATTTTCACATGTTTAGTTACTTTTTATATAAATTTATTATTATTTTTAAATATATCTTTATAGATCCTACTAATAAAATTTTTGAATTCGATATCGATGAATAACATAATTTTTCATAATTACATGAAAAGCTAAATCATATATTCTTATCTATTTTACCAAAGAATGACAAACATGTATACCAAATATATCTTCTCCATAGGAATCATCCTTCCACTATGTGCTTAAGAATATGACTCCTTTCTTACCTATCTCGTCTCTCATTTATATTTATATTTATATACATTACCTCTTAGTTTTGCTGTAAATTGGGCAATGTCTCAATCATAAACCAAATTCATGGGTCAAGACACATGGGCTGGGAAATTTTAAACTCAATAAACTGACTAAGCCCTCACTAATAAAGGAAAATAATGTAAAATTTGGCCCAAAACTATCATAACTACAAACCAAGCTTTTCTAAAATTAGGGGAGACTTACAAGTTATAACTATGTGGATTAATTTCAAATGGAAAATTTTAAATTTGAACTCTCCTTAGTGTGCATTGACATGTTGAGATGAAATTATTGTAGAAGTTAAAATTATAAGGTGGATTTTAATCAGGTTGGAGTTTGATCCCAAACATTTACATCCTCTTTTATAATTCTTTTTTACTTTGGCCTCTTTTATATATATAAAAATTAAAAAAAAAAAAACATAAAAGTTAAACCCTAATTAGATGTCTTTTAAAAATTCAACAACAATTTTTTTGTTAATATTTTGGGTATATGTTAACTAGTTTGCTTCAGTTAATGTGTTTTAGTCTCTAATGAATTGAAATTAATTAATATGCAAATTTTGTCCTTAAATTATCTCTCTTGCTCTATTTTATATATATATATATATATATATATTTGGTACAAAGAATAATCAAAGCCTAAGGGATAGAAGAAGGGAAATTGTTAGTGATGGAATCCAACTTTAACTTTACAAGAATCCACTTTGTAAGAAAAGGGTGACAAGTTATTTGGATTAAGCTCTAGGTTTAGAAATTACAAACCATTAAAGGGATATCATATATATTATTATATTATATCATATATAAATACATGATAAGATTTGTCATATAGACATTTATATGGATAACTCTTTAGATGACATATAGGATAGTTTTTTTAAATAGTATAATTTTTTTAATTACAAATTGGATAATTTTGATATTATTCAAATATCAAAATTATTCAAATTATAATTAAAAATTAAATTAATTTAGAGATATGGTTTTTTAAAATTAAAATTTTGAAATATGAATTTTATCCGAATAATTTTAATTTTTACCAAATAACCTTATTTTATAAATGATTTAATTATTAAAACCTTTCAATATGTTTTAAAATTATAAAGATAAAATTTATCTAAATCTTTCAAAAACTTATTATATATTTTTTATCTTAATTTGTATCAAATAAAAATTATCTTTTCAAAAATTTAGGTGAAATATTAAAAATTCAAATAATTTTTTATATTAAATCTCTAAATAATAGGACATATATCCATCTCAATTATGATTATCAATTTTATAATTAAAAAAAAAGGTAAGAAATTTGATTTTATTTTTATCACTTATTATATCCTTTTAATTTTTTTAATAATTTGAAAATTATTTATTCAATTTTAAATGTAATCCAAGAGTTATTCTACTAATTCAAGAATATAAATGTAATGTATTATATCATTTTTTTTATTTTTGATTTGTAACTTTTTTGAATTTTATTACTATTGCAATTTATTTTTTTGATTTGCATCTTTATTTTTTCAAGATATATTATATTATTATTGCAAATTTGTTCTTATGAAAATTAATATTTTTTCAATTTATTATTTTTTTTCACACATTTTCCAACATCTTTTCATATTTTGTATAACAATTTAAATAAAATTACAAAAGTGAAAGTATGCTTATACTTTTTTGTTATTTAATTCATCATTCCATAATATATATATATATATATATTGTTATTTTAGGAAAGATATGTAATTTAATTTTATTTGATATAAATTTTAGATGCATAAATATTATTGCAAATAAAGATTGTATAAAGTTAACACATATCATTTTCTTCTTACTTTTTTTATAAAAAAATTATTTTTAATGACAAGTTAATAGATATAAATTTTGAAATTTTGAATATAATTTTTAAAAAGTACTAATTTATGTTTATGTACACATTAAATAAATAAAATTATTCTGGGTCACAATTTAGCTTTCTTCTGTTTTATTATCTTCCCATTTTCTTTATGAGAAAATACAGTAATTTATTTATAAAAACATGAAATTTATCAAATACGATCATTATAAAACAACTCAATTATTTTATATATATATTATTTATACATAAATAATTCAACTAATTTAATTTTAGAAGAATATAAAAATTTAAATGATTGATAAGACCCCAAGAAAAATTATCCAAACAAAAATATTGGCCGTCGATTTTGTGAACCCAGTCAATTGAAAAGTTTCCCAACAACCTGCCATCCGAGGCAAAAAACAATGGCCAGGAACAAAAGGCCAGTCCAATTCCATTGTATTTTCGACCGGTCCAACTCATTTCCTATATATAAATATATATATATATATATAAATATATTTATTACTTGTTTTATTTTTACATGTAAATTTTTTTATGTGAAACTAAATTGAAAATTCTCTATTTAATAATATATATATATTTTTATCTAAGCAGCAGGCCAATTATTTTTTTCTATGCAAAAAAGAACCCAACAGATTTGAAGCTTTCAAAGTGATTACCCTCTCAAGAAATGAGCAATTCTTTCTTCACAAATAACAAACATTTTGTTGCTTTTAGACTTGGATATCATTTGTCTAATCTGGTTTCTTTAGTTTTACGTGAATTTTCCTTTATGTACCTAAAAAAAGAATTTGTGATTTTAATATTGTTGGTTTTTATACTAAAAAAATAGATTTAATAATTTTAGATAAAATATAGAAACGATAAAAAATATATATGAAAAGTCATATGATTTAAAATTGATAAAAATTTTATGCAGGTTTAACAAAAAAGTGTATTTAATATTTGACAAATTGATAGAAATTGTGATATAATAATTTTTATGTTTTGTATATGTCACACCCCATGATCGAGATATAATAAAACCATATTAGTTTGAAATAAAATCTCAAAATAATATGAAATCTAATCCATAATCATTGAAAAATCTTTAAATAAAATAAAATTTTCAATAAGTTTTGATATCTGTAAAATAACTAAATAATAAGTCTCCAAATCGTCAATGTTGAGTATTGCAACTAAAAGAAACAATATTTTATAAAATTTTATTCTCTAAGTAGTTCTTCAATGCTCAAATTCTTTTAGCTTTTCATGAGACTAATCATATTTATCATTTATATTATCTGTAAAAGAAAAAAAATTAAGAATGAGCAAACCATAGCTCAGCAAGTATAAGCTCACACAATCAAACATTATTTTCATATGTACTATATAGATTATTCCAAAAACATTCATCAATCATAATATCAAAAATAATTCAAAGATCAACATTTTGTCAAATATTTTGTAGATCATAAATCAATATCAAAACATGTCACCAAATCATGGATCAATTTATAAAAATCATCATAAATCATTATTATCATTTATTTCTCGTTAACTACGGTCACTATTATAACTCGTGACATTAGCCGTATCAATAATTTCATTTTCTTGATCATTGCTAATTATTATAACTTGTTAGCCAGAGTCTTACGCTAATTACTATAATCCATTAACAAAGCCGTATGATCATGTCTATGCTAACTACTATAACTCGTTAGCCAAGGCTATATGATCCTATATATGCTAACTATTATAACCCGTTAACCAGAGTTGTAGAACTAATTCTGGTGTCAATGATTTCATTTCATATGGATGTAAAAATATAGCTATCATAAAATCATTCCTTAAACATAAATAATTTTCTTATTTTATTTATAAGCGTGATCTATTGTTTATATGTTTAATCCTATTTTCATATATCGAAAATAATGAAATAAAACATTTACTAATTTTAAAACATACATATATACATAGATTCAAAAACAAACAAAATGTGTGGGATTCTACTTATCTCCTTCCGATTCCACCACTTAATTTTTCCCCTAAATAATTAATGGCCTATTAAAAATAATTTCAACATAACAATAATTAATCAATCCATTTTGAGACCAATTATACAAAAAATAATTAGGTTAAACAAAGATTAACTCAACTAATTAATACTGACAGCCTAAGCTTCTTTCACTAAAACAGTCATATCTTAAGATATACAATTTGAAATTAAGATCCTTTTAATGCGTTAGAAACTAAACTTGATAAGCTTTCTAATCATATGTGGCCCATCTTATGATTCCTTGTAGATTAATTATTATAGTTATTATAGTTTTTGCAATCCATGTCATATATTGCTACCAGATAACATGTATACCTTCTAATAAAAATTACTTATTTATTCATAGAAGACTCAAAATTCAGTTCTGCTTATTTTGTTGGAAAGTAGACTTAGTGAGCTTTTAAACATATATGGGTCAATACACAATTCCTTGTATAAAAATTAAGAGGAATTTCGTAATTCCTCCCTGCTGCCTCTACAAAGCAACATACATATCTTTAAGTAAAAATTAAATTACTTTTCATAGCAAACTTGGAATTGACTTTTGTTTATTTCATTGGAAAGTAAATTCAACAAGCTTTCTAATGATGTATAATAATCATAGCAGTATTTAATCTCTTAATATAAAATATTATCTTAATCTATCACTACAAATACTAGGGTTTATATGAAACAGAAAATTTTCTTTCTAATGCCATAAAATTTCTGTTTCCTATTTTTACAGTAATCAAAACACATTACTAAATTTTCTTACCATTTTATTAGGCCTTAATTAAAGTCTAAATAATTTGCCCAAACTAATCTTGAAGAAGGATAATGGATTTCCTAAAATTTTAAGGTTTTTCAATTTTATGTTAAACCTTAAGACTTAACAATCAATATTATTTCTCTAAAATTCAAAGAAATTATTTACTTACCTCTAACAGATAATTCTCCTTGCAGATTTTGTTTCTTACCCTTCAGTTGAAATTCTTCAATTTGTTTTTTATGTATACTAAAGAAATGAGAAATAAGCCTTTTTTTTTCGATCAATTTTTTGCCACACAAATGGTAAATGCTAACCCTATTAAAAGTTGGGTTATTTATCAATAGATCATATGCATTTCTCATTCTTTATTAAAGAATCTCTTTACTTATAAAAATACTTAAAAAAGTCTTTTTTTTATAGGTATTACATTCTCCTCAACTTATCAAAAGTTTAGTCCTCAAAACTTGATGTAACTTCATTTTTGAATAACTGAGAATGTTGTTTCTTCATATCATTTTCCATTTCCTAAGTTGTTTCTCTTGGTGTATGATTGCTCTATTGAACTTTTATAAAGGAAATAGTTCTATGCCTCAAGACCTACTATTTCCAATCAACTATTCGAATAAGATATTCCAAGTAAGTTAAATCCTCTTAAACTTCTAAAGCTTTATACTCCATCACATGACTTAGGTCAGAAATATATTTTCTCAATATGGACACATAAAACACATTGTGCACACCAAATAGCTAAGATAGCAAGGCTATCTTATAGGTAACTTCTCCCACCTTATCGAGAATTTCAAATTGTCCTATATAATGTAGGCTTAACTTTCCTCGTTTCCCAAATCGCATAACACCTTTTGTAGATGATACGTTTAAAACGATATAGTCCCCTTATTGAAATTTCAGCTCCCTTCTCTTTTTATCTACCCAACTCTTTTAATGATCTTGTGCTACTTTAAGTCTCTTTATAATCATCTTGATTTTTTTCATAGTCAGTTACACCTTTTTTGGCCTAAAAAATTTTCTCTCCCCAACATCATCCTAATATAAAAGGGATCTACATTTTCTATCATACAAGGCTGTAGACACCCAATTTAGTCCAGGCCCGGATCAATTGGGCCTGGTCCAAATGGGTAAGCCCAATTTTTGTTTTTATGTTGTATTTTATATTTTATCATTATTATTATTATTTTATATTTTATATATATTTTCCTTTGTATCTTATGTATTTGTTATTTATTTATTATTACTATTTATTAATATATATCTTTATTTTTATTTTTATTTTTTTTCTTTTTTTTCTATTAATATTCATATATATATTTTTATTTATCTATTATTATTGTTAATTTATCTGTTAATTTTTTGGTTTATCTGATTATCTTCATTTAATTATATATTAATATTTTTTATTTAATTTTAATTTTTTTGATTTTTTTCGGTTGAAAATTGGATTGGTTTTGGAGGAATCTCACTGTGAATTGGGATTCAATCAGAGTCCATATTGGATTCAATGATTGAATTTCAATCTGAAGAGGAGTTGAGATTGATCAGAAAGTCTTCTGATCAATCCGTATGAAAGGACCCTCGGATCAAAGAAAAAAACACAGAGAAAAGAGTTATTAGCTGAGAGGAAAGAACACACAGAAGGTTTAAAAGCTGAGAAAATGTTTAGAGGCGTGAGGATAGCTCTAAGAATCAGTAGGAATTTTTTATGAATTTTTGTAAATTTTTAGAAAATTTCCAGATTTCAATTGAATTTTTTGATGAAGATTGAATTTTTCGGCATCTATTCCGATCAAGTTTGAAGTTTTCAGCCAACTTCTTAGTTTCCGACAATATTTCCAAAAATCGATCAGTTTTTCGGTGAACTTCCGACGAAAAACCCAGATTTTGATAAAAATTTTTAGAATCCGATGAATATTCAACTGGAGTTCTTCGGATTCTAAAGAGAATGGAGAGAAAAAAGAAGGGAAGAGGGAGAAGAGAAGAAGGATTCTGCTAAAAAAATGAAGGAATCAGCTTTATATACCTTCCCTAAACGATGTCATTTTTGTGTTAAGTAACCTAGAGGATCCACGCGTTTTGTCAAGATCTGACCCCACCCAAGCACCGACCCACTTTCGACCTGCATGCAACCCGCGTCTCAAACCATTAGTCGAGCCGAGCCGAGCCGTTCCCAGGTTTTTTTTTCATTATTTATTTATTTATTTATTGTTATTATTATTATATTAGAATTGTTTAATATTTTTATTTTTATTTTTATTTTTATTTATTTTCAATTTTGCTTTGTCTATTTTATTTTTTTATTTTATTTTTTTTTAAAATTAAAAAAAAAAATTTTTGAGGAAAAGTTGAAAGTATCAACTTTCCTTAAAGATAAATTTTCAAAAAAAAAAAAGTTTTGAGGAAAAGTTGAAAGTATCAATTTTCCTCAAAATTAAAATTTTCTAAAAAATATTTTTGAAAAAAAGTTGAAAGTATCAATTTTTCTTAAAAATAAATTAAAAAAAAAAGATTTTGAGAAAAAGTTGAAAGTATCAATTTTCCTTAAAAATAAATTTTCAAAAAAAAAAAAATTTTGAGGAAAAGTTGAAAGTATCAATTTTCCTCGAAATTAAAGTTTTAAAAAAATATTTTTGAAGAAAAGATGAAAGTATCAGTTTTTTCTGCATAAAAACAATCATTTTTTTCTTTTTTATTTCTTTGGATTTTTTAATGTTAAATAATCCGATGATGAAGCCTCTGCAAGTGAAACAATAGTTTTCTTGCATACTCTTGAGGTGAAGGGATTTTCTCAATTTTCTACTAAAAGTATTAGAGTCAATTGAGAATAATTTTCAACAACTAATTACTTGGTAAAATTTTAAGGCTTATTGGATAACACAAAATTAAGCTGGTACCATCTTTTGATGGGCATTGTGAGGGTGCTATAACTTTCCTCATACGTAACCGAACTTTCGAACCCTGTTCTGGTTAGTAGACCCGAACCTATTCTTTTATGGACCTTTAAACTTAGGTGTTCTCTGAAAGGATAGATTCTTTAGGTGGCCAATCGCACCTAGATAAAAAAGATTGATGGCAACTCATAAAGTCAATATCTAGCGATAGACCCCTAGATCTAGACGTTATGACAGCTTGGTGACTCCACTGGGGATACTTTGAGAGTCAGGCCAGCAAATAAATTTGTGTTATCCAAAAGCCTAATAAAATTAAACCTTTTTGTATATATTTTATTTATTCATTCATGTCTATTTATTTTATTAATTATGTCATTCATATACATGTGCATAACATGAGCTCTATGCCTGAGCTCTATCCCTCTAAGAGGGAGTAAAGTACCTATTGCTTTCGTGAGGTCTAATGCCTCTGCAGTGGCTAGCGAAATTCTCTCACTCAAATTGAATCTTTTTCGTTTGTAACCTGTAATGGGTGATGATTAGGGTGCCTTACTAGTCTATGATGGACAAAGATGTAAGGAGCAATTTGGGAACCTTTAGACTTTGACCTTAAACCACATATAGTGAACCTTAAGAGTGCCTAACCTATAGATAGAGCCATCATTCTTTCCTTTTAGAATTAACCAAAAGCATAAGATTCATCTTTCTTACTCTGTGTGATGTTTAAATTAACTTAGTTATTTATTTATTTCTTTTTTCTAGGCATACTAACATTTTCTCTTATTCTTCTACATTGGTTCATGCTCATATCATATAGTTGCATAAAGAACATTTGTTTAAAAAAAATGGTCTTCAACAAATTTTTTTCATGGACTCCAATGAACAACTAGTTTGCTCTTCATCCGTATTAGCACCTTGTGAGACACCCAACGAAGTAAGGATCCAGTAAAAAAATATTCAACTGAAGTTGGAAGATTATTTACCAATTAGATATGATTCTACTCTGTCTCAAGAAACATTTATCTGCTTTAAACAGAATAATCTAAAAGATTTGATTGATATCTGGAAGAGGATGAGTCCGTCAAGACAAGAACAGTTCTGTCAAAGACACGGGCATATAGCACACCTTCTAGTAGTAGCGATGAATAATTAACTAATCAAAGCTGCAGCATAATTCTGAGATCCTGCATACAAGTGTTTCATCTTCAATGAAGCTGATATGACTCCCACCATTGAAGAATATTCTATTTTGCTGGGTTTACACCTTAAAGCTTCTGACAAGATATATGTCAAAAAACACAAGTCAGGATTTCGTAAAGGTTTGGCTCAACTCATGGGGATAGACAAGAAAGTTATGGATTCTTATACAAAAAAGAAACAAGAACATGTTTGCTTACCTTGAAAGTTTTTTCATGAGTTTTTATTGCAACATGTCAATGAAGAACAGGAGTTTGATATATTTGCCTTAGCCATATACGGAATGATGATCTTTTCAAAGGTTTTAAGTTATATTGAGATAACGGTAGTTGACATCATCGAGAGTGTGATCAGTGGCTGTAATCTTTTAATAGTAATATTAGCAGAGACTATTAGATCTTTGAATTACTGTCGTTGAAATGAAAAATATTTTATAGGTTACATACAGTTATTGTACTTATAGATGAAAAGCCATTTTAAATGAGGAAATGGTGCTTTCTAAAAGCTCTATATCCATAATCGAGCTCCGATCAAAGAATTATGTGAAAGTGGGTGGTCAGAATAAAAGTCTAAAAAAGAATGGATAACTTTCCTACAAAAGTTGACCAGTGCCAAGGTGAGATGGTTGGCCTTATGGATGAATCGTGAGCCTATGTTGTATCAATGTGGGGATAATACAATGGTCCCACTTCTAGGTTTAAGGGGAATGATAAATTATGCACCACTCCTAGTGAGAAGGCAGTTTGGGAGAGAACAATTCATTCCTATGACTTATGAGCTTCATCAGTTAGATTTTTCTTACAGTGAGCCTAAAACATTTCAGATGATGAATGAGATGATTAAAGCATGAAAAAATCTCTGAAGAGTGAGTTTTGGATTGTTTACTGATAAAGTCATTCCAGGATACTTGGTTTGGAGAGCAAAATGAAGATAAAAAATGATATTCATTTATGAAAGCTCTCAACCACCAACAGAAGAAAAACTTAAAGAGACACCATCAGAATTAGAGCTTACAACAAAAGAAATTGAGTCTGAAAAGGGTAGGTTAAAGCAAGAAATCTAAAAGCTTCAAGAAAAAAAAGACCAATAGAAAGATAGAGTTGAAAGTCATGAAGTTAAAGTTCACAAGATTGCTAGAGAACGTGATACAGCTATTGAAGACCTAGCAAAGCTACACCAAGAGCATAAAAGGTTATGTGTGAGAGAAAGGGCCAAAGAGATAACCATTATTGAGCTGACTGAAGAAAATGCAAGATTGAAGCAAGAGTATGCTGAACTGAAAGAAGAGAGTACCTAAGTACAGACAGAGAATAATATGCTAAATAGTTATCTGAGCAGGCTAAGGCAAAAGTTGAATGAACAAGAAGATCACATTGCTGCATTAGTTAGGGAGCATAGAGAATTATCATACCAAGTGTGGTGTGATAAAAGAGAGAACTTAGAAAGACAAAAATACATTAAGCACCTAACGACCCAAATCCATAAAGGGGTATACAAGGCAAGAGAGATGGTGGAAGAGGCATTGAAACAAGTGGTGACTCCAATAGAAGAACATGGACAGCGTCTGTTAAACTTTATTGAGGAAGCCAAGGCCCAGTATGAACAGATCAAATAATTTTATGGTTATAATTCTAGGATGATAAACTCAATGTAGATAAAAGTTTTTTTTAGAATAAATGACATCTTTTAGTTGAATACCATTTTTAAGGCAAATGTTCTTTGCATACATGTATTTTTCATTCATTGCATTCTCATTCATTACACTTAACAAAGTAACCATGTGATAGTCATGCAAATTTACTAATTCTAAGATATGGTACTCAAGGTTCAAAAATAGCTCTTTCTAACGAGAACCCTGTCCATCGATATAACACAAGATCTATAGCCAGACAAATAGAGCAAAAAAATTCTCATAGATTTGAAAAGATAAAAAAAGCACAAAAAAAGATTGAAAATGAGTTAAGCAAGATTCTGGATGCTCTCAATAAGATGAATAAGGAAAAAAGAGTTGAAGACAATACAAGCCAATAAGTTCCCCAATTGCAAGAAGTGGCTGACCCTTTGTATCCTTCAGGTTTTAGCCCACCTCAAGCCCAATCTGCATAAGAGGTTCCACCACAACACTTCGCATATCCAACATATCTTGGAATGCCATCAGCTTCCAACCCAGGGTATTATCATAGCTATGTAAATCCTGTCTTTATTGAAAAAGTAGTAGAATCAATTCCTGATCTAGATGATTTGAAAGAGAAAGAGAAAGAAAATATAAGAGTGAAAACTCAGGAAAGCTCCAACATTAGTATGCTAAAACAAATATTACGGGTTGTGGAAGGATTTGGCTTCTATAGTTCAGTTGATGCTGCTGGACTTTGCTTAGTCCTTGATGTGGTCATTCCTCATAAGTTCAAAGTATCAAAATTCAAAAAATATGATGGTACGAAGTACCCCAAAACCCACACCACCAAGTATTGTCGAAAGATGGCAGCTCATGCTCATGATAAAAAACTCTTGATGCATGTCTTTTAGGATAGCCTTACAGGCTCTGCTGCTAGGTGGTATGTTTAGTTGGATAAAACCCGTATTCGCTCTTGAAGTGATATGGCTCATGACTTCATCAGTCAATATCGACATATTATCGATTTAGCTCCTGATCGTTTATCTTTACAGAATCTGGAGAAAAAGAAAATAAGTCTTTTAAAAAATATACCCAAAGGTGAAGGGATATTGCTTCTCAAGTGCAGCCTCTTCTGACTGCGAAAGAGACCACAATGCTTTTTATTAGCACTTTAAAACCTCCCTATTACGAAAAGATGATAAAGAATGCAATAAAAAATTTTGTTGATATGGTAATTTTGAGAGAAATTATCGAGTGTGCCATCAAGAATGGTAAGCTAGAAAAAAATGAAGCATCTAGCAAGAGAGTCCCAAAGAAGAAAGAAACTGAAGCTCAGGCTATAAGCTTTTATAGATAGTAATTTGAGGGCTATCAACCCTACTCACCACTAGGATACCTGTCATATTATCCTATTGTAAATAACACTTTTCTTTACCTATATCAACCATTTGTATAGTCACTTTACCCTCAAACATATCAAAACCCTCCTAGGCCTCAAAATACCACATACAGTCCTAACACTCAGCTTACCCCAAGACCTCAAAATCGCCCAACTAACCCCATTGGTGGTTCATGGGAGTAACGAACTACCCGTGAGAAACCTATATTTGACCCAATTTCAATAACTTATATAGAATTATATAAAGAGCTTTACAACAGTCATTTGATTGCTTCTAGTAAATTAGAACCCATCAAGCCACCTTACTCCAAGTGGTACGATCCCACAGCTCATTGTAACTACCATTATGGGATCACTGATCACTCCATAAAAAATTGCACTGCCCTGAAACATAAAGTGTAATGGTTGATCAAGGATGGAATGATTTGCTTTGATATGAGAGGGGTGACTGCAACGAATGTTAGTGGCAATCCCTTGTCGAATCATAATGTGAATGTTATAAGTGAAGAACAAGAGCGCTATGTCAAGAAAAAAATGGCAGATATTAAGACACTTTTTAGTCAGCTGTTTGATATTTTATGGAAAGCTGACATGATACAACTAGTGAGTCTATACAGTTATCATGGAGCATATGTAGCCGGCACTACTTACAAATATCATAGTGGCACAATAGGCCATTCTATTGAAACCTGTGAGTAGTTTCACCAAGAGGTGCAAAAACTCTTAGATTCATACCAAATTGAGGTTTATGAAAGAAAAGAAGACTTAAAAAGTGTTGAGGTGTCCATGACTGATAAGCCTGCAAAGCTATTTCCAAAGTCAGTGACAATTCATTGTAGGAACAAGCCAAAGTCTATCATAGACAAACTCATTCCCATGCCGGTAACTTTTAAAGTTTTGACTCTTTTCCTATACAAGGATGACAAAGCTGTACCCTAGAGATATGGCTGTGATACTGTAGTTCAGAGGTAAGAAGAGGATGTCACCAAAGCTGACGCTTCCAATATAACTGGTGTAGGAGGCATTACCCGAAGTAGGAGGTGCTATACTCCAGAAATGTTAGAGAAAATTAGAAGAGAGAAGGCCAAAGAAAGAGAATGATGAAATAATTCTGAAGTAGAACCTGAAAAAGATCGTTCGAAGTCGGTATCAAAAAGAGAGGTTTGTGAATTTTTAAAGCTGGTAAAACATAGTGAGTATTCAATTGTTAAACAGTTGAATAAAATATCAGCTCGAATATAATTACTATCACTGCTGCTAAACTTATAGCCACACCAAAATACCCTACTGAAAGTGTTGAATTAGGCATACGTGGCACATAATGTATCTGTTGAATATGTGAACCACCTGACTGAAAATCTAGTCATGCCGAATCACATTTCATTCAGCGATGATAAGATTCTTTTAGAGGGAAAGGAAAATGCCAAGGCTCTGTATATCACGATCAAGTGTAAGAACTATATCATAGCCAAGGTCTTTATTGATAATAGCTCTGCCATCAATTTCATGCCTATGTCAACTTTGGCAAGGCTACCTATTGATTACTCTCATATGAAGGACAGTCAGATGATTGTGAGAGCTTTTGATGGGACCAGAAGAGAAGTCTTGAGAGATATTGAGATACCCTTACAAATTAGGCCATGCACTTTCAATGTGAAGTTTTAAGTGATGGATATCTCTCTATCTTAGAGTTGTCTATTGGAAAGCCATGAATTCATATGGTAGGAGTTGTACCCTCTACCTTGCACCAAAAGATCAAGTTTAATGTAGAAGGTCAACTAGTAGTGGTAGTTGGAGAGAAAGACATGCTAGTGACCTAACCATTGAATACTCCATATGTAGAGGCTATCGAAGAAACATTAGAATGCTCATATCGATCTTTTGAATTGGTTAATTCTATAGGTAAAAGATTTCAAAATCAACTTTTTCCAAGGATAGTGATGAGCCAAGTCATCAACAAGGGCTAGTATCCAAGACTAGGGCTGGGTAAAAACTTACAAGGAATAAAAGAACCTTCGACAATGATAGACAATAGCGATAGGTTAGGCCTAGGCTATGAGATGGTAGAATGGGAGGTCAAAAGAAGGCCGACAAGAAAGACAGCGAGACTAATGGTTATCCCACACCTGTATGAGACTTTTAGACCTAAAAGATTTATATACCCAGATACGCAAAAAAATGTGGAAATCATTTTTGCCCAATTAACCATTAATGCTGTTGAAGATGAAGTGGGACTTAATCAAGAGGAGTGGGTTTACCTTTGTCTACTAGATTATGAGCTGAATAATTGGAGTGACATCGAGATGCCTGTGACTTTTGAGACTAATACAATGTAATTGTAATATCTTAATAGTTATTGCCCAAGGCACTGAGGTGATCATTCTTGTTTGGACCATTTATCTTTTATTATTTTTAATAAAAAAATAGAAAAGATGCATTTTCATTCATTTCTTCTTATGTCTTCATTATTTTCATCTTTCCAAGCATATCTTGCCAACATATCCCATTTCATTCAATTTCAAGTCTTTAAATGAACATGAAGATAATCATGATAACAATCAAGAGGTTAGCTTTGAGAATTTAATTAACACTGATGAACTTGACAATGAAGAGAATTCTGAGGAATATGTTATGCCTTCGGACCTAATGTGATTAATTGAACAAGAAAATAAGCCAATTGAACCTTATCAAGAGATAGTTGACTTAGTGAATTTGAGAGATGAAAAGAATAAAAAAGATGTCAGAATCGATACTTCACTTTCACCAGGAGATAGACAATGATTGGTAGATCTACTTCAAGAATGCGTAGATGTATTTGTCTGGTCTTACCAAGATATACCAGGGCTGAACACGGAGATAGTGGAGCACAAATTACCCTTAAAGCTAGAATGTAAACCAGTTCAATAGAAACTGAGACGGATGAAGCCTGCAATGCTACTAAAGATCAAAAAAGAGGTGAAGTAATAATTTGATATAGGTTTTCTACAAGTGGCTAAGGACCCAGAGTGGGTAGCTAATATAGTATCTATTTTTAAGAAAGATAAAAAGGTATGAATATGTGTAAACTATCGGGACTTGAATAAAGCTAGTCCAAAGGATAACTTTTCTTTGCCTCATATCGACACACTGGTAGATAATATGGCTAGGCATTCAATTTTCTCTTTTATGGATGGTTTCTCAAGGTATAATCAGATAAAAATAACTGCAGATGATATAAAAAAGATCACTTTTGTGACTATATGAAGAACCTTTTGTTACAAGGTCATGCCTTCTAGGTTAAAAAATGCTGGGGTAATATATCAAAGGGCCATGGTAACACTCTTCCATGACATGATGCACAAAGAGATCAAAGTGTATGTAGATGATATGATTGTAAAGTCTTGTGAGGATGAAGATCATGTCACCAGCCTCAGAAAGTTATTTGAGAGGTTGAAAAGATTTCAGCTTAAATTAAACTCAGCCAAGTGCACCTTTGAAGTAAAGTCAGAGAAGTTACTAGGCTTTATGATCAGTGTAAGAGGAATTGAAGTTGATCTAGATAAGATACGGGTCATTCAGAATTTGTCACCTCCCAGCACGCCAAAGAAAGTTTGAGGTTTTTTGGGAAGATTGAATTATATTTCTCAATTTATCTCTCAGCTTACTTACAATTGTGATCCCATATTTAAGCTTCTCTGTAAGAATAATCCTGAAAAATGGAATGAAAAATGTCAATAGGCGTTTGATAAAATTAAGCAATACTTGTCAAACCCTCTAGTGTTGGTGCCACCTGTTTCAGGGAAACCTTTAATTCTATACTTGATAATATGTGAAAATTCAATGGGATGTGTGCTGGGGTAACAAGACGAGTCTAGCCAAAAAGGTAGAGCTATTTACTATCTGAGTAAAAAGTTCATAGAATATGAATCCAAGTATTCCTCATTGGAGAAAATGTGTTGTGCATTAGCGTGGACTGCCAAAAGACTCAGACAGTACATGCTCTATCATACCACATGGCTCATAACAAAATTGGATCCAACTAAATATATTTTTGAGAAACCTTCTTTGTCTGAAAGAATTGTTAGATGGTAAGTAATGCTCTCAGAGTATGATATTATATATGTAAGCCAAAAGGTAATAAAATGGGGCACTATAACGGAGTTTCTTGTAGATCGTGCTACTGAAGAGTATGAACCAATGAAGTTGAAATTCCCTGATGAAGACTCAATGACTATTTCTCAATTGAAGAAAGGAGAGCATAGAGAAAAATGCTAGATAATGTATTTTGATGGAGCTGTCAATGCCTTGGGATATAGAATTGGGATAATTTTGATCTCTCCAGAAGAATAATACTGCCTTGTAACAACAAAGTTAAATTTTAACTGCACAAATAATATTGCTGAATATGAGGCATGTGTCATGGGCTTACAAGCTGCTAGAGATGAAGAGTAAAAGCATTAAAAGTGTTTGGAGACTCAACTCTAGTTATATATCAGTTGAAATGAGAATAAGAGATGAGAGATTCAAAATTTGTTTCATATCATAAGTATATTCTAGAGTTGATGAAACAATTTGAAGATATTTAGTTTGACCACTTACCTCGAGAAGAGAATCTGATTGCTGATGCATTGGCTACTCTGGCTGTAATGATTTGAATTAATGATAATACTAACATTCAACCCATCAAGCTAGATGTTAAAGATATACCAACTTATTGCTCTAATGTAGAAGAAGAAAAAGATGGGAAGCTCTAGTATTATGATACTTACTGTCATAACGTCTAGATCCGGGGATCTATCGCCAGACATTGACTTTAGGGAGTCGCTACCAATCTTTTTTTATCCAGGTGTGATTGGCCACCTAAGGAATCTGCCCTTTTAGGGAACACCTAAGCTTAAGGGTCCCTAAAAGAATAGGTTCGGGTCTGCTTAACCAGAACAGAGTTCGGGAGTTCGGTTACGTGTGAGGAAGGTTATAGCACCCTCACAACGCCCATCAAAAGATGGTACCAGCTTGAATTTGTGTTATCCAAAAGCCTTAAAATTTTACCAAGTAGTTAGTTGTTGAAAATTATTCTCAATTGACTCTAATACTTTTAGCAGAAAATTGAGAAAATTCCCTCACCTCAAGAGTATGCAAGAAAAACTACTGTTTCACTTGCAGAGGCTCCGTCGTCGGATTATTTAAAGAAAAATCAAGATCAACCAATTAATTAATTATCGAAAATTATTCTCAATTGACTCTAATACTTTTAGCAGAAAATTGAGAAAATTTCCTCACCTCAAGAGTATGCAAGAAAAACTACTGTTTTTACTTGTAGAGGCTCCATCGTCGGATTAATTAAAGAAAAAAGAAAAAAAAATCAAGATCAAAATCAAAGTCAAATAAAAAAAAATTCAAAAAATTCAAAAAAAAAAAAAAAACCTGGAGCGGCTCGGATCGCGGCTCGGCTTGGTGCGGCTCGGCTCGGAGGGCTGAAACGCGCGGGTCAGAAAGCGGGTCGACGCTTCGGGTCGGGTCGGGTTCGGCAAAACGCGCGGATCCTCTTATTAACTTAAAGCCAAAACGACGTCGTTTTGGGAGGGTATAAAAGGCACCTTCCTCCGTTTTTCAGCAGACCGTTCCTCCCCTCTCTCTCTCTTCTTCCCTTCTTCTCTGCCTTCTCTCTAGAATTTGAAGAACGCCGGTGCCGGATTCTGGAAATTTCGCCGGAATCTGGGAATTTCGCCGGAATCTGGCCGGAAGTTGGCCGGATGGTCGCCGGTTTCTGGGATTCTCCGCCGGAAACTGGGTCTGTCGCCGGAAACTTCAAAGTTCGCCGGAATTGTTGTCGGAAAATTCAAAAGTCGCCGGAATTTTCGCCGGAATCTGGAAATTTCCCAGAAATTTCCAGAAAATTTTTTCGCCAAATTTTTCTAAAAAATTTTTCTCACTGCCAGAACACTCCTAAACTTTTCCTTAGCTCTCTAAACACCCCTATTCTCTCAATCAGTAGCTTTTGCTTCTGTTTTCTGTGTTTTCTTGACTGTTCCAGGGGGGTCCCTTTTATAGGGATTGATCAGGAGTTTCTGATCAATCCCAATTCCTCTTTGGACGGGAATTCAGTCTTTGAATCCAATTGGACTCTTCTGATTGAATTCCCCTTCAGAGTGGGAGTCTTCAACTTTGAATCCTAGCCCTCCAAAATAAAAATTAAAATAAAATTAAAAAAAAAAAATCTAGATAATTGGAAAGATAAATCAAAAGATAAAAAATTTTCAAATAATATCTGAAAATCAGAAAAAATCAGAACAGATAATTAAAAAAAAAAGATAAGAATAATAATATAATAATAATAAATATATAACTATATACATATAAATCTATTCTAATGAAAAAAAATATATATATATATACATATATTAATACATAATAATAAATAATAAAATACACAAGAGAGAAAGAAAAAAAAAATAAAAATAAAATAAAAATAAAAATAAAAAATAAAAAATAAAAAATACGGGTAAAAATTCAATTGGGCCTTGCCCATTTGGGCCAGGCCCAAATGATCTGGGTCAGGCCCAATTGATCCGGGCCCGGACCCAATTGGGTGTCTACAGCTGCCCCTCTTTGCACATTTTCTGTGAAACAGAAATTGCGCAAAGACGTAGACACCCAATCAAGACTCAACTCAACATTTTTATTTTTGATTTTTTTTTATTTTTGTTTTTATTTTTTTTGATTTTTTTTTTGATTTTTTTGATTTTTTTGTTTTTGTTTTTTTGTTTTTGTTTTTTTTTTTGTTTTTGTTTTTTTTTTTTTGTTTTCTTTTTTTTTTGGCCGAAGCTCCTCTAAACAGAGACTCAACGACTTTTGAAAGTAAATTGCTCCTCTAAACAGAGGCAACGGACTTTGGAAAGTAAATTGCTCCTCTCAACAGAGGCACCACGACTTTGGAAAAATAAACTGCTCCTCTAAACAGAGGCAACGAACTTTGAAAAGTAAATTGCTCCTCTAAACAGAGGCAACGAACTTTGAAAAGTAAATTGCTCCTCTAAACAGAGGCACCACGACTTTGGAAAAATAAATTGCTCCTCTAAACAGAGGCAACGAACTTGGAAAAGTAAATTGCTCCTCTAAACAGAGGCAACAAACTTTGAAAAAATAAATTGCTCCTCTAAACAGAGGCACCACGACTTTGGAAAGTAAATTGCTCCTCTAAACAGAGGCAACGAACTTTGAAAAGTAAATTGCTCCTCTAAACAGAGGCACCACGACTTTGGAAAAATAAATTGCTCCTCTAAACAGAGGCAACGAACTTGGAAAAGTAAATTGCTCCTCTAAACAGAGGCAACGAACTTTGAAAAGTAAATCGCTCCTCTAAACAGAAGCAACGAACTTTGGAAAGTAAATACTCCTAGACAATCATGTCCGAAGGAGTTGAAAGTTGTGTTTGAAGGGATTTCAGGAGATTATGCCCAAAGGTCTTATAAATCAACCCTGATACCAAGAGACATCCTATTTCGAGGATTAGGAACTTACCTGACAAGTTTCTTCTCAAACTTGCAAAGTCTTTTTATATCTGTCTTTTTCATGTGGGATGTTGGAACACCCCTGCTTCTTGAATTTGTACACTATACTTTCCTGAAAGTAGTGTATGCTATGCAAATGCATATGAATTTCAATGCATGCTATGCAAATGTTGGTCAATTAATTCCTGTTCAATGTATGGTACTCAAGTTTCTCAAGCTCTTTTTTCTTTCTTGGGTGTCAAGCCCTTTGATTCCTCAAGGATCCAATTGCACTGCTCTTCTAAGATCGAACCAGTGTAGCTCTTAATTGTCTCTTCCACTCAGATTCTTCCTTGTTCTGTTTTTCAATACTTTGGAATAAGCTTCATCAATCGATCATCACTTGACCATCATTCAATGAATTTCTCAGCAATAACAAATTTTCAAAACAAGTTTCATCCACCATCATTGGGTCATTACTCTGTCTCAGCATTAACCATTCAAAAACAAACTCTGTCCACTGATTGTCTTCATCATTCAATCATAACTTGCAAGTCATATCGATCAATTCATCACTTTTCCAGATTTGCCCCATCATCTCTTTTAGGTTTCTACCATTTCTTCATCATCTTAGATTTCTTTTCAAATGAATGTAAGATTCTTTTAAGTACATGTTCATTCATTCATTATCATTTCAAATTTTGACAAATACAATGCAATCAAGCATTTTCTCAATTCATTCTAAGGGTGTAACAATAAGAGGACAGAAAGTGAATTATGGTAAAGATAATCAATGGAGATCTATTTTGGTAGAAAATAAATGGGAAAGGAAATAAATTGGATGTCATTGAGGTAAATGGTATGTCCAAATGATGAATATTCAGACAATTTTCAACATTAATCTAGGATTCTTTTTCAAAAACTCATTCCATTTACTGTTGAAGTCATCTTGAGCTTGGCGAACTCTGCCCAGTCTTTGAGGGATCTTCAGATGTCTTTGATCTTTCATTCATGTGAGCCATTTGACCTGGATCTTTTTTTTTTTTTTTTTTTTGTTTTGGGTACCAAAATCACCCTTTCAGGTTTTCAATTTGGATCTCTTTTTTCATTTTTTCATTTTCTCATTTTTTCTTCTTTCTTTCTTTTTCTTTTTCTTTTTTTTTTCATCATCTTTTTTTTCATTCTTCACCTATTATTGACATCCTTCATACATCAAACTTTTAAGGTAATGTAGCATAATTCCATCGCTTCATCATGAGTATGCCTTCGCTCAACATATGATCATTCAAGTTGAGTATTCACACTTGATCCAAATGGACTTTTCAAGGTTGTAATGTAGGTCAAGGTGAAGGGTCATAAAAAAAATGGATATAATAGGCTCAAAACATATATTAAAAATGTTCAAAACCAAAGGATCATTTGATACAACTTGGCATTTTGCCCCACATCATTTCACTGCTTTTTCTTTCCTCACACAAAGAATCTCATTACTTTGCCCCAAATCATGTGTGGCATTTATTTTTTTCTTTTGCTTTTCTTTCTCTTTTCATCTTTGAGACCTTTTGTGGTTTTTTTTTTTTTTTTTTTTTTTTTTCAATTTCAAAAATTACCTTCCAGTGTAGAGGGTGATCCTTGGTTGGGGTTCTTCAAAAAAATGATAAGCTCAAAGGGGTAGCAATAAATGATTTTTCAAATGGTAAAAGAAAGATGGCCATTTTTCATCTCAATTGTGAATACCTTTCTTGAACATCATCTATTGAACAAAGCTCATGAACTTGTATAAAAGATTGCACACCTTCAAGATATATCTCTTTCATCTCTGGTAATGGCTTACCCTCTTTATTTTCGCTCAGATCATCTCCTCTGTGAATGAGTTCTCAAAATTAAATTCCAGAATTATTGTTATCATTGTCTAAATATTCATCATCTGAAATTTAAGAATGGGAGTGTGAAGTTATGGAAGGTAACAAGGCATGGAATAATGGTAAAGTGAAAGAGAAAAATGTAATGAAATGCATTGACTTGCCTTTATTAAAATGATAACAAGTGAAGTCATATTAAAAAAAAATCTAACATTTTTGAAAAGAAATCCCAAAATGACAAAAGAAACCTTCAACCAGCCTTATCTCCATTGACATCTTGCCCCTCAATTCATTGTGAATCTCCGGATCCTTTCTGTTCTTGACTTTCGCTCAGTACACTAACATTAGGTGCTGTTGCTTTTCCTTGATCAAAACTTACCATTCCATCATTGATCAACCGTTGCACCTTATACTTTAAAGCAGTGCAATTTTCAGTAGAATGGCCAGTAATTCCATAATGATAGTCACAACGGGCTGTAGGATCATACCACTTTGGATAGGGTGGTTTAAGTGGTTCCACATGGCTGGGGGCAATCAAATGGCTATTATAAAGCTCTCGATATAACTCTGTATAAGTCATAGGGATTGGATCAAATACAGGTTTTTCTCGAGTAGTCCGTTGTTCTCGTGAGCCACTTGTTGGATGAGTAGGACGAATTTGAGTTCTTACAGAAGCTTGAATGTTAAGGCGATAAGTGGATGAATAAGATGGTTGTGGAGCTAGCTGGTAGGGGTAGGATGAGGCATTATTCACAGCAGGATAGTATGGAGAGTAACCTTGGGATGGATAGGGTTGATAACCCCCGAATTGTTGTCTATCAAAGCTCACAGCTTGAGCTTCAGCTTCTTTCTTTTCTGATGTCTTCTTGGTTTCTCCTCCTCTCAACTTGCCATTTTTTATGGCACTTTCAATAATTTCTCCAGAGATTACCATGTCAGCAAAATTCTTTGTTGCATTCCCTATCATCTTTTCATAATAGGGAGGCTTTAAACAGCACTGTGGTCTCTTTCTCTGTCAGTGGAGGTTGTACCTGTGAAGCAATATCCCTCCATCTCTGGGCGTATTCTTTAAAAGACTCATTTGACTTTTTCTCCAAGTTTTGCAAAGATAAACGATTAGGGGCCAAATCGATGATGTGTCGATATTGGCTGATGAAGTCATGAGCCATATCGCTCCAGGAGCGAATGTGGGTTCTATCCAACTGAACATACCACCTGGCAGTAGAACCAGTAAGACTATCCTGAAAGACATGCATAAAGAGTTTTTCATCATGTGCATGAGCTGCCATCTTCCTGCAATACATGGTGATGTGAGTTTTAGGGCACTTTGTACCGTCATATTTTTCAAATTTCGGTACTTTGAATTTATAGGGGATAACCACATCAGGAACTAGGCAGAGCCCAGCAGCATCAACTGACCCAAAAAAGCTAAATCCTTCTACAGCCCGTAGCCTCTGCTCTAACATGCTAATCTTGGAACTTTCCTCAGCCTCTACTCTCATCTTTTCCTTCTCCTTCTCTTTTAAATCATCTAGATCAGGAATTGGTTCTGCTGCCTTTTCAGTGAAGACAGGATTTATATAGCTGTTATACTGCCCTGGGTTGAAAGCTGATGGCATTCCAGGATAGGCGAAATGTTGTGGCGGGACCTCTTGGGCAGACTGGGCTTGAGATGGGCCAAAACCTGGAGGGTACAAAGGGTCAGCTACTTCTTGTAAATGGGGAACTTGTTGGCTTGTATTTCCTTCAACCCATTTCCCCTTATTCATGTTATTGAGGGCCTCCAGAATTTTGCTAAGTTCATTTTCAATCTTCTCCTGAGCTTTTTCTAGCTTTTCAAATCTATGAGAACTTTCTTCCTCCATTTGCCTTGCTCTGGATCTTGTGTTGTATGGATGAGCAGGGTTCTCGCCAGACGGAGCTATCCTTGGATCTTGAGTACCATATTTATGATTAGAAATGTTATGCTGTGCCTTATGTATGATGCTTTGACACACAAATGAAATGTACATTTTTTGAATGAAATCTAGTATGAAATGAATGCAAATGATTGTGTTGAAACATGATCATGAAAAGAATACAGATGCATACAATCAGACAAACAACATAGTTAGTTCCATGGATGAGATGAAAGTGATGTTGATGCATAATATTACATATGATAAAAATAATACACAAAGTTAAACAATCAAAATGATTAGATAACCACCATTTTTTGTGTCCTAATTGCAGGGTATATCTATCATTGGGCAGAAAGAGCTCTATCCTAAGTGTAGGCACTCTTAAAGTTCACTACATGCGATTTTAAGGTCAGAGTCTAAAGGTCCTCAAATTGCTCCTTACATCCCTGTCCATTACAGACTAGTAAGGCACCCTAATCCTCACCCATTACAGGCTACAAACGGAAAAGGTTCAATTTGAGTGGGAGTATTTCGCTAGCCACTGCGGAGGCATTAGACCTCACGAAAGCAATAGGTACTTTACTCCCTCCTAGAGGGACGGAGCTCGGGTGTAGAGCTCATGTTATGCATATGCACATGAATGACATAATTAACCAAGCAAATACACATAAATGAATAATAACACATATATACAAGAAGGGTTCAACTTTATTTAGCTTTTGGATAACACAAATTATTTGCTGGCCTGACTCTCAAAGTCCCCAGTGGAGTCGCCAAGCTGTCATAACGTCTAGATCCGGGGATCTATCGCCAGACATTGACTTTAGGGAGTCGCCACCAATCTTTTTTTATCCAGGTGTGATTGGCCACCTAAGGAATCTGCCCTTTTAGGGAACACCTAAGCTTAAGGGTCCCTAAAAGAATAGGTTCGGGTCTGCTTAACCAGAACAGAGTTCGGGAGTTCGGTTACGTGTGAGGAAGGTTATAGCACCCTCACAACGCCCATCAAAAGATGGTACCAGCTTGAATTTGTGTTATCCAAAAGCCTTAAAATTTTACCAAGTAGTTAGTTGTTGAAAATTATTCTCAATTGACTCTAATACTTTTAGCAGAAAATTGAGAAAATTCCCTCACCTCAAGAGTATGCAAGAAAAACTACTGTTTCACTTGCAGAGGCTCCGTCGTCGGATTATTTAAAGAAAAATCAAGATCAACCAATTAATTAATTATCGAAAATTATTCTCAATTGACTCTAATACTTTTAGCAGAAAATTGAGAAAATTTCCTCACCTCAAGAGTATGCAAGAAAAACTACTGTTTTTACTTGTAGAGGCTCCATCGTCGGATTAATTAAAGAAAAAAGAAAAAAAAATCAAGATCAAAATCAAAGTCAAATAAAAAAAAATTCAAAAAATTCAAAAAAAAAAAAAAAACCTGGAGCGGCTCGGATCGCGGCTCGGCTTGGTGCGGCTCGGCTCGGCTCGGAGGGCTGAAACGCGCGGGTCAGAAAGCGGGTCGACGCTTCGGGTCGGGTCGGGTTCGGCAAAACGCGCGGATCCTCTTATTAACTTAAAGCCAAAACGACGTCGTTTTGGGAGGGTATAAAAGGCACCTTCCTCCGTTTTTCAGCAGACCGTTCCTCCCCTCTCTCTCTCTTCTTCCCTTCTTCTCTGCCTTCTCTCTAGAATTTGAAGAACGCCGGTGCCGGATTCTGGAAATTTCGCCGGAATCTGGGAATTTCGCCGGAATCTGGCCGGAAGTTGGCCGGATGGTCGCCGGTTTCTGGGATTCTCCGCCGGAAACTGGGTCTGTCGCCGGAAACTTCAAAGTTCGCCGGAATTGTTGTCGGAAAATTCAAAAGTCGCCGGAATTTTCGCCGGAATCTGGAAATTTCCCAGAAATTTCCAGAAAATTTTTTCGCCAAATTTTTCTAAAAAATTTTTCTCACTGCCAGAACACTCCTAAACTTTTCCTTAGCTCTCTAAACACCCCTATTCTCTCAATCAGTAGCTTTTGCTTCTGTTTTCTGTGTTTTCTTGACTGTTCCAGGGGGGTCCCTTTTATAGGGATTGATCAGGAGTTTCTGATCAATCCCAATTCCTCTTTGGACGGGAATTCAGTCTTTGAATCCAATTGGACTCTTCTGATTGAATTCCCCTTCAGAGTGGGAGTCTTCAACTTTGAATCCTAGCCCTCCAAAATAAAAATTAAAATAAAATTAAAAAAAAAAATCTAGATAATTGGAAAGATAAATCAAAAGATAAAAAATTTTCAAATAATATCTGAAAATCAGAAAAAATCAGAACAGATAATTAAAAAAAAAAGATAAGAATAATAATATAATAATAATAAATATATAACTATATACATATAAATCTATTCTAATGAAAAAAAAATATATATATACATATATTAATACATAATAATAAATAATAAAATACACAAGAGAGAAAGAAAAAAAAAATAAAAAAAAAAAATAAAAAATAAAAAATACGGGTAAAAATTCAATTGGGCCTTGCCCATTTGGGCCAGGCCCAATTGATCCGGGTCAGGCCCAATTGATCCGGGCCCGGACCCAATTGGGTGTCTACACTTACAGTATATTAGGGATCAACAATACCCAGTTCAAGCAATAAAAAATGATAAAAGGGTCATTCAAAGATTGGTTATGAGCTTCTTCCTGGATTGGGATGTTCTGTACAAAAAAAGTCGAGATCAAGTATTATTGAGGTGTGTAAACAAATCAGAAGTGAGGAAAATCATTGAAGAGGTGCATGATGGAATATGTAGGGCATATACTAGTGGACATATGATTGTGAGACAGATCATGAGAGTAAGATATTACTGATTGACGATGGAGAATGATTGCATTGACTATGCTCATAAATGTCATAAATACCAGATATATGTTGATAAGATTCATGTTCCGTCATCTGCTTTACATGTTATGGAGCCACTTTGTCCATTCTCAATGTGAGGCATGGATGTCATTGGTCCTATCACCCCAAAGGCTTCTAACGGGTATATATTTATTTTTGTGATGATAGATTACTTCACAAAATGGGTAGAGACAGCATCATATGCAAGTATAACATGATTCGTGGTTTACAAGTTCATAAAGAGAGAGATCATTTGTAGATATAAACTTTCAGAGAGAATTATTTTAGACAATGTCAAGAATCAAAATAGTAAGATGATGCAAGAAATATGTGCTCAATACAAGATCAAGCATCATAACTCGACATCATACCGTCTGAAAATGAATGGGGCAGTTGAGGCAGCTAATAAGAACATAAAAAAGATTATGAAAAAGATGACCGAGACTTATAAAGATTGGCATGAGAAGTTGTCATTTGCATTACATGCATATCGAACATCAATTCGCACCTCTACTGGGGCAACTCCATTTTTTTTGGTTTATGAGATAAAGCTGTACTACCAATGAAAGTAGAGATCCCCTCCTTAAGGGTTCTAAAAGAAGTTATGTTGGAAGAAGTCGAATGAATTCGAGAACGCTATGAACAGTTAAATTTCATAGAAGAAAAAAGATTGACTGCATTGTGCTATGGTCAGTTATATCAAAGAAGAATGATGAGGGCTTATGATAAGAATATTTGACCCCGTTGCTTTCGAGAAAGAGAGTTGGTCTTAAAGAGAATCCTCTTGATCTAGCACGATAATAGAGGAAATGGACTTCAAATTGAGAAGGATCGTATGTGGTGAAACGAGCTTTTTCAGGTGAAACACCGATACTGACTGAGATGGATGGAAATGATTTATCCCATCTTATAAATTCTGATGCTGTGAAGAAACACTATGCTTGAAATAAAAAAAAATGAAAATGAAAAATGAAAAATAAAAAAAAAATAAAAATAAAAAAAAATGAATGAAAAATGAGGACTCAAGGCGAAAACCCTAAAAGGGTGGTTTGAGTCATAGGGGGTTTGTCTAAGTTAAAAACCTGAAAAGGTAGCTTAGATAAGGAGAATACAACAAATTCGTTGGCATGGAGGCTAGCAAATTTGAAGGAGCTCCAAGTTGTTAAATACATTAGAGGGTTGGGTTTTCAAAAAAACCTTGAGATATGTTATCATGATTATCCGATTGTTCATTTTTGGGTTTTGTCCCCTCACTTATCCTTGTAATTCTTTTCTGGCCAAAGTTTGCCAACATTTTGCTAATAAAAGATATTTTATTTCACTTTTTGTGTCTTTTTTTGTGACTGTTTTTCAACCATTCTTATTCTTTTCCTCTTAATACCCTACAATGGAAGAAATGTGCAAATGCATTCTTACTTTTTGAGTTTGAAATAATGATTATGAATGAGTAATGGCATGAAAGATTTTTACATTACATTCAATAAGTCAAGAGTGATAAAGGCAAAATCAAGATGTTCAGTTCCTGATAAGGACATTAAATTTGGAAAGAAATTTCTTACAAGAAGAATGTGAGTGAAAGAGACAATTAAGAGTTACATTGGCTCGATCTTAGAAGAGCAGCGTAATCTGGTTTTTGAAGAATCAAAGGGTTTGATGCCCAAGAAAAGAGCTTGAGAAACTTGAGTACCATAATTGAATAGGAGTTAATTAGCCAACATTTGCATAACATGCATTGAACTTCATATACATTGCATAGCATATACTACATAAATTCAAGAAGCAGGAGTATTCTAAAATCCCTCATAGAGAAGATAAATGTGAAGACATTTTTAAATTTGAGAAAAAGCTTGTCAGGTAAGTTCCTAATCCTTGAAATAGGATGTCTTTTGGTATCAAGATTGATTTATAAGACCTTTGGGCATAATCCCCTGAAATTCTTTCAAATACGATTTTTCACTCCTTTGAACATGAATGTCAATTAGCCATTTACTTTTCAAAGTCGTTGAGCCTCTGATTAGAGGAACCATTTATTTTTTAAAAGTTATCGAGCCTCTGATTAGAGGGGTCTTATTTATTTTTTAAAAGTCGTTGAGCCTCTGATTAGAGGAGCCTTATTTATTTTTTAAAGTCGTTAAGCTTCTGATTAGAGGAGCTTTATTCATTTTCAAAGTCATTGAGCCTTTGATTAAATGAGCCATATTTATTTTTCAAAGTCGTTGAGCCTCTGATTAGAGAAGCTTTATTCATTTTCAAAGTCGTTGAGCCTCTGATTAAATGAGCATTGTTTATTCAATTTTTCTTAAAAATAAATTTTCAAAAAAAAAAGATTTTGAGTAAAAGTTAAAAGTATCAATTTTCCTTGAAATTAAAGTTTCAAAAGAATATTTTTGGAGAAAAGATGAAAGTATCAGTTTTTCCTGCATAAAAACAATCATTTTTTCTTTTTTATTTCTTTAGATTTTTTTTAATGTTAAATAATTCGACGATGGAGCTTCTGCAAGTGAAACAGTAGTTTTTTTGCATACTCTTGAGGTAAGGGGATTTTCTTAATTTTTTGCTAAAAATATTAGAGTCAATTGAGAATAATTTCCAACAACTAATTACTTGATAAAATTTTAAGGCTTATTGGATAACACAAAATTAAGCTGATACCATCTTTTGATGGGCATTGTGAGGGTGCTATAACCTTCTTCACACGTAACTAAACTCTCGAACCCTGTTCTAGTTAGTAGACCCGAACCTATTTTTTAAGGATCCTTAAACTTAGGTGTTCTCTGAAAGGATAGATTCTTTAGGTGGCCAATCGCACCTAGATAAAAAAGATTAGTGGTGACTCATAAAGTCAATGTCTAGTGATAGATCTCCGGATTTAGACTTTATGACAAAGGCTTCAAAGGAGCTATTTCAATACTGGATTGATAATTGTTATTAAAGCAAACTCTACTAAAAGTAAGTAATCATCCTAACTACCTTTTAGATCAATCACACATGCTCGAATAATATCTTTTAAAGTCTGATTCATTTTCTTTTTTTGCCTATCTGTCTGGGGGTGAAAAGCTGTACTCAATTTCAAATTTATCTCCATAGCCCACTGTAAGCTTACCCAAAATTTAGAAACAAATCTGAATCTCTATCTGATACAATATTCACTAGAACTCTATACAATCAAAAAATTTCATCCATGTACAATTATGCTAGTTTATCAAGTGGAGTAGTCGACTTGATAGGTAGAAAATGAACTGATTAGTGAGTCTATCAACAACTACCCACATTAAATATTCTCTTTTGATGACCTAGGCAATCCCACTATGAAATCCATAGAGATGTGCTCCCACTTTCATTCTGATATCTCCAAAGGTTTAACAACTTTGATGGTTTTTGGTGTTCAGCCTTAACTTGCTAACACATAAGACATTGGGATACAAATTGAGTTATTTCACATTTCATGTTATTACACCAAAAACTTTCTTTCAAATCCTAATACATCTTAGTGCCTCCATGATGTATAGTGAATTGAGACTTATGTGCTTCCTCTAAGATATCTTGTTTTAGCTCAAAATCATTTGGTACACATAATCTGTTTCCAAAGTGTAATGTGCCATCCTCATAAAGCTTAAACTCTAGCCGTAAACCATTTTACACATTGTTTTTGATTCTATACAACTCACTATCTTTTTTTTTATGCAAATTTTATCTTTTTTTTTTTTTTATCAAAGTTGGTTGAACCAACAAATTAGCCATAACAACACTCTTTTTGTGTATAGTAACCTTGATTTGCTGCGCATTAAGTTCTTCCAACAATTTTGGTTATGAAGTAATCAAAGCAGCCATACTTTCAATAGGCTTTCTACTAAGAGCATCAGTGACTACATTGGCTTTGCTATGATGATAATTAATAGTCAAATCATAATCTTTGATTAGTTTAAACCATCTCATCTGTCTCATGTTCAATTCTTTTTGCATGAATAGATACTTTAAACTCTTATGATTTGAATAAATTGCACAAGACTTCTCATACAAATAATGTCTTTAAATTTTGAAAGTAAACATAATGACAACAAACTCTAAGTCATGAGTTGGATAATTCTATTTGTAGGGTTTTATTTGCTTAGAAGCATAAGCAATTATCCTATCATTTTGCATTAACACATAACCCAACCCCTTCTTGGAAGTATCACTATAAATGGTAAAACTACTAAAATTAGAAGGTAGGGTAAGGATAGGTGCTAACACCAATCATTGTTTTAACTCTTGAAAACTCTGTTCATATTTAAACCATTCAAATTTCACTTGTTTTTAATTTAAATGAGTCAATAGCATAGTAATTTGAGAGAACCCCTCAATAAATCAGCTATAATAACTTGTTAAGCCTATAAAACTTCTCACTTCTGTCACATTTATTAGATGAGGCCAATTCACCACTACCTCAATCTTTTTTGGATCAACTAAAATCCCATCTTTAGAATAACATGGCTAAAGAAAGTAACACTTGCTAACCAAAATTCACATTTGCTAAACTTTGTAAAGAGTTATTTATCTTGCAAGGTTTATAGTACAATCTTTAAATGTTTCTCATTTTTCTTATCACTCTTAGAATAAACCAGAATGTCATCAATGAAAATAACAACAAACTAATCTAGATACTACTTAAAGATTTTGTTCATCAAGTCTATAAATATAGCAGGCATATTTGTTAATCCAAAAGGCATAAAAAAAAATTTATAATGGCCATACCTAATCTTGAAAGTAATATTTGATATGTCATCTATCTTAATCTTTAACTAATGATATCCAAACTGTAAATAAATCTTTGAAAAAACTTTTGTACTTTGTAACTAATCAAACAAGTCATTGATTCGAGAAAAAAGGATATTTGTTCTTCACAGTCACTTTTATTTAACTTCATATAATTAATGTATAAGTGCAAACTCCCACCATTCTTTTTAACAAACAATATAGAAGCTCTTCAAGGTGACACATTAGGATGAATAAACTTTTTTTCTAATAGTTCTTGAAGTTGTACCTTTAGTTCACGTAACACAAATAGAGCCATATGATAAAGAGACTTAGATATTGGTCTAGTTCTAAGGATAAGATCAATTTCAAATTCAATTTCTCAATTAGGAAGTAAGTCAGGTAAGTCATTAGGAAAGACATCAAGAAAATCCCTAACAACTAGAATATCTTCTAATCGTGAGCCTACATTCATTTGATTGTCTTTCATATAGGCGAGGTAGCCTTGACACCCTTTCTTTAAAGATTGTATGGCACTTAAAATCGATACAACCTGACACGAAAGGCTCAACTGATCATTTTCATATACAAGTTTTGGTTATCCTGGACACTGAAACACTACTCTCTTTCCATAGCAATTAATAAATGCATGATGTACAGATAACCAATTCATTCTTATGATCACATCAAACTCTAGCATCTTTAATTGTACTAAGTTTGCTAGTAGTTCATAACCCCCTATATGTATAACACAATTCTTATAAATAATATTAACACATAATTTTTTTTACAAAAGTAGCAACATATAAAGGTTCATTCAACTTCTTAGGTTGAATGCTCAAGGATGCAGCAAACTTGACAAATACAAAGCTATAAGAGGCACTGGAATCAAATAGAACATTGGCATTGACATGATTAATGGGAATAGTACCATCACCACATTGTCACTTGTGTTAGCATCTTGACGAGTAAAAACGAAAACTCGAGCATTTCCCTTCTGTAGTTATTTTGCTGGTTTAGCTTTAACAACATCATTCTTCTTGTTTGGATAGTCTCGAGCAATATGCCTATATTTCCCACATTTGAAGGAAACTCTTACTTTCCTAAGACATGGTCTAGAATGAAACCAATCGTAAAAATTACATTTATCAAGCTTACTACCAAATTTCATCCATCATTTCTTACCTACATTTCCTTTTACATTCTTTTGGCGATTACTTTGATCTCTTTCAAACCTCAAGCATTTCTTATCACCCCTCTCTTACTAATATATTTTTATATCTGACTCAATCTTCAATGCTTGCTGTAACATATCTTTGTAACTATCAATTATGTGAGAAGACAAATAAGACTGAATACTTGCTTTAACCCATGCTCGAATTGTATCGTCTTATTCTTATCTGAGTCAATGATGTGAGTGCAAAAACATTCTAACTTGTTAAACTTGTTGGCATACTCTAGCACAAACATATTATGCTTTTGTTATAACTACAAAAACTCATTCTCCTTCTTTACTTTCACTAACTCTGGAAAATATTAATAATTTTTTTTTTAAACTTTTCCCAAGTTAAAGGCTCGCTTAAATCTTCAAATGTGAGATTTATAAAATCCCACTAGTACTTAGTATTTCCCTTTAGTTGAATGATAGCCAAACTTAACTTTAAATCCTAAAAAATTCGTATCGCCTTAAAAAGTTTTTTCAACTTTTTAACCCAAACTTCTATAGTCAAAAGACTATGGCCATCTTCAAACTGAAGATAGGTTAACCCTTTGAAATCGCTCATAAGTTATCTCACATTGTTATAGATTTTCTTATGTCTGCTATTGTTGTATCAAATTAGACACCACCTAACGCACTCTAATTAAATCATCTTGCATAATAGGAGCATTAAGAGCATTTTCAATATTAATTTGCTAATTTAAAACATTGATGGTTTCAGATTCATCCTTTCTCTTATCAGTTCTTTTCTTTTGACCAGTAAGGTCTGCTAATGCCTCATTTTTATCACTCATTCTCACTTAAATTAGTATCAACGAAAATAGTTCGTAAGTGAGCAAAATGAAACAAATGAATCTTATTAGCATAAATGTTAAGAATATTTAAGTTCTACACACACTATAATTTGGTTTTTGCCTTTTTTGGATCTTAAACCTTGGCTTTAATACCACTTTATGTCACACATCGAGATCAAGATATAACACGTTTATATTACTTTGAAGTAAAATCTCAAAGCAACACGAAGCCTAATCTATAACCATTGAAAACTTCTCAAATAAAATAAGGTTCTTAATAAGTTTTAATATCTGTAAAATAACTAAATAACAAGTTTTTAAATCATCAATGTCGAGTATTGCAACTAAAAGGGACAATACTTCATACAATTTTATTCTCTAAATAGTTCTCCAATGCTTAGATTCTTCTAACTTTTCACAAGATTAATCATAGTTATCATTCATTTTATCTATAAAAGAAAAGAAAATGGGGATTGAACAAACCACAATTCAGCAAGTATAGATTCATATACTTTATCGGATCAAACATAGCTTTCATATGTACTATATAGATCATTCCAAAAATATTCATCAAATCATAATGTCAGAAATAATTCAAAGATCAGCATTCTGTCAAATATTTCATAGATCGTAAATCAATATCAAAACATGTCACCAAATTCTGGATCAATTTGTAAAAATTATCATAAATCATCATTATATTTCATATATTGTTAGCTATAGTCACTACTATAACTCGTGACATTGATCGTATCGATAATTTCATCATCATAATTATTACTAATTATTATAACCTGCTAGCCAATGCCTAAGGCTAATTATTATAACCCGTTAACAAGACTATATGATCATATCTATGCTAATTACTATAACTCATTAACCAGGGCTTAATGCTAACTACTATAACCTGTTAGTGAAAGTCATATGATCATATATATACTAACTACTATAACCCATTAGCCATGACCATAGAACTAGTTCTGATGTTGATGATCCCACTTCCTAGGAATGTAAAAATGTAGCTATCATAAAATCGTTTCTTAAACATAAATCATTTTCAGCATGATTTATCATTTACTTAGCAAACACCAAAATAATCATATGTTTAATCCTATTTTCATATATCGAAAATAATGAAATAAAATATTTATTCATTCTGAAATATACATATATATATATATGTTTGAAAACAAGTAAAGTGTATGAGATTCTACTTTACCTCATTTCAATTCCACCACTTAGTTTTTCCTTTCAAATAATTAACGACTTATTCAAGATAATTTCAACATAATAGTAATTAATTAACCCATTTTGAGACTAATTATATAAAAAACAATTAGGTTAAACAAATGTTAACTCAACTAATTAATATTGACAACCTAAGCTACTTTCACTAAAATAGCCATATCTCAAAATATCAAACAGAATTAAGATATTTTTAATGCGTTAAAAACTAGACTCGATAAGCTTTCTAACCATATATTACCTATCTTGTGATTCCTTATAGATTAATTATAATAATTTTTACAATGCATGTCATATGTTGCTCCCAATAGCATGTATACCTTTTAATAAAAATTATGTATTTATTCATAGGAGACTTGGAATTCAGTTCTGTATGTTTTGTTGGAAAGTAAACTTAGTGGCCTTTTCAAACATATATGCTCAATACATAATTCCTTATATAAAAATTAAGAAAAATTTCATAATTCCTCCGTGTTGCCACTACTAAGCAGCCTGCACATCATTAAGTAAAAATTAAATTACTCTTCATAAAAAACTCAAAATTGACTTCTGTTTATTTCATTGAAAATTAAATTCAACAAGCTTTCGAATAATATATAATAATCATAGCAGTATTTAATCCCTTAATATAAAATATTATCTTAATATGTCACTACAAATACTAGGGTTCATACGAAATAAAAATTTTCCTTTCTAATCCCATTAAATTTCTATTTCCTATTTTTACAATAATAAAATCACATTACTAAACTTTCTCAATACTTTATTAGACCCTAATTAAAGTCAAAATAATTTGCCTAAACTAATCTTGAAGAGGGACAATGGATTTCCTAAAATTTTAGGATTTCTCAATTATAAGTTAAATCTCAAGACTTAACAATCAATATTATTTTTCTAAAATTGAAGAAAATTATTTACTCACCTTTGAAAAACAATTCTTTTTGTAGATTTTGTTTCTTATCCTTCACTTGAAATCTTTCGATTTGTCTTTTCTATATACAAAAGAAAGGAGAAATAAACCTTTTTTTTTTCTCGATCAATTGTTGGCCACACAAATGATAAATGCTAACCCTATTAAAAGTTGGATTATTTATCAATAGGTCCTATGCATTTCTTGTTCTTTATTAAAGAGTTTCTCAACTTATAAAAATACTTAAAACAGTTTTTTTTTACTAGTATTACAATACGTATTTGACATAAAATAGATACAACATGAATACACAAATTGTTAAAACTACTTAAAATAAGAATTATAAGGTAGAATAAAAATGTTGATTTAAATTAATATAGTCTAACAGGGACAAGAATGTATGGAAATAAAATGATTTTAATGAAGATTAAATTTGTGATCCAACTAATAAATTATATCAAGAAAATCCTAAAATTTTAGATTTTAGACACTAATAAGAAAATGGCATGTCTTACTATTTCTTATAGAAAACTATCAATTATACCAAATGTATCTTGACCCTAATCAACTTAAAATAGTAACATAAAGTATTGAGAGTTTAATTTACTATATAACCTTGAGGACCAAAAACATAATATCCAAAATATTTGTACTCTTTGACTTAGCAATGCAAGATGATTAACCCCTCTTGCTGCCTCGCATTCCATAAATTCTTTTTTAATTAATTTTGTTTGTTTGACACAACTAAATTTTGAGTTCATGTCTCAATTTTTTTTTTCATTATTTTTTATTTTTTATTATATCATAAAAGATATATATCATCATGTTAATTCTGATAATAGAATTTAAAAATTTCATTGCCATATAATTTTTTATAAATGAATTTATTTTTTATACACTAAAAATTTTTAACTTCATAAATGAGGGTAAGAGCTTAACATATGTTTTTTTAAAATTATTTTTTATTTTTTAATATATCATTGTTACTCTTCTAATCGTATTTGTGAGGTCTAAAAATTCTACGGTGAATGAAATAATTTTTCATAATTTTAAATTAAAATATTCTAATAATAAGAAATATTTAATTTAAAGATAATGAAAATTTTAATTTTAAAACTTTGTTCAATTTTAACAAGCTTTAAATTTGTACTTTTATACAAAGAGATACTAATTGAGTGACAATTATAGAAGTAACTTAAAGCTACTTAATTGCCCAATTCCATTTCAGTGGAGACCTTTTTCTTTTTCTCTTTTTGGCCAAATGGGAACTATAATTTTTTTTATAAATGAAGTCTTGAAAAAAAAAAAAAAATCTAAGTATCCATATTTAAACCCCAAATCTGTTAGATGCAATTTCTTAAAAATAATTGCATGAACTAATTAAATTAAGTTATGGGATATTTTTGTTGCATCTTTGCAAAAAAAAAAAAAAAAAGACGAGCAAGTGCCAGTTAACTTAAAAGCAACTAATTTTCTTTTTATTGACAATTTCAAATATCATTTCCTTGCATATTTTAGCATAATTAGAACAATTTAACAAAAGTCCTACAGCCATTTTATAACATTAATTAAAGTCAGTTGCTTGTAATTTTGGAATTTGACTATAATTACAACTGGGCTAATCCATTGCTAAATTTGTGAAAAAAAAAGACACAATCCGACAATAAGCAGGTGAAATTGATTTTTTAATCACCATTTTGGCAAAACCTCCCAAGAAAATCAATCCTATAAGAGGAGTTTCCACCAGCTCCAATTTGATTCACGGCAAATGCCAGGGTGAGGTTTTTATTGTTTTATTATTTCTTTTTTCTCTCTGTTAATGTTCATGCATTCTTGTGAATTTGAACTTGGAACAGGAGATTTTCCATGGAAGTAAAAGCTGGAGATTTTATCAGTAGTTTACCAGATGAGATACTTTTCCACATAATCTCTTTACTTCCCTTTGAATCTGCTATCCAAACTATATTCCTATCGACCCGATGGAGATTTTTATGGAACCTGGCTTTGGTTCAACATGGAAGCAAGGAAGATGTTCCCACTGCAGTTTCAGGTTTCCTGACAAATTTTGATGAGCACAATCCAACAAGGAATACCAGAAGGCTTCGGTTCCATTTTGGCGCAGATGGTGTCTTATCAGCCATTATTGCACCTAACAATAAACTTCACCTGGATTTCTCAGCAGACAACCAGGAACATCCTAGGCAGTTTGGCTGGCAAATAGAGTTGAACCCTCAAAATCTTAGTCTTCAGCCAACTCCTTCTACTTTCTTTGTTAAGACCCTTTACTTGATATCAGTAAACCACCTCAGCAGTGAAGCAGTTTCATCTATGGTCTCAAATCTTCAGCTTCTTGAAAACCTGAAAATCATTGGATGCAATGGATTGGAATCCTTGAGCATTGATTCTGAGAGAAAGCTTTTAAACTTAACCATATTTGATTGTCCACACTTGAAATCTCTCCATATCAGATCTTATAAACTTACAACTTTTTTGTATAGAGGGCAATTTCCTTGGTTTTGGCCTGAGTTTCATTTCAACTTGGCAAATGCCATGCTTGATTCTAGGAAAGGCCCTGGCTACAGTACCTTCCAAACTTGTGATTTTGATAGAGTCCTGCTGACAATAAAGAATTCTGAAATTCTTACTTTATGCAAATGGACTTTTCAGGTACGCTATTTTTATTTTTCTAATTTTTTTTTTATACTTTGGGAGGCTGACAAAATTTGGATTCGAGTTACTGAAATTAAGAACCTTGCACTCTATGAGCAATAGACCCAGCCACTGTTAGCGTATTTTTCTAATTTTAGTTTCAAACTAGGCTGCTTCTAGCGCAGTCATAATGACTAAAATAATCAGATTTTTTTTTTTTTTTTTTGCAAATGCAGGCATTAATCTGTCCATCACTATCATCTTTTCAAGCTGATTTCCAATTTTATAGGCTAAAAGAGCTTTGGTGGATCGATAATCATTCAAAGGGAGTAGCCAATAATGATGCTCTAATCACCTTCTTGAAACTCTGTCCTTCCTTAGAGAGACTCTTCGTGACTGTAAGTTTAATTTTCCCTTGACTTTGGGAGACAGATAACTTGAATTTCTTGACTTTTGGTACATATCTTGTGAATCACATTGCTAGTATTTGTGTAACACAACAATCTCGGATATTATAAAGATCCACTATAGTTTATATATGTTTGAATTCATATAAGTTACCTTTTATAGAATAAAATTACGTGACTTTTGAATCAAATTTTACAGGTTTGATGTGGATTTCCGTAATATATACATATATATATAACGACGTAAAATCATATTAGTGAAATATTTTTTGTGAAACAACAAATAATATTTCATAAATTAGATAACAGATTTCTGTAATTTAAATATTTGACACTTCGTTTAATCATGAATTTGAAAGCAACCTTAGAATTAATCCTGCAAATCTACTTAAATATGCTGAAATGTTGATCCTTGTTAGAGGAATTGATGTACTGATTATTGAATGTGCAGATTGATCATAACAGCTATGTCATGCCAAGTGCAGCCACATGTTCCAAGCAAGTATGTAGATACAAAAAGTTGCAGCATCTCAAACTGGTTAAATTGGAGGGATTTGCCAATCAAGATGATGAGAGTTCATTCGCCGAGCGTCTACAAGATGTTGTGGCTGTGGAACCATTAATCCTAACAACAGCGGATGGTATGTGTTTCAGAAATTTGACTAAGATTTCTTCACGTGAATCTCACGAGCCAGAGGAGTCTCCTTCACCAATTTCACAAGAAAGGTATTCTTACATGTTTGTTCAAGTGCAAAACATCAATGAGTTTTGTCCCAAACATGCTCACATGATCAGTTTGTACTGCCAGAAAAATCACTAGTTTCTCCAATAAGGTTTTCATTCCCAACCCAATTTTATGATGCACTTTTTTGTTACGTGGATACTCCAATCCATATACATAAGCAGTTTAGTAATTAAGATTATGTGAAATATGCATAATTTTTCCCTTTTTTTGTTGAAATTTTGTAAAGTTAAGACCCTGCCCTTCCTGAAATGATCTTAAAGATACACTCTCCCACATTATCCTTATGCATGTTTTCCAACGACCGAATCCAGGTTAAATTTCAATATTATTTGTCAGACTACTTCAAAACACCAGCAGTGTTAAGAATATTTATTTAATTTCATGTCCTTTATATTCGGCCATAAACAAGGAAATTGTGCGTCAGATTACAAGACAGATTCAAAATCAAGTTAACAAGAAAGGGTTATAAAATTTCTTTAAATCTTCTCCTAATGTTTGATTTTATAATCACTAAATCTTGAACCATAGATTAAGTCAATGAGTCATTTCTTGTTTCTTAAGCTCATGAATATGAAATCAATAACGTGAAGCTGATCTTTGCAGCCACCATAATCCTTGATCTTTTCTGATTTTTATTGGTTGGATTGATTATGGCACACTTTTGACTATGATATGATATTAAAGCTGAAAATCATATAATAACATTAAAGAATAGGGGAAGTCGCATCCATGAAAATTTTTCTAATTTATTTTCTTGATTAGAGAGGTTGAATACTTGAATTAACTAGCAGGAAGAATTGAATCGGACAAACATGAATTATCAATCAAGACTTTCAAAGAAGATAATACTTCAATTTGATAGCCAATAATTTTTTATTTAAATGTCTCTATTAAGGAGATTTATATATCTCAAAGATTACAAGTTGATTTTTTTTTTATTCAAAAGTCATACGTGAACTTTAGAAAGGAGAATGAAGTACTTTGTATAGTACAAAATAGAATGGACTTTCATATGCCAAAATCAAATATCTAATCTATTTTTTTTGTCACATTTAGGCTGATATTTAGATTTTAATTTGATAAAACAATCAATTTTCATATCTTGATATCTAAGACTGATCAAAATAAATCAAGCTAGTTAAATTATTTATTTTATAACTTCTGACAAAAAAGAAAAATCACTTTATAGTTTTTTTTTTTTTTTACCATTGCATTGTAGCTATTGATCTAAGGCTTCAATTTCACATTAACATATTTTAAAAATATATTATGATATATATAAAAAAAATGAATTCATATTATGAGAAGTATTTTATAAGATAAAATCGTATGAACTTTATAATATTTTATTATCAATTTAGATGATAATTTTCGTTGGATAATCGATATATCAGCATAACTTACGTAAAATTTCTTAAGAATTTCAGATGACCATGATAAATTAACTGATATAACAAAGAGAGCCAAGAAGCTCTTATTCGCTCCTATAACACAAATTTAGAACAAAACAACTACATCTACTACACAAGACAAAAATACAAGCAATTCAAATTCAACCCAAATTTCATCCTGAGAAACAATCAACTTCAATTCTTGTCCCATTTTTTGTTCTCTCCATGACATAAAAATTTCAGAGAGAAACTTGAGCCTTGACAGGAAAGAAGTTGTTAAAAATCACTGGTAGAGAGAGGCTCATGGGAGGCATCACCAACGAAGATGTTGTCATAAACAATGGCAGCAATGGCAGCCCCAACCAATGGGCCAAGCCAATAGACCCAGTGGTTAGTCCAGGTCCAGCTAACCACAGCAGGACCAAATGAGACTGCTGGGTTCATTGAAGCACCATCAAAAGCACCACCAGCCAAGATGTTGGCACCTACTATGAAGCCAATGGCAATAGGAGCAATAATCCCCAAATCTCCTTTCTTGGGATCCAATGCTGTGGCATATACCGTGTAGACAAGGCCAAAAGTCATCACAATCTCAAAGACAAGTGCATTCCAGGCTGATACATCCGAGGATAGAGAGAATGCTGATGTTTCCTACAATGACACCAATTATAATTGTTTTACAAAATAAAATAAACAAACGGTCAAATTTATATCAATCAATTGAGTTAAATACTCAGGTGCATGCATGTACTCTTAAGTCTCGACCAATTAGATGACCAAAATTTTCACGAGTTTCTTACCAATCCGCCAGTGGCAAACTTAAGAAGCAAGCAAGCGACGACTGAGCCTAGCAACTGTGCAATCCAGTACAAAATGCCTCTCAGCAAAGTAATTTTGCCACCAATGAATGCACCAAATGTCACGGCGGGGTTGACATGACCACCTGAAATGTTTGCACCTACCGAAACCGCCACAAATAGGGCAAATGCATGAGCCAATGATGCAGCAACAAGACCGGCTGGTGTGCTTGACCCATTATTGGTTAGCTTGTCTGTCAACAAAAAAAAAAAAAAACCGCCCTTTAATAATCATTGTTTCAACTAATTTAATGGTTTTCTTTAATCATTTGGTTAGTAACTATGACTTAGGCTGAACTTGGTTGCAACTGTATCTTAGTGCAGTTAAATTTCAAAAATTTTCAATGAAAATCAAATGAAAATTCAGTGAGATGTGTTTGGTAAAAAGAGCACAAATTTTTTTACTGAAACTTTAAGGTCTAATATAAAATCTTTTTCAATCTTATTTATAATAATTTTTACCCTCACTTTTAATATAATTGAAATTCAAGACTCTTAATATATTTTAAAATAATAAATTTTTATTTTGAAAATTTGTTATTAAATATTTTCTAAACACATAATTGCATGAAATAAATGTTTTATTTTTGTCTATACACAGAAAGAAAAAATCGAATTTGAGATCATACTGAAAGCCATGCCGGATCCTTCTCCGGCAAATACAAAAATAAGCATTGAAAAAAATTCTGCTAAAGCTGCCTTAATCGCATCCGGATGGCTTGCCTCCCCCGACGTCCCGATTGCAATTCTATTAATTGGCATTTTCTCCAAAAATAATTTTTCTTCAACCTAAATTCTCCCTATCAAAAGAAGCATCAAGAGCTATTTCTTGCTGCTTTGCTTGCTAAGAATATAGCTCTCAATTTTGTGTTAGTGTTCAGTAAGAACTTTTGACTTTTATATATGCCTAATAAAATAACGGGCTAAGTAACCGATGGTGCAGGTAACCAGTGGAAGAGTAGGGGCCACATTTTCAAAGCCACATGTCGGTGACTTTACAGCTAGTAAATGGGCGTGTGTGGTTGTGATTACTTGTAGCTACGGCGAATGAGGCGAGGAAGAAATGTGCATCGCCGACCAAATGATGCGGTGGGGCCCTGATGATGATTGTGTGGTGTGTAGTCCATTGAAAGTCTTGTAGGCGAGCGAGATGGGCGGCTGGAAAACCGATCATTTGAATATTAAAAATCAAACGTGTGATTTGTGTGTGACTGTCGTGGGCCGACGGAAATAGGATTTTTAAGCCTTTGAGGTTGTTGTAAATGGGCCCACTAGGATCCAACCACTTCTTTTAATTTCATCAATTTTGGTACTTGATATAATCTTTAAAAAATTAAAAAATACAAAATTTTGGTTTTATTAAATAGAAAATACAAAAGAACTTTTTTTCAAAAAAAATTTCTTATTGGGATAATATTTTATTTTCATTGACTCACTATTGTTACTTGATGATGGTGATCATTTTAATTTATGAATTATAGTATTAAAAACTCGAATTTCAAATTATTCTCTTACCAATGTTTATTGTTTTATTTTTTTTTTCCACTTTGAATATGGTATGTGATAGAATTGGAAAAAAAAAACTAAAATCATACATGACACATATGGATGCATATGTATAGAATTATGTTACTAATAAGATTAAAATTGATCATCCATTAAAAAATATTAAAATTGAATAATAATTTACTAAAGTACTATCATTTAAACAATATATATATATATACACATATTATTATTTTTATTGTGTGTGTATGTATGTACGTAATTGCGCGCATAATTGAAAGTGTTGAATTCTAATAAAATATGAATAGTAATGTTTGTCCTAGAACTTTGCTAATAATCCAATCCGTGATAAGAGGAAAAAGGTAAGATGATGAATTATTATTGGTGTAAAGGATGCAATAACACACACCAACCTTTTTTTTTTTTTTTTTTGCTTACTTTGATTGCTATCAAACATAGATCTTTCTAGACTTTCTTGATAGATCATAAATGTAATGTGAAGGGTAGTTGATTTATATAATTATTTTTAAAAAATATCATTTAATAAGTTTAAAGCATAATTTAACACCTATAATATTTTTTATCTTAAATTTTTACTTTTATTATAAAAAAAAATTGTAGAGGAGCAATTAAAGCTATATTTATGATGAAAGCAAAATTATTGACTAGTTATATGATGACTTCACCATAGGACTTAATGGATATGTTAAAATGTGATATTATTAAATTTAGGAAAAACATATACCAATGAAATGCATTTAAATTAGTAAGCTTCTAATTGTTATTTTAATCCAAGTTTTAATGCACAAACTTGATAAGTCAAATTAGGTGAAATCTAAAAAAAACATTATCCTTAAGCATAAATTAATCAAATTAGATGGAGTTAATCAAATTAGATGGAGTCTTAAAAAAACATTATCCTTAAGCATGAATTAATCTTTGGGGTGATTAGGTCTAGCATGAGGTGGGAGTAGGTATGGCATTAATTATTCAAAGAAACCAAATATTATGACAACCAATGTTTAATCATTTGGTCCACAACCTTTTCTCAGTATTACAAATAAAAAGCATTGAAAGATATAAAATTAGTAGCAATTGGAAAAAGAAAAGATATGAAATATGGTGCTTTTCAAAATTAAAACATGAGAATATATAGACAATCCCCAAACATTTAGGAAAAAAAAAGTAAAATAAAAATGGAAGAAAATTCACTTTAAAAAATTCAATTTGAAATTTAGTAGCCGATCTGATTTATTCATCCATTTTATTTTATTCATTATACTAATTATTTGATTGTGATTGTAATTTTTAATTTTTTTAATATATTATTAAAATAATAATAATAATATTCATTTATAAATCTTTATTTTATCACAATGGTTTGAAGAATTAAATAATGGTATTATTGTTTACTTACAATTCATGATCTATCCTAATTTGTCTAAAAATCATAACTTTCATACTTTTATATATTTTTGCCCATAGGCACGTAAGCTATTAATAAAATATTAAAATTTAATTCTTAATAATCTTAAATATATATATATATTATGTTAAAAAGCTCCAATTCAATTAAGTCAGTGAAAATATAATCAAACAATCAATCAAACACACAAAAAAAATAATAATTTAATATAGTTCAATCCAATCGACCTACGTTAACAGATGAGAAATAAGATTCATTAATTGTAAAAAATTACAAATAAATATCAAATCAAATCAAACATTCATAACTAATACCCATAGACCCTCTTAATCTTCTTTAATCTTATAAAGTATTCTCAACTCAAACAAACGCATCTCATGTGCACCTTTTTTAACACAAACAATCACATACACGTATGTACCTATCTATCATATTTATGTAGATCATCTCAGTTTTCTTTAGTCCACTCTCATACACCATACAAATATATACACACATAAGACATAAATCTCCTGTAATCTTATGAGGTGTTTGTCTTATAAAATTTTATAATTCTCTTATATCTTTTTCTTATATATAATTTTATAGAGGCTTTACCTATTTATAATCATATAAACTTATCTATTAAAAATATTTTTTCTTTTAAAATTTTTTTTCTACAAATCTTCTTGTCCATCAGTAATATTTAACTAATTCGAAACAAATTTCTTTTAAGATTTGAGTTATTATTTCTAACAATATATATATATATATATATATATATATATATATATATTGAATAGAACAAAATCATCCAAACTAAAATATTAGACCGACCATTTCCCATATAAGGAGCTTCTCTTACAATCAACTTTCATCATTTGTAATAAAATTGAACTTGTCCCCCTTAATAATTGTATTTTCTTGACTGAGCATCCAGTGATCGTTGTCCTTTAGTTAGAATTAATTGGAGATTGAGATTTCTTGTTGGGTTACCTTGTGAGAAAATTCTAAGAAAGGTTATATCAACTTATATAGAAGACGAGATTTTGTTGTCGTAAATTATTTCGGGTTTGGTTCTTTTCATTTACTTAACATTCGTAATATGCTCGAGTCTCTTTTTTTTTTTTTTTTTTCTAGAGTCACGAAACCAAATTATATAGATTGGAAAATAATTTGTTGGCCAAAATTAATATGTGAGCTACATGGACTTTGAAATCGGATTTGAATTACTAACTATTGCATGATCGATTAATAAAATGTTGAACTTTTAATTTTAGTAAGTCTTGTTGTTGCCTACATTCTTCTCTCTTCTCTAATTTTGTTGTTCATAAGCAGTTACAACATTAACATAGCTCAAATGAAAACTACAGGTGAATCCCAATATTTTGGTTTGAGTGGGATTTCAATTATTGGGCTGCTTCTCTGATAGGGAACACTGTAGAAAAAGATGATGTTTTCCTCTCCAGTTTCATGGTAGTACAATGATAATTGACCAGGGCTGAATCTCATATTTTGCAATAACTTCACTCCATAGAATAAACTACAGAAACAAATGAACAAACATTATAAATCAAGAAAAATTTTATTAATTCAGATCCAAATCGAGATTATCAAAATTTGAATCCTAGAATGTAGGCAACAACAAGACTATCTGCCTTTTGGATCCATAAGCTCTGAGAACACGTCACTTGTGGTAGTTGTTGTATCAGTAGCTTGATCACTGATACAATCAAAGTGATTAGCATTGATAGATTCAACTTGGGGGATCCATCCAGGAATATCTGGAATATGGTTTGCACTATTCTCAGATGAAGCAGTATGTTGTATGGAAGCCTCTTGTAGTTCAAGAGCATACTCCAAATTCCATAACACGTCTCCCATTGTAGGTCTCTCAGCTCCATGTTCTGCCAGGCATTTCTCAGCTGTTTCACTGAATTTTCTCAGGGATTCAAGATTGATAAATCCTACAAGATGAGGATCTATAATCCTTTCTAACAGGCCTTTCTTTTGCCAATGCATAGCCCATTCTGCTATATTAACCTGTTCCCTAGGAAGAGCAGGGTTTATAGCAGGCCGAGCACATAAAATTTCCATGAGAACTACTCCAAAAGAATACACATCAGATTTCTCTGTGAGTTGCTGTCGACGAAAGTACTCAGGATCAAGATAACCAAAGCTTCCTTTCACGGCAGTGCTGACATGAGTTTGATCCACAGTGGGACCTAGCTTTGACAACCCAAAATCTGCAACTTTTGCTGTGAAATTCTCATCAAGAAGTATGTTGGTTGTTTTCACATCGCGGTGGATGATAGTTTCTGCTGCTCCTGTGTGGAGGTAGTGTAGGCCTTTTGCAGCTCCAATACAGATTTCCAGTCTTTGTTTCCAGCTAAGTGGGGAAAGATTGGAGCCATACAAGTGCCTCCGCAAAGGACCACCTGCCATGAACTCATAAACGAGGATCATCTCATTTTGTTCTTCACAGTAACCTATGAGAGAAACCAGGTGCCGATGCCTCAACTTGGAGAGCATCAGAATTTCTGTCCTGAACTCAGTTAGTCCTTGCCGGGATCCTGGATTTCCGCGCTTTACTGCAACCATGAACCCATTCTCTAGCATACCTTTATAAACCTTTCCAAATCCACCTACACCAATGACCAAACTCTCATCAAAGTTCTTGGTTGCTTCACGAATCTCTGAGAAAGATAGAATGCGGCCTAAACCATGAGATTGTGCTGTTGAAGCAAGACTGCAAATTGAAACTTTGGAATCTGAATTTCCCACATTTTTCGGCAGTGGAAACCAGGTTGAGGAGCAACGTTTTGGCTTCTTTGGCTGACGCAAGTGCAGGAAAAAAATTGCTAAAATGACCGTTACAACTGTGAAAACTGCTGCTGAACAGATTGCTAGGACAATCAATTTTCTGCTTGGGATCTTTGAGTTCTTATTAATTTCACAAACATTTCCATCAAGGCTATCACAAGGATTGCTCATTTTCAAGATCTCTAAACCATTCAAAATTGCATTGCTTGGAAGATTTCTTAAATCAGGAGGACCTATTTGAATCAAAATCTGAGTTGATCCCATCGAAACATTCACCAGGAAATCTACGTAGTAAGCAGCTGATAATGCCTTTGTCCTACTGGAAATATCAAAAGAGGTCAAAGCAGATTGCTTGTTGATGTAGACATTGAAAACTAAGCTGCTAAGAGCTACACTAACAATGTCACAAAAATGCAACCTAATAAGATAAGTAAAACCTTCTTCAACTTCAAATGTCCATGAAATGTTAAACTTCTGATCGGTAACATTTGCTTCAGCCATTTCTTGAGCAGTGGCATAAACCCAATTCGGAGCAATTTCCGCTGATATTCCATCAGGGTACATGATCAAATTAGGATTGACCATAACATTTCGGGCAGAAGCAGCATTTACTAAATATGGTTGATCTGGCTCCCATATCCTCCACATTGAATCATTCTTGGGAGTTAAAAGAGGACCCCCCATGTTTATCCTGTAAGCTGTCTCGAAAGCTACATGTTTCGAGATCTCAACTTCAGGTCCTAATGGAATTGGCACAAGACTGGAACGGAAATTCTTGTTGGGTACAGCCACAACCTCAATCCCATTGATAAATGCAAGCGAGCCATTTCTGGGAGAAAATGTCAGTTCCAATTTTTTTGAACTCGAACTTCCTATCTCAATCACATATTCCTTCACTAGAGGAGAGTTTTGGCCCATTTTCAAAAAAGAAAACTGGTGAAGCAGTGTGATTCCATTGGCTGTAACTGAAAAAACTGCAGACTTCAAATCATACTTTGTATCTTGAACTGGGAAAAAATGTAGCCTTAGCCAATGGCGGCCAATCTGCTTAGTTCTAATAGCATATGCTGAAGTTTTTTCAAAAACTCTAGCAAAATTGTACAGAGCTGAGTTACCCGAACTGCTCATTTCATCCTCAGAAACAACAATTTCTGAAGAAGGGGACATTTTCACAAGAGGAATACTACTATCAGGCTGAAAAACCCGAGAATCATCAACTTCTATTGGGTTACTTCCCCCACAATTAATCAAGAAAACATCAACAGGACTATAAGTAGAACAGATTATAGGGTGAACAAAAAAAACAAATGGAAAAAAGATTAACAATAACTTAAATGATACTTTCATTTCTTCACTTTCCATTGACTTTAAAAGTCTAGAAAAGTTGAACTAGACAATGTAACATGACATACCAATTGTAATTCTGATTCTGCCACTTATCTTTCATGTCTTAATGAGAATATAGTTGGAGTTGTAGCATACCTGGAAAGAGAAGATAGAGGTGAGTTTGGGGTGTGGGGGATGAGAGTTATGATGGTGGTTAATTCTACTATTTCCAAAACATGGGCTCTGACATTGTGTAAATACCTCACAGATAGCATTAAATATTAAAAAATGAAAATAAATAAAAAAAAGGGAAAAGGTTTGGGAACTATGGGGAAACCGACTTAACTGAAACTTTATGACATTTTCTTCTTTCTTTTAATATTTTGCGGCATTTAAGGTGAGGAACATGAGGGTCTGGTATTAAAAAATTTGCAGGCCATTGGGGGACCCTGACTAAAGCAACGACCAGAGATGATGGGTTGACCAACTACCCTTTTTTACCAGAAATTCTTCAGAGCTTAGAAACCTAAATCCTTCATTACTTAAGCTTAAATTTTTCGATTTTGAGAAGTATAAGCAATGCTTTTGCACATGTTCACATTCTTGATCCAAAACCATTTTCCATCAACTTGCCTTAGATTTAAAAATTTTCATTTTTTTCTTAATGAATACATTGATTGCTCGGAAGTTATCACTGGAGATTGGACCGCAAAATATGCTGTTGTCATTAAAAAAATTGAAAGATTTCTAGCACCTAGATCTTCTCCTAGTAATAGCATTAGAACCTAGGAGAATGAACAACATTTCCATTTTATATTACCAATACAGCAGCATGCTCATGAACTTTAAGCCCTTTGAGCTTTGAAAAGAATCAAGATGTAATAGTTTGATTTCGATACAGTTAAGCAGACAAAATATTGACAGGTAAGATTGAGAATGAAATGTAAATCCCATGAAGCTAACAAGTGAAGGGTAGGTGGTGGATCTCAAATTAACACAGAAAACTAGAAAATATATAGAATTTAACCTTAAAATATTGTGATAATCAATGGGAAAAAATATATAAAAATAAATTAAACAGCTGGAGATTTGACTGTAAATTTGACACTTGGAAGTTACATGTAATAAGAGATTAAACATAAAGGTTAGAGAATGCAGAGCATAAAGCAAAAATAAAGTATATAAGAAAGCTTGATATACACAATTTGAGAAAAAGGTCTAAAGCAATGACAAAATATTCATGGTTAGCTCTTCTTTTTAGATCAATAACCCCTCTCTTTTTCTTTTTTTTTGTCTCGGTTTCTATTTGACTAGTAGTTGAAAAAGATATGAATTTGAAATCAAAGAATTCTTCATAAAATTGTTACTCATTTTGATGAAAGTTTTAAACCCTATCAATGAAATTAAAACATTAATAATTTGTGAAGTTTAAAAATTTTACTAATAGCATGTAAAATAATAATTAAATCTTAAATCACAGTTGGAATTGTGCACATTTTAAATTTGGGCCACTAGCTTTACAAAGAAAAGAATAAGAAATTTGGGCCACAAGCTAGAAGCACTTACGTTCCAGAATAGATTGTTGCTTTGTGGACAAAGGCTGGCTCAACCTCTTAGCTGTAAATCCATGATTTATAGTACTATCTATAGGCCCAAATAAATAAGGCTTGAGTAGATGGCTAGTTACAGTGGATCCTCATAGGCCATGATTCGTTCATTCATGCTTCACACTCTCCATCCAATAGGAACCAAATATATCCAGTAGTTTTATGAGAGGCTGCTGCTGCTTCACATGGTGATCAAAACTCAAAACATGGCAACGTCTTCAGTTTCATTGAACTGGGTTCCACCAGCTACCTTTACAAAGAAGGTTAATCTCTCATCAGCTGTTAGCTGGCTTCGCTTTCTGCTTATTGCTTGCTTACTATGTTTCATTTCTCTTAGAGTCAGAGCTAATTCAGTTGTTCTATTACTGTTTCTACTTTCCAGTCAAATTTGCCATGGCCACAGTCCAATGAGCTAGCTCGAGCAGCTACATTTTCTTTGCGTAACTCTGTCACATGCCCCAAAGAGACCACTTCCAATGAAGAAAGTAAGATGATCCCATCTGATGTATTTCATGACAAACTCCAACTTCCATTGAATTCTAAGAGAAAATGAGTATTATGTATTCATGCAAGCAAAAACTCGATGTTTTTGTGTCATGTTCTTACTTTTGACTGAATATCAGACACTTGCAAGAGAAGACTGCTGCTGTTAGGAGTTGGAACTGTCACAGCAGGTTTACTCCCTGCAACTTCCCTTCTTGCTGAAGGTATTTTATGACCTTGCTTAATTTATGTAAAATTATATTAATGTCTGCCTTGTGAAGTGGAATTTAATGTTCAGCTTTTCTTGTTTTGGTCGTTGGACAGAGATACCACAAAACTATAAGGCATTTGTTGACATTCCTGATGGGTATTCTTATTTCTACCCATCAGATTGGAGGGTAATTTGTTTCAAATTACTAACAAGTTGAAGCCTTTAGTTTTGGCTGCAAATCCCCGGTATGATTTCTGTTGTTGCTTTTTGTTAGGAATTTGAGTTTAGGGGACATGATTCTGCATTCAAGGACAGATTTCTTCAACTGCAAAATGTAAGGGTGAGATTCCTACCAACTGAGAAAAAAGACATCCATGATTTGGGGCCAATAGAAGAGGTGAAGAATGGAAACTCTTTTGCTTTCTTTCCGTGAGTTTTCTGTGAAGAAAGAAATGGAGTTTCATAAGTTTTTCTTTGTTTGCAGGTTGTTTACAATTTGGTAAATCATGTTTATGCCGCACCAAATCAAATGGCCAATATACTTGACATGAAAGAGGTTTGTCCAAAATAATGCAACTTTCTTTCAGTTTAATTAATCAGAAAAACAATATGAGAAATTATTTTATGCGAAGTTCTTTAATTCTGCGAACGGAATTAAAAAACAGATACATATCTGCTTTTTTTTAATTAATTTTTTAATAAAGTATTTATTATATTAATTTCGCTTATAAAATTAAAAAACTCTACAATTACTGTATTTTGATAATTTCTTAAACAATATAGTCTAGCTTTTTTCAATTGATAGTCGGTCAATTGCTTTCATGGCCATCTTCTAAATGCAGAGAACAACTGATGGGAAAAACTATTACACCTTTGAATACGAACTCACTTCTTCTAACTATGCTAGTGCTTCCTTCGCAACACTAGCCATTGGAAATGGTAAAGTATCTATCATCTCAAAATTGTTGCTTTTTCCTTTCATATTAGTTTACTGATAACCACCCTTATCTGTAGTTGGTTTACTTGAGATGAAAGTAGATTTAGTAATTTAAATTAAGATACGAGAAAAAAGAAAAGTAAAATTTTAGCAAAAATTATATATGTATTTGACAAAAATAAGTATTTTATATTTAATGTGTTCACACAAATTATAATGCAATAATTTTTATATTTTATACCTGTTAAATCCGAATAAACAAATATAGATATGCCAATTGCCCCATTCGGCCTCTCTCCCTAGTGTTTGAGAATGAAGACAAGAGCGAGGCAAGGAGGAAAATCTTATTATTAAATGTTTGATGGCTTCTTGTTGGAATGCCAATCCTTGAACAACGGCTTAGCCGTAGATATAGACAAAATCAGTTGACAAGGTTCCTTCATTTGATCCAGAGCACATCTTTACTTAGATGTTGAAGATGTGAACTGTAAGGAGAAAGATTTTCTCATGTTCTTTAAGCTGTTGACTTGCATTTCTTTGCAGGGAGATATTACACACTGGTTGTTGGAGCACTTGAAAGACGGTGGAGAAGGGTCCGCGACAAGCTGAAAGTGGTGGCCGACTCCTTCAAGGTGCTTGACATCTGAAATGCAGTTATACAGAGCAGGGCAACCCTCAAACCTGTTAAAATCAACCCTTTTCGTTGTAAATATAGCCAGAAACAACAAAGATCCTCGCTTAGTTGAGCATCAAAAACAGGTCCAACCTGAATTATCACTTTTCTTCTTCCTGTATTGCTACCATTCATTTCTTGAATTTTGTGAATGAGGCGTCCTTAAGTGTTAAACAAATAGAATTTTTTATAGGCAAAATTAATTCATGCAACCATTTTTAAAAGATTCAATAAATTTAAAATTTAAAATTTAACACTTATAATCTATTCTCTTTTATCTCTATGCTGCAATATAAAATATTAAAGACTAGTACCTGAACATTACTTAAGTAGCAGAAATAATGGCAAAGAAAAAAATTTGTAAATTATCCGCCTACTTATTTACAGAGATTACAACACTTTTTTTTCCTCTTCTAAACTTTCTCAGTAATCAAAAGTTGAAAACTTTACAGCCAAACACATACATCATTCAAGCTTTGGTGAGAGAGGAGTTGCAGAAATTCATAGAAATCAGGGGGCAAAACCTGAAACAGGAAAATCCCAGAAACACACCTCAATAGGACTAAAATTCTCAACCCTTTTCTGATCAACAAACAAAATTAATATACCATGGAGACAAAGCACAGTCCCAATCTAATGCTGCCTGTCTGTAAAGAATATGGATCTATCCCTCAACAGCCACCCAAACTCCCAAACCCCTAAATTCTAAGCCCTACCTTTAAACAATGTAACTACAGCCGCCGCTGTGCCTACTCGCCGGAATAAACATTGTTATAACCCTCTATTGGTCTCACATGCTCTTTGGTTCACTAATCCATAGAGAACATCATTACAAGCTGCATCATCTCCATTTGTCCTTTCTGATTCTGGATTTTTCAACCAAGCGATTCTGTGAAGTCTGCATGTCGTGGTAGTTCCAGCAATTCAAATAAGCGAAACGAGTACTGTACAGAAGAACCAATGTAAGTAACCATCAATCGCAAGCCAACCTAAACCAGCCGATGCTGACGCAGACCCTTGCCAAAATGAGGTTGCATTAAACGAACATACAAGCCATTTTTTGCTACCAAAGAATCATGTGTCCCTTCCTCCACAATTCGACCACCATTAAGTACTACAATGTTGTCAACATGCCTCATCATTGCAGCTCTATGGGCTATCAAAATGGTAGTTTTGTTCCCCATTATAAGAGTGTCAAGTGCCTCATGCACCACTCGGCTTGACTCAGATTCAATGGACGAGCTAGCTTCATCTAATAACAAGATAGGAGCATTCTTCAGCACCACTCGAGAAATAGCAATTCTTTGTTTCTGTCCTGGGGTCAAATCCACACCCCTCATACCCACGTGTGTGTCATAACCGTGAGGCAAGCTGCTGATAAATTGGTGAGCATTAGCTATTCTTGCAGCCTCTTTCATCTCAGCTTCACTAGCATTGTGCCTTGCATATATAATGTTTTCCCTGATAGTAGTTGAGAAAATAATGGGTTCCTGTTGAACAAGACCTAAGTGGTTCCTCAACCACCTCAAATTGTAGAGTTTCAAATCCCGCCCATCAAGTAGAATCTGACCTGCAACAGGATCATAGAATCTCTCTATCAGAGATATTATGGTACTCTTCCCAGATCCTGAAACTCCAACAACAGCAACAGTTTGTCCCCCATTAACTTTAAGACTGAAATTGCTCAATACCAACATTTCTGGACGTGTAGGATAACAAAAATCAACATTTTTCAACTCAATGCTTCCATAGACATTAGGTGGCTTCAATGCTGAGTTATCATCTGGCTCAATTTTAGGGACTCGATCAATAATTTCAAACACTGAAGTGAGAGATTCCCGCCTCTTCAGTATGTATGGTGCCAGTCCAAATGGCTCCACCAGTGCAAAAGTTGCAAAAGAGAAAACGATGTACTCCTTGAGAGCTGTAGGCAGATCCATATAGCCTCTTTTAACAGAGAGTGCGGTGTACCAAAGGAGAAGAGCATTGCAGGCAAAAAGAAGAAACTGTGAAAAGCCAAATGCAAACCCTATTGCCATTCCATGAAAGAAACTCTGTTTCAATATTTTCTTCAGCTGCAGTCCATAGAGCTCCATTACCTTATTACCAGCACAAAATGCTACAACAGTGTAAATGTTTCTCACTGCATCCTCAAGGACCAATGATGCCTTCCTATGCATCTCCTGGATTCCCTTGGAAAATCCAGCAAGCCATAGTTTCTGCAACATTTAAGTAGGCAGCTATTCAGAAATTTGGACGAGGACAATCTTCCATCCAAATTCAGTAAGAAAGGAAAGGGCAAAGTTATAGAGGAGCAAAAGAAGCAAAGACAATACATGGAATTGAGAATAATTAACTAAGAAACACAACTCTCCAGAAACTCCATGTTTTTTCAATAATGAAGTGAAACCAAATATAAATAATAAAAAGTAGGGATATGCAAACCTGAGCAATAGCAGAGACAGTTAGAACTGGCAGGGTTGCAAATGCCACAAGTGCCAACCGCCAATGTAGCAACATCCCAATTACTATAGCAACAATAACAGCAGCACTGTCCTGTATAAATATTGAAAGTCGGTTGCTAAAAGCAGCTCGTACAAATGTAGCATCATTTGCCAATCGCATGGACAAGGTGTCAGCACTGTTATCTTCTTCATCAAACCATCCAACTTCATTGCGCAACATTGCTGTGACATGATGGGCAAAACAAAGTAAACAATATGCACGGAATTCAGCATTCCAGTAAATTTCCAATAGTAATTTGAAGATTCAGATACCTGAGAACATCATTCTACGAACCCGTTCAGTCATCTTTTCCCCCATAATGCCAAAGTAGAAGTGTTGCAAAAAGTTGGCAACAACAGTTATTATACCCATACAGGCAATTATCAAACACCACCTGTCTACTTCATCTCGTATGTGATGATGTTCCCCAGGCCTATAATATGCTGTTACTATCAGAGCAATAACATAAGCAAGAAGTGGATTGAAAGAGCCAAAGATTGCTGCACCAATGCTTCCCAACACAGCATAGAGCCACTCCGCAAAACTAAGCTGTGCCAACCTCCAAAAAGATGGAGCTTCACTATGATGCGCATCCTTTGCTTCCTTAACTTTCACTGGGATGTCATCGGAGTGACTGTGAGGCCGACTAAAAGTTTGAGAGTGGGAACGCTCATTTTTAGGATCAGAAGTCAGAAGTGGTGACACAGGAGATTCTGGATCTGAACCGTTTGATTTCTGCCGCTGGGTAGACTGAACATCAAGTTTGGGCAACTCAGGTAGTCTCATTTCGAAACTATCCTGCCTCCTAATTGATGGTTCCTTATCACCAGCATCCACAGGCAAGCCATTTTCCAGCATTTTCTCTGGTGGTGGACTATAAGCTTTTGGTGATTCTTGTAAGTTAAAAGCGCCATCTTGGGGCCGAAATACACCAGGAACTCTTTGGAGAGATGGTGATTTGATAAACTTTGGAGATGATGATTCTTGGAAGCTGTGAACCGATGAAGAATCCTTTTCAATTTGGAAAGCTGACACCTCATTGTGGTTCCTAACTGGCATCCTGAAAAAAAAATAATAAACAACCATAAACCAGAATTTAGAATATAGAACAAAGGAGCATTTTTTTCAATCTAAAGGAAGAAAAATCATTAAGAAATAGGTTTTCAAACATGGTATCCCAGCCTTCTTTAGTAAAAACATCTATAGCTACAATTACCTCTTTGGAAGTTTTGTGGCCTCTTCACATCTGAGGAGCTCCGCATACAACCCATCAAGGGCTAGTAATTCATCATGTGTACCCATTTCAACCAGCTGACCCTCCTCCATCACAGCTATATAATCAGCATTTCTTATGAGACTAAGCCGTCGAGCTATTATTATAGTTGAACGTCCCAACATGAGGAGATCTAGAGCTTCCTGAACAATTCTTTCAGCTTCAAAATCAAGTCCACCAGTAACCTCATCAAGAAGAAGGATTGTTGGGTTCAACAGCACTGCTCTAGCAATAGAAAGTTTGATTTTCTGTTCTTCTGTCAATGCTAAGCCAGCCCTCCCCACCTGAAATTCACAGTAAATGATTTCAACAAAATATGCCACAAATGAGAAATAATCAACATGATCATCAGTCAGATAGGCAAAACTAATATATCTCATTTTTCCATATTTCACCTGTGTCTCATATCCTCTCTCAAGCGAGCTAATAAATGTATGTGCATGTGCTATTTTTGCAGCTTCTTCAATTTGATCAAATGTAGCATCTCGCCCATAAGCAATATTATCTTTTACGCTCAAACTAAGTAAGGCAGGTTCCTGAGTAACAAGTCCTATTTGGCTTCTCAGCCACTCCAGCTTTAGATTTTTAATATTCTCTCCATCTAGAAGAACTTCCCCTGCATCACAAAAAATGAAAACTGTTTAAATCATGAAGGTTGACTGACCACCAAACTATGTTTTCAAAACCTTAAATGGCATGCCAGTGCAGTGTGATATATAAAGTCATATGACAATAATACCTAATGTAGGATCATAAAACCGTTCCATGAGTGGGATAATACTGCTTTTCCCAGAGCCGTTTCTGCCAACAAGTGCCACAGCCTTTTTAGCAGGTACAGTGAGGTAAAATCCACTCAATATAGGGATTTCAGGTCGAGATAGATAACTAAAATATACATTCCTGAACTCAATATTTCCTTGAACGGAGGGTATGATGTTCCCCTCCTGACTAGAACCAGAGGATGACCGGCTAATCATCTCAAAAAGTCTATAAGCAGCAATTCGTCCTTGGTCAAAGGAATAGAAATTTGTTGCTGCTTGGTTCAGCCCACTGCACAATAAAGAAAGGATTGGTAAGACAGGAGAGATTAGATGGAGCAGGTAAAAAAGGGAGAAAGTGATGCTTACAGGCCACTTAAAATTACTGCAAAAAGTGCTGTTATGATTTCACCACCATGAGCTTTGCCATTTGTGACCAGGAACCTTCCAACCCAAAGTTGTAAGGCACAAGAACATATTGCAAGCCCATATGTAAATCCAAGCCCAAGCCCTTGCACAAGACTAATCAATATACCATATCTCAAAGTTGCTTGTAATGAGGTCGCATAAGAATATTTGGCCAAAGTTTCATTTGTAAATGCGTACAAGGTCCTAATGTAAGAGACTGCCTGCAAAAAATGAGAACTATATGTATATTAGCATCACTTCCACACTGTGTTTCCCCATACAGAAGGCTGACAACATGCAGAAAGTGCAGTTCAACTAAGAATTCGCATCACCATTTCAACAAATTCTACACTATTTGTGGAAAATCGATTCCTTACCAGAGTTGATTAGCTGTCATTCATTTAGTATTTTGGTTGTTTCCTAAATAAAAGGGATTTGGTTAATTGACCAAATTCCTACTTGGTAGTCTCCATTTATTGTTAAGAGGATTTTTAGGTGATTTGTTATTATCTCCAGGATATCATGGGATTTGCCAGATTTGATGTTTTATCTATATATATCCTCTTGTACTCTAGAAAGTTTCTTAAGAATTCATAAATAAAATTCTCATGAATTTCTTCATGGTATCAGAGCTCATGTACTGAAACTCCTTAACAAAACGGAGTTGCCAAGCAGAAAAACAGACACCTGATGGAAGTTGCAAGATCTATTATGCAAGCCTCTCATGTCCCGAAACATTTCTGGGGAGAGGCAATCCTGACAACAGCCTTTCTTATCATTAGGATGTCTTCTCAAGTACTAAAATTCCAAACCCCTTGTCAAACACTTCTCAAAACCTACCCTCATGTCCAAATCATTTCCTCCATACCAGTCAAAGTGTTCGGATGTATTACCTTTGTTTATATACACCAACAACAATGCAGTAAACTAGACCCCAGATAACTAAAGTGTATATTTCTTGGCTACTCACCTAAAAAAAAAGGCTACAGATGTTATTCACCAACTACCAGAAAGTTTTACACTTCTATGGATGTCACCTTCTTTGAGAATCAGCCATTCTATCCCAAAGCCAATATTCAGGGGGAGAGTTCTAAGGAATATCAACTTTGGGAGATTAAGCCATCATATGATCCTTCCTCTACTTCTCTACCAATTCAAATTCCCATTTCAAATAATTCTTCTTCTTCTTCCGAGTCAACTAGTCATCCTGAGTCTCTAAAATCTCCTGAAACCGCGTAAGAGACAAAAGCTAAAGAAATGATTGTATGCTTAAGGAGACTGAAATCTTAAAAGGGGATAGGGACCTATACATCTCCAACACAACCAAGATTCTAAACCAAATCCAAGGACTTTTGAAATTCATACATGTAACACAATTACAGAACCTATCTCTGATGATTTTTCTAGTGATCTTCATCAACCCATTGCTATAATAAAAGGTGTCAGATCATGTACTCAGCACCCTGTTAGTAACTTTGTTTCCTATGAAGGGTTGTTTCCTACTTACCGAGCACTGGTTACATCATTAACTGATGTTCATATACCGAATACCATCCAAGAAGCGTTCGAACAACCAAAGTGGAAGGCTACGATAATGGAAGAAATGCAAGCACTAGAAACGAATGACAAATGGAACATTATTGATCTTCCTAGATGAATGAGCCTAGTGGGATGTAAGTGGATTTTTACTATCAAACACAATACAGACGGAAGTGTGAACAGATTCAAAGCTCATCTTGTGACTAAGGGGTTCACTTAGTCTAATGGGATTGATTATGAGGAGATGTTTGCTCCTATAGCAAAATTCAATTCTGTCTGTGTGTTACCATCACTTGCTGCAAACCTAGATTGGCCTCTTCACCAACTTGATATCAAAAATGCATTTTTGAATGGTTATCTAGTAAAAGAGGTCTACATGAAGATTCTTCCAGGGTTTGCCAACCAGGACAACATCGGCAAGGTGTGTAAGCTTCAAAAATCCTTATATGGCCTTAAAAAATCTCCTTGCACTTGGTTTGATCGTTTGACCAAGGCTGTTAAAAAGAATGGGTTCTTACAATGCCAGTCCGACCACACTATGTTTGTCAAACATTCACCAAATAACAAAGATTGCTATTATGATTGTTTATGTTGACGAAATTGTCCTCACAGGAGATTATGAAGAGGAAATAGTTGGATTAAAGACTCTTTTAGCTAAAGAGTTTGAAATAAAGGACTTGGGATAGCTTCGATATTTTCTTGGCATGGATGTAGCTCGATCAAGAAATGGTATTCCTATTTCACAACAAAAATATGTACTTGATCTTCTCAAATAGACATGGATGCTCGGATGTAAACCAAAGGATACTCCAATGGACCTAAATGTCAAGATGGGAACCGGAGATGGAAGTCCTCTTGCAGACCAAAACAGATACCAGAGACTTGTGGGAAAATTAATTTATTTGGCGCACACTAGACATGACATTGGCTTATTTGTAAGTATGGTGAGTAGACTTATGAACAATCCTACAAAGACACACATGGATGCAATATACCGGATCCTTCAATACTTGAAAAAAAATTCGGGCAAAGGGCTGCACTTCACAAAAACACTAAATAGAGATGTGGAGATTTTCTCAGAGGCAGATTGGGCTGGTTCTGTGTCAGACCAAAGTTCAACTACAGGGTATTGTACATATGAGTGGGGCAACTTGGTCACCTGGAGGAGCAAGAAACAAGCAGTGGAAGCTCGAAGTAGTGCTAAAGCTGAATTTAGGGCTATGTCTCACAGGATTTGTGAAGGAATTTGGCTTGAGAGAATGCTACAGGAACTGAAGAAGTCAACTAGGAATTCCATGAAACTGTTTTGTGATAATAAAGCAACTATTAACATTGCCAAGAACCCTATTCATCATGATCAAATGAAATATGTAGAGACTGATCGCCACTTCATCAAAGAGAAGATTAAAGAAGGCGCAGTCAAACTGGTCTACACTCCAATAGAACATCAAACAGCCGACGTCCCCACCAAGGCTCTTCATCGTAGCAATTTCGAGAATTTGAAGTCCAAGTTAGGTAAGATTGATATCTACCACCCAACTTGAGAGGAAGTGTGGAAAACCAATTCCTAACCAAATTTGATTAGCTATCATTCATTTAGTATTTTGGCTGTTTTCTAAATAAAAGGGATTTAGTTCATTGGCCAAATTCCCACTTGGTAGTTTCTATTTATAGTTAGAGGATTTTTAGGTGATTTGTTATTAGCTCTAGGATATCATGGGATTTGCCAGATTTGATGTTTTAGCTATATATATATATATATATATATATATCCTTTTGTACTCTAGAAAGTTCCTTAAGAATTCATAAATAAAATTCTCATGAATTTCTTCACTATTGAACCTGGAAAGGAATAATATGTACCATGCATGGATGATTAAGAAAATATATAGTACAAGTTTCGCCTAGTTTTTGGGGCAGCTTCTCTACTCCAGAAAGCAGATGCTGGGTTCAAACAGAGTTTTAATAAAACAGCTTTAGATTCTATAGAAATTGCAAATGACCTTTTAAGGATAAAAGCCAAAGCCCAAAGTTGGATCTTCCAACAAGAACCTCTATGGAAAAGCTGATTGACAAGTTTAATAGAAACTTCAAATAAACAAAAGATATTCCTGGTTAATTAAAATTATTTCAATTCCAAAACAGTTCCGGAAAGCCAGTAGATCTTTTTCCCACAACTCCAGCCTGGCCCAACAGGCCACTAAAAATAAGCATCTAAAGCTCCCTATAAGTATTATATTATGCAGAGGCAACTTGGCCATCATTTCTGTTTCTAATAGAAATAACTAGCAAATTTTAGTTTTGTACTCAACTCCTAAAGTGATCTCATATTTCCAAAGAACGTAACCCTAGGTCCTTATATTAACAGCCAGTTCAAACTCATTATAATGAATGTCAATATAATTGCATTCTGAAACCAACATATACCATTTGGACAAGTCACATTTGAACATTAAGCAAGTAGCCAATTTACATTCACTTGAGATTGATATTAACACAAATAATTCTGGTTGAAAAGGGTGGAGACAGGAGAGAAGAGAAAAACCTGTTCAGCGATACTAGCTGCCTCAGCATAAGCATCTTGAATGTTCTCAGCAAGCCTATGAAGAAATATATTGGATATGCCTCCAGCAGCAACAATAAATGGACCAGTGGCTAGAGTTATGAGGGCAATTTCCCAACAGTTGACAAAACCAATAATTAGACCACTGAAAAATGTAGCCATGTTATGAATGTAATTCCCAACCTGTATCATTAAAGGAATATTAGGATTAGAGCAGATATCCGTAAGGAAATCCCACCAAAGAATAAATTACATATTAAAAAAGCAGGGAAGCCCACATGTAAAGCAACATGTGACTGAACATACTTTTTCACTAAGAGCAGATTGGATGAGCAGTACATCACTCAATACTTGGCTCACTATGTCTCCATTATTCCCATAAGTATCAAAAAAGCTCATATCTTGGTTCAATAATACTTGAACATATCTTGACCTGATGACAGCAGTCTGCCGCTCTCCGGTCAGAATCCAGCATGAAACCTCTATTGCACAGAAGAAGTCAGCGACAAATGGCAGAAAGATGCATCAATCAGAAGAAAACAGAAATAAATCAATAGCGGACTTTGATATAAATCAACTTACCAATCCAGCCAGCAGCAAAAACGGCCACAGCAATATGAACAATAGTTAAAGAAAGCTGCAGAACAAGAATTAGCAGTTGGTGATACATTCAAATACATAGCAATAGAATGTCTCAAGGGAACTGCAAATGATAGTTGCTTATAGCAAGCAAAAAGGAGATAAATAATGTTAGACAGAAACTCAAGCCTCAAAATATGGTTTTGGTTTTCCCCAAGTGATTTGCACATTATATTACTAATTAACAACTCCAAGAATAACGGTGTTAACCCAGAAGATAGAAATTTTCTGTATCTTCACAGTGATGATTAAAAACAAAATAATATTGACTAAGCAGAGAATACTTAAATATACTCAGTTTGCATGCAATAACCATTAATCTCAAATAACAAAGATTTCCAAAATATCATGCTCTTTTACACCACAAACTTTTCCTGACAATCCACTTCAAAGCTAAAACACAGCCATCAACTCCTAATGCTTGATGTGAAACTACCGACCTCAGTAAGGTGTTAAATTGGGAAATGGCACTCAAATCTAGCTCCTAACAATACCATTCCATAACTAAATAGACCAAGCCACAAAGATAAAACTAATAAAGCAGCTCACTTCATTGTCTTGCCACCTAAATTCTCTCAGAGCAAAGGTCAATGCTATAACTTAACTCTCATCTTTTGCTACTGAAATCGTAAGACCCCCCCCCCCCAAAAACAAAAAAATTGCTTTTGCCAGCTGCAAACACCAGAAACCTAAAACCCCAAACTTTATGTACCTTGCCATTTCCAAAAAGCTCTCTCAAGAATCAAACTACTATCCAACATACAAAAAGAAAATGAAGGGAATTGCTTCAATTCAGAATCAAAGGTTCCATCTCTAAAACTAAAATCTTCCAACTCTCTAAAATTAAAACATCATCAGTTAACTAAATTCCCAAAATTTTGAACTCCTAAAAAACTATAAAATCCAAATATTTTATTATAAAAATGACAAAAATCATAACCTAGTACTTTACTTCAATTATCAAAATTATCAACTAAAACACTAAACTAAACCTATAAAATCCAAAAAATTAAGGTTTTTACTTCCTTAATTAAAAAACACTAACCTCTCTAAACCTCTCAAACTGCTCATCCAATCTCTCCGGCTCCGGTGCTTCCGAACGATGTCCAAGAACCTCAACAATCTTCGCAAAGTAATGCAAGTAAACAACGAGAGCGGTCCCATGAGCTGCAGCAGCAAGCGATCCAACAATCATGAGAGCCCAATCAAGCCGGTCAGCACAGGCGAAGAGTCCTGAGAACGGAACAGCGGCAGGAGGCGGCTCGATCTCTTCCGCCTCCTCCATCTCTTCCTCCGCCTCAACCTGTGCCGCCGCCGCAGCAGCAGCTGCTTCCGCTGTTGTATCCAAGTACGGAGACGGCGATTCCGGCGGCTCCGAAACCTCAGAGACGGGTGTCAACGGTTGTATGTGTGGTGGTGACCATCCGAATAAACCCCTTGATATCATCATCCTTAATGAAAACCCAAACCCAAACCCTAACTCTCCTTTTATCTAAATTTAGCAGAAATTTTAACCGGATCTGCTAAATTCAGAGACGAAAATTCTTTAATAAATCAGATTTTTCCTTTTTCTAATTTGTTAAAGGTTTGGGATTTTTATTTAATTTTTGGTTTTTTTTTTTTTAGTGAAAATGAAAACCAGGTCAAACAAGGCGGAGTAGAAGGAAGAAATAGAAAGAGAAAATGGAGTCACCCGTAGTTACATGAAGCAAAAAGAACAAAAAAAAATTTTTTTGATTTTCTTATTGGGGTTTTTGATGATTCCATTTTTTGTTTTTGTTTAACGGTCAAGTGCCGGCAAGAAAGAGAAATTTTTATTTTGCTTAATAAGAGATTTCGATTTTTCTTTTTCTTCATTTTTTTAATGTTTTTCCGTTGAATTACACTTACACCCTCATACTTTTCAAGTTTCTCAAATATAAAAATTTTTTTAAATTTTGACATTCTTTGGTATAATATGAAATTAATTAATTAGTTTATTTTTATATTTTGATAGAAGAAATTTTTTAATTTTATCATTAGAGTTAAGACGCTTTTCACTTATTTTACTTTTATTTTAATTATTTTTTGTTATTTTTATTATATTTTAAAACTCTATTATTAATGAAGGTGATAATTTCTCTTAAACTAATATATATTTTTTTAGATTTTGCTTATTTTGCATTAAAATTTAAAATACTTGTTTAAGGTGTTTGTTCATTTATGTGAAAAACATTAATAATTTACAAGTAAGTTCATATAATTTACCTTTTCAAAAAAATTATAAATAAATTGTATCATAAAAGAATTTCACATTTGCAATTTTCATTAAAAAATTACAAATTCTAACATTTAATAATCAAGAGTTTTGAAATATTAAAAGCCAAAATATCAATTTTAGGGATCAAAAGGAGTTAGAAGAATTTAATGTCACAATAAAAGATCTTTAATAATTGATATTTTGTCACTTAGAAGAAAAGTAATGTGTAACTTCAATGTCTTTTAAATTCAAGCTTGTTGTCTAAAAAGTAAATTATGATATAAATATATCAAAAAAATAATAAACCAAATTAAGTTGTATTTTTTTAATTCAAAATTTTGTATAATTAATATATATAATTATTTTAAAAAAATAATATTTAACATATTTAAAATTTAAATGTGATATTTGTAATTTATTTTTTTATGTATTTTATTAAAAAATTTTAAATTTTTTTTTAAATAATCAATTTAACTTTTAAATCAATCATATATTATTGGATCAAACGTTTAAAAATTACATATTCAAAAAAAGTTATGCATTTAATATTTTCTTCAATCTTATAAATATAAGAAATAAGGGTTTAAGGATAAATTAATCATATAAAAAACACGATAAATGTCATATAATCTATTTTTTTAATTTGTGGGGGTATTTTTGGAAAGTAGTAAGGAAAAATCTGTGTTGTAATGTGTGAACAGCTGGATCTTCGCTTGAAATTGTTTATTTAATTGGTGACACGTGTGGGTCTGTGAAATGTCAGGTAAGTTTAGCATGGCTCATCGGAGAGAATTATAAAAAAATAAAAAAAATAATTTTTTTTTAGAACCATGAGAAGACTGTGAGGAGCAGACATAATTGTGAGAGGAGGGTGAATGAGCTTTTTCCCTCTGCCACTCCATTTGCTCTGTTCCATTGCTTTTTTTGTTCCTTTTTATTTTCCCTTTTTGTTTCTCACTTTTTTTGCCTTTTTGGGCTTTTTTTTTTTTTTTTTTATTTCCTCTCACATTATTCATTTTAAAAAGATTTTAATAATAATTGGTTATGCCAAATTAGGTTTTTGTAATTGATTTTTTTAGATTAGTTAAAATGTGTTATAAGTTTTTGTACTCTTTAATTTTAAAGAATTTAATTCTATTAATATTATTTAAAAAATTTAGTCTTTATAATATTATTTTTTAAAAATTTAGTTCCCGTAATATTTTTTTAAAATTTAGTTTTAAGGTATTGTTAATGATTAAATTAAAATTCTTAAAAAGTAATACTATAAAAATTAAATTTTTTTAAATAATATTATAAATATTAAATTCTTAAAAGTCGAAAAATATAAAGACTCATGGCATATTTTGATCTTTTAGATATTATTCCTTTTTATTATAAAAAAATTTAATAATAAGTTCAAAAAAAAAAAAAAAACCATTACGAATGCATCCAATTAATAAGGGGAAGTAAAACATTAAGATCGCAGAGATCAAATTTAAACAAAATCTAAAGACACATTGTATTAAAAAAAATTAAGACATACAACAAAAGATATCCTAAATGCTTGTTTTGAAATAGAAAACTTGTTGCAATAATCATCCTTCCAAATAAGTACTAATTCAATCTTATTTTATATATAGTAATAAGAATGTAAATAAATCGAATGTGAATAAATTTTATTATTATTTTTATTTAATTAATGAATTTTAAGATTTTATTCATGATTTTTTTTAAACTTAATAAATGAACATAAACAAACAAAAATTAAAACTATTCATAAAATGTTTATTGAAATAGTTTTTTTGTTTACAGTCTTAAATATAAAATAAATCAAATATGAACGAATTTTGTTATATTCATGATCTGTTTATTTAATTAACAATTTTTAAAATGTTGTTTATAATCGTTTATTAAACTCAATAAATGAATATAAAATAAATATATTGACAAAATATTTATAAAAAAATCTATTCATTTACACCTCATATGGCATTTTTGAATTTGAACATTGAATTTTCATAATAAAATCTTTATTTCTAATTATCAATGTGTATCTTTAAGAACTTAAAACTAATTATTTTGATTAAGATTGATCAAAATTATACATACACAAAGCTTTTCATAGGTAAAATATATCTAAACAGAATTTATGAATGTGTCAAAATCTATAATCTATTGAAAACATTGAGATCCATGTATGAGAAATGCAAGACAGAGAAATATAATTTTTTTTTATGTCTCCATTAATTATGTAGATATAATTCCATGTTTGAGAAATGCAAGACAGAGATGTTTCCTTTTAGATGGTTGTAGACTTTCTTGAATTATTGTACTCAAATATGGTGAAGTAGTTAAGCATAAGTGTGTAATCCAATTTGATTGAATTGATACAATATAATGAGAAATTTGAACTTGACTCAAAATTCATTAATCGAAATTCATTTGAATTTAATTAAATTTTAATTTTTAAATCCAAGCTTTACTTGAGATAAAAATTAATTATTTGAACTCTTTCGATTAATTTTATTTATTGAATAAAAATTGAGCTTGATTATCATAATTAATTTCAAGCTTGATTATTTAGATTTGAACTCGAATTAATATATATATATGTATATACGAGTAAAATAATAATTTTTAATTAAAATAATAAAATATATATTAAAATATTAACATCTAATTAGATTTTGAGATGTTTGAGTCAAAATTTAAAATATTCGAATTTGATGCGTTTGATAAATTGAGATATTCAAACTTGAATTCAATTTAACAATGATAAAATAAAATTTGAAATTTTTTTGAACCTAAATAATTTATGAACACTAATATATTACTTACACTCATAATTTAACATTCATGACAAGATTTGAAGTTGAAGTTCATTCAAAACAAGAGAAATATAAAGATAGGACCTTCAAGTTTGGTGGCTTTTTGCATTAATTATAGGCTCAAAATTGAAAATTTAAATCCTACAAAATGACAGTAGGAAATTTATCTAGGAGTATCTGTAATTTTTTTTTTAACCCATTATATCACAGGAAAATTTCATCTAGGTATCTAATCTTTGAATTATTCCATTAGAACATGGATGAAAAATCAAAATGAAATCGTTTAGAAGGTAGATTTTGATCAAAACATTCATTATCATAGCGTAAATTCAAAGGGAGAGAGAGAGAGAGAGAGAGAGAGAGAGAGAGAGAGAGAGAGAGAGAGAGAGAGAGAGAGAGAGAGTGCTGATTTCAAACGTTGAAAAAAAGACAATCGTCTGGTGTGTATGATAACAAGGAAAATCTAGAAAGCAATAACCTCCATTGAATTTGTATTATTATACAAAGAGTGGTTAGATAAAATGGATCAACTAATTCCAACAAATTTGCTTGGTTGACTTCAAAACCCATTACCAAAGTTGGTCAAACTTGAATGAATTCATCTAAATGAAAACAAAACATTACTTTTGGAAAAAAAAAAAAAAAGGGTAAATTTTGATTCCAAAACTTGTGGTGAATGACAATTTTATAATTTGTAGTACTGAAATTTGTTTCAAATAGAGTCTCCAGATCAGATGTTCATAAATAGGATCAGATTAAATTAGAGTCAAATTCATATTTGATATTAATAATTTATATATTTATTTAAATTTGATTTGATCAAAAATTTAGAATCTTAAAAATTTTTCAAACTCAACTTAAATTTAAAAAATAAATTCTAAACTACTCATGAAATTTAATTTATATCATAAAAAATAAAAAATGATAAATTAAGTTTAAAAATATTATATTTAATTCATACATAAAAATTCAAAATATATATTATACATAAAATAAAAATAAAAATTTAATTTAATATAATATATATTTTTAATTTATATATATGTAAATTAATTTATATATAATTTATATATATATAAAATAAAAAATTCATAGATATTGTATAAATTTAAGTTGGATTGAATTTAAATTTTAAATTTTTTATTTTAGGTTCAACTTAAAATTTAAATGTACTTAAAAATTATATTTTAAAATTTTAAATTAATTTTAATTTTTTATTTAAATTTTTTTAAATTTTGGAGGAGTCTTCAAATTTAGATGGTTAACTCGATTTTTAAACTGCTCTAATCTCGAGTAAACTAAACTTTATTTTATTTTCTTTATTTTCTTCCCCTAATAAAGAAACACAACCTAAGAAAAAGGTGGGTCCAAACCCACGACAAGCCTACCACATAAAAGCCTTTAAACGTGTGACGTTGTCTGAAATGCTTGCAAATCCACTTGCACAGTGTCTCAATGGATAAACTGATAATTTCATGGATGAGCTCTTAACCACAAAAGCACCAAACAATAATTCTACTCATTTTTTGCTTCTTGTTTTCTCTTTTTCAGCTTTTTTTGTTTTTGTTTTTCCCTTTTAGTAGTTCATGAACTGAAACACAAAATTAAACAATGGCAGCTTTGCAGAATTCACTGCCTTCTCTTCATCATACATTGTTCCTTAATGCTTTTCCTCAGGTTTCTTTTCATTAACATATTAATATGTTTGTTTTCTGCATTGGGTCTTTTTTTTTCTTTGTTTTTTAATTGGATATGAAGAGAATGGTGAGGCTTTTTTTTTTTTGGTTATATAGAAAGGATTGCAGAAGCATCATCATACTGCATTTCTTTGCTGCAAAAGAGGTGTTTCTGTTCGTGTAAAGGCTGAGCAGTCATCATCAGCTGCTGCTTCTTCCAGCTCTTCTCACTTTCAAGGTGAGTTTTGTTTGTTTTGAATTTTGTTGGTTTAATAATTCACTGTTAATGCAAGAAGCTGAAACTATTTAGGGGATATACCATTTGAATGTAGCTTGACAGGTGCAAGTGATTAAGAAATCGGGAAAATTTTGACATTTTCTAGGAAAATTTTGGTGATGAGAAATGGAAGAATTTACTAATATCAGCTGGCAAATGCCACTGTCAGAATGGTCAATTGAGCTAAGGACTGATGGCATTCTGTTCAATCTTTGAAAGTATTTCATTCAGAAATTGTGGAAGATTCTGTTCTTGAGAAATTTATTTTATGCTGAATGTCAGAGTGATGACTATGTCATTCTGTATTAGAATGTTGGGCATTGGTGCTTAGTGCAACCATTTAAATGCCTTAGTTGTTGGAATACAGACTAATTTTCTAGTCATTTGTTCATGTACTAGTTCGAATAGTTTTCGATTCTTTAGAGTCTGACCAATAAATAATTGTCCTGGTTCACACCAACATTAATCAAATTATTTTGATTAAATAGCCAGCAGCAAGATATATAAGAAGATTGGAAGTAGCCTATATTGTAAAGTTCTTTTATTCTTCATTTTGCAGATAGTTGTGGGAGACGCCAAATGATTGCTGCTGGCATCACTGCTCCTTTGGTTTCAATTGTTGACCGAACTTCTATTACATGTAAGTATTTTCATTTTTTTGAACCGAGGGCTTAACCCAATTGGTTAATGCAGCTACCTTTAAGAGGTGGAATCGAGTAGGTTTGGGATTCGAATCCCAACACCTGCGATACTTTTCACTATCCCCGGGCTGCGGCCTCTATGTACCAAAAAAAGTTACATTCTTTTTTTCATATGTATAGCTCATTGTCCATATCTTGTTGTTTCCTTCTTCTCTTTAAGCATTATAATCAATTCCATCTGCTATTATGCTATGCATTGCTTCATTGAATAATATTTTCTGATATCCTAAGAGGACACCTTTGATATGGTTCAGTTGCTGCAGAAACTAAAAAGGGATTTCTCCCAGTCACAGACAAGAAAGATGGGTACTCATTTCTTTATCCATTTGGCTGGCAGGTACTGTATTGTTGCTGCTGCTTTAGCGTTTTATTCCCTAATCCTTGTTTAAATCTTGTGCACGTAATTTTCTTATATTTAATTTGTTGGAAACCAGAATTGACAATGATTAGTCACCCTTGCAAGTTGGCAGGAAGTAGTTATTGAAGGTCAAGACAAGGTATTCAAAGATGTTATTGAGCCATTAGAAAGTGTCAGCGTGAATATGATACCAACCAACAAACAAGACATTCGAGACTTCGGTTCTCCACAAGAGGTTTGCCATGAATTCTCTATTACCATTATATTACCATCATATTTATAAGCAGGGTATGGTTCTCATTATAACTTCACACAGGTAGCTGAAACTCTAATCAAGAAAGTTTTGGCTCCTCCAACTCAGAAAACAAAGCTAATCGAGGCAGCAGAGGTGTGTTTTTAACATTGCTTGTTTGCTGCAAAGCTGGATTTCTTACCCTGCAAATATTTGGCTAATCTTGCTTTTCATATATAGTTCCTTTCCTATGCAACCTGGTTTGGTTTCATTACCTTTACCTTTTATAGTTGCATTTCCTCTATCATTGTCATATGTTGGCATACAAGTGGCAATGTTCTATTATGGGGTTTTCACTTGTTAAGGCTGTCTTCTATGTTCACTAGTGTGCCAAGCTGAGTCAATAATTTTTGGCTTTCCTGTGAAGCTGTCACTCAGAACTGCATAAAATCGATATGACAATCTCATGGATCTGCTCTTCTTCTGTACTTCCTTGCATGATATTCTCGTGGACGGAAGTATTGTAAATTCCATTCTGACCCAAATGGTTTCAGGATCCCCAGTACCTCTATGTTTCCTCTCCACCTTAGCATTCTCTACTACTTCAAAAGAGCATTTGGAACAAAAAGAAACTCCTCCTAATTCACTTAAAAGTTCAATTAGAACTGATCACTGCCATTGATGTAATAAGAATTTTGTCAAGTCTTGTTATCTGAATATAGCCTGAAGTAGAAAATAATCCTTCAGATTATTCTATGACGAAATACAGTCCATTTACCTGGCCCTGAAGCTACTATGTATAGGGTAATGTCATGGACCGTATTATAAACTTGTCCAAAACATTATTGACTGATTTGTTGTCTTTTTTATTTATCTTGCAGCATGATGTAGATGGAAAAGTTTATTATACATTTGAGTTTCTTACCCTGGCTCCAAACTACACTCGACATGCTCTTACTGCTGTTTCTATTGGAAATGGTATGAAACTAATTCCTAACATATGCATATGTTGTGCATGGTAATACACTTTTTTTATTGCATCAGTATGGTGTCTTACGTTTTAATTGGCAACAGAATGAAAGTAATTCATAATGCTATATATGAATAGCTTAAGCATTTTACCTACTGTTTCAAAGTAATTTGTTCGGTTGTGCAGCAAATTGCTTTAAATATTCAGTGAGATTAATTGCACTAGTATTTTCAATTGTTCTATGTTGTTTATGCATAGTGTCAACAAAAAGGTTTTCAGTTAAGTTCTTATTGTTTCTTTTACCGAAAACATGATGAGCGAGGAAGACAAAAAAGCATAGACATTGTTAAGTGGTGTTATCTCACGTCTATTAAGTCTTAAGTTGCATATGATCTTTTGTTCAAATTGAATCTCTCCGTTTATTGCTAATTGATTTTACTTTGAAAGTTTAACATGATATCAGAGCCTCTCCTACCATGATAAGTCTTCGATGCTTAGTGGTCTAGAACCCTACTGGAATTTGTATCCTGAGATCGTCAGATACCCGAGCTGATGATCTATAAATTGGAACCCAGCAGAGTGAATTGGGTGTTAATCTTTGTGCACCTGTTCATGCATTTGTTCATTCCATCATTTTCCTAGAACATATTTTTCTTATTATTATTATTATTTTTTAATCTCAAAATAATCAATCAGTTGCATATATAACATTGTGATGTCATGTTGTGTTGTCTCATCAGGTAAATTCTACACTTTGACAACTGGGGCGAATGAGAGAAGGTGGAGCAAGATGAAAGACAGATTGCTCACTGTCATAGACTCCTTTAAGATATTCAATGTTTGAAATCAGTAGTTCAAACTTTCATCATCAAATTGGGAAAAAAAAAAACTTACTTCTTGATTGTGAGCATCGGCTACTGCCAGATCTGGCCGCCGCCGGCCACATCTTCCAATCTTTTCTTTGGCCGATATTGCTAGTAGCATTCTTCATGGATGTTCAGCCTATGAAATATGGAAGGATCTTAAGGAACGTTTCAAACGGCGGAATGCTCCTATAATTTTTGAATTGAACCGCGATATTGCCAGCAAATTGAAATCTCTTTGAGATGAATTGTCAAATCTTTCTTCAATTTCTCATCGCTCTTGTGATGCATCAAAGTCAGTTTCTCATTATTATAATATAAAGATGATCTTATTATTATAGTAATCATCTTATTTGATTAATAATTATTAATTTTTAAAATTAAAAATTAATATATTTATTATTAATAAAAATCAAATATTATTTTATTCAAGTGCTAAAATTAATAATCATATCGGAGTAATAGTTACAAAACTTAATAATTTTAATGTTGTTTAATCATAAAAATTTGTAAAATATAATAATATTTTGTTAACATCTAACTAAATTATTAATCATAAAATGATATTTTATTAAGGGTTAATATTTAATTCACTGTCATTATAATTTTATATCTCCAAATCATATAATAATATTTTATTAATCTCGCTTATGAAATTTAAAAATTTCACTAATAAAAGATGAAATAATTTCTTTTTTTTTTAATTATAAAATATAGTAACATTTTGTTCTCTAACATTGAATTACAAAGGTTTCACAATCTCGGATATCTTACTATATGTAAACCAAAGGCAAGTAAATATGTTTTTACTTTTCATCCAACAGCGAGTACTATAGATCGAAGAAGTCATTGTTCACAAAATTAGCAACATGTTTAGCTCGATGCATGGAAGAGTATGCCAATCCACACCACAACACTTTAAATTTAACGAGTCGTATTTTCATATTTATTTATTTTATATTAATATATATATAAAATTTTATTATATTACAATTCGTATTAATATATCAAATATTATTTTTATTAAATTTATAAACAATTTTTATTAAAATTTTAAATAATTTTGTTTTCTTATTATTTTAGATTGTATTATGTTGTCGTTTTTAAAATTGACATGCTAATCATATCAGCCACTTACCAAGATTCATTGAGTCCTCCTGGAGGTGTCTGGCAAGGAGATTACACTAGTTCATCTACCTCAAATGCTAGCTTGAAGCCAACCAAAACTATTAATGTCACTAATGAAGGAAGGTCAATTTCACAAGCATTACACGATAAAGGGCCAACAGTAATGGGAACCGGAACTTTTTCTCATGTAGCATATGTCCATTTGTTAACAAAAAGGGTTCAATATTGGGGAATATTTATGAACTACTGTCTTGTTGAACTCAAACTGCTTTATGTTGGGCTTCATATTTAGGTATGATTTGTATTGATAAAGTCTATCTGGTTCAATGCAATGAAGTGCAAAAGACAATAAAATAAAAGTGCAAAAGCTATGGTAAACAAATAATCTTTTTCTTTAGCCAGGCTTTAGAAGCTTTCCAGTAAAGAATAATGTTAAACAGACATGTCCCTACATGATTTATTTTTTCTTTGCACATACGCTTAGCATCTTGGTCTGCATCAATGAAACATGAATAGGCCAAATATCATACAATTGAAAATATAATGGTGAAAATTGCATTAATGAAAATTTATTTTGTGGTATATAGGCTTTATTCTACATAATGCTTTTATTTTTATCAAAAGAAAATGTTTGAATCAGTAACCTATATTTGTTGGTTCATGCAATAATTCTCAATAGATAACATCTAATAAATTTAAAATTAAAATTTTAACAATTTTAACCTTTTTTCGTATCTTACGCTATGTGATAGACAAAATAAAAGTTTAAATAGTTAATTATAATTTTTTTTAATTTAAGTATCACATTAAAAAGTTTATAATAATTTAGGGGCTTTTGGGACATTATCCCAACTAAAATATTAGCTTTATATGCGCTGATTATTTGGTTCAATTGGTGCATATTTTCAACTTCTTACATAGTAAGTGCTTTAATCCATAATTAATTTAACCTTTTTTTTAAGTACATCTATGAAAGAGTTAGACCTAAATTCTCTAACAATTAGATTGCTTGAGTTATGTACAAAATTGTGAGTGGATTGCTGTGGTTTGCTAACTAATAAAAAAAAAAAAAAGCGAAGAAAAAAGATCTCTAATTATATATAGGTTCACATTTCCTTTTTTTATATTATCCTATGTTTCTTTATTATTCTTTCAACTGCTCTGGTCTTTTCTAGCAAATATTTTTAGTTTTCAGTAGCCTGAAATTTTGCTGCATAATTTATTATCCCCATTGTTATGGATTGGAGGATGATAGAGGCTGCACGAACAGGAAATATTAACGTTTTGTATGAATTAATCCAGGAAGATCCATATGTTTTAGAGCATATTGATCAGGTTCCTTTTGTTGATACCCCATTGCATGTAGCAGCCTGTGCTAGGCAAGTTGATTTTGTGATGGAGATGATGAACTTAAAGCCATCATTTGCAAGAAAGCTAAACCAATTACCAATCCACACCGTAACACTTTAGATCTAGTAATTCGTATATCTGTATTTATTTATTTCATATTTAACATATATAAAAAAATTATTATATCAGAATTCGTATTAATACATCAAATACAAAACATGTTTTTTTACGAGTTCACCCAGGGGTGTTTGGCGAGGAGATAACAATAGTTCATCTACCTCAAAAGTTAGCTTGAAACCAACCAAAACAAGTAATGCCACTAACGAAGGAAGGTCAATTTCACAAGCATTACACAATAAAGGGCCAACCGTAATGGGAACCCGAACTTTTTCTCATGTGCATTGGGGAATATTTATGAACTACTTTCTTGTTGAACAGAAACTACTTTATGTTGGGCTTCATATCTAGTAATAATCTGTACTGATAAAGTCTATCTGGTTCAAAGGAATGAAGGAGAAAACACAATAAAATAAAAAGTGCAAAAGTTATGGTAAACAAAGAATATATGTCGATTGTACAATCTTTTTCTTTAGTCATGCTTTAGAATCTCTCCGGTAAAGAATATTAAACAGACATGAACTTACATGTTCTGTTTTTTCTTTGCACATGCGCTTTGCATCTTGGTGTTTATCAGTGAAATATGAACAGGCCAAATATCATAGAATTGGAAATATAATGGTGAAAATTGCATTAATGAAAATTTATTTTGAGGTATATATGCATTATTCTACATAATGTTTCTATTTTTATCAAAAGAAAATGTTTGAATCCATAATTTATATCTCTTGATTCATACAACAATTCTTAATATGTAACATCTAATAAATCTAAAATTAAAATTTAAACCAGTCTAACCTTTTCTCGTATCTTAGGCTACAAGATAGACAAAATAGAAGTTTAAGTACTTAATTACATTTTTTTTTTGTTTAAGTATCACATTAAAAAATTTATAATAATTTAGGGGCTTTTGGGACATTATCCCAACTAAAATATTAGCTTTACATGCGCTGATTGTTTGGTTCAATTGGTGCATATTTTCTTACTAAAAATGTAACGTTCGATTTTTTTTTTAAATAAAAAAAAGCCATATATAACTTTAACAACGAGAAAAAAAAAATAGCAAATAACAGTAATAGAATGTGTAAAATATGAATTTCTCTGCGGTTAGAATTTGAGTTTCCATCTTTGACATCTAGAATTCCCATTTTAATTTGGATGAAAAAAAATTAAATTTGATAATTTGTGTCATCATATCATGTAAAATATTTTATTTGTATCGTATTTTATATGAAAATTTCATCTCATAATTTGCGTCGATATGAAAATATAAAATATAATTTTTTGATTTTATTAAATTTATTTATAATTTTTTTAAATTTTAAATCATGTTATCTTTATGTCTTATATTTATATTATTTTTATATCGTGTCATTATATCGTATTTCAAATTATTTGATCTAACAAAAACTATCTAACCAAAATACCACCATTGACTTACCTTGTAGCCTATATAACCTTTTGTACTTGGATGTAAAATGTAAATAGTATGTCAAAAATAATGTAAACTAGTGTGCTCCAAGGGAATAAATATTTTTTATTTTAAAATATAAATTATTTAATTTTTATTTTAATAAAATTATATTTATCTAACTCATTTAATCATTTAATTTTTGATTATTTTTTATAAAATATTATATATCAAATTCTATAAAGCAGTGGCAAAGGTAATTTAATAATGAAATTAATTTGCATCAACTTAATTGTTTCTCTAAGTGCTTTACTATATCATTGCAGGCAACTCCTTCAACGGAATATCAACTTCTTACATAGTAAGTTATTTAATCCATAATTAATTTAACCTTTTTTTAAGTTCATATATGAGAGAGGTAGACCTAAATTCTCAAAAAATTAGTTTGTTTAAGTCATGTACATAATTGTGAGCAGATTGCTTTAGTTTGCTAACTAATAAAAAAAAAAACCCTTATATTTGATGCATTATCAGTTTATAAATTTTATACATTATTAGTGAATCAGATGATGACATCAATGAGTAAATATCAACCTTTAAAATAAATATACAAAAATTAATATTTTTAAAAAATTTATTTATTAATGAAAATAGCATTATCCGATTCACTTTATTAATGAAGTGATATCATTTAATTCACTAACAATGTATATAATCTATACATTGAAAGGGGAAAGACTTAGATAAAGTTTTTTAGGTGAAGTTCATGAAGTTCTCTATTAGAAATGATTAAATGAAAACTAAGATAAAAAATCAAAATCGATAGATTGAAAGATATCATTACATAGATCAAGTGTACAAAGTTTGAAAAAAATTTGATATATATTTCAGTAAAAATGTTGACATAATTTTTACTGTTAAATAGATATCGATCAAATTTGAATTATAAACAATATTTTTAATAATTTTTTTTACATATTTTTTATATTTACATCGAACTCTATCAATTTATCGATTTTGATTTTTTATTAAAATTTTTATTAAATAATTTTTAAGAAAGAACTGTTAGGAATGTGAGGTCCAGTTCCATTGTTTAGCCAATTAAAAAGCCTAAAGCCTTTTGCCTTTGACCACAAAACAAAGCCCTACAAATAAAAGTGGAGGCTGTGTTTTTTTTTTTTTTTTTTTTGGCGAGAATTGTGTGGCGCCAAAAATTGAGAGAAAGAGAAAGAAAATAAGCCAGAAAAGATAAAAAGACAAGAGAGAAAGGAGAGTTAGTCGAACAGAAGTCAATCTGTGGTCTGATTGAGCTAAAATTTTATCAGCAAGTTTACAATTCAGTGTTCTATATTATGAATGATAGAAATCAGATTTGAAACTTTCCAAGAACAAATTCAAGGTGTATTTGTTGAGTTACCTATTTTGTGAGATTTCTTCAATTGTCTTTCTAGTTGTTAGATAGTTCTAGTTTAGCTATAAGAGAACTTTGTATATCCATTATTTGATAGTGAAGATTTTTTTAGTGATCCATGATTATTTTCCTCTACACTAGAAGGTTTTTCATGTAAATCTTAGTGTGCTTTATTTTTTTTTTTTGGGTTTTAGATTATTGATTGTTACCTATTGCTGTGGGTTTATTATGATATATTGCTTCTGTGTTTTTGTGTTTGTCACTTCAAGCTGAACAAGTGGTATTAAAGCATTGGTTATTTTGAGACATCAATACAGAAGCAACTCAGAATAGAAGTAAATTTTATTTGAGATCATGAAGAGTGATACAGGTTTCATGATAAAATTGACAGCATCAAATTATTCAATTTGAAAGCTTATGATGGAGGATCATTTATACTACAAAGATTTGTATGAGCTAGTATTGGGTGATTCAGCTAAACCAACAGATACAAAGAAAGAAAGCTGAAAGAAGCTAGGTAGAAATACACTGACCATAATAAAAAAATGGGTTGATACTAACATGTTTCATCATGTAGCGTAAGAGACAAATGCACAAATCGTTTAAAAAAAAATTGGTAACATTGTATGAAAGGAAAATAGGCATGAATAAAGTTATGCTTGTTAAAAAACTTGCAACTTTATAGTATAGGGGTGGACGATTGATTACAAAACACTTGAATAATTTTCAAGATATATTTAATTGGATAACTACTATGAAGCTTAAGATAAATGATGAAATGAAGGTGTTATTTCTTTTGGATTTATTGCCAGATAGCTAGAATACTCTAGTTTGTGACTGTTCTTAATTCAGCTCATGATTACAATATAATATTGAAAATAGTAAAGGATAATATGCTTAATGAAAAAGTAAGATGAAAAGATTTAGACCCTCAGAATCAAGCTTTTGTCGTAGAGAATAAGAGTAGAAACATCAACAAAGGTCAAAATTTAAAAGGCAATAGTAAGTTTAAACATAGGTTCAAGTTTAGAGATAAAGTAAATGCTTTCATTGTGGTAAACCGGGTCATATAAAGTGATATTGCAAGATCTTGAAGCAAGAGCAAAAAGATGAAAAAGGTAAGAGTTCAGATGATGGCAATATTACAGTAGTGAATTTAGATAGTGATTCAGGTATTTTAATTTGTACATATGGTGATTGTAATTATGTTAGTGATTTCAGTATTGAGTGGTTAGTTAACACATGAGTGACATATCATTATGTTCCTAAGAGGGAGTTGTTTACAACTTACAAAGTAAGAGACTTTAGTTGCACCAAGATGAGAAATAAAAATACGTCACAAATTATTGGGATTGATGATATTATTGTATAAACTAGTACGAGCTGATATTGTGTCATATTTCGGATATAAAAATGAACTTGCTTGCTATTAATGTCCTTAGGAAGGATATAAGAGTCGATAAAAAAATGTGTAGTGGAAGCTTCTTAAAGGATCTATGGTATTTGTAAGAGAAAAACTATGTTGCATAATGGATATAATTGAACAACAACCAAATAAATACCTTTGAGGATGATGCTTCAGTAAATAAGTGGCACAAAAGGCTGATACACATGAGTAAGAAGGGGTTATAGGTTTTGATAAGAGATCTCTCATTTCTTTGACTAAAGGTATATCTCTCGATTCATGTGATCATTGATTACATAACAAGCATCATAGAGTTTCTTTTCATAAAAGTTCTCAAAAAAAAGAAAACATATTGGAATTAATTCATTCTGATACATGTGGTCCCATTGAGGTTAAGTTATTGGGTGGTAACAGGTATTTTGTTAACTTTATTGATGATACTTAATGTAAGATTTAAGTATATATGTGGAAAAAAAATTAGGTATTATAGTATTTTAAAAAATTTCATGCAATGGTAGAAAGAATAATAAGATTGCCCTTGAAGTGTATTCATACTGATAAAAATAGAGAATACATATCCAAAAACTTTAAAAAATATTGCTTAAAGCATGGGATCGGGCATGAGATGACAGAACTTGAAACACTGCAACATAATGGTATAACTAAAAGGATGAACCATACATTATAAAAAAATTCAGATGTATATTGAGGATGACAAAATTACTAAAGCCATTCTATGGTGAAACAATCAACACATCTTGTTATTTGTTTAAAAGATCACTATTTATTTCTTCGAACTTTGATGTTCCAAAAAAAGTATGGATAGAAAAAGATGCTTCATACTCTTATTTGAAAATTTTCAAGTGTAAAGCATTCATGCATGTGTCGAAAGAGTAGAGATCAAAGCTTGACATTAAAGCCACACAGTGTGTATTTATAGGATATGGTGATGAAAAATTTGGTTACATGGTATAGTATCTAGTGAAGAGAAAAATAGTTAGAAGCAAAGATGTGGTCTTCTATGAAAAAAAAACTATAGCAAACCTTAAGAAAAGAAGAAGATTACATGGATTACTATTAAATGTGTTGTTTTAACATTGACAGGGGTACTATTGAAAAAAGCCATAAATGGTGAAAATGAGCAAGAGACAGAACTTTAAGATACAAATGAGCTAGCCACAATTAGTGATAAGCTAGATGCAATCAATTTTGAATAGAGGGAGCAATCTTCTCTACCAAAAAATATTGAGTAAGAAAAGCTACTTTCAACATTAGATAGTGTAGAGTATCAGTATAAAAGATATACCAGAAAGCATTGGCATCCATAAGGTATCCAAGTTCAAATTTTATTTTAGTTATTAATGAAAAGAAACCAAAGAACTTTCAAGATGCGTAAACTACTTTAAATAGAGAACACTGGTTAAAAGCAATGAAAGAAAAAATTGAGTTATTGTGAAAAATTGTACAAATGATCTTGTTAAACTTTTGAAAAAAAGAAAGTAATTGAAGAATAAATGGGTGTTCAAGCTGGAAAAAAATGGTGACAAATTAGTCAAGTACAAAGCTCGATTAATGGTGAAAAGTTTTTCTCAAAAATCCAGCATCAATTTTGATAAAATAATTTCTCTAGATGTGAAGAGGAGTTCAATTCGAGTGGTACTGAGATTAGCAACTAGTTTGAATCTTGAGCTTGAATAACCTGATGTTAAGACTGCATTCTTGTATGGTGATTTACAGAAAAATATTTATATGGATCAACCTGCGGGTTTTGAAGTAAAAAAGGAAAGAATACTTAGTTTGTAAACTAAAAAAAAGCTTATATGGCTTGAAACAAGCTCCAAGACAATGGTACAAAAAGTTTGATTATTTCATGATGATCTACAACTATAAAAAAATAGCAGCAGATTCTTTTGTGTATGTTAGAAAATTTTTTATGGTAACTTCATTATTCTCTTATTATATGTTGATGATATGTTAATTGTGGGACAATATGTTGGTATGATTCGTAGGTTGAAAGAACAACTGTCTAAGTTTTTTGACATGAAGGATTTAGGTCCAGTAAAGCAGATTTTCGGTATGAATATTTTTTGAGATAATAAAGGTGAAAACCTATAGTTGTCACAGAAAAAATATGTTGAACGAGTAATTAATAGTTCAATATGCAACATGCTAAATCAGTTAGTAGTCCACTTGTAAATAATTTTCATCTGAGTAAGAAATCTTGTCTGATGACTAAAAAAGAGTAACTAGCTATGTCTAGTATTTCTTATTCTTTTGTAGTTGATTTTTTGATAATATCTTATAGTTTGTACATGGCCTAACATTGCTCATGTGGTTGGTGTAGTGAGTAAATTTTTTTTTAATCCGAAAAAGATTCACTAAGAAATAGTGAAATAGATTTTTAGATATTAAAGGAGCACTTAAAACATATACTTTAGTTATAGAATTTCATAACCAATTTTAGAAAGGTTTACTGATGCTGACATAACAGGTCACTACAATAAATTAGGTCATTAGTGGTGCATTAAAAAATGTGTCTAAATATTTACTTTTCATCACCCTATATATTCCATGACAAAAAATTAAACGTCATGACATTCATCACGTTTGCACCGTCACTGAAAGTCTAATATGACGATAGTAAAATATTGTCACCTATGGTGAATCTATAGTGACAATAAAATAAAACGTCACTCTATGCTTTTTTTTATGACGTTAGTTTTCGTCAACTATTTATGAAGAAAAAGTCATCGAAGCTATATTCGTCACAAAAAAGAGAAAATATCAGATATATTAGTGACGAAAAGTAAATTGTTGTAGTATTAGTGACAAAATTATCATCATCAATGATTATAAGATAATGTCTACTATGACAATAAAATCAAACGTCACTTTATGTGTTAATTTTTGTGACGTTAGTTTTCGTTAACTATTTATAGACTAAAACGTCATTAAAGGCTATAATCGTCACTAAATAAATGATAAAATCTTATATATTAGTGACAAAAGGTAAATCGTCACAATATTGGTGACACAATTATCATCACAAATAATTATAAGATAATATCAAACGTGGCAATAAAATCAAATGTCACCTTATGCTTTTTTTTTTTATATGACGTTAATTTTCATTAGCTATTTATAAAGAAGAACGTCAGTGAAAGTTATAATCATCACAAAATCGTCATAGTATTGGTAACATAATTATCGTCACAAATAGTTGTAAGATAACGTCAAATGTGACAATAAAATCAAACATCACATTATACCTTTTTTAGGTGATGTTAGTTTTCGTTAGCTATTTATGAAAAAATGTCATTAAAGGCTATAATCGTCACAAAATAAATAATTAAATATGATATATTAGTGACAAAAGATAAATCATCAGAGTATTTGTAACATAATTAATGTTATTAAATCCTATATATAAAAGCATTTTTGTGGAATAATATAATGTAGTGTTCTTGCAAATCCACCAAATATTTAAATTGGTTTTTAAATGTATTATATTCTTTAAAGTCTACCTTAAAATCATATAGAAATAATATTATATAAAAAACAAAGAGTCATAACTATGAAATACGTAGTCATCAAAATCTTGTCTTCAAGCTCTTAATCTAAATCTTATGTCGAGGGTGATTGTATTGCTGGTGAGTTTGTATTACTTGAAGCTGTAATAAATAAATAATAACAAATATAAAAACAAACCATAATACACACAATAAGATCAAAACTAATATAAAAAAGAAGCTAATCCATTTTATACATATGAAATTTTTAAATAAGGCCTTACCATTTATTAAAGAATAGAACTTGTCAAAAAATTGACAAGTAAACTTCTCAATCTGCAATGTTGATACTAATCATAGGAAATAAACCAAAGATGGGTGGTTCATGTTTAAACAAGTAATCACTATTACCTAAAGCCTATTTTTGAATTAATTTGGGTAAATCATAGGAAAATTACAATTGTACCTGCTTTTAAGGAGCCTATGTTATTATCATACTTTGATATATCTTTCATCACAGGAATGACGTTTTCTCATCCAAATCAAGACAAAAAGGAAAAAGTTGTAATAATAACTTAAACTAAGATATAAACATGCAAACAAATAAAGCAGAAACACAAAGATATAGCATAGGCAGCCATATCAAATCAAGAATCACAATAATCGAGCAAGGGCCCTTTGTTAGAGAATTTGGAGATGAAGCTTCCCCTTTATAGATATAGTTGTAACTTGTTAGAAGGTGAAATTTGTAGTAGGACTATAAGAGTTTTTGTAACTTTGAAATTGACAAGTAAACTTTATCAAGACTTAGCCAAAAAAGAAAAATCAAATGATTTTTAAAAACTGAGTGATAAAAAAGTACCAATTCTCACTTTTGAATTAGGTATCAAAGAAAGCCTAGATATATAATGCTTGCAACATCACAACCACAACAAAATCAATGTACCAAAAAGTACCACCAACTGGATATATAATGCTTGCAACATCACAACCACAACAAAATCAAGTATATACCTAGAAATTGGGGGATGGGCACTTAGATTCCAGCAGCTGCTAAAGCATTTGTCATAGCTTCAATTTGAACTTGAAAAAATCCAAAAGTTGACTTATATTGCTGAAGTTCTTCCTATGTCTTTTAAGACTTTCTTCTAAGTCTGCAGCACTCAAAGATAAGGTTTTAGCATTAGGTTTAGGCCCGTATCCAAGTCCTTTAATGTATCTCGACCTAGTACCAAGCATTTCATCCACTATAGCATTAACAGTTTTAAGTTTTGTTCATTCTTCAGTAAAAACTGATTGTAACTCCACCATTTTTTCCTAGCATTTAATTGGAATCTTGGTTAACTCAAAGAACTATACTACAATAATAAAATTATAACTCTTAATTTGAAATTTCTTACATAGGCTGCTTGAGCTTTAGGTGTTGACCATCTTTTATTTTCTGAGTAATGAGTTGTCTTAAAAAATTTCATCCTATTAGGTTCTTCATCATCCTTGCGCTACAAAATTGTATATACAATAAAAGTGTTTATGACAAAAAAAGTATTTAAATAGAAAAAAATGGTGTTGAACAATATTTTTTAACTTAAAAACTTACCATGGAATAACGACTAGTCACAAAGGCCCTCGATCCTTGGTTATGGGTTAACTTGACATTTTTTCTAACTCTTGCACTTGTTTCACACCTCTTCTTCATTTCAAAAAGAACGAAAAAATATCAATATATTGATGTTTAATATTTGAGAAGAATTAATAATTGTTATTAATTGCCTTAAATAGTTAAACATAATTGCTAATCTAATATCAAAGCATGAAAAGTTAAGAAAATAATAAGAAAAAGCAAGCTTTCATTTGGTTTTTGCTTCGTTTGAATAATTGTTATATATTGATGTTAAGCATGAAAACTTAAGAAAATAATAAAAAAAGATTACCATATATCAATTAAACATAAAAGTGAATAAGAAAATAACCTAGTATTCAGGATCACTAAACAAATCACAAAGCCGTTTATCGAATAACATCACTTGAAATCTATTAGGAAAATTCATCACAGATAAATTTTTAAATTAGTGACAAAATTTAAATGTCACATAAAATAAAAAAACGTCATAAAAAAATTTCCCTTCAATTAAATTTAGCAGTAAAAATTTGTGACATTTATATTATCGTCATACACCACTATATATTGACTTAATGAAATTGTAATATCGTTAATTGTTAAATAAAGTGTTCAATTTATGACAAAAATTAATAATGTCACCTAAAATCTATTAGAAAAATTTCATCACAGATAAAATTTTAAATTGGTGACAAAATTATAATGTCACCTAAAATAAAAATGTCACAAAAATATTTCCCACCAAATAAATTTGGCGGTAAGATTTTGGTGACATTATCATGTGACAATTTTATATCTCGTCATATGAAATATCAAAACAATATAAAAGGGTGACGAAATATATTTTTCATCACCTATTACATACTTTGCGTGACAAAATATAATGCGTCACTTAGAAAAAATGTCACAAATTGCTAGATTTATTGTAGTAGGTGATCTTGATGATAAGAAATCTATTTTAGGATATTTGTTCACTTTTGCAGGAGGAGCTGTATCATGGCAGTTTCAGTTGAAGAAGTGTGTTATCTTGTCAACTATAGAAACTGAGTATGTTGCAGCAATCGAAGCAGGTAAAGAAATGTTTTGGATAAAACATTTTCTTCTTGAATTAAGGTTGAATTAAAAAGAGTATAGTGTATTTTATGATAGTCTGAGTGCATTAGATTTGAATAAGAATGTCATGTACTATATTAGAACAAAGTACATTGATGTTAGATATCACTAGCTACATTCGTTGATTAAGGAACAGTAGATGCAGTTAAAGAAAGTCTATACTGATGAGAATGCAGTAGATATGTTGACTAAAACACTTTCTAGGAAAAAACTTAAGCCTGTAATAACTTGGTCAAAATGTGTTTCCTAGCTAAGGTAAGTTCAAAATGAGATTGCTATGGTGACAAATCTCCTCCTAATGGGGTTGAAGGGGAAGATTGATAGGAATGTGGGATTTAGCCCATTGTTAGCCAATTAAAAGTCCCAAATCCTTTTGGCTTTAACCATGAAATAAAGCCCTACAAATAAAAATATAGGTTGTGTTTTCTTTTTCTTTTGTAAGAATTGTGTGGCATGTAAACCTGAGAGAAAAAGAAAGAAAAGAAACTAGAAAAGATAGACAGAAAAGAGAAAAGGGAGAGTTGGTTGAATAGAATTTGATCTGTAGTCCTATTAAATTGAAATTTTGTCAACAAGTTTAGGATTTAGCGTTGTACATTTTGAATGGTGAAGATCATGTTTAAAGCTATTTAGGAACAAATTCATGGTGCATTTGTTGAGTAACATATTTGGTGAGATTTCTTCAATTATCTCTTTAATTGTTGGTTAGCTCTGGTTTTAGCTAGAGAAAAATTTGTATATTTATTATTTGATAGTGGAGATTTTCTTAGTGGTCTGTGATTTTTTTCCTTTACACTGAAGGGTTTTTTTACGTAAATCTTAGTGTGTTTTATTTTTTTTGTATTTTGGATTATTGATTATTATCTATTGTTATGAGTTTATTGCGATATATTACTTCTACATTATTGTGTTTGTCACTTCAAGCTCAATAAAAACTTCATAAGCTTTACTTAAAAAACTTTATATAAGTTTTGTCTACATTGAAAATGCATCAAATATAAACCCATAAAAAAAGAAAAGAAAAGCGAAGATTTCTATATATAGGTTCGCATTTCCTTTTTTAGATCATCCTATGTTTCTTTATTATTATTTCAACTGCTCTAGTCTTTTCTAGCAAATTTTATTAGTTTTCAGTGGCCTGAAATTTTCTGCATAATTTATTGTCCCCATTGTTATGGATTGGAGGATGATAGAGGCTGCACAAACAGGAAATATTAACGCTATGTATGAATTAATTCAGGAAGATCCATATGTTTTAGAGCATATTGATCAGGTTCCTTTTGTTGATACCCCATTGCATGTAGCAGCCTGTGCTGGGCAAGTTGATTTTGTGATGGAGATGATGAACTTAAAGCCATCATTTGCAAGAAAGCTTAACAAAGGTGGGTTTACCCCCATGCACTTAGCTTTGCAAAATGAAAAAATACAAGTAGTGCTTCAACTCCTGAAGGTTGATAAAGGCCTCGTTCGTGTCAAAGGGAGGGAGGGACTGACTCCTTTGCATCATTTAGCTCGAACTGGAAACCTTGATCTTTTGATAAAGTTTCTTGATGTCTGTCCCGAGGCTATTGAAGATGTGACTGTTCGAGATGAAACTGCTCTCCATCTTATGGTTAAAAACGACATGTTTGAAGCTTTTGAAGTCTTGGTGGGGTGGCTTCTTAGGAGCCGCCATGCAGCTTCCCAACGTTGGGAAGAGGAACTACTGAGTTGGGGGGACACTGAAGGCAACACTGTTATGCACATTGCAGTTATCAGAAATAGACCCCAGGTATATATGCTAGCTATCCCATTATTCCCATATATCCATTCCAATTGACTTATGTATATCATGGCTAATTAACGTATTTACCAGGTGGCAAAAACATTGGTGGAAAATTTTCATCATGACTATATCAATGCCAAAAATTTGGAGGGCTTAACTCCTGTAGATATCTTGTTCTTAGAAGGGGATCAAAGGCAAGCCGATTCAGAGATTTTTAACATGCTAAGTAATGCTGGAGGTTTGCGTGGTTCCTTTCTTCCCCAAGATCCCAACTCTTCAATTGCTTCGTTCAAATCAAAGATGTCATGTTTACAAAAACTCGCAACAGCTGCTTCTCGAGGAAAAGAGGATATCCCAATTGAAATGCGCAACGCATTTTTAGTAGTTACTGTGTTAATTATAACTGCCACTTTCGATGCCTCTTTAAATCCTCCAAGTAAGAAAGATAATTCACATGGATCTGAATCCTTATCAATTATGACGGTTGTTTTTTATGAACTTGTAAGTGGAAGAACTGTTGATCTGATGGCTTGGCTGTACAACACTGTAATCTTTTGGGCTGCCATTGGTTTAACAGCATATCTCCTCCCAAGTCGTACAATCTGTATGCTTCTTCTCATGACACTTTCTCTTTTTGGCTCCTGCTATACGCTTTTATCGGCTTCCGTATTCTACCAACTGCTCCGTTCTGGCGAAAGTACTAAACCGTCGGAGATTTGGTACCATGTTTTCCGCATTTTGAGTTACTGTTTCTCGTCGTTAATTTCTGTCCTAGTGGCCTACCGGATTGCCCATTATGTTTTCCATAGGTTTATTCCTAGAAGAAAGATTTTCTACCTCGTACATGTTCTTTCCCTTGTGTGTATTGCTGCTTTTACTCTTACTCCGACTGTAATTTTCATCGAAGTTGTATTTAAGTATGTATATTAGTAGTCACTTGGGAAGTGGGCAGAAATTTCGAAAAAAATGCTTATTTGGTAAAGCTGGATGATTCCTTCTCATCTCCTTTTGATCTGATCTTAACCTAAGGGAGTCGTCATTGAAGTTAGCTACATTTTATTGCTTTTGTATTTGAGGTACTGTAAGCTGAAATCTGGTTAATGATAGTATAATGGTGTTTGACCCTTTTCTTGCAACTAGTCATTTTACACGTGCATGCATCACGGTAATGATAATACTATAGATTAATAATATTTATTTGAAATGAAATTTTGTTAAGATAATTAAAATTTTACTTTTTCAATAGTAAATAATTGTTTACTGTAAAGATAATATTCATCAATTAATTTTTCAATAGTAAACAATTGTTTAATGTAAAGATAATATTCATTAATTAATTATTACAATGTTATAAAATTTAAAACTTAAAATTTTTAGTCATTACATATTCAAGGGCGGAGACTCATGAGGTCTAGTGGGGCTCAAGCTCCCACTGAGACAAAAATATATTGAAATTGTATATGTTTTAAATAAAGTTCAAAAAGCTGATTCAATTTATTTATTTGTTATTGAAACTATTATTGATTTTATTAATTGTCATTATCGAAAAAATGTTTTCAGCAATAAACATTTTGAATATTCATTTACATAATTGAATAGAAAATCATTGGTTAAATGATAGCCTAGTTCATAAGGAAAATAGATTTTTAGTGACTTTTTTTTTTAATGTTTAACAACGTTTAAAAAAAAAAAACACTGCTAACTTAAATGGTATTTGTGCATAAAAAACCATTAAATTTAGTGATTTTTTACGCACAAACGCTGTTAAATTTATTAATTAATAATGTTTGTGTCAGAAAATATCACTAAATTTAGTGATATTTTTGGACACAAACATCGCTAATTTTGTAATTTAACGGCGTTTTTAACTACAAATGCTGCTAAATTAAAAATTTTTTTTATTTCTTTTAATATTTACTACTATAATTAAATAAAAATTGAAAGAAATAAAAATGAATTTAAATTTATAAACTAGATATTATAAATATTTAAATACCTAAATACAAATACCAATTAAAAAAAACTTAAAGAATACTTGGCATGAGAAAGCAGAAACATTATTATTAAATCAACAATCATATATTGTACTAGCGTTTCACATAAACAAGTTTGTAGAAATGAACTAGAACAAATAAATTTGCCATTAAAGAGTTACATGTGATCTTACAAGCCACAAGAGGCAATTGCAAAAGAAAGAGAGCTCCCTAATACATCGATGAATTTTTAAGAAAAACAACAACCACTTTTTTAACCAACAAGTTGTCCTTGGATCTGTACTATCAAAATCTTTGCGTAGTTCATGGTCGGTTGGCTTGCCATTCTACAATAAGAGACAATTTTAAGGAGTGAGCAAAACACGTAAAAAGTAATTGTCAATCAATAGGAACTAAAACTTTTGAGGTAAATATCATAGCAAATGGTTTGTTAATCCACACGTTTTTTCTTATAGATTGAATAATGAACAGCGATAGCCAGGAAACTAGTGCAAGAAATTCCACAAACGTATGGAAAAACATTGCTTGAGCAATTTTCTCTACCTCCAAACATTTTATGCCGATAAAAAATTTTAAACAATTTTATACTTAATAAGCCTAATGAAACTGAATTTTCCATATGAAAAAAAAAAATCATAGAATATCTAATAGCTTAATGAAGAGGATATACACAAATCATTATAAGCATGCCTGTTAAACAGTAAATTAATTGCTCAATCTAAAAAAAAACATATTATCGAAACTTCAAAGATAGAAAGCATTTAATATAAAAATAGACCTGATGACTCGTGTATTTGTATCGTGTAAAATACTAAAATTGTGTATTTGTATTATGTTTTACATGAAAATTACATGTCATAATTCATGTCGACAAGAAAATATAAAATATAATTTTTTTTTGTTTTGTTCAATCCATATATAGTTATTATTACAATTTTAAGCCATGTCACCTTCGTGTTCTATTTTCGTATTGTATTCGTGTTGTGTCATCATGTCGTGTTTTAGATTGCCAGGTCTATATAAAAACATACCCATGGCTTTAATTTTGTGGGCTAGGAACTCCATCCCGTTTAAACCCTCTTTTGTAATTATTGGACATACTCTATCACCTGCACAAGAATATTGTACCAATCAAGAAATTTTTAGAGCAAAATTTTCTCAAAAAGTAAATAGCTAAATAAATAATATGGTATGATATTTTTCATTTCTCAAAAAGGAATGAAGCCGGATATATCTCTTTTTTAATTTGGTATTAGATCTCTTAATATTTGAAATCTAAAAGCATCAGACTAGTCAGTATTACCATTCACAAAGTTAAGCAAGCATCATCAATTTGCCACTGATATTTGATAATTTTATTTTTTATAGAATTATCATAGGTCTACTTGAGATGTCATCATATGAGCTGCAAAAAGAGGGAAACACAGCTAGCATAACAGCTCAAAGTCAATACCGGTTGCAACTAAGAAAACCAATGCTAGCAGTGTGTATATGGGTTCCAAAGTCTTTGATGTAATTAGTAAGCTTTTCCAAGCAAATGCACTTGAAAAAAAAAAAAAAAGAAAGGAAAAGGCCAGCTACTTATGCACAAAAAGTCTCCATATGTTACAAATTTTCTTACTCAAATTTTGGAAGAAAAAGACTTACTCTAAGTTAAACCGAAAATGTTGCCAACTTTGTCAAGATTTGAAAAAGACTTTTTGTTGGTAGTTTAGAATATGATCAATTCCATATTTGATAAAAAGATTTAATTATTAACGAGTAAAGTTAATTTTTTGTATTAATTTTATTTATATTTTAAATAATTATGTTTGAATAGAAATAATTATTATATGATAAATGATCATAATTATTTGAATATAAATAGATTATTATTTATAAACGTCATGATTATATAAAAAGTTATAACCATCTAACCAGAAGTTTATGTTTGTTCATTCATTATAAATAAATCTTTCAGTATAATCATTTTTACTATTTCTAATTGAAAAGTTTGAGGCTTTGTTATATCCTAAAGACATAATTGCTTTTAAAAAACTGTTTTTCACATCTCAAAGCCAAAATATTTTATATTATTTCTCTTATCTTATTTATCTTTTTATAAACAATTTAAAGATAATTATGAAAAATTTATATTTCGCCCGAGGAAGATAAAAAGAAAAGAAATTGTTATGCTTTGGAGATTAATATTAGAGGAGGCTTAAAGTGTTAAAGACTTAATATTTTCATGGACCAAACAGTTAATTTTCATGAAGATCTTCATTAGAAGTTTGTATTTTATTTTTTACATAATTGTTGGTAAGAAAATTGACTGAATGAGGTTAATAATTAATTTTATTAGTGTGTAAGTCAAAACACAATATGCAAAATATTGATTACATTACATAAGTTTATGCATATAATTTCATTAGTGTGTAAAGTTAAAACACAATATACAAAATATTAAATATATTTCATAACTTTATGCATATACTGAAATTAGCTCCACAATTGGGTTTAATAAATTATATTATGTATATTTGAAAATCAATGCCTATAAAAACTAGGATGGGAAATAGCCTGAAAACATAAAAAAAAAAGAAAGACATGAATTGATTTACAACCAAAAGAATTATCACTTATTATCAAATAACCAATTAAATTAAGTTCTAATGGAATGGTCGATATTTAGTTGTCATGTCTTGATCATATAGAGAATAGGCAAATTGTCCCATGGTTTCTATGAAAACAATCAGAAATAGGTAATGGAATTTACCATGAAAAATTATATATAAGTGGAGAATATATGCAGAAAATAAGATTTGACTGCAATATTAGTTTTATTTTTAAATCATGGCACAAAATTGAGATAATAAGTTGAGTCAACCTATTTGTGTAGTTCTAATTTTGTTGGTTGTTTATAAATCAAAAGGTTGATATATATTGTTTTAAATTTATTATTGGTTCAAATTTTGTTTAGTGTTTGATTTTCACGAAAATATGGTGCTGCATCGATTAATTGGTGGATAATAGATCAAATAATTATTATTATCAGAAACATGGGCAGTGTAACATGTATTTTATCTGCTAGGTGTATTACATTAAAAGTAATTTTACAAAATAAAATTTTATTGTGAACAATCATAAAAAAAAGATTTTTAAGGTATAATTCAATTTGTGTTTGATGGTTAAAGCAAGACAAATAAACTTAAGAATTTGGAATATAAATGTTCCTGTTGTATAACAATGATTGATGAAATTGGCTTACAAAAGGTAGGAGATTAAAGAGATGCTTGTTTAAAAAGAAAATATCAAACTATTATAACTCTAAGGTTTATAAAAGTCTGGGTTTTAAAATATTATTCTCGTTAATGATAGAATTTATAAATTGTTTGAATTTATAATATTATAAGTTAATGCAAGTTTATTATATGTAATGAATATATAATTTCATAAAGAATTGTGGCTGGTGGTAATGTAAAATACATTAAGTATGTATATTTATGGCATCTCTATATTTTGCAAATTTTATGTTAGTATCACTAACTAAAATTTAGCCAACGATTTAGACTAATTAGATGATTGATTAAAAGAAAAGGCATGTCAATAAAAAATATTGAAGCATTTGTTGGTTACTAGCATTTTGAAAGATGCTCATTAATGCCTAAATTAGCCATGTTTATTAATTAGAAAAGACCATGCAAATTCAATGTTTCGAAGGCACTAATAGATGCAGGTGTTTAATTTCATTTTGTGATGGCATGGAAAATATTGCTACAGTTTGCCATATATTACGACAATGAACTGAATGTGGTAAAATTTTCTTTCTTATACATATAAGAAAGATAGGACTATGGAGATAGAATGCCCTCATCCAATTAATATATTATTGGTTAAAAACAATGAAGATATTTTTGCTTCTTATACTTAGAAAAATGGCTTTTTGTAGGTTGTTAAAATAAAAAGTGAATAAGTTTTCGAGGTTTTCAAGAGTTTCATGACAATGGCAATGATTTAGTTGATTATACACCATATTAACATATTGGCTTAGATAATAATATTGGTTTGTGAAACCCGTAAGCCTTCGAGTTAACTAATTAATGATTTAACCAATACAAATTCATCATTGAGTTTTTGCATAAAATAAGAGTATAACTCATATTATAATTATTGTTTACACTATTTTATGAAAATGATTCTTTGGATTTATATTTCATGACTTAAGTTGATATGGTGATCTAGATATGAACATATTGATCACAAAATGATTGTGAAAGTATTTGAAATTGGATTTAAATATACCATACACTCTTATTGTTCATAGGTACATTGGTCCTATAAGTAAAGCTTTAATTTATTATATATCCAAAAATGTTATGACCAATTAAAAGTGATAAATAACAAAGATATATAGGCTGCACAATGATGGAAAAATAATATTATCATAAAATTTTAAAATTAAATTTAGAGGTTTCAATAGTCATGAACTTAGAATTAGTCATTGGGCAATTAATATATGCATTGGAAATTTGAGATTGTTGATTTTCACTAAAAGCTATCACTATAAATGAGATAAATCCAATAGCTAAATTTACATGATTTTGTAGGTATGATATGGATTATTATGGTTGGCTTATAGCCATAAGCCAAAATTGATACCATAATCTTGATCATGTTGTGGTAACTTTTTGTTATGTATATGGTTTAATTCATGGATTGTACAAATGATTTATTATATATGGTTTTATATAGTGAAATTTTTAAAATATATTCATTTTGGAAGCCATGAGTGATTCAAAGATTTTGTGAATATGAAAACTTTTATAATAGCAAAAAGAAAGCTATTTGATCTATTTGTATGATAGAAATGGTTATGTTCATGGTTATAAAAATTATTAATAGTGTCCATGATGAAATATATTCATATAAGTATTTATGAATTGACATAAAAAGTCTTAAAAGGAGATTATAAAAGCATAATTATATTTGAAATCTACTTATTAATGTAAATTTTTATATTGAGTTAAAATATAAAAGTTTTGAAACTTTTATAGAAATGTTAAGATATTTGCTAGTTATCTTTCACTAAAGGTGGATTTAGAGGCCTCATATTTAAAAAAAAAAAAGTAAATAGTGAAAAGATAAATGAAATGGCAACTTGATTAAGTATATATGATATCTTGACAATTGAATGAGACATTCTTTAATAAAAGAATGCATATTTGCACATAGTGGGGGTGATAAAAATCAAAAGAAATAAAAAATTACTACCATATTATTGTGAGATTTTAGTATAATTTTACAACCAAATTATACAAGCTAATAAGTTTAGACACTTATTAAATTAAAATAATAAAAAGTCTTTAAAAATCTTAAAGGGACTAAAATGGTTTGATTTATTCATTTAGTTTATCCAATTGTACTAGAAGTATAATTTTATTAAAGATGTATAAAAGTATGAAAATAGAATGGTTGAAATTTATGAGTATAAAGTTGTAACCACAACCAAAATCAACTATTTCTTAAAATGATAAGAATGAGGCAACAATGTCTAGAGCAATAATGTCTAGAGTATATAAATGATATACAAAATTAAAAATTTGGACATATTAGTCTGAAGTGATTATATTAGAGATTCAATTTCAAGTGAAGTAATTACCATAAAAGAAAACTGAATTCCAAGATATTTAGATAGTAGTACTACAAGTAGAATGAATTTGAACCCTTACTATTAGATACCAATAACGGGAACCAACTTTGAATTAGTAACCTCTAATTACAAAGTTTAATGGGTAAAAACAAGTTATTGTTATATGTCTATAAAGTACTAATATAAAATTCATTTAAATTTTAAAAACTAGTGTAATTCATTGCATGATGAGGATAAGTTTTTATACTCTTAATGGAGTTATAAATGTCTAAAGCAATTGAGACATAATGAAAACTCTACTTATATAAACATAAAAGTGATGTTGCTTCAATATTAAAAATTGGAGTTTCTCTTGTAAATATTTATAAATATGATAAACACATGACCATAATAGTGCTAAAAATGATTATAAACCTCTGACCAAAGAATAAATAAGTATTATGTGTGTTATGTCTTCAATTCTAATATTAGGAGTTAAGGTTTATTCTGTGAATACCATCAACTTTGTTAGAATTTTAAGATATATACACTAATTGAAAGTTTAAATCGAGAGATATCTTCTGTATTCATAATATTTATTTGTATGAAAAGTTAAAGATTAAGCATTAATATTTCAAACTAGTGGAGGATTGTTGGTAGTTTAGAATGTGGTACATCCTACATTAGATAGAAAGATTTAGTTATTAATGAGTAAAGTTAACTTTTCGTATTAATTTTATTTATATTCTAAATAATTATGTTTGAATATAAATAATTATTATATAACAAACAGTCATAATTATTTGAATATAAATAAATTATTATATATAAAAGTTATTATTATACATAAAGTCATCACCATCTAACTAAAAGTTTATATATATTTATTCATTATAAATAAATTTTTTAATATAATTATTTTCATTATTACTGATTGAAAATTTTGAAATTTTATTATATTCTAAAGATATAATTATCTTTAAAAAAAAATTTTATACCTCAAAATCAATTTTTTTTTATTATTTTTCTTCTCTTATTTATTTTATCTAATATTTTCTCCATCTTCAATGCTGTCAATTTCTTGGTAACATTTTCAGTGACACTGTTTATCCTCCCTGGGGTTCCATACGGTCAGCTGCTTAATGTTTTACTGTTGCTTGTGTTTATCTTCTTTGTGGCATCGATGGGATTGTCGCTTTCATTGACGACTTCGAATATTGGGGTTGGTGTATTTTGCTGTAATCACAATAATTATTGGGATTTTCATTGTCAAGAGTAAAGTTAGGAGTAAGAAGGTGTACAGCGAAGAATTTGGTGACAGAGTACGCATTCGCAAGCACGACCACATTAATACGAAGTACTAGCTTTAAATTGCTGGTTCATCTTTAATATATATAGGTCATGAGTAGTGTATAAGATGATAAGTAAAATAAAATATTAATTATTTTATATCATATTTAATTTATATAAAAAATATAATTATAAAATAAATTAATTATTTTTTGATGTAAAATAATTTAATTTTTTTAATTTAATTTAATTTATAATATTATTTTATTTTATCTTATTATAATTGTATATATCAAACACACCGATAATGTTTTAGATGACTTTTGACTATGTATACTTTTGGCTTGATTTGTTTTGTATGTGTAATCTTTATCACTGATCTTTATCACCAATAATGCTTTAGTTTGTTTGTATATTTTAGCCCACGAGAGGATGCATCTAACATTGTTTATGGGTTTTGAGTAGTATTATTATGTTGAGTATTTTGACTTAATATAAATATGATCATATTATTATTATGGTTATACTATTATTCGTAATTTAAAATTATTTTTTTAATTAATAATTATTTATTTTTTAAAATAAAAAATTATTATATATATTATTAATAAAAATTAAATATTCTTTTGTTGAAGCTCCAAAATAACATATAATAATAGTTACAAAATTTAATAATTTTAATATTGTTTAAACACAGCAATTTATAAAATATAGTAATTTTTTATTAACATATAAGTAAATTATTAACCATAGTGATTTTTTTTAAGAATTAATATTTAATATATTATTAGTGTAATTTCATAATACTAAATTATATAGTAATATTTTACTTATAATCTCATTTATGAAGTTTAAAAATTTTATTTGACAAAATAAATTTTCTTTTATTAATAGCAGAGATTATGTTTTTGCTTTTCATCTAACAGCGAGCACTATAGATCAAAGAAGTCATTGTTTACAAATTAGTTATATATTTAGCTTGATATAAGGAAAAGAAAGTCAATCCACGACGCAACATTAGATCTGATAATTTATATATCTATATTTATTTATTTTATATTTAATATATATAAAAGAAACAAATTATTATATCATAATTTATGTTAATACATCAAATATAAAATATATATTTTTATTTTTATTAATTACATATAAAATTTTTATTAAATTTTAAGCAATCTTATTTTCGTGCCGTTTTCAGATTATTTACCATGTCGGTTTTAAAATTGACAAATCTACATACTAATTATAACAGGCACCTACCAAGATTCATTGAGTCCACCTGGAGGTGTTTGGCAAGGGGATAACACTAGTTCCTCTACCTCAAATGTTAGCTTGAACTCAACCAAAACTATTAATGCCACTAATGAAGGAAGATCAATTTCACAAGCATTACACATAAAAGGGCCAGCAGTAATCGGAACCGGAACTTTTTCTCATTTAGCATACGTGCATTTGTTAATCAACAGGGTTCAATATCGGGGAATATTTATGAACTACTTTCTTGTTGAACTCAAACTACTTTATGTTGGGTTTCTATATTTAGTTATGATTTGTATTGATAAGATCTATCTGGTTCAATGGAATGAAGTACAAAACACAATAAAATAAAAGTGCAAAAGTTATGGTAAACAAAGAATTTATGCAGATTGTACAATCTTTTTCTTTAGCCATGCTTTAGAATCTCTCCAATAAAGAATGTTAAACAGACATATCCCTACATGCTCTGTTTTTTCTTTGCACATACGCTTAGCATCTTGGTCTGCATCAATGAAATATGAATAGGCCAAATATCATAGAATTGAAAATATAATGGTGAAAATTGCATTAATGAAAATTTATTTTGTGGTATATATTCATTGTTATACATAATCTTTTTATTTTTATCAAAAGAAAATGTTTGCATCTGTAGCTTATATATATTAGTGGTTCATGCAGCTAGATGCGATATTAATAAGTCTGAAATTAAAATTCCAGCAATTTTAACCCTTTCTCGATTTTTTAAAATGAAAAAGAAAAAGCAGGAAATGAATCTAAAAGCTAAAAAGAAATATTTTAAAGGAACCAATCATTCAAAAGTTTATCCTTGATATCAATTTTGTGGGGCTAAAAGACCGTGGCTGAGAATGTCTAGATTCCAAGCTTGTTGCCCAAAAAAGTGAAGAAGACAAACACTATTAGTAGTTTATTTATCAATGCATGGAAAACGCTGCTCCAGCAGATTTTTCCTGCCATGGATGGGAAATTGAGGGAAGCTGCGCAATCAGGAAATATCGACAATCTGTACGAGCTGTTTCGGGAAGATCCACACCTTTTGGAGCGCATCGATGAGGTTCCTTTCTTTGATACTCCTCTGCACACAGCTGCAGCTGCAGGGCAAGTTGATTTTGCAGTGGAAATGATGAACTTAAAGCCATCATTTGCCACAAAGCTGAATCCTGATGGTTTTACTCCAATGCACCTTGCTTTGCAGAATGACCGAAATCAGTTGCTTTTTGAGCTTCTGAAAATCAACAAAGAGCTGATTCGAGTCAAGGGGAAAAAAGGTGTAACCCTTCTGCATTACGCAGCTGAACAAGGAGACGCCGATCTTTTGGCTAAGTTCCTTGCGGCTTGCCCTCAATGCATCATTGATGTAACTGTTGGAGGTCAGACTGCTTTGCATATTGCAGCAGAAAAAACCAAGCTTGAAGCTCTTGAACTCTTGGCTCGTTGGCTACGAAGGACTCATAACAAAGATGGTGGCTTCTGGGAACTAGAAGTCATGAACTGGAAAGACAAGGAAGGCAACACAGTATTGCACGTAGTTGCATCCAACACCGAAAATCAAGTTGAGGCATGATCTCAAATATCTTCTCTAATTAACTATATTAACCGGTAAATTGCATCATTATATATAGTCCTTGATCGTTCATAATGTTTCATTTTCATCTATGATCTAAAAAACTTAATATTTTCATTTTCAACCTTTTGAATTTGTTCCAATCGTTCCATCCATTAATGTTATGTCAGAATTTAAATAGAATATAAACGAAATTTGCCATGTGGCGCTCTACTGGACATACACATGACAAATTTTGTCCAAATCTTAATGGTAAATTGACGGATGAACTTGAAACAAATTCAAAATGTTTTGGACGAAAGAAATCAATTTCTTAAGTCGTGAATGAACTTAAAACTATGTGACAAGTCACATTCTGATGATAAAATTTACTGCTATACGTATACCAACTAATTATAGAATTTTCTTGCATTAGGTTTAATTTATTTGTCAATTAATGGAGGCAATTTTTTTTTTTCTGTTTCCTATATGAATATGTTGAGTAGATGATAAGACTATTGTTGGAATGTGGGGTTCGAAAGAACATAATCAATTTGAGTGGCTCGACGGCTTTGGATATTTTACAACGCCGAAGGCATGTTGGCAACAGGGAGGCCGAGGACATTCTATCCCAGGCTGGAGGTTTAAATGCTTACTCAATTTCCAAATCTAGACCCTTGGCTGAGCTCTTGAGATCAAAGGTTGAATTTTCTGAAAGATTAATGATAACTGTAACCCGGGCCAGACTCAATATACCAAGTGACACACGCAATGCTTTCCTGGTCCTAGCCGGTTTAGTAATAACAGCAACCTACCAAGCCATTTTCAACCCGCCAGGTGGTGTTCGACAAGCTGAGGCAGGTTCTACTGAGGTTCCGAGTGGAGCAGGGAGATCAATCATGGATACAAATAGTTTTCTTTGGTTTTATATTCCAAACACTGCAGCATTTCTCACCACACTTTTCCTGACGGTTCTATTCCTTATAATTGGTCCAAATGGTGAAGTGGTTCTTTTTCCCCTGGTGCCAATAGTCATTTGCTATGTCATGTCGACTCTCGTCATTACCCCAACTCCCAAGTTTACTTATTTCATTTGGCTCACTTTGGCGATTGCTGCTGCCTCTGGATGTTGGTTATTTGGGGCTCATCTCTATTGGCTGCTAAAAATAAAGAAAGTTAACAGAAGTTCTGGAGAAATCAACAAATCAGTGCTAGAATGAAGGCAATGTTAAAAATGAATCAGGACAATGTTGATCTCCATCCCTCTGTCTCCTTTCGTTTTTATTTTCTGTGATTTTGTTTGGATTTTAATTGTGGGCTTGGATGTTGTAGGAGTGGGTTCTTTTGAGCGCAACTTTGGGTTTATTTGGTGCTTTCAAAAAGGAAAAAAAAAATAAAATTCCCCACCCAATTCTTGCTGTTCTTTTTGTTATTTTTGTTTTCGATTGAGGAGGTTTTTTTTTTCCCCAAATAACCATATGTGTAGTATTGTAAAGTTAATGACATAAATCTCTCTTATGGTTAGTTACTTTAGTATTAAAGAATTTATTCTCCACCTAACTTTTAATATCAAAAAGTAAAAAAAAAATATTAATACCAAATATAAAAGAAATAATAAAATATTAATTGCTCAAAAAATGACAAAATTTTGAGTCATTTTTGAAAAAAACTGACAGAGAGTAGGAAATCTAAAGAAAGAAAAAAATGAAAAGTTAAGGTAAACAGGAATGAGAAATTGTAGAATTTCCCTTCAGCAAAACTTTAAAAATATAAAAAATTTCCTAAGAAAGAATGAAAAAAATAGCAAGCATTTGGTTTTGTGATATAATTATATATATATATATATATATATACACACACATATTTTTTTATCAAAAATTAAAATAAAAAATATTAATAAATCAATCGTTAAATAATATCTTTTTATAGAAATAAAAAAATAAATAAAATTTTTAAAAGAACGAAGTTAAAATTTTGAAATTCAGAGTTTAATCAAATCTACTACAAAATGGTTTAAACCTTTTTTTTTTTTGAAAAAAATATTGGAGTATAACATGAAAAAAGATCTAGAGTAAAAATTAAAAGTGAAAAATTATATGGAGTTAAGATATTGTAGTAAACTATTAAAAAAAAAAAGAAAAAATACATTTGATACTTAATTGAAAATTTGAAGTCTTGTTAAGAAAATAAAAAAGGTAATTTGATTTTTCTTAAATTCACATAATTGTGATTGATAATTTACAACAAATATGTTGATTTTAAAGATTTATAAGTAATAATTGGTGTGTATAATAAATTAAAAAATGGCAATATGATTTTATTAATCCTCTTAAATTACAATGAATAAAAGTAAATTATAAAACCAACAAATAAATAAAATTAATAACTTTAATTTAGAAGGGACTAATTTATATATATATATATATATGTATAGGGTTATCAAAACTTTGGGAGGTTAAGACCTTTTAAGACATAATGACTGTCTGCCTTTCGATAAAATACTGAACATTTAATTTCAATTACCAAAGTTCAAATCTTGATAACAAATAAAAGAAAAAAAAAAAAGGCAATTTCCTCCTCTTTTACCTTAATACTTTATATACAAGTCATTGAGTGATTTAATCAAAGCAAGTGGAGGAAATTTCAATGCATCCATCATTTTCAACTCTAACTTTTGTCTCCAAATTAATTTTACTTCTTCGGAAAATTCAATATATTTTGCTTTTATTGGTTGCTTTTCATGATTCAGATCCCTGGTTAATTTTCAATTATAAGATAGAAGATTTGATGTTGCAAATTAATCTAAAAAACCTTAATTATGTCTTGACTCGAACAATAAACCAGACTGACCTCACTTCTTAAGGGATCAAATGGGAACAGGACATTCTACAAGGCCCCCGGAAGCATAAAGACGGATGATTTTTGGTAGTGGAATAAACCCAATAAATGGAATGAGTCAAAGTGCAAAACAACTTTGAAAATGGCTGCTTTCTGTGGGCATGCACGATAGATAAGGCCACTCTGATTGAGTGGATGTACCATTGTTCTCCCTCAACCACAGAAACTATGTGAAAATGAAACCAAACTCCATATTTACTTCGTTTTGTCTGTCTACTCCATAACTGATATAAGTAGACTAAACTCTTTCCATTATTTGTCTATATGATAGTTATTGGATCTTTACTATGGATGAAGGGTTGAGGATGGCAGCTCAATCGGGAAATATTGATGCCTTGTATACATTAATTCGGGATAACGCTGATGTTTTGAGGCATATAGATTAGATGGAGTTTGTTGATACTCCATTACACGTAGCTGCAGCTGCAGTTCACACTGATTTTGCAGTGGAGATGATGAACTTCAAGCCATCATTCACTAGGAAGTTGAATCAACGACAAGTGAATAGAGTGCTGTAGTTTTCTAATTAATAAAATTGTTTACCTATGATATAAAGAAAAAAAATAGAGAAAAGATCTCTCTCTCTCTCTCTCTCTCTCTATATATATATATATATATATAGGTTTTTATTTCCTTTTTTATATTATCCTCTGGTCTTTTCTAGTAAATTTTATTAATTTTAAATTGACGCATTTTAAAAATTTCTTAATTTAAAATTTATTTTAAAATTTTTAAAATTTTCATCTAAATTCACCATTGCGAACGATCATATTAAGACAAAGATTTAGATTTTTTCATCATGTTAAGAAAAGATTAGGATTTCTTTAATTACATGTAACTAAATTAGGGATAATGTAAAAGAAAAAATAATTAAACTATTGTAATTTTTTTAATCAAGCATGATGAACTTCAATTTGGTCTAACTATTAAGCCCACGACTCAATTCCTTTAAAAAAAATTGTCCATCTAGCATTTGGCTAATTAAAGCCGACAAATATTCAAAAAATTCCACATCATTGGTGGCATGGATTAACATATGGCTGTTCACATGCCTTTTTATTTATTTACTTTTATTTTGGGTAATAAAAGTCATGTGAACGGCCACACGTCAATCCATGTCACCAATGACGTGAAATTTCTTGAACATTTGTGAGTTACTAATTGAACAAAATGTTGGACGGAAAAGTTTTTCAACGGGATCGTGTGCTAAATAGCTAGACAAAAAAAAAAAAAAAATTAAGTACTTGATTACATATTTTTTATTTTAAGTATTATATTAAAAAATTTGTAATAATTTAGAGGTTTTTGGGACATATCCCAACTAAAACATTAGCTTTATATGGACTGAGTATTTGGTTCAATTGATGCATATTTTCTTACTAAAAAAGCAACCTGCAAATTCTTTTTTTCAACTTAAAAAAAAAAAGCCATACATAACTTTATCAATGAGAAAAAGATTAAGAAATAATAGTAATAGAACAAGTAAAATATGAATGTCTATGCGGTTAGAATTTGAGTTTCCATATTTGATATCTAGAATTCCAATTTTAACATGGAAGGAAGACAATGTGAAACAGCAAAAACTATCTAACCAAAATGCCACCATTGACTTACCATGTAGCTTTTATTAAGTCTCAGCCTTTACTACCTTCAGAAAAACAAAAGTCTCAGCGTTTAGTAATTGGATGTTTATCGTATGTCAAAAATAAACTAAATTATCAAAGCACAATATTTGTAGGACTGTTAGTTGTATGTCAAAAGTCCATCTCTCAATTATTGCCAGCATGCATGCTGAAATATATAATGTGAGACTGTTAGTTGAACAAGCAAAAGACAAACAAAGAAAAAAGCAAGGTGTTATTTGGAAAAATATTGCTTGAAAATTTTCATCATGACTATATGAATGCCAAAAATTGTGAGTAGATTGCTGTAGTTTGCTAACTTCAAAAAGAAAAAAAAAAAAAAGGAGAAAAGAGACAAGATCTCTATATATGTAGCTTCGTATTTCCATTTTTATATTATCCTACGTTTCCTTATTATTCTTTCAACTGCTGAGGTCTTTTCTAGCAAATTTTTTTTAGTTTTCGGTAGCCTGAAATTTGCTGCATAATTTATTATCCCCATTGTTATGGATTCAAGGATGATAGAGGCTGCACAAACAGGAAATATTAACGTTATGTATGAACTAATTCAGGAAGATCCATACGTTTTAGAGCATATTGATCAGGTTCCTTTTGTTGATACCCCATTGCATGTAGCAGCCTGTGCTGGGCAAGTTGATTTTGTGATGGAGATGATGAACTTAAAGCCATCATTTGCAAGAAAGCTTAACAAAGGTGGGTTTACCCCCATGCACTTAGCTTTGCAAAATGAAAAAATACAAGTAGTGCTTCAACTCCTGAAGGTTGATAAAGGCCTCGTTCGTGTCAAAGGGAGGGAGGGACTGACTCCTTTGCATCATTTAGCTCGAACTGGAAACCTTGATCTTTTGATAAAGTTTCTTGATGTCTGTCCCGAGGCTATTGAAGATGTGACTGTTCGAGATGAAACTGCTCTCCATCTTATGGTTAAAAACGACATGTTTGAAGCTTTTGAAGTCTTGGTGGGGTGGCTTCTGAGGAGCCGCCATGCAGCTTCCCAACGTTGGGAAGAGGAACTACTGAGTTGGGGGGACACTAAAGGCAACACTGTTATGCACATTGCAGTTATCAGAAATAGACCCCAGGTATATATGCTAGCTATCCCATTATTCCCATATATCCATTCCAATTGACTTATGTATATCATGGCTAATTAACGTATTTACCAGGTGGCAAAAATAGTGGTGGAAAATTTTCATCATGACTATATCAATGCCAAAAATTTGGACGGCTTAACTCCTGTAGATATCTTGTTCTTAGAAGGGGATCAAAGGCAAGCCGATTCAGAGATTTTTAACATGCTAAGTAATGCTGGAGGTTTGCGTGGTTCCTTTCTTCCCGAAGATCCCAACTCTTCAATTGCTTCGTTCAAATCAAAGATGTCATGTTTACAAAAACTCGCAACAGCTGCTTCTCGAGGAAAAAAGGATATCCCAATTGAAATGCGCAACACATTTTTAGTAGTTACTGTGCTAATTATAACTGCCACTTTCGATGCCTCTTTAAATCCTCCAAGTAAGAAAGATAATTCACATGGATCTGAATCCTTATCAATTAAGACGGTTGTTTTTTATGAACTTTTAAGTGGAAGAACTGTTGATCTGATGGCTTGGCTGTACAACACTGTAATCTTTTGGGCTGCCATTGGTTTAACAGCATATCTCCTCCCAAGTCGTACAATCTGTTTGCTTCTTCTCATGACACTTTCTCTTTTTGGCTCCTGCTATACGCTTTTATCGGCTTCCGTATTCTCCCAACTGCTCCATGCTGGCGAAACTACTAAACGGTCGGAGATTTGGTACTATGTTTTCCGCATTTTGAGTTACTGCTTCTCGTCGTTAATTTCTGTCCTAGTGGCCTACCGGATTGCCCATTATGTTTTTCAAAGCATTTCAAAGGATGAATGAGATGATTAAAGCATGGAAGAATCCCTAAAGAGTGAGTCCTGGACCATTCACTGAAAAAGTCACCCCAGGTTACTTGGTTTGAAGAACAAAGAGAAGATAAGAAATGGTATTCACTTATGAAATCTCTCAACCACCAACAGAAGAAAAACTTGAAGAGACACCATTAGAGTTAGAGCTGGCAACAAAAGAATTTGAGTTTGAGAAGATCAAGTTAAAGAAAGAAATTCAGGAACTTCAAGAAGAAAAAGCCCAGTGGAAAGGTAGAGCCGAAAATTATGAAGTTAAAGTTCACAAGATTGCTAGAGAACGTGATACAGCTACTGAAGATCTAGCAAAGTTACACTAGGAGCATAAGAGGCTATGTGTGAGAGAAAGAGCCAAAGAGATAACTATTGTCGAGCTGACTGAGGAAAATACAATATTGAAGTAAGAGTACGCCGAATTGAAAGAAGAAAGCACCGAAGCACAGGCAAAAATTAACATGCTAAACAGTTATTTGAGCAGGCTAAGTCAAAAGTTGGATGAACAAGGAGACCACATCGCTGCATTGGTTAGAGAACATAGAGAATTATCATACCAAGTCTGGTATGGTAAAAGAGAGAACTTAGGAAGGCAAAAATACATTGAGCACTTAACAACCTAAATCCATAAAGGGGTATGTAAGGCAAGAGAGATGGTGGAAGAGGCAGAGGCAGTGAGCAAATGGTGACCCCAGTAGGAGAACATGGACAACGTCTGTTGAACTTCATAAAAGAAGCCAAGGCCTAGTATGAACAGATCAAACAATTTTATGGCTATAATTCTAGGATGATAAACTCAATGTAGATCAAAGTTTTTTAGAATAAATGAAAATTTTTAGTTGAATACCGTTTTAAGGTAAATGTTCTTTGCATACATGCATTTTTCATTCATTGTATTTTCATTCATTATACTTAACAAAGTAACCATGTGATAATCATGCAAATTTACTAATTCTAAGATATGGTACTCAAGGTTTCAGGATAGCTCCATCTAGCGAAAATCCTGCCCATCGATACAACACAAGATCCAGAGCAAGGCAAATGGAGCAGAAAAAATCCCATAGATTTGAAAAGATAGAAAAAGCACAATAGAAGATTGAAAATGAACTAAGTAAGATTCTAGAGGCTCTTAATAACATGAATAAAGGAAAATGAGTTGAAGAAAATACAAGCCAGCAAGTTCCCCCATTACAAGAAGTGGCCGACCCATTGTACCCTTCAGGTTTTAGCCCACCTCAAGCCCAGTCTACTCAAGAGGTCCCGCCACAACACTTCGCATATCCAACATATCTTGGAATGCTATCAGCTTCTAACCTAGGGCAGTATAATAGCTATGTAAATCCTGTCTTCATTGAAAATGCAGTAGAACTAATTCCTGATTTAGATGATTTAAAAGAGAAGGAGAAAGAAAAGATAAGAGTGGAAGTTCATGAAAGCTCCAAGATTAGCATGCTAGAGCAAAGGCTATGGGCTGTGGAAGGATTTAGCTTTTATGGGTCAGTCAATGCTGCTGGGTTCTGCCTAGTTCCTGATGTGGTTATTCCCCATAAGTTTAAAGTATCAAAATTTGAAAAATATGGCAGTACAAAGTGCCCTAAAACCCACATCACCATGTATTACAGGAAGATTGCAGCTCATGCACATGATGAAAAACTTTTGATGCATGTATTTCAGGACAGTCTTACTGGCTCTGCGGTCAGATGGTATGTTCAGCTGGACAGAACTCACATTCGCTCTTGGAGCGATATGGCACATGACTTTATCGGTCAATATCGACATATCATCGATTTGGCCCCTGATCATTTATCTTTACAGAATCTGGAGAAAAAGTTAAACAAGTCTTTTAAAGAGTATGCCCAGAGGTGGAGGGATGTTGCTTCTCAAGTACAACCTCCTCTAACAGAGAAAGAAACTACAATGCTGTTTGTTAGCACTTTAAAACCTCATTGTTATGAAAAGATGATAGGGAATGCAACGAAAAATTCTGCTGATATGGTAATCTCGGGAGAAATTATTGAGAGTGTCATCAAGAATGGTAAGCTAGAAGGAAATGAAGCATCTAGTAAAAGAGTCCCGAAGAAAAAAGAAACTAAAGCTCAGGCTGTGAGTTTTGATAGACAACAACTTAGAGGTTATTCACTATACCCACCACCAGAATATCTACCATATCACCCCACTGTAAATAACACATCCTTTCACCCATACCAACTATTTACACAACCACCATATCCCCAAACATATCAAACCCCAAACATATACCATGTATAGTCCTAACATTCAACCTACTCCAAGACCTTAAAATCGCCCAACTAACCCTATTGGTGGCTCACGAGAGCAACGAACCACTCGTGAGAAACTTGTTTTTGACCCAATTCTAATGACCTATTCGAAATTATATAAGGAGCTCTATAACAATCATTTGATTGCTCCAAGTAAATTGGAACCCCTCAAGCCACCTTACCCCAAGTGGTATGATCCCACCGCCCACTGTGACTACCATTATGAGATTGCTGGTCACTCTACCGAAAATTGCACTACCCTGAAACATAAAGTGTAACGGTTGATCAAAGATAGGATGATTTACTTTGATACTTAAGGGATGACTACGTTGAATGTTAGTGGCAATCCTTTACCGAATCATAATGTGAATGCTATAGGTGAAGAATAAAAATATCATGTGAAGAAAGAAGTGGCAGATATTAAGACACCCCTCGACCAACTGTTCGATATTTTATGAAGAGCAGACATGATACAATTGGTAAGTCCACACAGCTATCATGGAGCATATATTGCTGACATCAGTTGTAAGTATCATAGTGGGGCAATGGGCCATTCCATTGAGACCTGTGAGCAGTTTCACCAAGAGGTGCAAAAACTCTTGGATTCACATCAAATGAAGATTTATGAAGAAAGAGAAGACTTGAAGAATGTTGAAGTGTACATGACTGATAGACTTGTAAAGTTGTTTCTAAAACCAGTGACAATTCAGTGTGGGAACAAACCAAAGTCAGTCATAGATAAACTCTTCCCCAGGTCGGTAACTTTTAAAAGTCCTAACTCTTTTTTCATACAAAGATGATAAAACTGTACCCTGGAGATATGGCTGTGACACTGTAGTTCAGGGGCAGAAAGAAAAGGTCCCCAAAGTCGATGCTTCCAATATAACTGGTGTAAGAGGCATTACTCGAAGTGAGAGATGTTACACTCCAAAAATGTTAGAGAAGGCTAGAAAGGAGAAAGCTAAAGAAAGAGAAAGATGAAATAATATTGAGATAGAACCTGAAAAAGATCAGCTGAAGCCAGTATCAGAAAGAGAGATTTGTGAATTTTTTAAGTTAGTAAAACATAGTGAGTATTCTGTTGTGGAAAAGTTGAATAAAATGCCAGCTCGAATCTCATTATTATCATTGCTGCTGAACTCAGAGCCACATCGAAATGTTTTATTGAAAGTGTTGAATCAGGCATACGTGGCACATAACGTATCTGTTGAATATGTGAACCACCTGGCTGGAAACCTAGTCATACCAAATCACATTTCATTCAACGATGATGAGATTCTTTCAGAAGGAAAAAGAAATACCAAGGCTCTGCATATCACAGTCAAGTACAAGAGCCATATTATAGCCAAAGTTCTTATCGATAATGGCTCTGCCATCAATGTCATGCCTATGTCAACTTTGGCAAGGCTACCCATTGATTACTCTCATATGAAAGACAGTCAAATGATTGTGAGAGCCTTTGATGGAACTAAAAGAGAAGTCCTAAGAGATATTGAGATGCCTTTACAAATTGGGCCATGCACCTTTAATATAAAATTTTATGTGATGGATATCTCTTCATCCTACAACTGTCTGTTAAGAAGATCATGGATTCATATGGCAGGAGCTGTGCCCTCTACTTTACATCAAAAGATCAAGTTCAATATGAAAGGTCAATTAGTAGTGGTAGTTGGGGAAAAAAATATGCTAGTAACCCAACCATTGAACACTCCATATGTAGAGGCTGTCGTAGAAGCATTAGAATGCTCTTATCGATATTTTGAATTGGTCAATTCTGTAGGAGAAAGATTTCAAAATCAACCTTTTTCAAAGATAGTGGTGAGCTAAGTCATCAATAAGGGCTGGTATCCAGGACTTGGGCTAGGTAAAAATTTGCAAGGAATTAAAGAACCTCCGACAATAATAGACAATAGTGACAGGGTAAGCCTAGGCTATGAGATGACAGAGTGGAAAGTCAAAAGAAGGCCATCAAGAAAGACAGCAAGATTGATGTTTATCCCACACTTGTATGAAACCTTTAGACTTGGAGGATCCATTTACCCATATACAAGAAAAAGTGTGGAAGATGATTTTGCCCAGTTAACCATTAATGTTGTTGAAAATGAAGTAGGGATTAATCAAGAGGAGTGGGTTCATCTTTGTCCACCAGATTTTGAGCTCAATAATTAGAGTGCCATCGAGATGCCTTCGACTTTTGATTTTGATGCAATGCAATTGTAACATCTCAATAGCTATTGCCCAAGGCATTGGGGTGATCTTTTTGTTTGGGCCATTCATCATTTATTATTTTTAATAAAAATTAAGAAGGATGCATTTTCATTCATTTCTTCTTGTGTCTTCATTATTTCCATTTTTCCAAGTGCTTCTTGCCAACATATCCCATTTCATTCAATTGCAGGTCTTTAAATGAACATGAAGATAATCATGACAACAATCAAGAGGTTAGCTTTGAGAATTCAATTAACACTGATGAACTTGACAATGAAAAAAATTTTAAAGAATATGTTATACCTCCGGACCTAATGAGGATGATTGAACAAGAGAATAAGCCAATTGAGCCGCATCAGGAGGTAGTGGACTTAGTGAATCTAAGAGATGAAAAAAATAAGAAAAGAGGTTAGAATGGGCACTTCACTTTCATTTGGAGATAGGCAACGATTAGCAAACCTACTTCGAAAATTTGTAGATATATTTGTTTGGTCTTACCAGGATATGTCAAAGCTGAGCACAGAAATAGTGGAGCATAGGTTACCTTTAAAGCTACAATGTAAGCCAATTCAACAGAAACTGAGACGGATGAAGCCCAAAATGCTACTAAAGATTAAAGAGGAGGTGAAGAAACAATTTGATACAGGTTTTCTACAAGTGGCTAAGTATCCAGAATGGGTAGCCAATATAGTCTCAATTCCTAAAAAAGATGGAAAAGTATGAATGTGTGTAGACTATCGGGACTTGAATAAGGCTAGCCCAAAGGATAACTTTTCTTTGCCTCATATTGACACGCTGGTAGACAACACGGCTAAACATTCGATTTTTTCTTTTATGGATGGTTTCTCGGGGTATAATAAGATAAAAATGGCTGTAAATGATATGAAAAAGACTACTTTTATGACCATGTGAGGAACCTTCAGTTACAAAGTCATGCCTTTTGGGTTAAAGAATGTTAGGGCAACATATCAAAGGGCCATGGTAACGCTCTTCCATGACATGATGCACAAAGAGATTGAGGTGTATGTAGACGATATGATTGCAAAGTCTTGTGAGGATAAAGATCATGTCACTAGCTTCAGAAAGTTATTTGAGAGGTTGAGAAAATTTCAGCTCAAATTAAACCCAGCCAAGTGCACCTTTGGGGTAAAGTCAGGAAAGTTGCTAGGTTTTGTGGTCAGTGAAAGAGGAATCGAAGTCGATCCAGATAAGATACGGACTATCCAAAATTTGTCACCTCCCAGCACACCAAAGGAAGTTTGAGGTTTTCTGGAGAGATTGAACTATATTTCTCGATTTATCTCTCAGCTTACTTACAAATGTGATCCCATATTTAAGCTTCTCCGTAAAGATAATCTTGAAAAATGAAATGAAGAATGTCAAGAGACGTTTGATAAAATTAAGCAATATTTATTGAACCCTCCAGTATTGGTGCCACCTGTTCTAGGGAAATCTTTAATCTTATACTTAACTGTATGTGAAAATTCAATGGGATGTGTGCTGGGGCAGCAAGATGAGGCCAGCCGAAAGGAGAGAGCTATTTACTATCTAAGTAAAAAGTTCACTGAATATGAATCCAAGTATTCTTCATTGGAGAAAATATGTTGTGCATTAGCATGGACTGCCAAAAGACTCAGATAGTATATGCTCTATCACACTACGTGGCTCATAGCGAAACTAGATCCCATTAAGTATATCTTCGAAAAGCCTTCTTTGTTTGGGAAAATCGCTAGATGGCAAGTAATGTTTTTGAAATACGATATTATATACGTGAGATAAAAAGTAATAAAAGGGAACGTTATAACAGAATTCCTTACAAATCGTGCTATTGAAAAGTATGAGCCGATGAAGCTGGAATTCTCTGACGAAGACTTAATGATTATTTCACAACCAAAAGAAGGGGAACATGTAGGAAAATGTTAGAGAATGTACTTTGATGGAGCTGTTAATGCCTTGAGGCATGAAATTAGGGTAATTCTGATTTCTTCAGAAGAACAATACTGTCCTGTAACAGCGAGGTTAAATTTCAATTGCATAAATAACATCACTGAATATGAAGCATGTGTCATAGGTTTGCAAGCTGCTATAGATAAAAGAGTGAAAGTACTGAAAGTGTTTGGAGACTCAGCTCTAGTCATATATCAGTTGAAAAGAGAATGGGAGACGAGAGATTCAAAATTCATTTCGTATCATAAGTATATTCTAGAGTTAATGAAACAGTTTGAAGATATCCAGTTTGATCACTTACCCCGAGAAGAGAATTTGATTGCTGACACGTTGGCTACTCTGGCTGTAATGATTCGAATTAATGATAATACCGACATTCAATCTATCAAGTTAGATGTTAACGATATACCAGCTTATTGCTCCAATATAGAGGGAGAAAAAGATGGAAAGCCCTAGTATTATGACATCCTACAGTATATTAAGGATCAACAATACACAGTTCAAGCAACAGAAAATGATAAAAGGGTCATCTGAAGATTGGCTATGAGTTTTTTTCTGGATGGAGATGTTCTGTACAAAAGAAGCAAGGATCAAGTATTATTGAGGTGCGTAAATGAAACTGAAGCGAAAAAAATCATTAAAGAGATACATGATGGAATATGTGGGGCACATACTAGTAGACATATGATGGTAAGATAGATCATGTGAGCGAGATATTACTGGTTGACGATGGAGAGTGATTGCATTGATTATGCTCGTAAATGCCATAAATGCCAGATATATGTTGATAAAATCCATGCTCCGCCATCTGCTTTACATGTTATGGCACCACCATGACCATTCTCAATGTGGGGTATGGATGTCATTGGTCCAATCACCCCGAAAGCTTCTAACGGGCACAGATTCATTTTTGTGATGATAGATTACTTCACAAAATGGGTAGAGGCAGCATCATATGCAAGTGTGACACGTTCTGTGGTTTGTAAGTTCATAAAAAAAGAGATCATCTATAGATATAGACTTCCGGAGAGAATTATTTCAGACAATGCCAAGAATCTAAATAGTAAGATGATGGAAAAAATATGTGCTCAATACAATATCAAGCATCATAACTCGGCACCATACCGTCCGAAGATGAATGGAGTAGTTGAGACAGCTAATAAGAACATAAAGAGGATTTTAGAGAAAATGACTGAGACTTATAAAGATTGGCATGAGAAGTTGCCATTTGCATTACATGCATATCGAACGTCAGTTCGTACCTCTACTAGGGCAACCCATTTTTTTTGGTTTATGATATGGAAGCTGTACTACCAATAGAAGTAGAGATCCCCTCTTTGAGAGTTTTAAAAGAAATTGAGTTAGAAGAAGTCGAATGGATTCGAGAACGTTATGAGCAGTTAAATTTCATAGAAAAAAAGAGATTGACTGCACTGTGTCATGGTCAGCTGTATCAAAGAAGAATGATGAGGGCTCATGATAAGAAAATTTAGCCCCGTTGCTTTCGAAAAAGAGAGTTGGTCTTGAAAAGAATTCTTCCAATCCAACATGATAGTAGAGGAAAATGGACTCAGAATTGAAAATGACCGTATGTGGTGAAACAGGTTTTTTCGGATAGAGCACAGATACTGACTGAGATGGATAGAAATGATTTACCCCATCCTATAAATTCTGATGCTGTGAAGAAATACTATGCTTAAAAAAATGAAAAAAATGAAAAAAATGAAAAAAATGAAAAAATGAAAAAGTGAAAAAGGAGGACTCAAGGGGAAAACTCTAAAAGGGCGGTTTGAGTCATAGGGGGTTTGTCTAAGTTGAAAACCTGAAAAAGCAGCTTAGATAAGGAGAATTCAACATTGAATTTGAAAGTCTGCTGATATGGAGGCTAGCAAATTCGAAAGAGTTTCAAGTTGTTAAATACATCAGAGGGTTGAGTTTTCAGAAAAACTTTGAGATGTGTTATCATGATTATTTGATTGTTCATTTTGGGTTTTATCCCCATACCTATCCTTGTAATTCTTTCTTGGCCAAAGTTTGCCAACATTTTGCTAATAAGAGACATTCTATTGCATTCTTTGTGTCTTTTTCTTATGACTGTTTTTCAACATTCAGATTCTTTTCTTCTTAATACCCCACATTGAAGAAATGTGCAAATGCATTCTTACTTTTTGAGTTTGAAATAATGATAGATGAATGAATAACAACATGAAAGATTTTTACATTACATTGAATAAGTCAAAAGTGAAAAAGGCAGAATCGAGATGTTCAGCTCCTGATTAGGACATTGAATCTAGGAAGAGATTTTTTTTATAGGAAGAATGTGAGTGGAAGAGACAATTAAGAGCTATACTGGTTTGATCTTAGAAGAGCAGTGTAATTGGATCTCTAAAGAATCAAAAGGCTTGATGTCCAAGAAAAAGCTTGAGAAACTTGAGTACCATATATTGAACAGAAATTAATTGGCCAACATTTGCATAGCATGCATTGAAATTCATAGGCATTTTGCATAGCATACACTACTTTCAAGAAAGTATAGTGTATAAATTCAAGAAGCAGGGTGTTCCAACATCCCACATAGAGAAGACAGATATGAAGATATTTTGCAAATTTGAGAAGAAACTTGTCAGGTAAGTTCCTAATCCTTGAAATAGGATGTTCTTTTGGTATCAGGGTTGATTTATAAGACCTTTGGGCATAATCTCTTGAAATTTCTTCAAACACAATTTTCAACTCCTTTGGACATGATTGTCAAGGAGCAATTTACTTTCCAAAGTCGTGGTGCCTCTGTTTAGAGGAGCAATTTACTTTTCAAAAGTCGTGATGCCTCTATTTAGAGGAGCAATTTACTTTCCAAAGTCGTGGTGCCTCTGTTTAGAGGAGCAATTTACTTTCCAAAAGTCGTGATGCCTCTGTTTAGAGGAGCAATTTATTTTTCAAAGTCGTGGTACCTCTGTTTAGAGGAGCAATTTACTTTTCAAAAGTCGGGGTGCCTCTGTTTAGAGGAGCAATTTATTTTTCAAAGTCGTGGTGCCTCTGTTTAGAGGAGCAATTTACTTTCCAAAAGTTGTGGTGCCTCTATTTAGAGGAGCAATTTACTTTCCAAAAGTCGGGGTGCCTCTGTTTAAAGGAGCAATTTATTTTTCAAAGTCATGGTGCCTCTGTTTAGAGGAGCAATTTATTTTCCAAAAGTCGTGGTGCCTCTATTTAAAGGAGCAATTTATTTTTTCAAAGTCGTTGAGCCTCTGATTAGAGGAGCCATTTACTTTTCAAAGTCGTTGAGCCTCTGTTTAAAGGAGCTTTGATAAAAAAAAAATAACAACAACAAAAAAATAAAAAAAAATGAAAAATAAAAAGGTTGAGTTGAGTCTTGATTGGGTGTTTACGTCTTTGCGTAATTTCTGTTTCACAGAAAATGTGCAAAGAGGGGTAGCTGTAGACACCCAATTTGGTCCAGGCCCGGATCAATTGGGCCTGGTCAAAATGGGTAAATCCTTTTTTTTTCTTTTCTTTTTTATTTTATTCTTATTTTTATTTTTATTTTTATTGTATTTTACATTTTTATTTTATTTATATTTCTATTTTTATTTTATTTTATTTTTATTATTATATATATATTTTTTAGGTATTTATGTATTTATTAATATATAGATATCTTTATTATTATTTTTTTCTTTTTTTCTTGTTAATATTTATGTATATCAGATTATGTATTATCTGTTATTTAATTTTAATTATCTGTTAATTTTTTTGATTTATCTTATTTATTTTCTTTTGATTTTTTGCATTTTTTGTATTTTTTTTATTTTTTTTTTTTATTTACTTGGCTGGAGATTGGATTGGGATTCAATAAGAAGAGTCCAGATTGGATTCAAAGATTGAATCCCCGTCCAAAGAGGAATTGAGATTGATCAGAAACTCTTGATCAATCCCTATAAAAAGAATCCTCTGGAACAGAACAGGAACAGAGAAAAACAGGAAGCAAAAGCTACTGATTGAGAGAAAATGGGCATATAGAAGGCTAAAAAAAGGTTTAAAGGTGTTCTGGGAATTAGCAGAAATTTTTGAAGCTTTTTGGCGAATTTTTTTCTGGGAATTTCTGAAAAATTCCAGATTTCGGTTGAATTTTTCGACGAAATTTGTATTTTTCGATGAAAATTCTGGCTAACTTTGAAGTTTCCGGCGAGCTGTCCAGTTTCCGATGAAGGATCCCAGAAACCGACCAACTTCCGGTGAACTTCCGACGAAAAACCCAGATTTCGATGAAATTTTTCAGAATCCGATGAAAATTCAACCGAAGTTCTTCGGCCGTTTTAGAGAGAAGCGAGAGAAAAAGAAGGAAGAGAGAGAAGGGAGAAGGTTTCTGCCAAAAAACAGAGGGAAGAGCCTTATATACCCTTCCAAAATGATACCGTTTTTACCTTAAGTGACCTAGAGGATCTGCGCGTTTTGTCGAGATCCGATCCGACCTGACCCGAGCGTCGACCCGCTTCCTGACCCGCGCGTGTTTTCCCCCTCCGAGCCGATAGCCGAGCCGAGCCGCTTTCCCGAGCCGCCCCAGCTTTTTTTATTTATTTATTTATTTATTTATTTATTTTTATTTATTAAATTAGTATTATTTAATGTTCTTTTATCTTTATTTTATTTTTATTTTTGGTTTTACTTTTTTTTATTTTTTCTTCTTTTACTTTATAATTTTATTTCCTTTTAAAAAAAATCTAAAAAAAATAAATTTTCAAAAAAATATTTTTGGGGAAAAGTTGAAAGTATCAATTTTCCCTAAAATAAAAAAAAAAGATTTTTGAGGAAAAGTTGAAAGTATCAATTTTTCTTAAAAATAAAATTTCAAAAAAAATATTTTTGAGGAAAAGTTGAAAGTATCAATTTTCCTTGAAAATCAAAGTTTTCAAAAAAAATATTTTTTGGGAAAAGTTGAAAATATCAATTTTCCTTAAAAATAAATTTTCAAAAGATATTTTTGAGGAAAAGTTGAAAGTATCAATTTTTCCTACACAAAAACAATCATTCTTTTCTTTCTTTTTATTTTGATTTTCATTCTTATTTTTTCTTTAAATAATCCGACGACGGAGTCTCTGTAAGTGAAACAATAGTTTTCTTGCATACTCTTGAGGTGAGGGAACTTTCTCAATTTTCTGCTAAAAGTATTAGAGTCAATTGAGAATAATTCCCGATAGTTAATTACTTGGTAAAATTTTAAGGCTTATTGGATAACACAAAATTATGCTGATACCATCTTTTGATGGGTACTATGAGGGTGCTATAACCTTCCTCACACGTAACCGAACTCCCGAACCCTATTCTGGTAAGTAGACCAGAACCTATTCTTTTAGGGACCCTTAAACTTAAGTGTTCCCTGAAAGGACAGATTTTTTAGGTAGCCAATTGCAACTAGATAAAAAAGATTGGTACCGACTCCTTAAAATCAATGTCTAGCGATAGATCCCCGAATCTAGACGTTATGACAATAACTCTTTGAATATAAATAGATTATTATTTATAAAAGTTATTATTATACAAAAAGTCATCATCATCTAATTAAAAGTTTATATATATATATATATATTTATTCATTATAAATAAATCTTTTAATATAATTATTTTCATTACTATTGGTTAAAATTTTTGAGATTTTATTATATTCTAAAAATATAATTATCTTTAAAAAAAGAATTTTATACCTCAAAATCAAAAAAATTTTTTATTATTTTTCTTCTCTTATTTATTTTATCTAACACTTTCTCCATCTTCAATGCTGTCAATTTCTTGGTAACACTTTCAGTGACACTGTTTATCCTCCCTTGGGTTCCATACGGTCAGCTGCTTAATGTTTTACTGTTGCTTGTGTTTATCTTCTTCGTGGCATCGATGGGGTTGTCGCTTTCATTTGGTGTATTTTGCTGCTTCGTAGTAATCACAATAATTATTGGGATTTTCATTGTCAAGAGTAAAGTTAGGAGTAAGAAGGTGTACAGGGAGTGCATGAAAGAATTTGGTGACAGAGTACGCATTCGCAAGCACAACCACATTAATACGAAGCACTAGCTTTAAATTGCTGGTTCATCTCTAATATATATAGATCATGAGTAGTGTATAAGATGATAAGTAAAATAAAATATTAATTATTTTATATTATATTTAATTTATATAAAAAATATAATTATAAAATAAATTAATTATTTTTTGATGTAAAATGATTTAGTTTTTTTAATTTAATTTAATTTATAATATTATTTTATTTTATCTTATTATAATTGTATATATCAAACACACCGACAATGTTTTAGATGACTTTTGACTATGTATACTTTTGGCTTGATTTGTTTTGTATGTGTGATCTTTATCACCAATAATGCTTTAGTTTGTTTGTATATTTTAGCCCACGAGAGGAAGCATCTAACATTGTTTATGGGTTTTGAGTAGTATTATTATGTCGGAGTATTTTGACTTAATATAAAGATGATCATATTATTATTGTGGTTATACTATTATTCGTAATTTAAAATTATTTTTTTAATTAATAATTATTTATTTTTTAAAATTAAAAATTATTATATATATTATTAATAAAAATTAAATATTCTTTTGTTGAAGCTCCAAAATAACATATAATAATAGTTACAAAATTTAATAATTTTAATATTATTTAAACACAGCAATTTATAAAATATAGTAATTTTTTATTAACATATAAGTAAATTATTAACCATAGTGATATTTTTTTAAGAATTAATATTTAATATATTATTAGTGTAATTTCATAATACTAAATTATATAGTAATATTTTACTTATAATCTCATTTATGAAGTTTAAAAATTTTATTGGACAAAATAAATTTTCTTTTATTAACAACAGAGATTATGTTTTTGCTTTTCATCTAACGCGAGTATTATAGATCAAAGAAGTCATTGTTTATAAAATTAACTATATATTTAGCTCGATATAAGGAAGAGTATGCCAATCCACAACGTAACATTAGATCTGATAATTTATATATTTATATTTATTTATTTTATATTTAATATATATAAAATAAAAAATTATTATATCATAATTTGTATCGTTACGTTAAATAAAAAATATATTTATTTTTTATTTTTATTAAAATTTTAAATAGTCTTACTTTTGTGTCGTTTTGAAGTTATTTACCGTGTCGTTTTTAAAATCGACAAATCTACATACTAATTATAACAGGCATCTACCAAGATTCATTGAGTCCACCTGGAGGTGTTTGGCAAGGGGATAACACTAGTTCCTCTACCTCAAATGTTAGCTTGAACCCAACCAAAACTATTAATGCCACTAATGAAGAAAGATCAATTGAACAAGCATTACACAATAAAGGGCCAGCAGTAATCGGAACCGGAACTTTTTCTCATTTAGCATACGTGCATTTGTTAATCAACAGGGTTCAGTATCGAGGAATATTTATGAACTACTTTCTTGTTGAACTCAAACTACTTTATGTTGGGTTTCTATATTTAGTTATGATTTGTATTGATAAGATCTATCTGGTTCAATGGAATGAAGTACAAAACACAATAAAATAAAAGTGCAAAAGTTATGGTAAACAAAGAATTTATGCAGATTGTACAATCTTTTTCTTTAGCCATGCTTTAGAATCTCTCCAATAAAGAATGTTAAACAGACATGTCCCTACATGCTCTGTTTTTTCTTTGCACATACGCTTAGCATCTTGGTCTGCATCAATGAAACATGAATAGGCCAAATATCATTGAATTGAAAATATAATGGTGAAAATTGCATTAATGAAAATTTATTTTGTGGTATATATTCATTATTATACAAAATCTTTCTATTTTTATCAAAAGAAAATGTTTGCATCTGTAGCTTATATATATTAGTGGTTCATGCAGCTAGATGCGATATTAATAAGTCTGAAATTAAAATTCCAGCAATTTTAACCCTTTCTCGATTTTTTAAAATGAAAAAGAAAAAGCAGGAAATGAATCTAAAAGCTAAAAAGAAATATTTTAAAGGAACCAATCATTCAAAAGTTTATCCTTGATATCAATTTTGTGGGGCTAAAAGACCGTGGCTGAGAATGTCTAGATTCCAAGCTTGTTGCCCAAAAAAGTGAAGAAGACAAACACTATTAGTAGTTTATTTATCAATGCATGGAAAACGCTGCTCCAGCAGATTTTTCCTGCCATGGATGGGAAATTGAGGGAAGCTGCGCAATCAGGAAATATCGACAATCTGTACGAGCTGTTTCGGGAAGATCCACACCTTTTGGAGCGCATCGATGAGGTTCCTTTCTTTGATACTCCTCTGCACACAGCTGCAGCTGCAGGGCAAGTTGATTTTGCAGTGGAAATGATGAACTTAAAGCCATCATTTGCCACAAAGCTGAATCCTGATGGTTTTACTCCAATGCACCTTGCTTTGCAGAATGACCGAAATCAGTTGCTTTTTGAGCTTCTGAAAATCAACAAAGAGCTGATTCGAGTCAAGGGGAAAAAAGGTGTAACCCTTCTGCATTACGCAGCTGAACAAGGAGACGCCGATCTTTTGGCTAAGTTCCTTGCGGCTTGCCCTCAATGCATCATTGATGTAACTGTTGGAGGTCAGACTGCTTTGCATATTGCAGCAGAAAAAACCAAGCTTGAAGCTCTTGAACTCTTGGCTCGTTGGCTACGAAGGACTCATAACAAAGATGGTGGCTTCTGGGAACTAGAAGTCATGAACTGGAAAGACAAGGAAGGCAACACAGTATTGCACGTAGTTGCATCCAACACCGAAAATCAAGTTGAGGCATGATCTCAAATATCTTCTCTAATTAACTATATTAACCAGTAAATTGCATCATTATATATAGTCCTTGATCGTTCATAATGTTTCATTTTCATCTATGATCTAAAAAACTTAATATTTTCATTTTCAACCTTTTGAATTTGTTCCAATCTTTCCATCCATTAATGTTATGTCAGAATTTGAATAGAATATAAACGAAATTTGCCATGTGGCGCTCTACCGGACATACACATGACAAATTTTGTCCAAATCTTAATGGTAAATTGACGGATGAACTTGAAACAAATTCAAAATGTTTTAGATGAAAGAAATCAATTTCTTAAGTCGTGAATGAACTTAAAACTATGTGACAAGTCACATTCTGATGATAAAATTTACTGCTATACGTATACCAACTAATTATAGAATTTTCTTGCATTAGGTTTAATTTATTTGTCAATTAATGGAGGCAATTTTTTTTTTTTTCTGTTTCCTATATGAATATGTTGAGTAGATGATAAGACTATTGTTGGAATGTGGGGTTCGAAAGAACATAATCAATTTGAGTGGCTTGACGGCTTTGGATATTTTACAACGCCGAAGGCATTTTGGTAACAGGGAGGCCGAGGACATTCTATCCCAGGCTGGAGGTTTAAATGCTTACTCAATTTCCAAATCTAGACCCTTGGCTGAGCTCTTGAGATCAAAGGTTGAATTTTCTGAAAGATTAATGATAACTGTAACCCGGGCCAGACTCAATATACCAAGTGACACACGCAATGCTTTCCTGGTCCTAGCCGGTTTAGTAATAACAGCAACCTACCAAGCCATTTTCAACCCGCCAGGTGGTGTTCGACAAGCTGAGGCAGGTTCCACTGAGGTTCCGAGTGAAGCAGGGAGATCAATCATGGATACAAATAGTTTTCTTTGGTTTTATATTCCAAACACTGCAGCATTTCTCACCACACTTTTCCTGACGGTTCTATTCCTTATAATTGGTCCAAATGGTGAAGTGGTTCTTTTTCCCCTGGTGCCAATAGTCATTTGCTATGTCATGTCGACTCTCGTCATTACCCCAACTCCCAAGTTTACTTATTTCATTTGGCTCACTTTGGCGATTGCTGCTGCCTCTGGATGTTGGTTATTTGGGGCTCATCTCTATTGGCTGCTAAAAATAAGGAAAGTTAACAGAAGTTCTGGAGAAATCAACAAATCAGTGCTAGAATGAAGGCAATGTTAAAAATGAATCAGGACAATGTTGATCTCCATCCCTCTGTCTCCTTTCGTTTTTATTTTCTGTGATTTTGTTTGGATTTTAATTGTGGGCTTGGATGTTGTAGGAGTGGGTTCTTTTGAGCGCAACTTTGGGTTTATTTGGTGCTTTCAAAAAGGAAAAAAAAAAAAAATTCCCCACCCAATTCTTGCTGTTCTTTTTGTTATTTTTGTTTTCGATTGAGGAGGTTTTTTTTTTTTTTTTTCAAATAACCATATGTGTATTATTATAAAGTTAATGACATAAATCTCTCTTATGGTTAGTTACTTTAGTATTAAAGAATTTATTCTCCACCTAACTTTTAATATCAAAAAGTAAAAAAAAAATATTAATACCAAATATAAAAGAAATAATAAAATATTAATTGCTCAAAAAATGACATAATTTTGAGTCATTTTTGAAAAATTTTGACAGATAGGAAATCTGAAGAAAGAAAAAAATGAAAAGTTAAGGTAAACTGGAATGAGAACTTGTAGAATTTCCCTTCAGCAAAACTTTAAAAATATAAAAAATTTCCTAAGAAAGTATGAAAAAAATAGCAAGCATTTGGTTTTGTGATATAAGTATATATATATATATATACACACTTATTTTTTTATAAAAAATTAAAATAAAAAATATTAATAAATCAATCGTTAAATAATATCTTTTTATAGAAATAAAAAAATAAATAGAATTTTTAAAAGAACGAAGTTAAAATTTTGAAATTCAGAGTTTAATCAAATCTACTACAAAATGGTTTAAACCTTTTTTGTTTTTGAAAAAATATTGGAGTATAACATGAAAAAAGATCTAGAGTAAAATTAAGAATGAAAAATTATATGGAGTTAAGATATTGTAGTAAATTATTAAAAAAAGAAAGAAAAAATGCATTTGATAATTGAAAATTTGAAGTCTTGTTAAGAAAATAAAAAAAGTAATTTGATTTTTCTTAAATTCACATACTTGTGATTTATAATTTGCAACAAATATGTTGATTTTAAAGATTTATAAGTAATAATTGGTGTGTATAATAAATTAAAAAATGGCAATATGATTTTATTAATCCTCTTAAATTACAATGAATAAAAGTAAATTATAAAACCAACAAATAAATAAAATTAATAATTTTTCAACTTTAATTTAGAAGGGACAAATTTATATATATATATATATATATATATATATAGGGTTATCAAAACTTTGGGAGGTTAAGACCTTTTAAGACATAATGACTGTCTGCCTTTCGATAAAATACTGAACATTTAATTTCAATTACCAAAGTTCAAATCTTAATAATAAATAAATAAATAAAAAAAAGAATTTTCCTCCTCTTTTACCTTAATTCTTTATATACAAGTCATTCAGTGATTTAATCAAAGCAAGTGGAGGAAATTTCAATGCATCCATCATTTTCAACTCTAACTTTTGTCTCCAAATTAATTTTACTTAATCGGAAAATTCAATATATTTTGCTTTTATTGGTTGCTTTTCATGATTCAAATCCACTTAAAATTTTTAAATCCTAGTCCATTCGTATGCCAATCAGGCTGCAGCCGCAAGAGTTTCTGTAGTTAATTTTCAATTGTAAGATAGAAGATTTGATGTTACAAATTAATTTAAAAAACCTTAATTATGTCTTGACTCGAATAATAAACCAGACTGACCTCACTTCTTGCGGGATCAAATGAGATCAGGACATTCTCCAAGGCTCCGGAAGCATAAAAACGGATGATTTTTGGTAGTGTAATAAACCCAATAAATGGAATGAGTCAAAGCGCAAAACAACTTTGAAAATGGCTGCTTACTGTGGGCATACACGACAGATAAGGCAACTCTGATTGAGTGGATGTAATATTGTTCTCCCTCAACCACAGAAATTATGTGTAAATGAAACCAAACTCCATATTTACTTCGTTTTGTCTGTCTACTCCATAACTGAGATAAGTAGACTAAACTCTTTCCATTATTTGTCTATATGATTATATATTATTGGATCTTTACTATGGATGAAGGGTTGAGGATGGTAGCTCAATCGGGAAATATTGATGCCTCGTATACATTAATTCAGGATAACGCTGATGTTTTGAAGCATATAGATCAGATGGAGTTTGTTGATACTCCATTATATGTAGCTGCCGCTGCAGGTCACACTGATTTTGCAATGGAGATGATGAACTTGAAGCCATCATTCGCTGGGAAGTTGAATGGAAGGGGGTTTAGCCCCATTCACCTTGCCTTGCAAAATGAGCAAATTGAGATGGTGGTTGATCTCCAATCGATTGGTAAAGATCTTGTTCGTGTCGAAGTGAAGGAGGGTTACACTGCTCTTCATTATGTAGCCAGGGAAGGAAATGTTCCTCTTCTGTCTCAATTTCTGGATCATTGCCCCTATTGTATCATAGATTTGACTATTCGAAACGAGACTGCTCTGCGTATTGCTGCAAAAAACAATAGATTAGAAGCCTTCGAAGCCATACTGCAATGGATTCAGAGGACCCACGAAGACATTCAGTTTCAGAGAAGAAGAATCCTGAACTTACAGGACAAGGATGGAAACACTATACTGCACATAGCTGCATCAGACAACCAACCCCAGGCACCATTTATCACATTCTTACTTTTTTTATTTTTTATTTTTCATAGGAGGCCACATTATGCAGATAAAAGAAAAGGCTATAGGTACTGGAACTCGAATTCTAAACCTGTTGGAAGCCTCCTCTTATGTAGTGTTTGGTATCAATTTTAAGATCACCATGGTGATCTAATCAATGATAAGATCATTAAGGTAATTTGATTATCAATTATCTTATATTACCATTTTTGGTGTAATATTATAAATCATTATTATTCTTAAATCATTGTATTTGATATTATAGAAAAAAAAATAAATCAGAGCATAAAATATTCAAAATAACCTTGTAAAAAAAGCAAAAATTAAATATTTATTGACTCAACAATTTATAAGATAGTTAAATATTATTTTATAGAAAACTAAAAAATATAAATCAATTTTGATTAAAATAATTTCTAAAAAATTATTTAATAAATTCATTATATATTTTTAATCAATAAACATTTATTCAATTATACCAAAAAACTCTTTTTTTTTTTTTTAAATAAGTGATCAGAAAAGTCATTTTTTGAAAATTTTTAATGACTTGTTTCTCATGACAATGTTACTAAATTTTTCATTAGGATAAATTAATCAAAAATAATATTGAAAATTACTTTTTCACAATAATAAAGCTTTTCCATCCTTGATCACTCATAATACAATATTATTTCAATGATTTAAAATTATTGTCACATAAGATTTTTAAATTGCTACTAAACAAAATGATAGTAGTTGCTGAATTTAAATTATTGTGACTTTTTACGCTGATCACGCATACCAAATACATTTTTAAAGGTAACTACATAAATCATTCAGGTTATTTATCTCATCCTTCATTAAATGAAGCATTGTATTATATTTTGTCAATAAATTGTGGATTTTTTATATTAAGCAGATGATCAAACTGTTGATAAAATGGAAGGAAGTTAATAGTAACAAGATTAATCAGAGAGGTTTGACAGCTTTGGGAGCCTCATTACAAGGACAAACTCTAGTTGACAACAGGGAGAGTCTGAAGATTCTGAACTGTGCTCCTTCGAGGTTTTCAAAGCCCTCAACCATGGAAAGAAAATTGACAGATAATATTAGGGAGATGACACCTGAAACGACCAATGCGTTGCTAGTGGTATTTGTACTGGTTCTAACAATGACATACCGAGCTATTCTCAGCCCTCCGGATGGTGTTTCGCTAGGTGATGCAGCTGGTTCGGATAAAGATCATGAGGGGAAATCAGTGATCAACCCATTTAATTTTCTTTGGTTCTATATTCCAAATGGGATAGCTTTTCTTATGGCTTGGATCATAACAATGATCCTTTTTGGAGTTGTTGCTAATAGTATCATGTCCTTTCTGTCCCCACTCTACTTGTTGATGTGTTTTTGCTGAGGGCCGCAATAGTAATCATAGCATCGTCCATTACTACTGGTATTGTTGCTATTGGTGCTGCTTCCATCATTGTTGATATTTTAATTGTGTATTTATTTTCAAAAAATTAATGTAAAATGGATATGTCTAGATTTAATTTAGTCTCTCAACTTCATATAAAGCTATATATATTTATTTATTTGACACGTGTGTGATGCAAGTGTAATTCTTTAACTCTAAAAATTTATTTTGATAAATAAATTTTTATACTATGATAATAATAATAAATACTAATAATTTAATTTTGATTTTGCTATAATATAAGTAAGATTTGATAACTCTTTATATAATTTTAATCTTGATAATTTTTTATACAATTTTGAAAACTTTTAATATTAGTTTGGTAATTTATGATATGATTTTGAAAATCATTGATAAAATTTTGTTAACCTTTTGATATAATTTTAATAATTAACCTTCTGGTAACTTATAATATACTTTTAGTAATCATTGATAAAATTTGTGTCATCATTATTTAACAATAAGTTCCCATAAGAAAGAAGAAGTTTAATTCTAGTATAAGATAATTTTATTTTTATATAATAATACTATAGTTTCATTCAAATTTAGAATTTTTTCACCAAATTTTTTTATTAAATAGATTTGTGATAGATTTATCCTAATATCTCAGGATAAAATTTTTAGTTTCGATTCTACTAATAATCAAGGTTCAATTCTTAACAACTTTAAGTATAAAAAAAATATATCAATGATTGATAATTAAGTTATCATTAACAATTAAGTTATCATTAATTTATTATTATGTTATTAACGATTTACCACTAAATTATCAATGATATACTTCTAAATTATCAACGATTTACTACTAAATTAGTATTGATTTATTACTAATTTATGAATGATTTACTACTAAGTTATAAATTATTTATAACTAAATTATTGATGAGTTACTACTAAGTTACTGATGATTTGTTATAAAATTATAACTAATTTATTATAAATTTATCGATGATTTACTATAAAATTATTAATGATTAACTAATTTACTACTAAATTATCACTAATTTACAACTAAATTATTAGTAATTTACAATTAAGCTATAAAAATTTACATTTAAATCATCAATGATTTAATATTATATTATTATGCATTTACTATTATATTATTACTGATTTGATACATCTAAGTTTTCGATTATTTATTACAAAATTATTATAGATTTATACTAAATTAATCATAATTCATTATCAAGTTATCACTAATATATATTAAATTATCCATAATTTATTATTAAGTTATTTAACTATTAAGTTATTGATGATTAACTATTATTAAGTTATATTGATTTAATTTTAAGTTTTCAATAATTAACTATTAAATTATTATTGATTTATTACTAAATTATTTATAAATTAGTACTAAATTTATCAACTAATTACTACTAAACTGAAACTAATTTATCATTAAGTTATCATTGATTTATTATTAAGTTATCAATTATTAACTACTAAGTTATTGCTTATTTTTTTATTAACCTATCATTGATTTACTAATATATTGTTATACATTAACAACTATGAAACTTGGAATTTAAAAAGTTCATTAATAATATATGACATAATTTTATTTTTATATTATAACGTTATTATTTTATTTAAATTTTGAATTTTTTCACTAATTTTTTTATTAAATAGGTCTATGGTAAACTTATAAGTTTATCATAGTCCTGAAAATGAAAGTATTGACTTCATTTCTACTAGTATTCAAAGTTTAATCCTTGAAAACTTCAAGTATAAAAAGTTATCAATAATTGATAATTAAGTTACAATTATTTACTATGAAGTTATTAATGAGTTACTATTAGATAATGAATTATTTACTTTTAATTTAAAAATAATTTACCATTAAGTTATGAATGATTTATCATTAAGTTATAAATAATTTCTATTAAATTATTGGTGATTTATCACTAAGTTACTGATAATCATTATAAAGTTATAATTGATTTACTACTAATTTATTAAGGATTCATTAAATATTTATTAATCATTATCTAATTTACTACTAAATTATACTAATTAATAACTAAGTTATTAGTAATTTACTATTATATTATTAGTAATTTACTGTTAAGTTATTAATTTACTATTAAATTATTAATTATTTACTATTATATTTTTTATTTATTTACTATTGTGCTATCATTAATTTACTACTTAATTTTTAATTATTTACTACAAAATTATCATCGATTTACTACTAGATTATTTTTTATTTACTTAAGTTATTACATATTTATATTAAATTATGCATAATTTATTATCAAATTATCACTGATTAACTATTATATTATCAATTATTTACTACAATTTATCATTGATTTATTGTTAAATTATTTATGAATTACTAACTATCAATTAATTACTATTAAACTGAAACTGATTTACTATTAAATTATTACTAATTTATTATTAAGTTATTATTAATTTATATACTACGTTATCAATAATTAACTACTAAGTTATTACTTATTTTTGGTTAAGTTATTTCTGATTTAATATTATATCATTATGCATTAACAACTATATTATAATTGATTTACCATTTAGGTATTATGCATATATTATTATTTTATTATTGATTTATAAAAAGATTATCAATTATTTATTACTAAATTATTATTCATTTACTATTTAGTTATTATTAATTTACTAATAAGTTATCTATAATTACTATTAAATTGTACTAATTACGTTTAAATTTTCAACGATTAATTACTAAGTTATCAATTATCTATTAATATATTGTTATTGATTTATGTATATCCAAAAAAAAAAAAAAAAACCATAATGTATGCTAGATGATGTAATTTGTAAGGTGAAAAAAGAAATAAGAAAAAAATTCAAGTTTAAATGTCTTGAAATGCACGAGCAAATGCTCTATTTACTATCCATAGTTTAACATGTAATATTAAGTTAAAATCATAACTTTTTATACTAATGCAAATACTAAAACTAAATTCAATAAATACATACAATATATTAAGTCAATATTTTAAAGATATGCTACAATTTTTTAAGTTCATGATAAAATAGTACATATTAAGATAAATTTTATTGATAATTTGATTGAAATATAAGTGTATATATTTTCATATCTCTTAGCGTAATACAATTGAAAATTTTGAAGTGTTTTGTCACTAATAGAAGAAACAAAATTTGCTTTATATTTATAATTTTAAGTATACAATTTTGGTTAAAATTTTTTAATATAAATATAATAAAAAGTAATGAGAATAAATTTACTAAATAAAATTTATAAAAAATTAAACAAATAACAATTCTAAAAAATATTAAATTCACAATAATCACATTCGCTTTCTCCATAAAAAAAAACTTCAATTAAACAAAAAGATAATATATTTTTAATTGTTGCTTCATTCTTATTACCATTACTAATTTTTTTTTTTTTTTATATTTTGATGGCAATCAACTTCTTCATTTGTAAAAAGTAAAAAGTATTATGAAAGGTCATAACAATTCAAATAATGTTTAACTTTATATTATCTTCATGAACATGTTTGAATTATGATATAATCTCTTTCAAATAAAATATTTGAATTATTTCTCTCAACCTATATAGTAGTAATTTAATTAATAAATGAACGATTATAAACTCATTAATTTAGATTAACATTTATATAATACGAATTTCAAAATACTCAAAAAAGAAATATCTCTTAATTTTTGCAAAACTTGGGTATAAGGATTTTCTTTTAAAATTATTATTAGCATCTACATCACTTTTGCACTTAAAATTTCATTTTGTTGTATTCTCATTCTATTTTGAAATTTATTATCAATGTCATAAAAATATAGCTAAAATAACATGGATTAATCAATTCAAATTTAAAACAATTCAAAACTCAAATTGAGCATAAATAAATTTTTTACTTATTTTAAATTTTAATTTAATTAAAAATAATATAATACACATAATCATAAAATGATTTAATTTGACTCGATTGCAATTGATTTTAAAAAGTTAACTACCTAGTAGTTATTTAAAACCCAAGATGAATGAATATAACTAATAATCCAATTAAATTTCAATATTAGTTATTTATCTTCCTTAATAATTTAAAAGTTTTTTATTTAAACCTTTTTCCCTTAATCTTTAAATTTTATTTTTATTATCTTTGTAGTTGAATTAGTTAATGAATTTTAAAAGTATTTTTAAAATGAAATTACAATTATAAGTAATTGAGTATACTTCTTTTTTATTGAAATTTTGGACGATTAGAATGTAGCTTTTTAAACAAAGAGAAATATACATAAATTATTAAATCAAATTCGCTCAAGTGAATAAATAAGTAATTGAATACATTATGAATAGAAGTAGATAATAAAACTTGATTTAATTTAATTGGTTTCTAATCTTAAATCTAAAATCAAACTCAAAATTATAAAAAGTTAAAATTCAAAATGATTAAAATACTAAATACATAATTATATAAAGATTTATCGATTGAATTTTGTCAATGAATACCATAAAATTATTTTTAAATTTAGTTAAATTATAATTTATGGTAATTTTTATTTTAGATGTAAAATTATAATTAATTTGATGAAATTTCAATTTTTTTGAATAAATATTATCTAATATGACAATCTTAAAAGTTTTGATACAACAGTAAATATTCTTCTACTGATATAAAAGATTTTGAACCATGCTCCTTCGAGGTTTACGAAGCTCTCAACCTTGGAAACAAAATTGACAGATAATATTAGGGAGATGACACCTGAAACGACAAACGCATTGCGAGTGGTATTTGCACTGGTCCTAACAATGACATACCAAGCCATTCTCAGCCCTCCAGGCGGTGTTTCACAGGGTGATGATGCAGTTGGTTCGGATAAAGATCATGAGGGGAAATCACTGATCAACCCATTTAATTTTCTTTGGTTCTATATTCCAAATGGGATAGCTTTTCTCATGGGTTGGATCATAACAATGGCCCTTTTTGGAGTTGTTGCTAAAAGTATCACGTCCTTTCTGTTCCCACTCTATTTGTTGATGTAGTTTTGCCATGGGGCTGCAATGGTAACCATAGCACCGTCCGTTATTAGTGCTACTGTTGCTATTGGTGTTGGTTCCATCATTGTTCTCTTAATATATTGTATCTGTTTATTTCTTTTCAAAAAAAAAAAGTAAAATGGATGTCTAGATTTAATTTAGTCTCTCAACCTCATTCAGGATGAGCATTTAAATCCAACTCTTTCAGCGAAGAGAAACATGGGCTCAATAGACTAAAAAATGTACTTGTGCAAGGTAAGATAATATTTTAATATTTGTGATTCATGGATGAAACCATCAGGAAAAATAGACGGATAGAATTATATGGTTACAAGTTTATATATCCCTAAGCATGCCGATACTGCTTGTACGACCAACCATAATTTAATTAGGAAACATAATTCCTGATACATATGATGCCAAAATGAGAACAAAGTCATAACATAATGAATCACTCCTAGCAAAACTGTTGAAAGTATGAAACACATGGTTTGACACACTATATATCTTAGATAATTCCAATCTTGTTTGCCACATCCAAGGCATCATAATCTGGGGTCAACCTAACATATGCCTTCTTAGTTCCATCAGGCCTGCATAAGAATATATGAGTTAATTCAGGATTCCTAACAATTATGTAAATGTTCAGCTTTGCAGAACAATGGACATATGAGTTTGAACCACCATGTAGATATGACAACCATGCACACGAAGCTAAGAAGCTAGAAGGGACCATTTAATGACTAAATCCAAGGTGTATGTTAAACTTGATGCATCAGATTTCGATCCAGGTTCTAAGTTGAAAAGTTTTAAATGTGTCACGAGATTGCAATACTCCTCAATTCTTCTATTTAATGAATACTATAAGAATATTATACTTCTACTCTAATCTGAAACACAATTAAGAATGTGCTCTTCCTCAAACCATATATTTAGAACTTAGAATTGAAAATTTTATAGGTGACCACCCAATATGAACAACAATTAAGAATGCGCTTCTCTTTGTAATTATATCCCAATTAATAATTTTATAGGTAAACCAGCAAACTCACATGTCTAACATAATGGAATTTACCTGATCAATGTATTCACTTTCTTTGTCTGAATGTCATACATCTTCTTCACTGCATCCTTAATTTTCTTCTTGTCAGCACGGATGTCAACAATGAAAACCAAAGTGTTGTTGTCATCAATTTTCTTCATTGCAGACTCCGTAGTTAGTGGATACTTAAGGATTTGATACTGATCCAACTTATTTCTTGTGGCGCACTAATGCGAGGATATTTAGGGTTCTGTTCTTTCTTTAAAGTTTTTGGCCGATGAAATGTAACTTTTGTCCTGATCTTCTTAGCCTTCTTATATTTAGCTCCAGATTTCACAGCCTTAGCAGCCTTCACTGCTTGAACCTTTGGATCAGCTTTTTTCTTGCTGTCAACTGCAAAAGGTGAATAAAAACTTTTAAATCTAGAAAGTACCACAATAATGACAGTGTAATCCAAAACAATTGTTTGAACAATCAAACTCTCTAACTACAATTGACATTTATATACAAGTTATATTACAAGAACTTAGCCTACAAATCAGTGGCCATCTAATTACATGAGACAGATTGGATACAGTTTAACCCACAATAATCTTAACATATTCTTCCCAAGCTAATGAATGTAAGAAGACAAAATAGGCTAACAATTCCAAATGCAGGTTCCCGTCTACTATGCTGACACTTTTTAGCAAATTAAACAATCAGAACGAGATAAGAAGAAGAACAAGCTACAGACTTTCATCATCTGATTCATAACTTCAAGCAGCAAAGAGAACATGAACACTCAATTCAATACAAGAATTGCACTTTCATCCAACGGAAACAGCCACCTCCCAATACTAAACATCACCTTGAATCAACATTCTCAATCCTATGCCATATCCCAACTGACCCCAAATTACCAACCAAAAACACACAAAGGAAAGAAAGTTTTGCATCCACAACAGATTTCAAAACAACCCTTTTTCTTTATTTACCACCTTCAAAAGCATTTATACACAGCATTGCCAACCCAACTTACCTAATTTCCTCACAAAAAATCTATATTAAAAAGTAAAATGTCTAAAGGAAATTGCTTTTTGCGTTTCTATATTTAATTTCAGCCAAAGAAACAAACTTTGCCATCATATAAACAAAAATCACCATCCTTTAACACAAAAAAAAAAACCCTTACCTTTTGCTGGAGACATTGCTAAAATTCTTACTTCAATAACCTGGGAAGAAAATTTAAAATGCAAAAGATTTCAGAAAAATTTTAGGTACCCAAATCAATGAATTAAAAGACAATCAATTTTCTAAATTTAAACAAATTACATACCCTTTTCAGCAGCTGCAGAGTTGAGGGTTACCTTTCCCAAGTGGAGTAGAAGAAGATGGGGTGGTTTTGTAGTCTTGTAGATTAAGTGAAAATTACCGATTTGACATTGATTTTTTATGGGCTTAGAAAATAGGATTGGATATGGGCCGATTAGTAAGCCCATAAAAGTGATAAATCTCTGACTGTTTAAAGCAAATATTGGGCTATGTTGGGATTATTTGGGCCCATTAATGAGTAATGACATAGGATATATATATATATATATATATATTTTCTGTTAAGTGAGAGATTGAATTCTAATCATTAAAATTAACATTTCAATATTGGTTTTATTTTATATTAGAGAAAGCAAGTAGGGTTTTGGAGGGATAAGGTCAGGTGATAGGTCTGAGGTGGGATTCTTTTACACTTATATCGTGTTAAAATACTTAAATTTCATATATTTTCATATTTTATTAATCTAATTATTGAATTCCATACTATATATACACATAAATCATTCATGATAAACTTTTAATTCAACTAAAAAATATCTTACTATTTTTAATATTAATAAAAATTTAAATTATTAAATTTATAATTAAAAAAATAATGTTCCCCATCTTTAATGTGATATCGATATCAAATTAACATAAAATTTGACCTACATGACAATAATAAATAGATTAATTCAGATGTTACTTTATTATAATATTAATTATAGTAGTAAGAATTATAGAAAAATGTTTATAAACAAGTGTTATATGTAACTTCTTTAATCATGTTTACCTAGGTTGGTCATCATGGTTAAACTATATAAAAAAAAAAAAAACCCACTATGTTTGCTTCAATTTTCATTTTTCTTTCTTCAATGATGATCATGTTACTCGGGTGGCTAGTCGGCTTGTCATAATCGTATCCTTGAAAATGACTGAGGTTGGTCTAATTAAATTGAGCACGTTTTTTCAATAAACAGTAAGCGGAAAATCATAAAATCTAGATAGCTAGCTAATTATAGGTTGAATTGTCTTTTTTTTTTTTTTTTAATTTGAAACTTAAATTCTGACAACGGAAACTAATAATCCATGATCACTTTGTTGATAATTCTTTTATTGGCAGTGAGATTTTTTTTTTTTTTTGTCAGTGAGATTTTATCACCTAGCTAGGTTGAATTGTCAATAATTAAGCGTAAGTATCATTCACTTATCAGTTGAGGTAAAGTTTTCTAACTTTTATATTTTCTTTTTCAAACTTGGTTGTTGAGATTGCATGCCGACAATACTTCATGGCTTTTTTGACTTCATGTTTTGTACGATACGGTGTCATCACTACTTTAACTCCTAGTAATAATTGAAACAAAAAACTAAACAATTTTATTTTTTATAAAATGTCATAGTAATTGAAATCCAATTTTACAAAAATCTATTTTTTTAAATAAAATATCATTTAAACTTATAAAATCTAAATTCGAATTGACTGCTCTTTACCATTTCTTTAGTAATGAAATTAAAATATTTATCGACTTGAAATATCTGTTTGATACCATTTCTTTTGTAATCAATGGTGGTGGATAGAAAGATCAAGTTCAACTACTTAGCAATTAGGATGCTCAATATGTTGACCATTATGATTGTGCATTACGGCATGGTTGATAAATTATTGAATGCTTAAACAGTAAAACGGTTTCTTGTTATACTAGGATGGTGACAAGACAGGAGAGAAGTGAAAGGCAGGATGCCTAGCTAAGTGGGTCACATTTTGTTTCTCCACGTTGATAAGTTCATCTACCCAAAGTGCAAAATATGCAATATATGCAGGAGTTCTTTTAGCATATACTTAATATTACTCAAAAACAATATGCTCATCTTTGCTAGAAATTTTTTTCCCATTTTGAACAATTGATATTGTAAAAGATTGAATTGGAATATTGAAATTAAGAGTTTAAAATTCTTTCACTAAGGAAATTCATGTAATTTTTTTTTTTTCATGAGGAAATTCATGAGAAAAAACTGAAAAGGATGGGAACTTAATTTTAAATTCTCTTGTTGAGGCTAATATTGAGTGTTTGAGATTTATGTAGTCAATTTATGTGGGATAGATTATTAAATGAATTTATATTTGATGCATTGTCAGTATATAAATTTTATACACTGTTAATAAATTGAATGAAAACATCTCATTAATAAGTAATTTTTTAAATATTAATTATTGTATATTTATTTTAAAAGTTGATATTTACTCATTAATAAAATGATATCATCTGATCTACTGATAATGTATAGAGTCTATACATTAACAGGATGTTGAATATCAAGTCTTATTAAATATGTTTAAAATGTGTTTGCAAAAGAATGATTCTAACTTCTTTCCTTTTTTTTTACTTTTTCAAATTTGACTTCATTGTTGTTAGATTACAATTTTAACTTTCTTTTAATCTTGATTTTTAATGACTTTTTCATGTAAAAATTTATTAAAGAAATCATGAAAAATCAATAGACCATATATATATATATATATATATATATATATAAATGTTTGGTGTTATAAAATGAAAAAGTAGCCTTAATTCTTGAAACTTCACAAAAAAAGAAAGCTAGTTGAAATGGCATGAATACAGGCCATAGTGTCCAAGATTGGCAACCAAATTAATAAAATACAACATAACAACTTTAACCACTTATAACCTTTAGCTTAGGTACACAGCTAGTTAAATTAAGTTTGGTTCAAGTTGAACAATCAATATTGGAAAGCTGGTTTCGAGTTGCTTTGTCTAGAGGAAATTAAATTAGAGAACATTTATTATGGATTCAAGGTGTTACTGTCATGATAAATGCTCTTCACTTTTTTTTTTAATAAAAAAAAAATCATAATATGAAAATAGGAGAAGAGATTGTAAATACTAGAAATGAAAATCTGAATTTTTTAAATATTATCTTTTAAGAACGATTGCATGAATTAATTGAGATAAGCTTTAGGTTCATGCACTCCACTTTATAGTACGAATCAAGATTTTTTTATATCTCATTCTGCTATTGTTTCCCATACATCTTCCTCATAACTTAGCTAGGGATAAAAGACAAAGAACACAATTTCTGTGTTCACTTTCACTCTTTTTATCTATCTCAATATTATTTTTTATTTAAAAATTATCATGAGTACAAACATTTCATTTTTGGGGAATACAAGTATAAATGTTCTAGTAGGATTTGGTATAATAATAGATCTACCATAGAATAGTACTAAGGTAAAAAATCTAACATGAATTTATTAGCACCAGCACATCTTTCATGACTTTCCTGGTGAAATGTCCTAACAACAATTAACAGTAACTTCTTCTTAATTCCTGAAAGAAAAGATGAAATGCTTCATGCAGCTTATATATGGCTAAATGGGGATATAGAAAATACATTTAATTATCAAGCCTGACAAAGTTTAGACACTCATCATTGATCCAGCTATACTTCTCTGCGAATGGATTGACCAGGTTTTTTCTGGGGTAATGATCTATGCAATCTTCCCACACTCTTGTATCCTTCAAATCATCCTTCATTACCTCCCACACACAATTGTTGCACATGAAACCTGCTCCAAGGCTAATCATCAGAATCTTGTCACCTTTCTTGAGCCTCTTCTTAGCTTCCATGTAACTCAAAACATACCATAGGCCACCAGCTGATGTATTTCCGAATCGATAAAGTGCCATTCTAGTAGGCTCGAGATCATATTCACTAAGCGCCAAACTCTTACCAAGTCCATCAATGACTGCCCTTCCACCAGGATGGAGACAGAAGTGAGCAATCCCAGACTTGAGATTGAAACTGAAACTCAAAGATCTGGCTGCATCAGGAGTTTTTCTCTTGATCATTCTTCTTCCAAGAGTTGATATTGCATATCGAAGTAGTTCTGTCATTGGTAGTATTTTGGGCAATAGGATTTTGAGATTGCCGGTAAAAGCTTTAGCAGCGGCTTTTGTCAAGCTTTTAGTAAGCAGAAAACCCTGGTACCCTTGTTCATCTTCAAGTTGTATGCAACATCCATATGCTTCATCATCATAGCCAATATTGGTTCGTACTGCACAGTTCAACTTGAAGATGGCTCGTTCTTTCAAAGCTCTTTTGTTTGTCAAGAGAATGGAAGACCCTCCAGAGCGAAATAGGCAATTAGATAACATCATGGACTTTTCTTTTCCACAATACCAATGCGAACTTATCGATTCTGTGCTCACAACAATTGCAAATTGATTCTTGTAAGTCTTGAACAAGCGCTGCACAAGGTCAATGGCTACCATACTCGCACTACATCCCATTCCAGAGAGGTTGAAGGACTTGATGTTATCCCTCATCTTGTATCTGTTAATAATCCGAGCTGTTAACGATGGTGCAGGAGAAAACAACGATACATCAACGACGAGTATGTCGATTTCAGACGGAGACACTCCTGTTTTAGCAAAGAGTGTGTCAAGAGTATCAAACATAACCTCATCCATCTCCGAATATTCATCTTTTTCAGAAGGAAACTCTTCTCTACCTTCAATGACATTTCTAGGACCGTAAGTTTCTTCACCAAGGCCTGAACTGACAATGGTCTTTAAAAGAAACCTGTATTGTTCTAGACCAAGACTCTTGTTCCTCATCACAACTTTTACACAGGCTTCAGTGTCGAGCTTTCTGTCATCAGCAGCCTTGTAACACTCATACCCCAACATATAGCAATATTGGTTTCTCTTCTGAAAAACCATATTACAGAAGTAGGAAATGAGGCTACAAAGAAATAGGAGACATATTTTCATTAAAAACTCCATTGAGAGACTAGAGAGTGGTGTTGGGGGTGGTGAGTTTAACTATAAAGTGAAGATCTGTGGAACTGTTTTTCTCTGCTTTTCTTTAGAGAAATTGAGAGTAATACTAGTTGGCATGCTCTATATGGGTTGAATACATGTTTATTTATAGTCCCCTTGGTTTAATCAATATTGCATCTTCATACCTAGATTACAGTTAGAAGTTAAAAATATTACAAACTTCAAAATAATGATAGCCCAACATGTTCATACATAAATTGCACCTCATAATATTGTTATTCCTACAGGGGGAAAGAAAGGGACATTTTTTAAATGTTCGTGACTTTTTTTTATGCAAAAGAAATCGTTGCCTAAAAATAAAGAAAAGGATTATAAGTTTTTTGTATAAAGAAAACCAGAAATTGAGAATATAATTTGGTATGAAGAAAACTGTAATATGAAAATAAAAAAAAATTATAAGTGTTAAAATTTAAATATAAAATTATTAAATATCATTTTTTTTAAAGATAATTGTATATATAAATCAATTGTATTGAATTTTAGTTTCAAATCTGGATTTTTTATATGCAACTTTATTCACGTCAAGGTGTTTCGTGTGCTGAAAGGATCGTTCGTTCGTTTGTTTGTTTTTTTTGCTAAATCAGGAATTTTTTATTTAATAAAGAGTCAAAGATATCAGATAAGACACCATACACAGCTAACACATCACACCCCTAATTACAAGGCCCCTAATAGCGAACACAGACTCCAACGCCTCAGAAAACAACTCCTGTTACCATCGGGATTTAAAAAAATTCAGCCTAGTCCACTCCATTTTTAGCCAAAAGTCCGCCATCCTGAAAGGATCGTTTGTGCAATTATATAGTAGATAAGGGAGGAAATGTCAAAGATATATGGTTCATCTTCATATATAATAGGATAACTATGTCTTCAATTTTAAAAATGTAGTTAGATGTTAAGCTTTCAAAACTTCAATTTCAAAGGCTAGAGATAGAAGGGGTTGGCTGAAGCTATATCTATCCATTTTCGTTAATTTATTAGTGATATTAATTTAGACTACTTTTACAACTGAAGAGATACAATAAAGACAAATCAATTAAATTAAATCATCATTTCGCAAAGGATGACGAAAAATATACGCAAAGAAAAAAAACCTTAATTGATAAGCTAATCTCAACAGGTGTAATTATCCCTCCTTGTAAGTCTAGATTTCGTTATGAAAAATTTGTCAAAAAATCAGCGCATAGTAGAAATGAATAATTATGTAGACACAAACATTTAGCCAGGTTTCCATGCATTTTGTATAGTTAATTAGGTTGATTGTAAGCTTCAAAATTATATCATATACTGTAAAAGAAAAAATCCATCGAGGGTTTTTCAATTAGTCTAATTTAAAACGTCTAAGGGGATCGAAAAATGTCAAACTAGAGCAGAAATTGCTTTATTTGCTGATGTACTCTTGGGATAGTTATCTTTTTATACAAGCCACTACTTAATTAATTTCTCTTTCATTAAACTCTTGTGTGATTGTAGATATCAGAAACAATTTTTTATGACAGCTTGTACATAAATGATTTATTGAAAAAGAAAAAAAGCTTATTTGAATTTAATCCATTAAAATTAAAAGAAATTTTCTTTCACAACCAATGAAGCTTTTTAGTCTCCACAAATAAGATTAGAAACTAAGGAGAGAGACACGCACTCTTTAGATTATATTAAATTAAATAAAAAATAATTAAAAAAATATGTGTCAATATTTTAATTCGTTTATAAAATTAAAAAAAATTTATTGGTAACAAGTAAAAAACGAACTCTTAAAATTACCATGGTCTAAATTCAATTTAGTTTACCAAAGTCATCTTTCCATAGTTTCTTGGGCCAAAAATCTCCTCAATCAGTGCTTTGGCTTAATTCCCATACTCCCAATTCTCCCTTCTGCCAAGTGGCTAATAGTATCAAAGATCACTTCAACTCTCCTTTCTACATCATTGAATTGTCATCTTCTTCAAGAAAAAGATATTTCTAACCCTCAAATTTTGATTGTTTGCAAAGAGATTGATCGGTAAATTACGATTATTCCATTACTTAATTTCTTCAAAAGTACAAATATATATATATTCTTTCTTATTTACTTTATATATTTATTTATATTTTTTAACTTTTACATTAAAAATTATTGAACATCAATATCATAAAAATTTTCAGAATTTTAATACTTTTTTCTCTTAATTTCCATGCTAAACTCAAACATGCATGAACTTACAAATTAAATGGGAAGGAGAAGTATCATTTTCATACCAATCACAATTTAATAAAAACTAATTTTGTCATCGTTTGATTTGAAACTCAGCTAACTCATCTACTTTGACAATCCTAAGTCAAAATTTCTTATTCGTTCATTATCCCATGCATAATTATGGTCAATAGTCCCATCCATGTAATTTGGTCCAATAAAGTTTAATTTCAACCTAAAACTAATGAGAACTTCAAAAAAAAAAAAAAGGGTTCTCTTTATAGTTATTTTAATGACTTTTAACTAAATCATGTTAAGCCCCCATTGTATATCATGCAATCACTTTCTTTCTTTTATTGTTTGTCGAAGGCAGCATTAATTTGTCAACAATCACGTGAATTAGTAAAATGTTTAACTCTTAATGTTAATAATTAAAATTTTAATCCAGAAAATTTTAAATATAAAAATATCATTAATTTGTCAACTGTTATAACAATGACTACTCAACAACTTCAATTACGTCAGTCCACATGTAATATGTCGTACAGTCATTTTCTTTCTTTATGTTTAAAGATTTTTTTGTCATTTTCTCTTTTTCTTTTTATATGGAAAAATATTACTTGTTTTTGCTATGTTACCCCCAAATTATATAATTTTTTTTCTTTTCTTAATTTCCCAAAATATTTCAATTTTTTAAAAAATTAATACTTCTATTTTTTATTTTAATAATTTATAATTTTTTTAACTTTTTTATATAACAAATTAAGTACAAAACATCAACCTATGATAAATATCATATTTTGTCTAGGGTTTAAAATTTAGTTTTATTTTATTTATAGTTTATTTATCTTTTCAGTTTAATAAAAAAATATTTAATTGTGAGAAAAATGGGTATTATTAGAATTAGAGTTTAATTTAATCTGTAGAGGATAAATTCTAGTTTCATGATAATACAAAAATTTGATCAAAGATGAAATCATAATCAATTAAAAACTCTTCTAAGTGTTCTTATAAATTAATCAATGAATCAACGGAGGGGGATACAACGATAGAGAACAAAATCAAGGAGGTTTGTGAATAACAAAGAAAAAAACTCTTTCTGGCAGTGAGGTTTGAAAGGATTTTGTCCTTTAAAACGTGTGATTTGTGAGAAATTGGGGTTGTAAAAGGATTCAGGAAGTTCCAAAAATACAAATCAGTGATTCTGAAAATTTATGCAAATTTTTGGAAAATATTTTGAATTTTTTGACCAAACTTTGAATTTTTCAGTGGGCTTTGAAGTTCTTGGTACCTTTTCGATCGTATTTCTAGAAATTGTAATGATTTTCAGAAGCCAGCAAGGATTTTCAGAAAATATCCTAGAGTTCACATAAAGTAAAGAGAGGGAGAGAAAAAAATGTAGAGAGAAAGCGAATGGAAATCTGAAGAGAATAACAAAAATTTTGGACTTTTATAGTCTTTCAAAATAACATCATTTTAAGTTTGCAAAAGTTTTAAAGATCTGTGTGTTTCCATTTGGTAGACCCGACCCGCACGCGACCCAAACTTGTGACCTGTCCAAGTTGCCAGTTTTGAGCTGGACCAACAACTGAGCTAAGTTGCCTCTTAAGCCACTTCAACCAATTCTTGTGCCTATAATCAAGTTGTGATACCAGCCAAGTCGATTTTTTTTTTATTTTCTTTTCATTTTTATTTATTTATTATTATTTTAATTAATTAATTTATTTATTTATTTGCTTTTATTTTTGAAATAGCTTGCATGATTGGATTTTAGGAAAAGTTAGAAGAAATAATTAAAAATAAAAATTTGATAAGATTTTGATAATAAGCAATAATTATCCAATAATGAAATTTTTGGAGATTACAAATGGTTAATTTCTAAAAATTTCTAAGTGAGATTTTTTTTTTCTAAGTTTGACCCAAATGAAAGAAAAATTTAGATAAAGTTTCAATAACAATAGTTAATATTTATTTTCAATTTAAAAAATAAAAATATAAATTAATAAATTTTGGAATTAAATTAACAATTATCTAATGATAAGATTCTTAAAAATTTCAAATGATAAATTTTTTAAAAAATCTTTAGGCTTTTTTTTTTTTTTCTAAATGTGGCCCAAATTGTGAAAAATTTAGAAATAAAACTTGTAAAATAAAAAATAAATTTCGATGATGAAATCTTAGTAGTCAAATATTGATGATTATCTAAGAAATTTCTAGGTGAGAAGATAATTCTAATTTTAGCCCAAATGGTGGAAGAATTATATATATTTTCAATAAAAACAAAAATAAAAAATGACTAAATCTTTTTTTCGATGACGAAGCCTCTTCAAGAAAATAAATGGGATTCTTGAATACTCTTAAGGTAATAAAGTATTTTTAAAAATTCTACCATATTGATGAAAAAATCTTAGAAGTCATTTCCAATAATTAAACATTAAAATAAAGACAATTAAAACCAAGATAATTGTTAAGATAATTTAAAATTAAATGGTACCATATTAGGATGGGCGTTATCAGAGTGCTATAATCTTCTCCACACATAATCGAACTCCCAAACCTAGTTTTGCTCAGAAGGTCATAACATATTCTTTATAAACCCTTAGTCAAACTTAGGAGCTCTTTAAAAGGATAAATTCACTAGGTGACTAATCACACCTTAATAAAATATTGGTGATGATTTCTTAGGTTGTGTCTAATTATAGATTTTCAAATCTATATATTATGATAGTTTGACGACTTCACTGGAGACACTGAGAGTCAGGCCATTAATTCATTTTAAATTATCTTAATTTTTTGGTTTGGTCTTGAATTATTGATCTTTTCTGTTTGTATTTATTTTCATTCTTTTATTATTTGACTTGGCTTGTGAAAATTACGAATAAAGATATATATTTTTTCACACACACATCACATGCATATGTATCACATGAGCTCTATACTCGAGCTCTGTCTTCCTTAAGAGGGAGTAAAGTACCAATGCTCTTGTGAGATGATAATCTCTATAATGGCTAATGAAATACTCTTACTCAAATTGAATTCTTTCCATTTATAGCCTATGATTGGTAAAAATTGAAGTGTCTTACTAGTTTGTGATGGACAATGATGTGAGAACAATTTAGGAACCTTTAGATTTAACCCAAACCACATGTAATAAAATAGAAGAAGCCAACCATAGGCTAGAGCCATATATACCCATCATTAGAATGTAACCCTAGTTAGGACATATAAGTGGACCTTTTGAGTTTCATTCATATCACCTTCATGACAAAGGTTATTTGATCATTATTGATTAAGTTGTTGTATGTTGTATGTTGTATTTTTATTCCAACATCACTAACATATGTATTCATTCAAGCATCATAATGTGACAAACATCAATACTTGCATTCATACATTGTTTATGCATTCATTCATTCATGCATATAAGATTCTTAGAAAAGGTTAGATTAATAACATAATAATCATAGTATACAAGGTTCAAAGATAGTCCCATCGACTAAGAATCCAATTCAACCCATTCACCATCAGTATAATACCAGAGCCAAAGCTAGATAAATAGAATACGATAATGTTAATCATCTTGAGAAGATAGAGAAAGCCCAAGAGAAGCTTAAAAGAGAGTTGAGTAAAATTCTAGAAGTCTTAAATAAATTAAACAAAGAAAATGCCATAAAAATGCCATAGAAGAAGATGCAAGCCCACAAAACCATTTGTCATAGAATGTTGTGGATCCTCTTTATGCTCTTAATTATGGCCCATATTAGGTCTAGTCTACCCAAGGCATGGCCCATAGCAATTCTTATGCCCTATAGGATATACTAACTCAAAAATGCCTTATACATCAAAATAAAGACATTTTTAGAGTTTTGTAAACCATATCTTTACTGAAAAGGTAGTAGAGCCAATCCATATACCTAATTTGAATGTTTCGAAAAAGAAATAGAAGTGAAGCCTAAGGTAGTTGAGACTTTAGAGGGCTTGAAAGCTGAACAAAAGATGAACTTATTAGAGAAAAGATTACAAGCAATTGAAGGGATGAATTTTTATGGCTCAATGGATGCAATCATCATTTTCTTAGATCTAGATGTAGTGATCCCTCCAAAATTCAAGGTTTTAAAGTTTAAGAAATTTAATGGTACAAAGTATCCAATGACTCATGTTATCATGTATTGTCAGAAAATGAGTACTTACACAAGTGATAAAAAACTATTGATGCATATGTTCTAAGATAATCTTATTGATTCTACTACTAGATGGTACGTTCAATTAGATAAACTCACATTATTTCATAGAAAGAATTGATAAAGGCATTCATCACTTAGTATCGACACATCATAGACTTAACTCCAAACCTCCTTTTTTTGTAATGTATGGAGAAGAAAATGACTGAATCTTTCAAAAAATATTCCCAAAGGTAGAGAGATATGGCTATCCAAGTTCAACCATCTCTTACTAAGAAGAAAATCACTGTCCTATTTGTCAGTACCTTTAAAATTCCTTACTATGAAAAGATGATAGAGAATGCACCAAAGAACCTTACCGATATGGTGATATTGAGAGAAATTATTGAAAATGCTATCAAGAGTGACAAGCTTCAAGAAGAAAAAATCACCAAGAAATGAGGGTTGCCTAAAAAAAAATTAAAGCCTAAGCTATGAATTTCGATGGATAACAATTTAAAAGCTATGTTTTATATTTGTCACCTATTCATCCTGCTTATTACCCCACAGTTAATGATATTGTGTAGGCCCTCAACCAATCATATCCACAATCAACTTACCCATCAACCGACTAACTAGCCTTTCAAATACTTACATATGGGTCTAGTCATATCACTATATCAGCTTTTAGACCTAACAACCAAGCAAGTGGTTTAAGAAAATCTTGAAATAACTAAAAAAATGCATGCATTGATCCTATTCCTATGACTTACTCTAAGTTATTTTCAAAACTAGTTAAGAATAACTTGGTATCTCTAGTTATTCTAGAACTATTGAAACCATCCTATCTAAAATAATATGATGCTAATGCCACATACGATTACCATAATGAGAACATAGATCATTCTATAAAAACTTGCCCTAATTTCAAATACAAGGTGCAAAGTTTGATTCGAAAAAGCTTGGTGAGCTTCGATGAATCAAGGTGCCCAGATGTTAATAAAAACCATTCGCCTAATCACATAGAGGTATAATTTTAGGAAAGACAAAGATGTTTAGGTTGGCTAAAAGTTATTTGTCATTTTGAGATTTCTTTTAGAGTAATGTTATGATTTTTTTATAGGATTTCATTTTTTTATCATTTTAATAAAAGACAAGTTGATACATTTCATTTCATTTTTTTTTCATCCAAACCATTATTCCATGTTTTTCTATTTTTTAATATCTTTTTTTATTTTTCATTCTCAAATTCTAAATGATGAGTGTTTAGATAATGACAACAATAATTTTATGATTTAATTTTGAAAACTCATTCATATTGATCTGTGAAAACTATTTGAGCAAAAGAAACAATTTATGAACAGATATGAAATAAATGTCTTAAAGATATGCAGTCTTTTATAATGATCCATGAGTTTATCTTTGTTCAATAAATGGTTTTCAAAGAAAGCATTCATATTTGAAATGAAAAATGATCATCTTTATTTTATCATTCATAAAACAATCCATTAGTATCATTTTTATGCCTGTTATAATTTAAAAAAAAAAAAAAAAAACCCCAACCAAAGATCACTCTTCATATTTTAGGAAGAACCTACTTGAAAAAAAAAAGGTAAAAGATCACAAAAGATCTCAAAGATAGAGAGTAAACAAAAAAAGAGAAAGAAATGAATGCCACGAATGATTTGGGGTAAAGTATAGAGAATCTTTTTGTGAGAAAAAAGATAAATGAAAACAGAAAAAGAAAAGTAGTGAAATGATGTGGAATGAGGTAAAGTGCCAAGTTGCATTACATAATGAGAAATGATCCTCTGATTTGAACCCTTTAAACAAGTTTTGAGCTTATTTTATCTATTTTCTTTAATGACCCTTCATCAT